>NC_136925.1:85545990-86242767 GCF_949752795.1 Hyperoodon ampullatus | reverse complement strand
CTCCTTCCCCATCCTTCTGCTCTTTGTACGGAGACCTGGGTGATTACTCTGTCATGATGCCGAAATTGCTCACCTGTTCACCTGTCTTTCCTTGACACTGGGAGCTCGAGGTTTGCTGTCTTTATATCTCACATGACCAGCGGAGTCTTCAGTAGGAATCATTCACTAAGTGTGTATTGAATGAATGAAGGATTTCCGAGAAGCAGGAGGGTGCACTGGAAACATGTACTTAGGAAAAAGAGTTGGGTCCAGGTCTCAGCTCTGCTTAATTTCTGAGCTAAGCTCTGCTTATCTGTAAAATGGGTGGTCAATACATGTTAGCGTCCCTTCAGTACTTTTCCCCAAAGAAGAAAGAACAGATCTAAGCCATAACACTTTGGAATTTTCTTGAATTGTAACAAGTTTAGATTTGTAATGTTTTCATTTTGATTTTATGTTAAGTATGAGAGGCTCAGCTTAGTTCTTTTGCATTAAAAGAGACAAGAAAATGCAGAGCAGTTTTCAGAATTCCTTAAAATATTGCCTCTGATTCTTAAAAGAGTCTGTGACTTCGCGGAAAGGTCTGTGAGGAAGTGTCAGGGCTGGGGCTGCAGGGCCTCCACCTGCCCCAGAGCTGGTCCCGGGGGCCCGTGTGGCCTCTCCCTGAGAAGAATGACGCAGGGTTCAGGATTTGACCTGAAAACCCAGTGGTTTCCATTGCTGGGTGATTTTGCCTCTTTTATTCTCCTTTCTTACCTTATGTAAGGCTATCGTCCTCAAGTGGAAGAGTATGTGAAACCATTTGTGGTTGGTTTGGTAGTGGCTTCCGGTGGAGTCGAGTGATTGGCTGAAGCCAGTGGGAGGTTGAGGGGCTCTCAGCTGCCACCCCTGTAGGTTTTCCAGAGTCCAGTGTGGTTGCATCGCTGTGAAATCGCCCTGCGCTCACACCTCTGACTCCAGTGGTTCTCTTAATTACTACGTTTCCCTTGAAGAAAGATTTCAAAGAGCTCTAGTTTGCTTTTCTTTTTTTTAATATCTTTATTGGAGTATAATTGCTTTACAAGGGTGTGTTAGTTTCTGCTTTATAGCAAAGTAAATCAGTTATACATATACATATATCCCCATATCTCTTCCCTCTTTCGTCTCCCTCCCTCCCACCCTCCCTATCCCACCCCTCTAGGTGGTCACAAAGCACTGAGCTGATCTTCCTGTGCTATGTGGCTGCTTCCCACTAGCTATCTATTTTACACTTGGTAGTGTATATATGTCCATGCCACTCTCTTACTTTGTCCCAGCTTACCCTTCCCCCTCCCCAGACGGGAATAAAGACACAGACCTACTAGAGCATGTACTTGAAGAGCTCTAGTTTCTTTTTTTTTTTTTTTAATCTTTATTGGAGTATAATTGCTTTACAATGGTGTGTTAGTTTCTGCTTTATAACAAAGTGAATCAGTTACACATATACGTATGTTCCCATATCTCTTCCCTCTTGTGTCTCCCTCCCTCCCCCGCTCCCTATCCCACCCCTCTAGGTGGTCACAAAGCACCAAGCTATCTTCCTGTGCTATTCGGCTGCTTCCCACTAGCTACACAGACCTACTAGAGAATGGACTTGAGGGTATGGGGAGGGGGAAGGGTAAGCTGGGACAAAGTGAGAGAGTGGCATGGACATATATACACTACCAAATGTAAAATAGAGAGCTCTAGTTTCTTCGTTGGGTTTTCCCTGGAAGCAGAGCCTGCAATAAAAGACCGGTAGTTGATTTGGGAGGTGATTCCAGCAAGTGGGAGCAAGGGAGTTGAAGTGTGGGTCATGGGCAAGGAGTGGAGCCAGTAGAGGGTGAGTTATTCACACGGCCCTGTGGGCAGTAAGGGCTCCGCTCTGCTGGCCCCCCCTCCGCCCAGACAGGCCTCCCTCCCACAGGGCTGCAGGTAGGGGCCAGCAGCATTTACCCACCTGCGCCCTGTCCACTGGGGAGGGCCGTTCTTTGGAGCACTAGCTCCGCACTTCCAGCCTCTTCTGCACGTGCTGGAGGGCCTTGTGTCTGTCCTGAAAGCGGTCAGGCTCAGGGTGTGGACCACCTCAGCGGAGTCCCATCTCGCTAGGAACCGGCCCCCACTGCTGGCCCAGAAACCAGAAGTTTCGAATGCTCTCTGAATAATCAAATTTCCACCATTTTGTTGTTGCTAGTCCTCAGCTTTTAAAAGTGATTCTTCTAGGTGACATGGAATTATTATCCACAGGGATAATAATTATAAGCACAGGGAATGTAGCTTTATTTATAAATTTGGCACGGATGGAATTTAGGTTAGTAAAAAAATATCTTTACTGTTGCATGTTTTTGAATCAGAAGATTGTATAAAGTAATTGATTAATTCAATCAATATGGTGATTGCCTAAGGCTAATGATAGAGACTATTTTATTTTATTTTATTTTTTTTTGACACTGAAACACATTTTATTAATAAAGAATGTTGATATAAGCATACCAATTTAAATACAAAAATGTTTTTCAACTTGACAATCATTACACTAAAACAGATTTGACTGTCTTATTCACAGTTATTATAGTTTATAGAACATTTAATTAATATTTCCTCTATTTATTCCTCCTCTCCCTCCCATTGCATGGCTCATACCTCTCTGTCTGTTAAATTGACGACGACGGACACCTTGTCGATAGAGACTATTTTAAAATAAATACTGGTTCCAGAAGAAGAAGAGAAAAAGAAAGGGACTGAGAACATATTTGAAGAGATTATAGTTGAAAACTTCCCTAATATGGGAAAGGAAATAGTTAATCAAGGCCAGGAGGCACAGACAGTCCCATACAGAATACATCCAAAGAGAAATATGCCAAGACACATATTAATCAAACTGTCAAAAATTAAACACAAAGAAATCATATTAAAAGCAGCAAGGCAAAAACAACAAATAACACACAAGGGAATCCCCATCAGGATAACAGCTGATCTCTCAGCAGAAACTCTACAAGCCAGAAGGGAGTGGCAGGACATAATTAAAGTGATGAAGGAGAAAAACCTGCAACCAAGATTACTCTACCCAGCAAGGATCTCATTCAGATTTGATGGAGAAATTAAAACGTTTACAGACAAGCAAAAGCTGAGAGAGTTCAGCACCACCAAACCAGCTTTACAACAAATGCTAAAGGAACTTCTCTAGGCAAGAAACACAACAGAAGGAAAAGACCTACAATAACGAACCCAAAACAATTAAGAAAATGGGAATAGGAACATACATATCGATAATTACCTTTAATGTAAATGGACTAAATGCTCCCACCAAAAGACACAGATTGGCTGAATGGATACAAAAACAAGACCCATATATATGCTGTCTACAAGAGACCCACTTCAGACCTAGAGCCACATACAGACTGAAAGTAAGGGGATGGAAAAAGATATTCCATGCAAATGGAAACCAAAAGAAAGCTGGAGTAGCAATTCTCATATCAGACAAAATAGACTTTAAAATAAAGACTACTAGAAGAGACAAAGAAGGACACTACATAACGATCAAGGGATCGATCCAAGAAGAAGATATAACAATTGTAAATATTTATGCACCCAACATAGGAGCACCTCAATACATAAGGCAAATACTAACAGCCATAAAAGGAGAAATCGACAGTAACACACTCATAGTAGGGGACTTTAACACCCCACTTTCACCAATGGACAGATCATCCAAAATGAAAATAAATAAAGAAACACAAGCTTTAAATGATACATTAAACAAGATGGACTTAATTGATATTTATAGGACATTCCATCCAAAAACAACAGAATACACATTTTTCTCAAGTGCTCATGGAACATTCTCCAGGATAGATCATATCTTGGGTCACAAATCAAGCCTTGGTAAATTTAAGAAAATTGAAATTGTATCAAGTATCTTTTCCGACCACAATGGTATGAGACTAGATATCAATTACAGGAAAAGAGCTGTAAAAAATACAAACACATGGAGGCTAAACAATACACTACTTAATAACGAAGTGATCACTGAAGAAATCAAAGAGGAAATTAAAAAATACCTAGAAACAAATGACAATGGAGACACGACAACCCAAAACCTATGGGATGCAGCAAAAGCAGTTCTAAGAGGGAAGTTTATAGCAATACAATCCCACCTTAAGAAACAGGAAACATTTCGAGTAAACAACCTGACCCTGCACCTAAAGCAATTAGAGAAAGAAGAACAAAAACATCCCAAAGTTAGCAGAAGGAAAGAAATCATAAAAATCAGATCAGAAATAAATGAAAAAGAAATGAAGGAAACGATAGCAAAGATCAATAAAACTAAAAGCTGGTTCTTTGAGAAGATAAACAAAATTGATAAACCATTAGCCAGACTCATCAAGAAAAAAAGGGAGAAGACTCAAATCAATAGAATTAGAAATGAAAAAGGAGAAGTAACAACCGACACTGCAGAAATACAAAAGATCATGAGAGATTACTATAAGCAATTCTATGCCAATAAAATGGACAACCTGGAAGAAATGGACAAATTCTTAGAAATGCACAACCTGCCAAGACTGAATCAGGAAGAAATAGAACATATGAACAGACCAATCACAAGCACTGAAATTGAAACTGTGATAAAAAATCTTCCAACAAACAAAAGCCCAGGACCAGATGGCTTCACAGGCGAATTCTATCAAGCATTTAGAGAAGAGCTAACACCTATCCTTCTCAAACTCTTCCAAAATATAGCAGAGGGAGGAACACTCCCAAACTCATTCTACGAGGCCACCATCACCTTGATACCAAAACCAGACAAGGATGTCACAAAGAAAGAAAACTACAGGCCAATATCACTGATGAACATAGATGCAAAAATCCTCAACAAAATACTAGCAAACAGAATCCAACAGCACATTAAAAGGATCATACACCATGATCAAGTGGGGTTTATTCCAGGAATGCAAGGATTCTTCAATATACGCAAATCAATCAACGTGATACACCATATTAACAAATTGAAGGAGAAAAACCATATGATCATCTCAATAGATGCAGAGAAAGCTTTCGACAAAATTCAACACCCATTTATGATAAAAACCCTGCAGAAAGTAGGCATAGAGGGAACTTTCCTCAACATAATAAAGGCCATATATGACAAACCCACAGCCAGCATCGTCCTCAATGGTGAAAAACTGAAACCATTTCCACTAAGATCAGGAACAAGACAAGGTTGCCCACTCTCACCACTCTTATTCAACCTAGTTTTGGAAGTTTTAGCCACAGCAATCAGAGAAGAAAAGGAAATAAAAGGAATCCAAATTGGAAAAGAAGAAGTAAAGCTGTCACTGTTTGCAGATGACATGATACTATACATAGAGAATCCTAAAGATGCTACCAGAAAACTACTAGAGCTAATCAATGAATTTGGTAAAGTTGCAGGATACAAAATTAATGCACAGAAATCTCTGGCATTCCTATATACTAATGATGAAAAATCTGAAAGTGAAATCAAGGAAACACTCCCATTTACCATTGCAACAAAAAGAATAAAATATCTAGGAATAAACCTACCTAAGGAGACAAAAGACCTGTATGCAGAAAATTATAAGACACTGATGAAAGAAATTAAAGATGATACAAATAGATGGAGAGATGTACCATGTTCTTGGATTGGAAGAATCAACATTGTGAAAATGACTCTACTACCCAAAGCAATCTACAGATTCAATGCAATCCCTATCAAACTACCAATGGCATTTTTCACAGAACTAGAACAAAAAATTTCACAATTTGTATGGAAACACAAAAGACCCCGAATAGCCAAAGCAATCTTGAGAACGAAAAATGGAGCTGGAAGAATCAGGCTCCCTGACTTCAGACTATACTACAAAGCTACAGTAATCAAGACAGTATGGTACTGGCACAAAAACAGAAAGATAGATCAATGGAACAGGATAGAAAGCCCAGAGATAAACCCACGGACATATGGTCACCTTATCTTTGATAAAGGAGGCAGGAATGTACAGTGGAGAAAGGACAGTCTCTTCAATAAGTGGTGCTGGGAAAACTGGACAGGGACATGTAAAAGTATGAGATTAGATCACTCCCTAACACCATACACAAAAATAAGCTCAAAATGGATTAAAGACCTAAATGTAAGGCCAGACACTATGAAACTCTTAGAGGAAAACTTAGGCAGAACACTCTATGACATAAATCACAGCAAGATCCTTTTTGACCCACCTCCTAGAGAAATGGAAATAAAGACAAAAATAAACACATGGGACCTAATGAAAGTTAAAAGCTTTTGCACAGCAAAGGAAACCATAAACAAGACCAAAAGACAACCCTCAGAATGGGAGAAAATATTTGCAAATGAAGCAACTGACAAAGGATTAATCTCCAAAATTTATAAGCAGCTCATGCAGCTCAATAACAAAAAAACAAACAACCCAATCCAAAAATGGGCAGAAGACCTAAATAGACATTTCTCCACAGAAGATATACAGACTGCCAACAAACACATGAAAGGATGCTCAACATCTTTACTCATTAGAGAAATGCACATCAAAACTACAATGAGATATCATCTCACACCAGTCAGAATGGCCATCATCAAAAAATCTAGAAACAATAAATGCTGGAGAGGGTGTGGAAAAAAGGGAACACTCTTGCACTGCTGGTGGGAATGTGAATTGGTACAGCCACTATGGAGAACGGTATGGAGGTTCCTTAAAAAACTACAAATAGAACTACCATATGACCCAGCAATCCCACTACTGGGCATATACCCTGAGAAAACCATAATTCAAAAAGAGACATGTACCAAAATGTTCATAGCAGCCCTATTTACAATAGCCCGGAGATGGAAACAACCTAAGTGTCCATCATCGGATGAATGGGTAAAGAAGATGTGGCACATTTATACAATGGAATATTACTCAGCCATAAAAAGAAATGAAATTGAGCTATTTGTAATGAGGTGGATGGACCTAGAGTCTAACATACAGAGTGAAGTAAGTCAGAAAGAGAAAGACAAATACTGTATGCTGACACATATATATGGAATTTAAGAAAAAAAAATGTCATGAAGAGCATAGGGGTAAGACAAGAATAAAGACACAGACCTACTAGAGAATGGACTTGAGGATATGGGGAGGGGGAAGGGTAAGCTGTGACAAAGTGAAAGAGCGGCCTGGACGTATATACACTACCAAACATAAGGTAGATAGCTAGTGGGAAGCAGCCACATAGCACAGGGAGATCAGCTCGGTGCTTTGTGACCGCCTGGAGGGGTGGGATAGGGAGGGTGGGAGGGAGACGCAAAAGGGAGGGGATATGGGAACATATGTATATGTATAACTGATTAAATTTGTTATAAAGCAAAAAAAAAAAAAAAAAAGCCTTTGCAGAGCAAAAGAAACCATAAAGAAGATGAAAAGGCAACCTTCAGAAATGGAGAAAATATTTGCAAATGATGCAGCTGACAAAAGATTAATCTCCAAAATATACAAGCAGCTCATCCAGCTCAATATCAAAAAAACAAAAACCCAATCCAAAAATGGGCAGAAGACCTAAATAGACATTTCTCCAAAGAAGATATACAGATTGCCAACAAATGCATGAAAAGATCCTCAACATCACTAATCATTAGAGAAAGACAAATCACAGCTACAATGAGGTATCACCTCACACCGGTCAGAATGGCCATCATCAAAAATCTAGAAACAATAAATGCTGGAGAGGGTGTGGAGAAAAGGGAACCCACTTGCACTGTTGGTGGGAATGTAAATTGATACAGCCACTATGGAGAACAGTATGGAGGTTCCTTAACAAACTAAAAATAGAACTACCATATGATCCAGCAATCCTACTACTGGTCACATACTCTGAGAAAACAATAATTCAAAAAGAGTCATGTACCACAATGTTCATTGCAGCACTATTTACAATAGCCAGGACATGGAAGCAACCTAGGTGTCCATCGACAGATGAATGAGTAAAGAAGATGTGGCACATATATACAATGGAATAGTACTCAGCCATAAAAAGAAATGATATTGAGTTATTTGTAGTGAGGTGGATGGACATAGAGTCTGTCATACAGAGTGAAATAAGTCAGAAAGAGAAAAACAAATACCATATGCTAACTCATATATATGGAATCTAAAAAAGAAAAAAAATGGTTCTGATGAACCTAACGGCAGGACAGGAATAAAGACATAGACATAGAGAATGGACTTGAGGACATGAGGAGGGCTAAGGGTAAGCTGGGATGAAGTGAGAGAGTGGTATTGACATATATATACTATGCAAAATAGATAGCTAGTGAGAAGCAGCTGCATAGCACGGGGAGATCAGCTTGGTGCTTTGTGACCACCTAGAGGGTTGGGATAGGGAGCGTGGGAGGGAGATGCAAGAAGAAGTGGATATGGGGATATATGTATACATATAGTTGATTCACTTTGTTATACAGCAGAAATTAACACAACATTGTAAAGCAATTATACTGCATCTTTAAAAATATATTTTTTAAAGATGTTAAAAAATAAAAAAAAGATAAATGATAAAACCCTAAAAATAAATAAATAAATAAATAAATAAATAAATACTAATGCTAGCATATTCTGTGAAAACGTCTATATGAAATGATGGTCTTAGAACAGGGGCAGACTTTTTCTGTGAAGGGCTAGGTACCTGTTTTAGACTTTGTGGGACATAGTTTCTGTTGCCACTCCTCACCTCTGCCGTTGTAGCAGGAAAACACAGGCAGCTCATAAGTGAATGAACTTACTTACAAAAACTGGCAGTGGACTGTAGTTTGCTGACCCCTCATGTTAGAAGAATATATTATTTTTGATGAACACAAACTTCTCCCTTTGGGTGTTTAGAAAGCACTAAGCACTCTTTCCATAGAAAGAGTGTCTGAGATCATAGTCAGAGTTTGGGAACGTGGACATTCACCCCAAAGCAGTGTGGCTGGCTGGCTCTTTGCTTTAGTGGCCCAGTTTGTTTAAGACAGGGCACCCTGCTCCAGTAATTCACCTTCTGTGGGGAGTCGAAAGGGCAGCAATTTCATGAAACAGGAATTGTTGGGATTTCCTTGTAGAATTTGCATCACTGATTTTTATTTTTTTTAGCACCTTTTAGTCCTAAATCACTTCACAAAGAGTAAGACAGAAACCAGGAGACATGTATAAATATGCACTTATCTCTGGGACCCATATGATGTATGTGTAATTTCTTTTGGCAGAATGCTTTAAATTTTTTGTACAGTTGAACTGGCTTGGAGAGATGATATTGATATATCCTTTTGTGGGGATAACTAGATTAATTTACACAGAGGCCAATGACCTAGTACTCAGAATGGCCAATTTGTCAAGAAACCCCTGTTGTCACATACATACATGCCTTTCTTTTTTTCTTAATGTATTGATTAATTACAGATCCTAGGGAAGATTTAGATATGCAGCCTGACTTATTATTTAGATATGTTAGGGAAATTTTTCCAGGGTTTACATACTGAATGCATGCTAAATACATTTGTATAATAATATATATACATTACATGTGATAAACTGTTATTATTATTACAGTGCATGTGTAATAGTGATGACTGAATGATGTAATGGCTACATTAAAGGAGAAGCCTGAGGGGAAACCACTGGGCCTGTCTTCACACGTGTGATGCCCAGGGGTAAAGGCAGCCTGTAGGGATGATGGAAATGCCCTGGCTCAGGGGAGATGACAGGAGGACCCCAGGGCTCTCTCGAAATGGTGGGAATTCCTCATCAGCTGTCTTCAAACTGGTGTACCCACTTCCAAGAGGGGACTTGGGCAAAGGTTTTAAGAACTTAAGAAAAGGATTTAAAGAAATCAATTGCTATATCCTCAGTGTTCATATAGACTCTTGAAAAAGGAATTTGCTTCCCTTGCACGATTGCGCTTCTCCCACTTACAAAAGAAATAAGGCTTCCCACTTTCCTATCCAGCGTCTCACCATGACTTGTTGCCCCGGGGTGTAGACGTGGGTCCTGAACCGGGGCACCATCTGAGAAGGCTCTGCTCTGAGGGAGGGGTCAGGGACAGTGAAGCGAGCAGGGCTCCTGTGGACGTGGAGACGCTGCTTCTCGCATGAACAGATCAGTGCGGAGCTCCTTGTGTGTCTCCGTCCGCGCTCCGTCCATCCTCCGTCTTCGAATTCTAACGCAGAAGTGAGATGCAAGTTAGAATGTGCATCTAGATTACAAAATAATCCTTTCAGACCGAAATTAGGTCTGACTTAGTTATTTGTTGGCATGGCTTTCCAGTAAGGCTGTGTGGTGGACAGACTCCATAGACGGAATGAACTATTCCTCAGCTCCAAGGTTTTGACAGAAATACATGTAAGACATATTTGTTGTAAAAAAAAAAAAAAAGAAACATATATCATTCACATCTATTTAAACCTGTGATAAAAATTCTATGTGTCAGCCTAAGAATGTGTGAGAGGGTACAGTTTCTTCTGGAAGTAAAATACACTGCAGAAGAGTGAGTAGATGTGAAAGGTGCTCTTGACCTGAACTGATGTGCTGCATGTGGGTGAATTACCTGGGCCGTGGTGTCCCCCACCTAAGAGTACCTGAAAGCCCTAAAAGGTAGAGGGAAAGCCAAAAGGGTAAAGATGACAGATGGGGATTATGCTTGAGGTTTGGCTGACAGGTGTCTTCAAGACCAGAGAGGACCCCAGGATTGTCTTCCTGCTGTCAACCAGCTCATACCCCTGATGTCATGACCCGGGTGACTGGGATTGCTTTGCAGAGCTCGCCCTCTGGGTATCTCTGTGGTGGACTATGTTTATTTGAAATTCCATGTTGATGCACTTCAATCCAGTGAGTGTTTTTTGAGGGCTGCATGTTGTCTATACAGAGACGAGCAAAGCTGGCAGCGTCCACAGCCCCGTGGCCCGTGGTCCAGCAGTCCAGGCAGACCTACGCCAGCATGCTGGACCCGTGTGCCCAGGGGCTGAGCTAGACTGTGCCTTTGACCCCCTGAGGAAGAGACAGAGAGAAGGAAGAGGCTGATTAGAAGGTGTGGATGCTCTGAAGAGGAGGGGTGGGGAGGGAAGGTGCCCTGGAGCAGGAGCAGTGGGTGCAGAGACCTGGGGAGAGGGCTCTTGTTACCCAGGTGCACGTGTCTGAATCTGGTGTCTTGGGGCAGCCTCGTCACCGTCAAAGCGACACGCTGCAGTCCCCACAGAGTGAACAGATGGATCACTCGTGCGTTTGTGACAGCACCTCCCTGATGGATGAGGAAACCAAATTCACGGGAGGCCACGCCCTTAAAATGGGGGTTGACAGCTGGAGGGCAGATGCGGCCAGTGCTGCCACAGCCGCCTGTGGAGGCCTCCAGTGACCTGGATAGTTCCAGGGATAACAGCGCTTTACAGACCTGGAAGCGTTTTCAGTTTGTTAAATCGTTTTATATTCATGATCTCACTTTGTTTTTTGTTATTTTTTTGAAGTATAATTGACTTACAATATTATGTTAGTTTCAGGTGTATAACAGTGATTCGATATTTTTATACATTATGAAATGATCAACTCAATAAGTCTAGTTACCATCTGTCACCATACAACGTCATTACAGTATTATTGACTATATTCCCTATGCTGTACATTTTGTCCTGGTGACTTACTTATTTTATAACTGGAAGTTTGCTCTTTTGGTTCTTAAAATAGTCCCAAGAGGACAAATTGTAAGCAAAGAGAGGCTCAGAGGCGCAGACCTGGGCCCCAGCGCTGTAGACACAGTGAGCCTTGGCCCACGCTGGCTTCTGTACCTGGATGTGCTTGCATGGTGACCTCCTGTGCGTTATCACCCTGAAATGGACTGCCTCTGCCTCCATGATCCAGCCTTTCTGGGAGGGGAACCTTTTTCAGATTACTCATGTGTAACTTTTAAAGCATCTACTTTTCATAATTTATTTTACATAGAAATCTTCCAAAAATGTGTGATGCCTTTCTTACCTTATTAGATGTATGTTGTTAATCTAATATTTTCCCTTTTATCCTATGAGCATCAATTATTGTTCTTTTATAATATAGGAGTGCCTTAAAGAACTCTTAAGGTTTATGGGTCTATAGGCTACTTTAATTAATAATCTCAGAAAATTGTGCATTTTTATTTATCTTTCTTGCAACTTTTAAGGTTTTTCTTCCCCTTTTTTTTCTCTGTGGATCCATGGGCATCAGCCACTGAGGCTCTCCTGTCCTCCCGTCCCTAGGCGGCTTGCTTTCCATTTCCTCTGGTCAGGAAAAGCAGACACCACGTTTGTGTGCAGGTTACTAGCCCTAAATATGGGAACTGCAGGCCTGCCTGTGGATGGAGTGAACCCGCTGCTTGGTGATGTCACTCCTGACTGCGTGGAGAATGGTCCCTGGAGTGGTGACCTTGGATGAGTGACACGGACTTTGTGTGCATTTTCAGTATTTCCTGATAGCCTGCTGGGCAAAGTAACAATCAGGATAAAGTTATTGTACTTATTGGGTGAATTATGTTGTTCTCTGCCAAACTTATAAACTATTTTTAATAAGTAATTTTTATTAAAAATGTATAGACGATTATTTACACAATCCAGATTTGATCTAAAGTTTGTATCTTACAGAAACAACATTGCATAGTTTATCAAAACTTTATTTTATACATCTGACATCCAGATGAGAATCTGGTGTACTTTCAGTCCTTTGTAACAAGAAGTCTTGGAAGAGAGGAAGAGGGAGAGCCTCACAGCAGTTACTAATAGTTAATAGTAATGTATAGGTTATTACATGAAAGTTCTCCTTAATTTTTACTAGTTTTCATGTTCTTTACATTTTCTTTGTGCTAAAGTAATTAACTGCTTTTCTCGCCATTTTGGAATCACGTGAGTAAGCTTGTTTAAATTTCACAGTACAATTTGTTGATGAGTAACATGAAATTTTTACTTTTAAACCTTTACAAACCAAGAATAGTATAGTTGTACTTGTTTAATATGTGTTTACTGAGTAAATGATGTATTATGGTTGGTGATTTGAAAAAGGTGTAAAATCTTAATATTACATATTAAATAATACAGAAACAGAAAGGCATGTGACTTTTAAAAGATTTTAAAAAATGTTATATAAAAGTTATCAGAACTTTTATGATTTGAAATGTCTTAGCAGTTTAAAAGCATTTTCAACATCAAGAAATTTCACATTGTCTGCATGTCTTATATCCTAATGGAAAAGAGTGACATGCATACAATTTAAAGAACTTTGCTTCATTTGATGTTACATAGATTATTTTTTGTCTCCCTTCATTGTTTATCTTTTATTCATTGCAGTTGAGAATTATAATAGGTATGACTTCCTATAAGAAATAAAATTAGTTTCTGAGTTTTCAGTTGTACAAACTAAGGTAATGAATGAAAAGTCATAATAGCAGCAAGTCAATAAAACATAAGTATCAGAGTGTAATGTAAAGAATGCACGCCTTGGAATCAAATGACCGGAGTTTGAATATGGAATAGTTTAAGCACTGGTCCCTCCAGCTGCTGGTTGTGGATGGCTGGGCAAACCACTTCATTTCTGAGTGTTTTCCCCAATCTGTAAAATGGTGGCAATCTTACTATCTGCCCCTCCGTCTCCTTCCTCCCTTTTTGGTCAGGATAAAGACGAAATAATGAACGTGAAAGTGCTTTGTAAACTGTAAAATTCACCACAAATGTGATGCACCATTAGGGTATTGTTACAAAACCTGGGGGACAGAGAATATGTAGTTCATAGTTCTCACTGTTACATAGTGTTTGAGGGGCAGTTTTGTGCTCTAGGCTCTCAGAGACCAGCCCCCCCCCACCTCACTACAGTAGTTAATTTGCCGTTGTTGTTCACAGGCTCTATTTTAGATTGCTAGGTGGGCAACTAAATACATACCCTGTTGTACAGTGTGGGTGACTTAACCTTGGTGTGATGAACTTAACTTTTACCAGTATGACTAGTATATATTTAAATGATCAAGTTTTAAGATTTTATAGTATATGCTTTTTAAAAATCTATTCTCTCTGCATTTATCTGTGTAGTTACGTTAACAGCATAGATTATACAGTGTAAGTGTTCTGTCCCAAACGCCAGTGCAGATGAGGTGATCTGAGCAGAGGAATAGGATTCTGTGCATCCTTTCAGAATGCAACACAACAGTGCAGTAATTGGTATAAGAAAATTAAATTATTTTTCTTTTAATGATAGATTTTCTTTGATATCAAAATAACTGAGCCCTTTCTTCCCTCCTTCCCTCCCTCCTTCCCTCCCTCCTTCCCTCCCTCCCTTCCTTCCTTCCTTTTTGTTAAAATTGTTTTGCGTTTAGTTTTGACTTCTACTGTGCTTAATCTGAATTGTAAAGTGGAAATAAAAGGGAACGGTGGATGTGCTGCATATTAGAATCATTTCCAAATGGAAAAGGTTAAAATAATTTCCTTTCTTTCTCTTTCTTTCTTTCTTCCTTCCTTCCTTTCTTTCTTTCTTTCTTTTGGCAAAAAGTAGGAGGCTTTACTCTGAGGCATTTCACAAAAGGCATAATCTTAGAATCTGATTAGATATCCATTTTGAGTTGGACCTCTTCACGCAGCATAAAGAAATCCTGACCCATTTTTAGAAGAGAAGTTATTGACAGCATTTACCAACAGCAAGCACTGGATGGAGGAAATGAGGACCTATGGGAAGTGGGATTATGGAGAATAATTGCTAAAAAGCATTTTCTTACTTCAAGAGGTAGAAAAGGCACATTTTTAGAAATTATTTTTTGGCTGTAGGGAAATTCAAGCCAGAGTTTGCCTTCTGCTTTGGCACCCTGCCTTTATTGTAAATATCATTGCCCAGGGAATTCAGTGAGAACTCTGGAAAGGCTTTACTGCAAATCTGGGAGGATCTCCTGCCTGTGCCCGGGAACCGCACACTCAGATCTGGGGGTGCCTGGTCCTTGCTCTTCTTTTCCGCATGTTTAGATGAGAAGAAATAAGAAGTTTGTAGTACTGGGGCAAAGCCTTTTACACACCATTAAAAATGAGGCCTTTGTCTTTGTGATCTTATGATGCTGCTTGACACATAGAAGGTGCTCCAAAGAGTATTTACTGAATATTGACTGGATGGAGCATCTGTTTTCTCATGGCAGATATGGGTAATTTTCCAAAGCCTGTGTGTGTACGTCACTGCCATCCACCATAAACCTTAGTTTTGGGGATGGAACAGATTGCACCCAGTCTTTCATGGTCAAGTACAGTCGGTGCATGTCAGAGATAGGTTTATCTGGTCATAAACACACCTCGAAGCCCGGGCGGGACTGGGTGGGTGGAAGATGTGGGCAGTGGCTGGAGGAATGGAAGCCTGGGGGAAGCAGGTGGCCACTCTTTTGCCGGTTCTTTCTGTGTCAGCTGTGTTCCTGCTCTTGGCGTTCGTACTCGGCACTTTGGTTCAGGTGGGGAAGTGCCTCAGGCCTGACCTGTCACTTACTGTCTGCGAGCGGTTAGTTGTATAACTTCTTTTTGTCCCGCTTATCTCATTTATAATATCGAATGAAAAGAAGTACTTTGTTCTTAAATTGAACTAGTTAAATAATAGGAGTCAGGGCAATGCACTGAATACATATCAGCTATTATTTCCTTTACTGAGGATTTTCAGGTTAATTATCTCAAGTGTGATCATAGCCGTCTTGCTAGAGAGGCAAGCTATTGTTTTGCAGATCATAAAATTGGCTTTGAGGTGTCAAGTGGCTTTGTGACAGTCACTCAGCCTGAGTGGAGGTTTTGACATTGCCACGCCCTCCCCGTAGCCTGCCCTGCCTTCCTTCCGGGGTGAAGGGTGTCTGGGCCGGGGGCTGGTTTGGGAAGCAGGGCTTTTGTACACTAGGTGGAATCATGCCTGATTAAAGCAAGCGAATGCGTGGCATCAGAAGGAAGCTGATTTCTATACCTCCAATTAATTTTTCACAACTATTTTCATGTGGGTGCACAAACAGCCTATCCAGGTTTGTAGAATAATTGCTTGTGTAGCAAATTTCTCTGTTTGAATAGTGAGTGTTGCATTTACTGTGGGAAGTAGATGGGAACAGACAGCTGCTGTTCCTGGGATTCACTTGAGCCCACAGTACGTCTGGAATGTGAGGTTTCCTGTCAGGGCTGCTTTTGCCTGCATTCTTCCTGTGAAGATTTACCAAAAAGCTGTAAATTTTAATCAGATTAGGGTGCTTCTTTTTGACGATGGATTTTTTTTTAAACATCTTTATTGGAGTATAATTGTTTTCAATGTTCGACGATGGATGTTTAATCCTCAAAGTTATATATCAATGGAAAGACTATAGATACATAAATGTAACTTATCAAATTATAATCCCATATTTTCACCCTCAATTTTGCCCCTCAAAATAATTGTTAGAACTTTGTTTTGAGGTGTGTGTGTGTGTGTGTGTGTACTGTGTCAAAATTTTCTTTGTACAGAGCCAGTGAACTGGCTTGTATGTTTGCTAATACAACAAAACGTATGGGGGCAAGCATATGGGATTTATTTCCCAGGATTTATTCTAACCCACGGATAGAGATATGGGATTCTTTTGATAATGTGCATCACATGCCCCAGGTGAACAAGAGATTTTTATTTACCACATGAATGTAAATGTCTACCTATAGATAGAATTATGCATTTGAAATTTGTAGAAAAAATAAAGAACAAACACTAAGGGACTTCCTAGAGGGCATGGGAACAGCTTGCATTACATCGAGACACTTAACAATAATGATAAGCCTTAGCTTGTGATATTTGCAATTATTGTGAATGTTACTGTTTGAAACACTGCAACCAGGCAGATTACTGTAATTATATAGCATTTAATATTTTTCTGTTAAGAAAGTAGAATCTTTGGTTTTTATTAAATTATAATATTCTTCTCTCTTTATTTTTTGTTCCTAATTACTCCTCAGATGGTTATTAAAGTTAGCTTTGTTGAATGCCTCAAATTATATATCTCAGCAAAGACTATGGTCTTTAACATTTTTTATTTTATTTTATTTTTTTTTTTGCGGTACGTGGGCCTCTCACTGTTGTGGCCTCTCCCGTTGCGGAGCACAGGCTCCGGACGCACAGGCTCAGCGGCCATGGCTCACGGGTCCAGCCGCTCCGTGGCATGTGGGATCTTCCCGGACCGGGGCACGAATCCGTGTCCCCTGCATCGGCAGGTGGACTCTCAACTACTGTGCCACCAGGGAAGCCCAACAGTTTTTATATGAACAGACCTATGCATTTAATTGAAAGTAATTTAAACTGTTCGCTCTGAGAAGTATTTCCAAATCTCTGAAAAAATTTTACAAAATGCGTATGTAGGAAAATGTTTAGACTTGTCACAAATCCCTTTTAAAGTAAGTTAAAATAGATATGAATGTACTCTAACTAAAGCATCCACTTGTTTAATTGTATGGCATAATTCTGAATCTGGTATGATACTTGCCATGGACAGTGGTTTCCTAAGTTAATTGTCTGTAAATACAGACCTAAGACGTTTTGCAAGTTTCTTTAGCCACTAACTGATTTAATGGACTGACTGTGATTGTACACTCAGAAAGAAGCGGTATATTATTGAACTCCCGGCTTCCCAAAGACAGCAAGCACACACACACACGTGCACCGTTTGACTTGGTACCGATCGGTGACGCTGTGCTTACGCCAGGACTACATTGGCGCCTACGCTCAGTCTTGTAACCTGACAAATAATAACCCTGCGCCTCACAAACGATAAGAACAAGTCAGACCCCTTTGCGGATATTCCCTATTCTGACGCCTTTTATAAACCCGTTCCCTGTGCTCGGCACGTGCCCACAACACTCGTGTCTTCTGGGGTCTTCCTTGCCTGTTTGTCCCTCTGATACTGCCACCGACTTGGGGGGGGGCCCGCGGCTGCTTCTCAGTAACTGTGAGGCGGCCTCTGTGAGGAGTGCGGCGTGGCTGCTCAATTTTAGCAAAAATGTCCCCTCTACCTGCTCAGCCCTTAATGAGGTAGCGTGAGTCTTCGTTTCACGGACAGCCCGGAGGAGCCGTAGTCCAGCCACTTCTCGGGAAATACAGTAGGTCAGTGATTGCCACATAAAAGCTGGAGTTAGGGCAGGCCAGAGGCCTGTGCTACACGTGGACCCTGGACCGTGTCCCATCGGACCCGTCAGTGTGAACACGGCTCTGTAGAGGGGACGTTATAATGAGGTCGTGTCTACAGAAATTTTGCTGCGAAAGGCCAGCAGTTGGGGGACGTGTTCATTCTTTTAGTACCAGGAATATTGTTCTGTTTTTCCAGAACAAGTGGTCTGCTTTTATTCTGTGGATGCCGAGTTGTGTAAATGAGCAATTTGCGTTTTCACCTTGACTGCTGAAAGCTTGCAGGCAAATTTGTGGCTTATCTGTAGTGTGTGTCGCTTTCTGTGGGATGTGTTTTGTCTTATCCACATTTGTGCTATTATATTTCCCAATTTTTGCTTTCTTTTTCTTTTTTGTTTAATGTATGTTATCTTGTTTTTTTCACTACTCTTGATGTATACTTGCAATACATACTCTGGAACAAGGCAAGGTAAATAATCTTCATTTATTCATTATTTAGTACAGGAACCAGCAGTTTTAAGGTCACACAGCTAATAACGTGGGTGGCAGGATTCAGGTTCAGCTGTAGGTCCCTTTCCTGGAAAAGCCAAGCTCGTTCCACCAACCATGCCATGCTCTCTCTCAGGAAAACCAACAACTACAATGTGACAACTCGTGACACTCCACAAACACAAATGAACTTTGCCTGGGGAGCTGCAAACACATCGACACCCCAAGCCAAGCACATCCCGATTGTCCAGGCTGACCCTGCAGTGTTCTCAAAGCGTGTGGGCACTACTCCACACCTCCTGCCTGGGAAGCTCAGAGCAGGGGGCCCAGCACCAGCTGATGCACTCTTTTTTTTTTTTTTTTTTTTTTTTGCGGTACGCGGGCCTCTCACTGCTGTGGCCTCTCCCTCTGCGGAGCACAGGCTCCGGACGCACAGGCTCAGCGGCCATGGCTCACGGGCCCAGCCGCTCCGCGGCATGTGGGATCTTCCCAGACCGGGATACGAACCTGCGTCCCCTGCATCGGCAGGCGGACTCTCAACCACTGCGCCACCAGGGAAGCCCCCCTGATGCACTCTTTACTTTGAAAACCACTCAGTATTTTTTTTTAGAGAAAAGAAATTGTTTCCTTAAATAACGGGCCCTTCAAGTCCGTGTGCATTTGAATTCAATTTTTAAGGATTCAGTTTTTAGACATCGCTTCCATAACATGTACGTTGGGTGAAAAGAGTAAGTTTTAGAAATAAAAATGATCTGACCTATTCCTGTTCCTCAAAACTCCTCCAAACTACTGGTCCCTGTTTCCTTTGGAGAAGTGAACGCAGGGTTTTTAAATGTTTGCTTGTTGGTTTCTTTTCTTAATGATTCCATCCTTTCTCTCTTCCAAGGGGAGTTTTTCAGTTTTTTTTTTTTTTCCCAGCCTGCGATTCTGTAACTATAGAGAAAAAGCTAACCTATCAGTAAAGGTTTTATAATATGTTTACAAAGGACATCCCACCTGAAGATACTGAGGAGAATCCTTTGCACTCAGCCCTTTGGTTGCAATGCTCACTGACATCAGTACGTGCTCTTGTGGGCTCCCTCCTTCCCCTGCCACGAGGAGCCCCACAGCTTTAATTTTCTTGCACATCACTCTGGTCCCCTTCTGCACAAAGGAAACCGGGCCCCCATTTTCCTGAAGCGTCTGCTCCTGTGAGCGTGCGGTGCCCTCATCATGTAGAGGCAGCTTCTGAGCTAGATTTCAGAGACATTAACTGAATGGAGGGTGCCTTATTATTCATTATTATGGGCCTTATTATTACTTTCTCCCCGGTGCTTTGTTTGGATGTAGAGAAGTAACCCTACGTCTCACAAGTGCATAAACCACGGGCATTGACTTCAACGTGCAGTGTTAACATCAGACCAAGATAAAAAGCTGTGTTTTTCTATACAATGACTTTCTTTATTCTCTGAAGTGAGCATGGTACCCTCTTCACAGAAATTGTGAAATAATCTCTTCCGCATTGATTGACTGAAAAACACACAAGGTGATGGTGATGTTTTAATCATGCGGCCCCCGGATCTCGGATGGAGGGAGCCCTGTGCCTTCAAGCTAGAGCTGGGAGCCCATCTTGGCAAATCTGAGTGATTCCTGGGGGTGTTAAACTAAAGAGCAAAACAGATGTTACAGAAGCATGTCAGTCCAGACGTCCTGGAGCTGGTGTCCCGTAAGCCCTCCGGGTCTCTTTCTAGTTGGAGTTTGTGTGCCTGAAGGAACCCTTGTTCCCATATTTGTGACTCAAGTTATTGCATGCAGCCAGCCTGTTAGGCTCTGGTGTGTCTGACTTGTGCAAGGACAGCCTTCCCCACGCCACTTCATCCCCGAGGGCTGTAGAATCTGGGCAGAAATTCACCCTCCGAGATTTACCGGGATACGGGGACCGAAGTCATAGGAAGTCCATCTTTTTTTGTTCTTAATTTGAAATCACAAGATACAGCGATTGTGATGAACCCTTATCTCACAGCTTCTTGGAGCTGATAAGAATCAGAGCAGAGTTCAGTTTTCTTAAGGAGTCTCTTTATCAAAACAGTGCATTTCATGATGGTTCTCTGAAGTGTTAGAAGTTCGTTCAAATTACAGTGTAAGAAATTTCTAAGGCGAGAGATGGATCCCACTGTTCTCTGTCCTCAAGGACCTTCTGTGTAGCTGTTATCTGACATTGCCATCACAGTCTCCTATCTGAGCTTTCTTATGAGCTTTCAACTCAAACTGGAATTCCATTTCGTTTGATTCTAAAGCAGCATAGCTTCTGTGGCTTCCTGCTTAGCGAGGGATGGCATTCACCCCCAGGCCTCTGTAATCTCAGCCTCTTAATATCCTTTTTTTATTTTTAAAAATCTTTAGTTATGTCACTATCCCCTTGAGTATTAGGTACTGTCTTTTGGTGGTGGCTGTTTATAGTCTAAGGGTATAAGGGTATTTTTGTTAAACTTAGGTTTTATGTAAGACGTAATTTCTGAATGACATTTGTAAGACATTGGCAACCTCCACAGGCTGCTGGTTTGGGGGATGGTGTTCCTTTCTCCCCTCTTTACTCTGGGTAAGTGCTAACAGTTCTTATTTCTACGTATAATGTTTTGTTTATCCATGGTTTTGTAACAGTAAATTTAATCTTGTAATAAAAAACATGGAGAAAGGTATTTAAGACACATAATTAATGGCATACTGTAATTAATAAATCTGTAAGGATACAGATAACGCAGCATTCATTTTTGGAAGGAAATTATTGATGACAGTTTACTTTTGTCCAAATTGTCTCATTCAAACAATGCTGAGGGGATTGACTTTTTTTCCCCACCCCTGCTGCCAGGTGGATGCTAAGGATGATGTGTACATTTATGACATGTCAGATGGTTAAGTTGAAATTAAACCCTCCTTTATTCGATTGAAAGAGAATAGTTAGGTGCCCTCATACACACTGCACAGGAAAACAGTAATTCCAGTTATTTTGACACTTATGTTTATTTTATTGTTAAAACAAAATTCATTGCACTGGGGCAGTTTGCAGGAGAGCTAGACAGAGCTTTAGGCTTGGATCAGTGAGAACTCCACCCAGCTGATTCTGGAGGAGCTGTCCCTTGGGTTCTGTCTCTCCAAGATTTCCTTCATTCTTTCTACTCAGAAGACTTAATGTGTGTACAGAGTCTCAGACTTAGGTCTTTTTCTAGGCTGTCAGCATCATACTTTCTGTGAGATGCTTCAGCTTTTCCCCATCTGTATGTAAAACATCAGGGCTGTCAAGTGTACATTTCTCTAATAATTTGCAGTAGAAATATTCTTCATTTCCAAATATGCTCTGAAATGTGTCCTACCAGTGTTAATTGTGGTGGTCAGAATCCAAATGTTCTAGTGTGTCATGCAGAGTAAGAAATAGAACAAAGAATGAAAAGGAAAAACTTCCTTCAAGAACAATCTGTATGGGAAATGGATGCTAGATATGACACCAAAAGTACAAGCAACACAATAAAAAATAGGTAAATTGGACTTCCTCAAAATTCAGAACTTTGGGGTATCAGGGGACACTGTCAAGAAAGTGAAAAGACAGTTGATGGAGTGAAAGAAAATATTTGGAAATCATATGTTCGATAAAGGTTTAATAGCCAGAATATATAAAGAACTCCTACAACTGAAGGATAAAAGATAACTCAGCTAAAAGATGGTCAAGGGACTTCCCTGGTGGCACAGTGGTTGGGAGTCCACCTGCCAATGCAGGGGACACGGGTTTGATCCCTGATGGGGAGGATCCCACATGCTGCGGAGGAACTAAGCCCATGTACCACAATTAGTGAGCCCACGTGCCAAAACTACTGAAGCCCACGCGCTAGGGCTTGTGCTCCGCAACAAGAGAAGCCACCGCGATGAGAAGCCTGTGTACCACAACGAAGAGTAACCCCCGCTCGCCACAACTAGAGAAAACCCGCGCGCAGCAACGAAGACCCAACACAGCCAAAAAAAAAAAAAAAAAAAAAAAAGATGGCCAAAGGACTTGAGTAGATATTTCTCCAGAGAAGATATACAGATGGCAAATAAGCATATGAAAAGATGTTGAACATCATTAGCCATTAGGGAAATGCAAATAGGGGTGGGATAAGGAGGGTGGGAGGGAAATGCAAGAAGGAGGGGATATGGAGATATACGTATGCATATGGCTGATTCACTTTGTTATACAGCAGCAACTAACACAACACTGTAAAGCGATTATGCTCCAATAAAGATGTTAAAAAATGCAATGAAATACCATTTCACACCTAATATTGTACAATAGGTGTAATTTTAAAATGTAAAGTTATTGTTGGTGAGCACGTGGAGACATGTGGACCCTCCTGCACTGCTGATGGGAATGTAAGACGGTGCAACCATGAGGGAAAACAGTCTGGTGGTTCATCGGAAAGCTAAACATAGAATTACCGTATGACCCAGCAAGTCCGCTCTTAGGTATATGTCCAAAGGAACTGTAATCAGGGACACAAACAAATACTTGTATCATAATGTTCATTGCAGCACTATTCACAACAGCCAAAGGATGGAAACATCCCAAATGTCCATCGACAGATGAATGGATAAACAGAATGTGGTCTATACATACAATGGAATGTTATTCCATCTTCAAGAGAAAGGAAAGTCTGACACATGCTGCAACATCGATAACTATTTATTTATTTTACTTTTTATTTTTTTTTGCAACATGGATAAATCTGGAAGACATTATGTCAGATACAAAAGGATAAATGTTTTGTGGTTCCACTTATATGAACTATCTAGCATAGGCAAACTTATCAAGCCAGCAAGTAAAATGGAGGTTACCAGGGGCTGGGAGGAGCAGAGAATGGGGATTTATTGCTCAATGGTTACAGAGTTTCTGTTTGGGGTGTTAACAATTTTTGGAACTAGATAATAGTGATGGTTGTGTAACATTGTGAATGTCATTACTGCCATTGAATTGTACTCTTATAAAAGGTTAAAGTGGCAAATTTTATGCTGCATATTTAATAGTAGTATGTATATTTAATAGTAGTGTGTGCATATCCTAATTTATCTTCTTCACCCCATTCCCCCATCATCCCCTCTGGTAACCGTAAGTTTGTTTTCCATGTCTCATATGATAGTTGTCTTTCTCTGTCTGACTTACTTCACTTAATATGATAATCTCTAGGTCCATTCATGTTGCTGCAAATGGCACTATTTCATTTTTTATGGCTGAGTAATATTCCATTGTGTATATATACCACATCTTCTTTATCCTCTATTTAAGACATGGAAGCTACCCAAGTGCCCAGTGACAGATGAATGGATAAAGAATATGTTCACATACTTTTTTAACCACAATTTAAAAAATGTTATGTACCAAAAACAATGAATTGAACACTTTAAATGGGTTAATGGTATGTTATATGAGTTATATCTCAAGATAGCTGTTGAAAAATACCCCAAATAGTATTAATATTTCAAGGGACCTAGTTGACTTTGTGACATTTAATGGTGAAGGAAAATTCCCTGTATCCTGATGTCTGTCATGGAAAGCTTGACCCCATTGATCCTACTTCTCTGCTTCCACACTCAGCCCTGCTTCCTGGGCCGTACAAGTGGAGGGAAGCTTTTGCTAAATGTTCATGCAGACACGTAAAGGGCCGCAAACTGTCCACCTGGAGAAATTTCAATTCCATTCAAACATGCCTCCCTTAATAGTTTATTTAAGAGAGAGCAGGAGGGAGGGAGGGTAAAAGAGTGAGAGAGAGAACGAGTCTGTGTAATTCCTTCATGTCACTATACATTAAATTGCATGGAATAATTACAGTCCATTTTCCACATAACTACAATCCTTACATACATTTAAATCAGTGTCGAAATAGCCCTGCTTGGATTCTCTGGTTTTGTACTGAAGTTAAGAAGATTTCAAGGAACTTGAAGTGTTGTTTGATGAGGGTTTCACGTTTGAGTTTTCCTAATTGTGGATGAGTTCTTTATATTGACAATGTTGTTTAATTGGAACCAAAATGAAATCAGTACAGTAAAAATGGTTTAATATGATAACAATTTATTCTTGTTCATTTTTAAATTGAAAGCAGTTGCTAATCCTGAGCTGGTTAAAATTCTCTAGTGAGCTTTAATTTAAAAAAATCTCATAACTCAAAGTAGGCAACTTGAAAGTAGTTTTTAATATTAACATATACACACTACTATATATAAAAAAATAACCAACAAAAGCTTACTATATAGCACAGGGAACTATACTCAATATTTTGTGATAACGTGTAAGGGAAAAGAATCTGAAAAAACAGATATATAAATATAACTGAATCACTTTGCTCTACACCTGAAATTAACACAACAGTGTAAATCCGCTATACGTGAATAAAAAAATTATCCATGCTTTACTTGGAAAGTCTATAAACTAATTTGTATCTAATTAAGAAAATAAAAAGTTTGGATTTGAAAATATCATTCAAGTGACTTGTTTTCTGGCTTTCTGAATTCAGTATTATGATATTTAAAGACTCCAGGTCAGGGGAAACGGTTTTCTATGGAACCTTAGCTGTATGCTGTTAGGATCACACCTCACTCTGGCACACAGCCTTCTGGAATTCTCCTTTCTGGAGGCATCTAAGGAGAATGTAGGATCCATTCTGTAACTGCCTGCTGGAAGTCCGGTAGACTCGGTGCCCTGCCTTGCAGTTCGCTGCTGCCTAGCCTACAGCTCCGTCTTATCTGCTCACGCACTCACAGCTTAACTTCTCCAATTCTTAGGAACCCTTCAGAAGTTTTTTTTTCAACGCTTAGTCACCACATCCTCCCACACTATCTGCCCACTTGCACATCAGAAATACTGAAACAGTGTCAAGTCATTCATCTCTGTATTAAAAAAACAACCAGCACTGCGAAAATCTGTGTATCAGGGGTTCTGACAACTGTGATGAAAGTCTGGGCTTTTTAAACACATACGCCCGCTGCCTTCAAGTAAGGGGTCTTTTCACTATCTAGATTTTCTTTTTTTTCAATCCAGCAGTTGGATTATTCAGAGCATTACAGTGCTTTTTACTATGAGGGAAACATGCAATAGTGAAATCCTGGTTATCAACCATTCTGGAGGTTTAGACCAGCTTAGTGAATTAGTGAATTTCACCACCCCTTGAAGCACCACACTTGAAAAACTTACCGTTTTGGATGGAAATGTTTTAAATTTTGCTTAAAAGTTCTGTGTGCTATTCTGACTTCCAAATCAGAGCAAACTGATATCACTGAGCCTTTTCTTGATAGAAATAACAGAAATCAGTGCATCCTTACTCTGTGTCAGGCACTGTGCTTAGCGTTTTGCCTGGATTGTTTTATTTGCACCTCAGTCCGTCCCTGTGAGGTAGTGGTGATTATTCTCATTGAATATATAAGGAAAATAAATGTCAGAGGGATTAGGTAACTTGGCCTGTGAGCACAGAGAGTTTCAAAACCCAGGCAAGCTGATCCCAGAGTGGCACTGTTCTCTTAATTTTTTTATGCTTGAAGGCTATCACTTCACACTAGTCTCTTAAATTCCAATGGCTTAAGATTTTTATCATTTACAGCTGTTTGTGTTTGTTACGCTGATGTACCATGGCACTGGTTTATAATCCACGTAAGCAAAAAAGGTTTAAAATTATGTATAAAGCAAGAATAAACCACTTTCAAGTAAAAGATGGAGAGGAAACCTTATTAGTAAATTGCAGTCATTGAAATCTGGAGAATTTGTCTTCTGTGATGTCTTCCCAAGCTACCATTCCTTTTTCCTTTAAGTAACTTTAAAATATATTAATACTTTTGTACCATTAAAAAAGTTTCTGTTTCAAACGTGCTTCCCTTGATGACATTTCTGGCAGCTCCTTTTTGAGGGTGTTTAGGTTTCTCTGGTTTCTTTTCTCTCCCTCTCCCCATTTCCCTGCTTTCTTCCCTCCCTCTTGGCCTCCCTGCAGTTCTTGTTTCATAGGTTAAAAGGCATAGGATGTGATAGAGTCCCTTGGCATCTAAGTTGATTGTAAAGAAAACATTTTTTTTTTCCGCCGTGCCCTGAGTCTTGTTCGGCAGTGAAAGTGCAGAGTCCTAACCACTGGACCGCCAGGGAATTCCCCAAATTTCTTCCTTTTACCGGGTTTCTTTCTCACATGAACTTTTCAACTGAAGGTGTTTTCTGATAGCTCCACTGTGTGTGTGTGTGTGTGTGTGTGCGCGCGCGCGTGCACGGACGCACATGTGCATGTTTTACCATAAGGGTTTTATTAGGTATTTTAGGGTGAAGAGAAAGTGTATTAGTCATGGTTTTCCAGGAAAATAGAACCAATCCCAATTAGAACCAGTTGCAGCTGACCTAAAACGAACGCTATTCATGACCTCTCACTTGTGATAGAAAATTCCACTTAAAACTATGAGCAATCTTAGAGGCTCTTATTCTTCTGAATAGTCTAAAACAAAAAAACCAAAACAAAACAAACAAAAATATCCACCCACCAAATCAAATAAGTGGTGCCTGCAACAAACAAGCAAACAGAAAAAGAACCAATTGTGTGTGTGTGTTTGTGTGCGTGTGTGCGTGTGTGTGAGTGTGGAGAGAGAGAGCTTGATTTATTGATTGATTTTAAGGAGCTGGCTCACATAATTATGGAGGCTGCAAATCTGGAATCTGTATGGCAGGCTGGAAGTTCGGGTAAGAGTTGGTGTTGCAGTCTTGAGTCTGAATTCTTCAGGGCAGCAGGCTGGAAATTCAGGTTGGGTTTCTGTGTTGCAGTCTTGAGGAGAATTCCTTCTTCTTGGGAGAAACCTCAGTCTTTGCTCTTAAGGCCTTCGACTGATTGGCTGAGGCCCACCACGTTATGGAGGGTGACCTGCTTTACTCACAGGGGACTGACTTAATCACATCTAAAAAACTACTTTCATAGCAACATCGAGTCTGGTTTGACCAAACACTTGGTTACCATGGCGGGTACCATGGCCTAGCCAAGTTAACATGTAAAATGAACCATCACTGGAAGAAAGGAAACAGTTTAGGACAATTATCTATGTGTTAGAAGCCTTAGGTATGATAGAAAATCAGGGGAGAAACCTCTTGGTATCAGGGATTTTGTTTTCTGTATCAGTCTCTTATAATCCTTTACTGACAATTTAGATCTTATGCAACCTGTTAGAGATCCTGATCTGAGAGGTAAAAGGCCTTTTCAGTTCCAGAAAGAGTCAGTTTTGACTTTCCAAATTTTATATTGTGAGCGTTATAGGCAAGTCATACTGTAAGTGTAGTCATTTTTAAGCTTAAATTTGGTATGTGATGCTTTCCTGAATGTCAGTTCAAGTTTTAAAAGTTTTTAGTTCTCTAAATGTTATGAATGATATCTTTAAAATATGCAGTTTGCTTCACCATGTAGTTTTCATCACAACAGTTACATTTGATCAGGGTCTTCAAATTTTTTTTTCTCAAATTGTTTCAGGACGATGTATGGAATAAGAATTGGAGGTAAGAATCAAAGTGTGAGCAGTTGCACCTTTCTCTGCCCTTCTTGTCCTGATATAGCATCTGCTCTGGAACCAAAAATTGAGTCCGAGAGGTCTGGGCTCTTCCATGAAACTCGCCACCATGTGAGGTAGCATCCTTCCTTCCTCATCCTTTGCCTTTGGCCACCCCGCTTCACACCTTATCCATTCCTTTACTCGGACATTTGCTCTCTTCCTTTGGCCCTTAGTAGCTCTGCTCAGCATTTCGCCAGGTCCTGGGCTGCTGCTAGCCTAGGGAACAGTCAGGTTTTCCACAGCTGCATGGTTACAGACCCTAAGGCATGCTCTGTGGCATCAGTAAGCACAAAGCTAGTAAGCAGCTGCTCTAGCTTCGATGTGTCACAAGGTATTTCATTTGGACACTGATGAGATGCATCCACTCTTCCATTTCTACTGCCCTTTGTCACCTCCCCACGTTTAGGCACTGCTGGGATGGGGTGGCGGCGGGAGCAAAGACATGAAAGAAAACAAAAAACCCTGCTTTACTTGGTGTCTTTATTCTGTGAGCGCAGAGATTGGTCCTTGGTATAAAAAAAAGTATCATGGCCCAGAGTATTGAGTGGCCTGTCGATTTTTTTTATTAGATGGAGGGTAGGAATTGGTAGGAAAATAATACAATTAAAGGAGGAGAGTAAAGGGATATGAGTAGG
The DNA here is from genome assembly GCF_949752795.1 of Hyperoodon ampullatus. Taxonomy (NCBI): domain Eukaryota; kingdom Metazoa; phylum Chordata; class Mammalia; order Artiodactyla; family Ziphiidae; genus Hyperoodon; species Hyperoodon ampullatus. The sequence continues at coordinate 86,213,984 of NC_136925.1, read as the reverse complement.
GAAAGATTAAAATGTATTCTCAGCTTCTTTTTTTTTTTTTTTTTTTTTTTTTTTTTTTTGCGGTACGCGGGCCTCTCACTGTTGTGGCCTCTCCCGTTGCGGAGCACAGGCTCTGGATGCGCAGGCTCAGCGGCCATGGCTCACGGGCCCAGCCGCTCCGCGGCATATGGGATCCTCCCAGACCGGGGCACGAACCCGTATCCCCTGCATCAGCAGGCGGACTCTCAACCACTGCGCCACCAGGGAGGCCCTATTCTCAGCTTCTTTGAAACAGATTCTTCATTTTAGAAATTCTTAGAATTCTGCCTTACTGCTGGTTGAGACCTTGAAAGTTGGCACAAGGGTAGCTAAGAGTCAGTTACTACAAACTCAGAGTGACTGGGCGCTTGTGAAATATATCATCTCATGTAATCTCCACTGCTGCCCTATACATAATCCAGGGATTACAGATACTACAACATGCTCAGGGAGTTTAGTAACTTACTCAGGGTGCTCTGTGGTGAGTTAGAACCCGGTTGATCTGGCTCTCAAGATGACACCCTTGATCATTACCCTGCATGTCTTTCTCACGCTGGCCAGGGGATGAGCCAGACCATACTCTTAGGGCTCTTTGGTTACCTACTAACACTGCTTTTTTCTTTTTTAATGCTCACCCAACACACTTCATCCTTCACATTGTGTTGGAGGGTTTTGTGCTTTTTGCTGTGAGCTCTCATGTGAACATGGCTATGACAGGAGGAGGGGAAGCCGGTACAGGTCATCACCGTCTGGCCCCAGGGGCGTCGGGTGATGGGTGAGGGGCGGAGCTGACATTTTTGTGTATCAGTACAAACTGCCCTTGCTGGAGGCCTGAAAAAAATTGGAGGGGACACCAGAACCCCCTCTCTTTGACTCTCTGCATGGAAAAGGACCATGTAATTCTTGGATTCTCTAGTTAAGTGACTGTTCTCTCCCTCTGTGTCTTTGGTCCTTTCTTCACATAGACCACTTTCTCCTTGAGGAAGTGAACCACGTGCATGCAAATTGCAGCCGGTTTTATGCTTGATGTTGAGATGGGCCCGCTGTGGTATGAGGAGACCAGGACTGACATAGGCGGCCAACACAGACCACCTCTGGATAATCCTCACATGCCTTTTCTATGTTTGCAGGATGGGTGGATTTCACGTGCGATGTAGTGTCCAGGTTTCAGATCCAAGAATTGCTATCAGAGTGAATTTTGCTCCTGTTCCTTTTTTGCTTGTGCAATCTGCAAGTTATATTAGTCTGTTATACTAACATAAAGTAAAAAAAAACACCCACTTACTAGACAATTATATTAGTCCAAGTGATTTTCTCATGCACCAGTTTTACCAAGTAAAACAGTAGCAAATACACATTTAAACAATACATATTATATATCTATACTTACATATCTATACCTATACACAAATTATTTTTGCTATCAAAAAGGTAGGGTCACTATATTCTTCTCTGTGTATTTCATTGGTCAGTTTTCTAACCTTTAATGCATGTAATTTATTTTGGAGAAAAAGCAGCCTTAATTGCTGTGTGATTATTCCACTGTGCTTCACTACTGAGAATTGTGTGAATAAGCATGGATCCTTAAAGCTGAAGGCCAGTGGGGTTTATTCTGCTCATGAGATTGATTTTGTGTTTGGTTGACCTTTATTTTGGCTAAATCTCATGCTGCAGTTGCAACTGTGCCCGTTAGGCCGATCTACTGCCTGGTCCTGGTTGGCCTGGGAGTTTCCTGGTTTTAGCACAAAATGTCTCATGTCCTGGGAATCCCCTCAGTCCCAGGCAAGCCGAGAGGGTTGATTACCCTAGTGCCAGACTTTCCCAGGAGCACATTGCTGCAAATGCCTGGCCACCTCCTGGCTCTGCCTTAGTACTGACAGTTGGTAGCTGATCACCTGTAACAGCTCATTTTTTTTTTTTTTTTTTGTTTTTTGCGGTACGCGGGCCTCTCACTGTTGTGGCCTCTCCCGCTTGCGGAGCACAGGCTCCGGACGCGCAGGCTCAGCGGCCATGGCTCACGGGCCCAGCCGCTCTGCGGCATGTGGGATCTTCCTGGACCGGGGCACGAACCTGTGTCCCCTGCATCGGCAGGCGGACTCTCAACCACTGTGCCACCAGGGAAGCCCTAAAAGCTCATTTTAAGTTGTTCATGCAGAGTTGAAAGGTGTGGCACTGCTGTAGATATTTTAACCCATAAAGCTGACCCCTTCCTGATTTCTAGGCACTGCTTCGTTGGGTATTTTGCCTTTGCAAGGGGTCAGCTTGCCTATATCGGAGTCAGAGGACAGGAAGGAACCCTGCCCCCTTTAGAAATGGGCTTCACCCTTTTAGGCTTGCTCTGCTTGTTTTCCCAGAGGTTCTCCTGACATTTCAGGACTTAAGGATGTAAACGTAACCACACTTGAGAAAGATTCTTGCACTTGAGAAAATGTCAATCCTATGCCCTTACGAGTATCTCTTGTACCAAGATATATTTTCTTGAAGTTGTGCTCTTAGTTTTTTTTTTTTTTGTGGTATGCGGGCTTCTCACTGTTGTGGCCTCTCCCGTTGCGGAGCACAGGCTCCGGATGCACAGGCTCAGCAGCCATGGCTCACAGGCCCAGCCGCTCCGCGGCATGTGGGATCTTCCCGGACCGGGGCACGAACCCGTGTCCCCTGCATCGGCAGGCGGACTCTCAACCACTGCACCACCAGCGAAGCACTGTGCTCATAGTTTTGATTCTAGGCATCTAACACAGGAATAGTATTGACTAATTCTGCAAAGATTCAGGAGATGTCTGCCAGTATAATTAAAATAAAATATTTATTTTAAAGAAAATTTATCGAAAAAACGGTCTGTTGCATATTTGTATTGCTTTCAATTTGTGTGTGTGTGTGTGAAGATGCTGGAGATGTACAATATGTGTGCCTTTTTCTTTTCCGTTTAGAAATCAACTCTTTTTCTTTTATTTGTGTAGGAGACTGCAGTGCACATTAACTCGTTGGATTCAGGAGAAACTGATTGTAATAAGTTGTCTATTAACAAAATAATTCATTGTGCTAGAAGGAAGCTAGTCTTTTTGAAATTCAGTGGCTGTGTAATAATTTGCTAATAGGACATTAATTTGGCATCCAAGACAAGTGCACGTAATAATGATATTGGCTTTGCCTGTATATGGTAATATCTTGTTATGTATCTCATTACATATATATGTGTATATATATATGTATATATATGTTATATATATGTATGTGTGTGTGTGTGTGTGTGTGTGTGTATATATATATGTATATATATATATATATATATATATATATAACATACACATCATGATAATATCACAAAGAAACTTTAGAAAAGGCCACAAAAGATCTATCCCCTTTAGGCTGTCTGCCTAAAGAAAACGTTTCCCTAATGGAGTGAAAGCTACTTGGGGAAAAACTGGAATTATTCTTTAAAAAGTGTTTACTACAGCTGCCAAGGAGCAGTTACTTCCTGAACTCACGGGATGTGTGCTGAAGTTTGCTCCCCGGGACGTTCTGCTGTTTCCTTTGCTAAATATGGTTTGGGACGTTTGCCCCTTCAAACTAAGCTTTGTGCTAAAGAGAGCACTTATTTTCAGAATAATTTTATAAATTGGTTCCTGAGAGGTTTCTGGGTGGGGAAAGTAGAAAATATCGCAGCCACTGCTTACCTTGAGTTCTGGTAACTTGCGTTCCTGTCATGTGGGTAAGGCCAGACGGGGGACTAAAACACATCCGACCTGGGAAATGTCTTCTCTTCAGTTGGAAAGAATAACAGAGGAAATTAAGTTTAAGTAACTTAGTAGAAAGCCAGTGTTTTCAAACTGCAAATCAGGTATAAAACGAAAGGAAGAAAACTCAAGTTTGTGGGCAAAAATCAGGGTTTTAAAATACCTAATGTGAATCAATGAAAATAGATTTTTCTTTATTTCCCTCCATTTTGGTCTTCAGGGTGTGATTCATGCATTCCGCTGCAATGCTGCAAACACAACAGGGACGCAGGGTTAGATCACAGGAACCGGAAAATGAAAGTGACCATAAACGGGTAATGGGTGTGTAAGTGGGTCCTGAATGAGTCACTGAGAGAAAGTAGCATAAATGTGAAAAGACATTTGAATTTTATTAAAATCAACTGAGTAGTAACCTAATAAAATGAATCAACGCTGAATGAATAAGCATTATTACGCATAAAGTATTTCTTTGCAAAAAGGAATTTTAAGATAAAACTTTTGATACCTATCATATTTAAAAGAACCTCAGACTCACACATCTAATACTTTATCATTGTTTTTGTTTTAAATATTTCTTTTAAAAAAGCAACAAAGCAATAATATCTCATTGCTTTCATCATAGCCTAATAATCTTTGCCTTTTGCTTCTGTTTGTCACTCGTGGAAGAAATCCAGAATTATCTTTATCACTTTGGTATCAGAAGCATTCCAGAGTTTGTTGACAGTACCTGAATAAAAAGCTTTTTTGGAAGCCTGACATTTAAAATGATAGGTTTTACATAATTATTATGACTTTAATTAGCTACCTTATCAAATTTGTTTTATCTTAACATAATGAAGGGAATTTATTTATTTCATATGCGTTTTTGTAAAGTCGGTGCAATGAGTTTATACCACTTTGCTTAGATTCTTATTTTATCACATCCCTTACAGTGAACAGTTCGCTCATCCAGTCCTTATTTCTGTTTGATCAGTCACTGCACCTGCATAGGGATTTTAACGTATTTTCTCTGTTTTAATTCATTTAATCAGTTATTCAGATGTTTACCGGATGCCTCTTGTGCACGAAGAACTCTGCTAGGTGCTGGAAATACATCAGTGAACAAAATAAAAAGTAGTCCCCATTTCGAAAAAGGCCCAGGGGAGAACAGCTGCTGCAGGCTGGGCACACTGGGAAGCTTCACTGGAACCAGGCACATCCTGATACATGGGCTTAAAAGATACGTGGGCCTTAGGCAGATGGGGGTGGCGGTAGGGGGTGCGTTCGGTGTGGGGCAGAGCCAGTGTACAGCCAGGCCACAGGTCAGGCTCCCGTGGGCTGTCCCAGTGTCCTGGGGTTGCTGTCCTTGCACTTACAGTACGGAGGTGGGTGGAGGAGGGGAAGTGGAAGAGGTCATTTGGGATGGGATTTTGGGAGGCTTTCTGAGCCACAACCATAGTTTGGATTTTATCTTCAAGGCACGAGGACTGGCTGAAGACTCTTTTTTGTTTGTTTAATTAATTAATTAATTAATTTTTTGCTGGGTTCTAAGTAACTTTTTTTTTTTACATCTTTATTGGAGTATAATTGCTTTACAATGGTGTGTTAGTTCCTGCTTTATAACAAAGTGAATCAGTTATACATATACATATGTTCCCATGTCTCTTCCCTCTTGCATCTCCCTCCCTCCAAACAAACACATGAAAGAATGGCTGAAGACTCTTAAGGAGGGAGTGTGAGGAATAATGTCGAATGAACATCGACAAGGACGACTTTGGCATTTTGGGCCACTGGTTTGGAGGGACATGAGTTAAAGCAGAGAATAGGCAGCAGAGTGTTTAAGACCCAGTCACTGACAAAAGGGGTGAAAATAATGGAACTATCTGAGCGACGTCTGATGGCATCAGCACAGCTTGGAGCTGTGGTGTCCTGTGGCAGAGAGGGGAGGGGGATGGCGGGGCCCCCGGAGGACCTCCAGGTGTCAGGTCTGGGTGGCAAGGAAGGGGTCCCAGGAGGAGGGCCGGCTTGGGGAGTGAGATGAAGAGCTTCGCTTGGGCCAGCTGAGTCTCAAGTACATGTTGGCTGGGCAAGCGGCGAGCGCGGGCTGGTGTTAGCAGTTCGAGCACGGGTCTGAGGCTGAAGAGAGAGCGGTAAGTTGTTAATGAGAATATTGCTGCATCTTTAACTTTTGTGCTGCCTTTGGAAGAGGAGCTCTGCAACAGATTGATGCAGGTAATTTCACACTTAGTTGTGACTAATAAGTTCCACGACCTCTGCTTTACAGTTCTGTGGGCTTCCTCCGTATCCACGAATAGGCAATTTATTGACTGTCATCAAATAAGTATTTGGTTCATCGACTGCTGGGTTATGGAATGAGGCATGTTAAGAAAAGTATCCAGACGCACACAAAGAATGTATAACGTCACTCTTCAAAAGGCAGCGTCTATTGGGAAAATAACATTACCGTCTATTACACCACATGATGCAAGGAACAGAAACAAAGGGAGACATTTGTTTTTCAATTTAAGGTATGAACACAGGAAAGAACTCTAGTAAATATAAAAGAGGAGCTATCTCCTAAATAAAAATATTCTTTTCTGTTGGAGTGTTAAAATATTTTATGTGTCAAGTTTGAATGCATTTTCATCTTTACACATTGCTTCTGATTACAGGTGTAATAAAGGATTTTGATGATGGTTCTCACATCATTCTGTTTGAATTTATGCCCTGTTGATTAAAATGGTTTTTGATGTGTGGAAGCCTAGATATTTTTATAGTTATTCATGAAAGAAATGTAGTGAGGTGAGAGTCTCTTGCTGGAAAAGATGTTTTCTGGGCTATTTTAGTACCGTTTCTCATAGTCTACTTCAGTTTGCATTCTTGGCATTAGATAAAACCATATAGGTTTGCTTCTCACACCATTTTCTAATGTGAAGACTGGTTCAAAAGTGTATGCAGATAAGGAGAGTGTACCTGATGTTTGCTTACATGGGTTGGGTTGGGGAGAGGAATGAAAAGACCCTTCCCTAGGGTTGCCCTAGTTTAGAGGATTACAAGAATAACAAATGCTTCCCATCAGAAAATTACTTTCTGTTCTCTGAGCAATATAAATCTCGTTTGGTCTACCTTTAGATTTATAATAGGTAATTTAGCATGGATATTCTTGTGTTGATTTTTTTTTTGTAATGAAGTTGTTCAGTATATGATGTTTTGAAACCCTAAATGAGATGAGTTGTCTTCTGCGTGTGGACAATGTATGTTTTCAGTACCAGGGAGAAGAGGATACATGGGTGCGTGAAAGAAGTGGGGGAAGATTGTATCCCATCTTGGCGACCAGCAGAAGTTGTCTGCAGTAGTTACTGATGACAGTGTAATTTTCAAACGGAATTTGGCAGGTCTTCATAGGCTGGGAAAGAGAGCTGATTTTTGAATGAAGGAGACAAAATAACCTAAACAGTACATGATCTTTGTTTTACTTATGCTTGCATAAAACAAACACAACTTGTTTAATCCAAACATTGTGGCAGGCTTTCTTAGAGAAAATTATATTAATATTTATGGAGAATTTTCTGCATGTTGCTTTCAAGGGAATGAAAATGTGTAATGGCTGCACTAATAAAGAGATAGGCTTGCAGGTAATTGCTCAGAGATTAGGTAAATTTTAGAGAGAGTATTCCATGGACAGTAGTAATTATGGCTCATCTGTCAGCTTTTGGTCACAGCCCCTGCACGCCTGCTGGGTTAGAAGGCGTGTGTCTCGGGGCTGGACCTCACAGTGTCCCGTCATCCGGTGCAAGGGCTCGACCACGGCAAGGCTCATCAGAGCCCTTCCTCAGGTCTGGGAGGGGCTGCTGGGAGGAGGGCTTCTCTTATTCTGCTGAGGCTGGTAAGCAGGGGTGGATTTGCTTGCCCTCGTGTGAAGGAAGCTTGTGCTTCAGTCAGGATGGGCTAGGTTAAAACACAGTAACAAGTGCCCTGGAAATCTCAGTGGCTCCATAGAATGGTAATGTATTTCTTTTTCACACACAGTTTTCCACAGGCCTGGATGATAGCTTCATAGCTTCGTGCTTTTTGCTTGCTTGTTTGTTTGTTTGCTGAGCTAGTATGAATTGGGATTTTGTCCCTTGCAGTTGAAAGGGTCTTTTGAGAAACATACTGGAATTTTATCCAGTGGAAAGGAACACCACCTTAGGAGAGAGATATAAGCAGAGCCAGTGGTTAGGAATGGCATTAGGATTCACTGTAACATGGGTATGGGCCCTCAGCTGCTTCCACTGGAAGACTCTTAAGTTCAAACTTAAAGTTAGACTAATAGTTTTCCTTATTTTATGAAGGGAAAGCTGAGGTGAAGTGACTTGGGCCTCCTGTTAAAGGTCAAATAGGAATTTAAGGACTGGGACTTAAACCAGAAAAAGGATTTCTGACTCCACATACAGTGATTTGTCAATGCTTTACAATCTCTCTCTCACAAATAAAGGTAGAAAAGTTTTGAGGGCCTCGCTCATAAAGTATCTAAAGAAAAGGCAAGTGTATATGAGGTTAGCACACACAGTAGGCGCGTTGCCCACGGGTTGGGAATTGTATTTAAAAATCCTGTAAGTGATCATTGCTGGCAGCAGAAGCACCACTTGAATTGGAAGAACTTTTTCGAGAATAACCGAGGGTGACTCTTTGCCGGGACAAGCGTTTTGGCATCATCTCATAACACAGAGGTCATGTTGGGGTCTGTGCTCTGTAAACTCAGCTGACACCAGAGACCCTGGAACTCAGCTGGGGGTGAGTTCCACGTGCCTGCAACTCCCTTCACTCCGCACCCGCCCAGCTCCAGTCTGAGTTGGCATTTGAATAATTACATTAAAGCTTTGCGGTCCACACTCCATCATAGACTGGGACGGACGGTGCCAGCTTGGCCTCGTTCTTTCAGTGAGGAGAAGCCGCTCCTTCTGGAGGTGGGTGTGCCCTTTAGATCTTTCAGGTCCTATGGTTCATGAATTTCTGAATTTAACTTTCTTTCTCCATCTAAGTGGGGGAAATACTTTGAAAAAGTTGTTTTTCTGTTTCCAAGTTGTGAAGCAAGAAAATAGATAAAACATGAGTATAATTATGACAAGGTAGCAACAGAATAAATATACTTCCTCTTGGAATATGAAGAGGCCTAGGTTGATCATATTCAATTGCAAATATTATCATGCCAGTCTCCTCGGTTCCCACCCCTCGTGTGACCACTAACATAGCGTAGAAGCCCTTTCCAATCTGACTCAACCTGCCTTCCTCAGCCCAAGCTCCCACAAGGTCTCCACACACTCCATGTTCCAGCCACACCACGCTGCAGATGCTTGTCTTCCAGCCTGACTTACTGTTTGTTCTCTGCCGACCTGTGTACATTCTTCTCCTGGTGCCTCCTCTGAGCCTTCCTCCCACTTGCTGTACCTGGTACACTTACTGCTCCAAGAAATGCTCTTCTCTTCCCACTGTAGTCACTGGTGATGTGGAGTTTCTGGGTTTTCCCCTGGTTATGAGGTAAGATTGCATTTCCCCATCCCCTTCAAACTTATAATCATGTGACTTGCCATGGCCAATAAAACGTGGAAGGAAGCGAGGTGTGTTACTTAACAGTGGACGTCTTTGATAGCCAGTGCACAGTTTACCATGTTGCCTTCCCCCGCCAGGGTAGGTAGTGATGTTCTAGACGCTCATTTTGGGTGGCTGAGTGAGAACAAAGTAGGGGTAAATCCCCAGAACTTCAGTGGGCAAGTATAGTGAGTGAAAAGAAATCCTTGGTGTTTTCAGTTACTAAGATTCTGGAAGAGTTTGTTACTTCAGTGAAATTTAGCTCTTACTGACTGATGCATGCCCCCTGTAATGAGCTTCCCTCTCCTCAAGGTTATTGTAACTACTGATTGCATTTTTGAGAATTTACTGTGTCTCATGCTCTGTGCAAGGTGCTTCATTTGTGTTATCTCATTGAATCTTCTCAGTAGCCCTATAGGAAATTCTTTATATCACTATTGCACTTTTAGGGAAACTGAGGCTTGGAGATGTAATATAATTTGTTCAGGGTCATGCCGTGTGTCTCTGGAGCCTGTGCTTCCAATGACCGCTCTCCCTGACCCCCTGGGCCGCAGTATCCTGCAAATATCCCTGAGCTCCTGTTGTGGGCCCAGCTCTGTACTAGGTCTGAGGATGAAAATGTGAATCAGAAATAGTCTCTGGGGCTTCCCTGGTGGCGCAGTGGTTGAGAGTCCGCCTGCCGATGCAGGGGACACGGGTTCGTGCCCCGGTCTGGGAGGATCCCACATGCCGCGGAGCGGCTTGGCCCATGAGCCATGGCCATTGAGCCTGCGTGTCCGGAGCCTGTGCTCCGCAACGGGAGAGGCCACAACAGTGAGAGGCCCACATACCGCAAAAAAAAAAAAAAAAAAGAAATAGTCTCTGTCCATGAGAAGGTTAGGACTGTACAGGGAGAGAGGGACCTGTAAGTACCATGAAGTCTTAAAAGTAATGCAGCATAGTGGGTACTCAAAGATTTGGAATCAAAACCTGTCCCCTACTGTATGGTCTTGGGCAAGTCCTCATACCCACCCCCACTTCCTGACTTCTATTCTGTCATTCCTAAAATGGGGGAAGTTTCAAAATTTTATTAGCCATAAAATTCAGAAGCCTGTCTACCTCAAAAATAGCATTAGCGTGGAATAGATCAAATATTCAAAGTCCCTGGCACTTGGCAGCCTACGATACCTGGTAGTTTCCAGTTGATCTTGTTGTTTCAGTAGAAGATGCAGTTAGAACATGAGGAAGGAGCCCGCATCTGAGGGAAAAGGAGCCGGAGAGTTTCATGGAGGAGGTGATGCTGGGCTTGAGCTCTTGAACAGAAGTGTACAGTCACTTACAGGAGGTGGGAAAGGGAAGCACATTCCAGGCTAAGTGGAGTAGCATGAACTAAGTTATGAAACATTTAGGGAACTACAAGAAATGTGTTACAAGATAAATACAGAGCACAGTGGAGGAAATGGCGAGAGATGACATTCTGCCAGGTGTCCTGGGCCGACTGAGTTGCTTCAGCTTTGTTGCTCAGGCCTTAAGGAACCACTGGGAGAGATAAGTCTGTGCTGTGGCTTTTTTTTTTTTTTTTTTTTAAAGTGTGGATTCAGGAAGTGTGGAAGCAACATCAAAGATGGATTGGAGGGGGTCACAGACGAAGGAAAGGAAGCCAATTAGTAGACTGCTGGAGAGGGAGAGATGATGAAGTCTTAAATTAAGGCAGAGGGGGTGGAATGGAGAGATTAGATATAAAGCAACATTAAAGAATGAAAGTTGAGAGACATATTCCTTTATACAGTTTCAGGAGTGAGGGCAGGAAAGGAGCCCAGGAGAGCTCCCGAGTTTCGGACTTGGTGACTTAGATGTTTGTAATAAAGATTGGGAATGCAGAAAGAGTTCTGTTTTTTAACTAGCAAATTTTCTTTTTTGTATAGGGATTATTCACTTTAAAAAATAAAACAATGTGAAAAATGTTCAAAGTAAAGGAGGAATCCTGCACCCCATACGGGATGACCCTGTTAGTTTTTCCCCATTTGTTTAAAACCACATGTCTGTGTAATGATCATCTTAAACAAAAATAGTACCTTTTGCAGGTTTCTTTTGTCATTTAATAGCATGGTATGAGCAGCTTTCCACTTAAGTACATAGAGATGGATCTATTTCATTTACTAGTGTAAAAGGATAAGTTGTATTTCATTCCATTTATAACGTTTCTGTTTACTTCTTTATATTTGCTTTTACAAGTAATGCTATAAAGGATATTCGTGTATCTATCTAAAAATTGTGATAAAGTTTACAAAAAGGAAGAAACGGCTGGTAGGAAGGACTCTAATTCTTAAATTCAGTGGTAGGGAAAACCCTCCCTGTTTGTCATATATTCTTTTTTTTTTTTTGCTAATCTCAATAATATTTTCTTTATGTACATGTCTTGATTGTTGTACTTTCCATGTGTCCTAGAAGGAGCACACTGTGTAAAAATTAGCTTAAACAAGTAGAAATATTCTCAGTTTGGATGATAATTTGTGTGGTTTTGTTACCCGCTTTAGCTAATTGGGGGATAGTATTCCACTGTTTGCTTATACCGCCTTTTATTTTTTTCATTCCACAGTGGATAAACATTTAGGTTATTACCAACTCTTTGTTATTTTTTTAAAAAGCTATTTCGGGAACAACACATCCAACATTGAACTTGCCCTGTTTCTCTACGTTAGTTTAGTACTAGTTCTGTTTGCAGGTGTCAATGTGCCAATGACTTCTCCTTGCTTGGAGGCGTGCTTCCCACCTGACCCCATCCTCACTGGTACACTGTCCTCCCGGACCCTCTGCAAGGGCCTTTCCTCTGAACTGTGTAGGAGGGGCTTAGTGTCTGAATGCATTAGAAGAGGCCACTATGTCTTCAGGACTGTGTGCTGGCAGGAAGACCTCTCTCTCTTACCCGAAAGCCTTCCTACTGTGGACACAACATGGGGTATTAGAAGTGTCATTTTTGCTACTAAGTGTTACTTCTCTGATTCTGTTTTAACTGTTTCCTGCTAACAACATGTGGGTTACAATTGCCTTGGGTCTTATGTCACTAAAGTACAATGCAAAATTATCAAAAATGTCAGTGAGTTTTTAAAGAGTTGCCATGGAGTATAATCCCATAAACCTTTTGGTGCATTAATTTTCCCTCAGTGTGATTGCACAGCAGAATCCTGTGGGAGAGTCAAGTTTCCTGTCCTAGGCTTATTCATGCAGACTCTTCAGACAACACATTTTTAAAAAAGATGCTCATGGGTTACCAAAGCTGGTTCATGGGAGATCTGAAAAGGAGGCATATCATTAGTAACTATCATATTATATAAATATTTTTTCTTTCTAGCATGAAATTTGTTTTTAACTTATTTCCCTTCTTTTGAAAGTTAACCTAATTTTGTTTTCATATTGGAGAAAAAATGACTTGCAATGCCACATAGATAAATATAATACAAACTAGTTTAGACTTCATATTATCTATCTTTTAATTAGAGCCTTATACCTGTATAAGACATAAATTAGGAGCACTGGATTTTTGTGAGGTTGAACTTTATACCGTATGGGTGCCTATTTATGAAGAAGAACACAAATGTCTCACTTTTGCAAATTTCACAAAAATATGTGATCATGTGAAATTTTGCACATTTCACAAAACCTCATCATTAGGGTCTTTCCCGGGAACCTGGAGGGGCCTGTCCAAGTGCTAGGCCTTGAAACTTAGCTTTGTGGTAAATCATCCTCTACCCCAAAATATTGTTCTCAGTCAGTTTCCACCATGGCTGAAGTTGCATGTCTGGGAGGGCACTCCAGTGGTACATTGCTTTTTCTGGAATTCTTCCAGTAAAATTGAAACTTCTGAGAAAGACTGAAACAGTTAAGCCACAGAGACCAGTAGGTTTATTCTCCAGGCCCGGCTCCCATGGGCCGTAGCCAGATCCTGGAGTGTTTTGTTGAGGAATGGTGTGATATAGATTGGGGTGGTGGGAGGGGGAGGGGGAGTTGTCTGTAGGATGGGGGGAGGGGGATGGAGACCTGGGGTGGGTCAGGAGGACTTGTTTTCTATCCCTGCAGTTTGTTACCATTGCCTGACACCTTAGCATGAGTTACTTTATGGATTTATGATATTACTTTTCCCTGTCCTTGTAAAAGCCTATGGAGAATGCTGGGGCCTAGAGAGTAGTGAAGAAAAGGACAGTGGATCTGGATGAAAAGTGAAAACTCAGACCCAGAGACAAACTTGTTTTATCAACCTGTTTAGCTCGGTAGATCCTGATCTCAAGTGTTCGTTTTTAAAAACAGTGATTAGAAAAACAATTTTCTCCTTTGTTTCTGACATCTATCATATAACAATAATTATTGCAACCAGGATAGAGTTGGGTTAAATGCTGTAGTAGTAGGTATGGGACCCTTTATGTTTGAAGACTTTGAGAAGAGACAGTATAATCATAAACTCTCAATAAATTAGACAGACGTGAAAGACCCTACCTATTATTTAACTCAGCTAAGAGCAAATAAGTAAAAATATCAGAAAACAGCCTGCCTGACTACCTCTGAAAAATTTTAGAAGGACTAAGAAGTTGTCTGTTAGCAAGTGCCTTTTTCTTTTTAATATTTATTTATTTATTATTTATTTATTTATTTTTGGCTGCGTTGGGTCTTCGTTGCTGCGCATGGGCTTTCTCTAGTTGCGGCGAGTGGAGGCTACTCTTCATCGCGGTGGCTTCTTTTGTTGCGGAACACGGGCTCTAGGCGCGTGGGCTTCAGTAGTTGTGGCGCATGGGCTCAGTAGTTCTGGCACTCAGGCTCAGTAGTTGTGGCACACGGGCTTAGTTGCTCCACGGCATGTGGGATCTTCCTGGACCAGGGCTCAAACCCGTGCTCCCTGAATTGGCAGGCAGGTTCTTAACCACTGTGACACCAGGGAAGTCCCTGTGAGCAAGTTCTTAATGTAAAAATGTCAGGGGATGAGGCATCCAGAGACTAGGAAGTCTTGAAAGCAGTTACTCTTGTGAAGTGAATTGGAAGGATGGGGCAACTGGACGTAAGTATTGGAGTCTATCAACTTTTGTGTGTTGGTGTCTTCACCTCTACCTCCTAGAGAAATTGTAACCATGACATGTTGTAATGCCACTAGTCACATGAAACATTACATAGTACGTAGCAGGCACTCAAAAAATGTTAGCAAATTGTGTGTAATAAATTATGTGTGATAAGAACTGTTTGCGAAGCAGAATGCTAGGGGGAGGGATAAATTGGGAGATTGGGCTTAACACACACACACTACTATATATAAAATAGGTAACTACTAAGAACCCGCTGTATAGCACAGGGAACTCTACTCAATACCTTGTAATGACCTACATGGGAAAAGAATCTAAAAACGAGTGGATATGTGTATATGTATGACTGATTCACCTTGCTGTACACCTGAAACTAACACAATATTGTAAATCAACTATACGCCCATAAAAAATTAAGAAAAAAACAATGCTCATATTATCGCATTTGAGTAGGTAGAGAAAAAATATTGAAGTCATACTTAATCTAAATCTTTGAGCACTAGATTCGGCTAATATTGCTTTCAGCAGCAGGTATGTTTTAAGAATTAACTCCTTATTTGTGAGGCAAGACTGGAGCGGATAGAGAAGGAACAATATTTGCAAGTACCAATTTGTGATTGTGCTTGCTATAATCCTGGCAGAGAAGTTAAAGGCAGTGAATAGGCCCTGTGGGAATGTCTGTGGGCAAATGCTTTTCTGTGTCCTTGCTTAAATAGCCTCAAGACCTTGATGGAGTACACCCTGTGGGGGTGAAAGGTGTGGTGAGGGAAGATATGGATGTAAATCTGCCAGCGAGAGCTAGAAAACCCAGTGAGGAAAAAGCTAATACAAGGGGAGGTGTACCAGCTGAGCTGGCGTGCAAGGCAGAGGGGAGGGAGGGGCCTCCGTGACAGGAGCCCAGGAAGCGGGACTTGCTACGCTGTCCACGGAAGGGCACAGTAGAGCAGTTTACCTGGGCCCGTGTGTCCACACACACACGCACTCGCACAGTTTGGTTCCCTGAACAGAAGCACAGACCCTCAAAAGGCAACCAACCCACTTTCCCATCAGAGTAAGTTTTACACGCTTCTGAAAACTGTTAACGACCAGGGCTCTTCGCCTCCTTAGTCAATAGAAATCAATCAGAGGCCAGACAAGAAATCCAGGTAAGGCTTTACTGGGGCCCCTGCTGCAGCAGCGGGCAGCGAGAATGAACAACAGCAACACGTTCCCCGGCTTGCTCGCTTGCCGAGGGCAGGGGGCGGTGAGCTGGGGGAAGGGGGGTGGGTCCAGGGCCCGGCAGGAGGGCGTGGCGTAGGCGCTTCGACCACCCCTTTGGTGGTGGTGTGCGCAGGGCGCGTGCGCAGTGCCCTGCTTCTGCTCCCAGCTCTTCAGAAGTGGCAGTTGGGCTTTTTGGTCTCTTTGTATCTTGTGGTCCATAATTTGCCCGGACTGCGCAGGGACGCAGTTGTTCTTAGTCCCTTAGAGGTTTTTTTTTTTTTTTTTTTTTTTTCTGTATTTTGTTGCTGCAGGAGACGTTTGTCCGGGTGCAGGCACTGCAGCAAAGGGGCCCAGGTCCCAGGTCCCAGCCTGTCTCAAAGCCAAATTTCCCGAGAACTCATTCCCTGCCATTTCCTACCAATCGGCCTTTAGAACTGTGCGTTGGCTGGCCCCGCGCTCCCTACCAAGTGGTGAGCACCTCGGAAAAGCTCAGGGCCTCTTGGCCATTCGCCCCCAGCCTGGAGCGCTGAAAACCCCGCGAGGCTTCCCTGGAACCCCCTGTACGGTGTCAGATTCTCCCTGGGGCGGGAAGTGTTGGTGGAGAGAGACTCAAGCCTCTGGCTGGGGAGGGGTGAGCGAGGTGTGGTGAGGTGAAGGTTCCAGGCTTGCACTGTGATGTCAGCGGCCCCGGAGGGAAGAAGCTTGTACTCAGCCCGCGGCAGTTGGAATTTGTTGGAGGGCGGTTGGCCAATCCTTGGCCTGAGAGACTTGGGCAGGAGGAGACCCCACCGGTGCATCGGCTTTCACTGCAGGTGCAGAGGAGGTAATCTGAGGACCCGTGCAAGTCCCTCTCCCCAGGACGGCCTGCAAGCCTGATGCCAACCCCAGGAGTCAGGCTGCCCCAGAGGCCGGAGAAGCCAGCTTAGCAGCTCTGTGCTGTTGGCCAGAGAAGCACTCCTGCGCCCGCCCCCGCCCCCCAGTGGCTGATGGCTAACTGGGGGATGGCAAGATTCTATGGTGAGGAGGAGGCTTGTTCAAACGGTAGAGCCGTGGAGGCTTATTCAGCCCTTACTGTGTACCAGTGTGCCGAGCCTGTTTAAAAACCCTTGGGGGGCTTCCCTGGTGGCGCAGTGTTTGAGAGTCCGCCTGCCGATGCAGGGGACGCGGGTTCGTGCCCCGGTCCAGGAAGATCCCACATGCCGCGGAGCGGCTGGGCCCGTGAGCTATGGCTGCTGAGCCTGCGCGTCCGGAGCCTGTGCTCCGCAACGGGAGAGGCCGCAACAGTGAGAGGCCCACGTACTACAAAAACAAAAAACAAAAAAAAAATCCCTTGAGTTCTCTTAAGTAGCTGTTTTATGGTATCATAATGTAATGGGGACACCTAGTATTTTCCTAATTAATGTAGGTTAAGTGATAGAAGCAGTGGCTTCAAGGGTTCCTCTGACTTTTCATTATTCTAAAAGGCCAGGAGAGAGACGGATGAGAAAACAAAACCAAAAACTGATATTAACACAGTTTATCAGAGAGAAGCTTGGAAAGAGGTAGAGGGGAAAAAAAAAGGGAAAACTGTAGAGGCACTGCGCATTCGTGGAACAGAGAGAAATTCAACCCCATTGCAAGGGAGTGAGTTAAACTGAGCAAGGGCTGCACATAAAGGTTTGTTTGCCTTATGAACATGAGGGCTGACATTTTGCAACTGCTTCTTTTTGTTTGCTTGTTTTAGTATGCTTTTGTTTTCAGCAGAGCATTTATTACTCGCCAGAAACACCAGCAGGAAGGCAGGAGTTGGCATAAAATTCATTATGATGATGTGTATTCTTTACAATTCATCCATAATTGTCCTATAATATGGCATTTCTAAGATTACCAGAGTGGAATAGAGATTAGAATGTCTGGATTAGAGTTTGGGTTAATCTGGAAGTACTTTATGGTAGGGCCGTTTCTCACCTCTTTTGAAGTGTTGGAGAGGCACATTTGGGTAGGGTAGAAAATGGGAAGGAAAACATTCCATAAGAGACAGCTGGAGATCTCTTCCAGAGACAAGAGAGGATGGGGTGATGCAAAGGTTGTTGTGATGCACTGATCTGGTCACTTTATTTTACATAAGTTAAGGTCCAAAGCCACACTCCTAGCTGAGAGCGAAAGCAAGTTTCTAACTCCTAGTCCAGGGTAAGTAGTTTAAAGTTCTCCTAATTTATTTGAAAAAGGATAGGGATAAGGATTTTTTTTCTTTGAAAATTGATTTGTGATTCTACCCACTGTATGAGCTTAATAGAAAATAGAAGGACCTCGGGAACCATTTATTGAGCAGTTATCGTGTTCTAGACATTATATTGAGAATTTTACCTGCATTATTTTTATTAGCGTTTACAGTAATTCTTATAAGACTGGCACTGTTATTATCACCATTTTATAGATATGAACCTTAGGATAAGTCCATTGCCCTACCTCACACAGTAGGGACCATACCATCTGTACCCTGATTATAAATGAAGGGAAGGACTTCCTTTTTCGTGATGTGGAACAACTTCTGTACCAATGACTTAAGTGTGGAAGATTGTAAGCAGTTTTGCCAAAAAGTATTTTTTCATTTATTTTTTTCTGTTTCAAAAGATAATTTGACAATAAGTTGCCACTGCATTTGCATGTAACTCTTAAAAGTTATATTTTTAAGGTCTCTTTCATATCGTTAGTCTTCTGGGGGTCTCTCCAAGACCTGGAAATAAGGAGAAAAGAAATGAAGCATCAGTAGTGAAGTTTACTTTCAAACTGTTACAACAACTAATTTTACCATTCTCAGATGCAGTGAAATAATTGCCAAAATGTATGTTGGTATTTTAAGATCTAACCAGCAAATTGACACATTTGGAGGTTTTCCTCAACAAAAAATAAGTGGGAAAAAAGTCTTGTTAAATTAGACTCTGAGTGGTTTGTTGGTCTGATTCATGGCCTTGAGTAAGCCAGGAGGCCAGGGACCAAAATGTTACTTATGCTGGTGAAGTTCTTGTTGTCATAAGTGTTTGGTTCATAGGAGACATCTATTTCACTCTTCCATGTGGGTCGCACACAGCAGATCTTAGTTGCCCTTTCTCTTCTTTTCCATTATACTAGCCTTGAAGTCTTTTTTCTGTTAGCTTCTAATTACATTCCATTATATATAAAAATAGGACTTCAAGGCATATGAGGGACACAACTAGACTGTAAGTAAACCTAATGTCATTTATGTTTTTCCTTGTCTACTTTAGTTGGACATTGCTAAGATCCGTCCACAGCTACTAAGCGATCTGGCAAATAATTAACTGGAACACGTAATACAGACATTCTGTTTCTAAAGTGGATTTGTTTCTGTCCTACAAAACTTTCCCAAGTCTTTGTTTATGCGCTACATTTGGACTTGACGGACTTCTTTCTATTAATTACAGTAGTCACTGTATATCATACACTATTATGATATGTATATCATACACTATTATGATATACAGTGTACGATATACACTGTATATCGTACACTAAATATCATACACTATTCTGTAGTCAACACAGATAACCTAAGGGAGAAAACATTTTTGTGGCTAAAACTTGAGTTCTGTGTAGGAAAATGCTTGGGTACAAATACAACCAAAAGCTCATTGGCTTACTTTTCTACATAGAGTTTGTTTTAAGAATTAAGATAACTTCATGATTAGTTCAACATCAAAACCTGATTAGAAGAAAGTGGCTTAAAAAAACACAACCCACAAGGATAATTTTCTTTTTTTTTTTTTAGTTATTTCTGAGATATACATTTTAAAGTAATAACTAGAATTATGACTTATAACATTATACCAAAACATATAAGATTTTTAGAAATTTCATGTAATGTCTGAAACATATTTCCATACAAATAACCCAAAGAAAGTTTAGTATTAGTTGTTTTGTTTGTTTGTTTGTTTTTTATGCTGCAAGTTCTTATTAGTCATCAATTTTATACACAACAGTGTATACATGTCAATCCCAATCGCCCACCACCATCAGCACACCACCATCCCCACCCCACCACGGTTTCCCCCCTTCGATGTCCATACGTTTGTTCTCTACATCTGTGTCTCAACTTCTGCCCTGCAAACTTGTTCATCTGTACCATTTTTCTAGGTTCCACATACATGTGTTAATATACGATATTTGTTTTTCTCTTTCTGACTTACTTCACTCTGTATGACAGTCTCTAGATCCATCCACGTCTCAACAAATGACTCAATTTCGTTCCTTTCTGTGACTGAGTAATATTCCATTGTATACGTGTACCACAACTTCTTTATCCATTCATCTGTCAACGGACATTTAGGTTGCTCCCATGACCTGGCTATTGTAAATAGTGCTGCAATGAACATTGGGGTGCATGTGTCTTTTTGAATTATGGTTTTCTCTGGGTATATGCCCAGTAGTGGGATTGCTGGATCATATGGTAATTCTATTTTTAGTTTTTTAAGGAACCTCCATACTGTTCTCCATAGTGGCTATATCAATTTACATTCCCACCAACAGTGCAAGAGGGTTCCCTTTTCTCCACACCCTCTCCAGCATTTTTTTTTTTGTAGATTTTCTGATGATGCCCCTTCTAACTGGTGTGAGGTGATACCTCATTGTAGTTTTGATTTGCATTT
Source organism: Hyperoodon ampullatus (assembly GCF_949752795.1). Classification (NCBI taxonomy): domain Eukaryota; kingdom Metazoa; phylum Chordata; class Mammalia; order Artiodactyla; family Ziphiidae; genus Hyperoodon; species Hyperoodon ampullatus. Next base: position 86,193,794 of record NC_136925.1, on the reverse strand, counting down.
CTCTAATAATTAGTGATGTTGAGCAGCTTTTCATGTGCTTCTTGGCCATCTGTATGTCTTCTTTGGAGAAATGTCTATTTAGATCTTCTGCCAATTTTTGGATTGGGTTGTTTATTTCTTTAATATTGAGCTGCGTGAGCTGTTTATATATTTTGGAGATTAATCGTTTGTCTGTTGATTCGTTTGCAAATATTTTCTCCCATTCTGAGGGAGAAATTCGTCTTGTTTATGGTTTCCTTTGCTGTGCAAAAGCTTTGAAGTTTCATTAGGTCCCATTTGCTTAATTTTGTTTTTACCTCCATTTCTCCAGGAGGTGGGTCAAAAAGGATCTTACTGTGATTTATGTCAAAGAATGTTCTTCCTGTGTTTTCCTCTAAGAGTTTTATAGTGTCCAGTCTTACATTTAGGTCTCGAATCCATTTTGAGTTTATTTTTGTGTATGGTGTTAGGGAGTGTTCTAATTTCATTCTTTTATATGTAGCTGTCCAGTTTACCAAGCACCACTTATTGAAGAGACTGTCTTTTCTTCATTGTGTATCTTTTCCTCCTTTGTCATAGATTAGTTGACCATAGGTGCGTGGGTTTATCTCTGGGCTTTCTATCTTGTTCCATTGATCTATGTTTCTGTTTTTGTGTCAGTACCATATTGTCTTGATTACTGTAGCTTTGTAGTATAGTCTGAAGTCAGGGAGTCTGAGTCCTCCAGCTCTGTTTCTTTCCCTCAAGACTGCTTTGGCTATTCGGGGTCTTTTGTGTCTCCATACAAATTTTAAGATGATTTGTTCTAGTTCCATAAAAAATGCCATTGATAATTTGATAGGGATTGCATTGAATGTGTAGATTGCTTTGGGTAGTAAGTAGAGTCATTTTCACAATATTGATTCTTCCAATCCAAGAACATGGTATATCTCTCTGTCTGTTGGTATCATCTTTAATTTCTTTCATCAGTGTCTTATAATTTTCTGCATACAGGTCTTTTGTGTCCCTAGGTAGGTTTATTCCTAGGTATTTTATTCTTTTTGTTGCAATGGTAAATGGGAGTGTTTCTATAATTTCTCTTTCAGATTTTTCATCATTAGTGTATAGGAATGCAAGAGGTTTCTGTGCATTAATTTTGTATCCTTCAACTTTACCAAATTCATTGATTAGCTCTAGTAGTTTTCTGGTGGCATTTTTAGGATTCTCTATGTATAGTATCATGTCATCTGCAAACAGTGACAGTTTTACTTCTTTTCCAATTTGTATTCCTTTTATTTCTTTTTCGTCTCTGATTGCCATGGCTAGGACTTCCAAAACTATGTTGAATAACAGTGGTAAGAGTGGACATCCTTGTCCCATTCCTGATCTTAGAGGAAATGCTTTCAGTTTTTCACCATTGAGAATGATGTTTGCTGTGGGTTTGTCGTATATAGCCTTTATTGTGTTGAGGTGGGTTCCCTCTATGCCCACTTTCTGGAGAGTTTTTATCATAAATGGGTGTTTAATTTTGTCAAAAGCTTTTTCTGCATCTATTGAGATGATCATATGGTTTTTATTCTTCAATTTATTAATATGGTGTACCACGTTGATTGATTTGCATATATTGAAGAATCCTTGCATCCCTAGGATAAATCCCACTTGATCGTAGTGTATGATCCTTTTAATGTGTTGTTGGATTCTGTTTGCTAGTATTTTGTTAAGGATTTTTGCATCTATATTCATCAGTGTTATTGGTCTGTAATTTTCTTTTTTTGTAGTACCTTTTTCTGGTTTTGGTATCAGGGTGATGGTGGCCTCATAGAATGAGTTTGGGAGTGTTCCTTCCTCTGCAACTTTTTGGAAGAGTTTGAGAAGGATGGGTGTTAGCTCTTCTCTAAATGTTTGATAGAATTCACCTGTGAAGCCATCTGGTCCTGGACTTTTGTTTGTTGGAAGACTTTTTTTTTTTTTTTTTGCTATACGCGGGCCTCTCACTGCTGTGGCTTTTCCCATTGCGGAACCCAGGCTCCGGACGCGCAGGCTCAGCGGCCATGGCTCACGGGCCCAGCCGCTCCGCGGCATGTGGGATCTTCCTGGACCGGGGCACGAACCCGTGTCCCCTGCATCGGCAGGCGGACTCTCAACCACTGTGCCACCAGGGAAGCCCCTGGAAGACTTTTAATCACAGTTTCAATTTCATTACTTGTGATTGGTCTGTTCATATTTTCTGTTTCTTCCTGGTTCAGTCTTGGAAGGTTATACCTTTCTAAGAATTTGTCCATTTCTTCCAGGTTGTCCATTTTATTGGCATAGAGTTGCTTGTTGTAGTCTCTTAGGATGCTTTGTATTTCTGCAGTGTCTGTTGTAACTTATCCTTTTTCATTTCTAATTTTATTGATTTGAGTCCTCTCCCTCTGTTTCTTGATGAGTCTGGCTAATGGTTTATCAATTTTGATTATCTTCTCAAAGAACCAGCTTTTAGTTTTATTGATCTTTGCTATTGTTTTCTTTGTTTCTATTTCATTTATTTCTGCTCTGATCTTTATGATTTCTTTACTTCTGTTAACTTTGGGTTTTGTTTGTTCTTCTTTAGGTGTAAGGTTAGATTGTTTACTTGAGATTTTTCTTGTTTCTTGAGGTATGCTTGTATAGCTATAAACTTCCCTCTTAGAACTGCTTTTGCTGCATCCCGTAGGTTTTGGATTGTCATGTTTTCATTGTCATTTGTCTCTAGGTATTTTTTATTTCCTCTTTGATTTCTTCAGTGATCTCTTGGTTATTTAGTAACGTATTGTTTAGCCTCCATGTGTTTGTGGTTTTTACGTTTTTTTCCCTGTAATTCATTTCTAATCTCATAGCGTTGTGGTCAGAAAAGATGCTTGATATGATTTCAATTTTCTTAAATTTACTGAGGCTTGATTTGTGACCCAAGATGTGATCTATCCTGGAGAATGTTCCATGTACACTTGAGAAGAAAGTGTAATCTGCTGTTTTTGGATGGAATGTCCTATAAATATCAATTAAATCTATCTGGTCTATTGTGTCATTTAAAGCTTCTGTTTCCTTATTTATTTTCATTTTGGATGATCTGTCTATTGGTGTAAGTGAGGCATTAAAGTCCCCCACTATTTTTGTGTTACTGTCGATTTCCTCTTTTAGAGCTGTTAGCAGTTGCCTCATGTATTGAGGTGCTCCTATGTTGCATGCATATATATTTACAGTTGTTATATCTTCTTCTTGGATTGATCCCTTGATCATTATGTAGTGTCCTTCCTTGTCTCTTGTAACATTCTTTATTTTAAAGTCTATTTTATCTGATATGAGTATAGCTACTCCAGCTTTCCTTTGATTTCCATTTGCATGGACTATCTTTTTCCATCCCCTTACTTTCAGTCTGTATGTGTCCCTAGGTCTGAAGTGGTTCTCTTGTAGACAGCATATATATGGGTCTTGTTTTTGTATCCATTCAGCAAGCCTGTGTCTTTTGGTTGGAGCATTTAATCCATTCACGTTTAAGGTAATTATCGATATATATGTTCCTATGACCATTTTCTTAATTGTTTTGGGTTTGTTTTTGTAGGTCCTTTTATTCTCTTGTGTTTCCCACTTAGAGAAGTTCCTTTAGCATTTGTTGTAGAGCTGGTTTGGTGCTGCTGAATTCTCTTAACTTTTGCTTGACTGTAAAACTTTTGATTTCTCCATTGAATCTGAATGAGACCCTTGCTGGGTAGAGTAATCTTGGTTGTAGGTTTTTCCCTTTCATCACTTTAAGTATATCATGCCACTCCCTTCTGGCTTGTAGAGTTTCTGCTGAGAAATCAGCTGTTAACCTTATGGGAGTTCCCTTGTATGTTATTTGTTGTTTTTCCCTTGCTGCTTTCAATAATTTTTCTTTGTCTTTAATTTTTGCCAGTTTGATTATGATGTGTCTCAGCGTGTTTCTCCTTGGGTTTATCCTGTATGGGACTCTCTGTGCTTCCTGGAATTGGGTTGCTATTTCCTTTCCCATGTTAGGGAAGTTTTCGACTATAATCTCTTCAGTATTTCCTCTGGTTCTTTCTCTCTCTCTTCTCCTTCTGGGACCCCTATAATGCACATGTTGTTGCATTTAATGTTGTCCCAGAGGTCTCGTAGGCTGTCTTCATTTCTTTTCATTCTTTTTTCTTTATTCTGTTCTGCAGCAGTGCATTCCACCATTCTGTCTTCCAGGTCACTTATTCATTCTTCTGCCTCAGTTATTCTGCTATTGATTCCTTCTAGTGTAGTTTTCATTTCAGTTATTTTATTGTTCATCTCTGTTTGTTTGTTCTTTAATTCTTCTAGGTCTTTGTTAAACATTTCTTGCATCTTCTCGATCTTTGCCTCCATTCTTTTCCCGAGGTCCTAGATCATCTTCACTATCATTATTCTGAATTCTTTTTCTGGAAGGTTGCCTATCTGCACTTCTTTTAGTTGTTTTTCTGGTGTTTTATCTTGTTCCTTCATCTGGTACATAGCCCTCTGCCTTTTCATCTTGTCCATCTTCCTGTGAATGTGGTTTTAGTTCCACAGGCTGCAGGATTGTAGTTCTTCTTGCTTCTGCTGTCTGACTTCTGGTGGATGAGGCTATCTAAGAGGCTTGATGGGAGGGACTGGTGGTGGGTAGAGCTGACTGTTGCTCTCAAGGATAATTTTCTTAATCCATGATTGTATGTATGGGTTTGTCATATATTTATCTATTTGATATTCATTTACACAACAGATATTAGGAGCCTGCTGTTTTAGGAATTGGGAATATAGCAGTGAACAGATTAAAAAAAAAACTCTGTGCTCCTGGATACCTACATGATGGGGGTGGGCAAGAAGACAGAAATAAACAAGTGAAATATATAGAGTGTCAGGTTTGTGCTAAGTGCTACAGAGAAAAATACAGCAGTGAGGGGGGATATAGAGTGTAGTTATAATTTTAGTTGATATAAGCAGGGAAGGCTGCACCAAGAAGGTAAAATCTCATCAAAGATTTCAAGCAGGTGAGCCAGGCCGATTGCTGGTGACAAGGTTTTCAAGCAGAGGGAACAACCAGCAAGGCAAAAACGTGATCTGAGAGCATGGCTGACATATTTAAAGGCTTTCCAGGGAGGCCAGTGTGAGTAGAGGAGAAAAGCTGAGATTGTCGTGGGTGCTCAGGCCCCCATTAAGGGTTTTGTCTGTTCTCTGCCTAAGATAGGGAGCCATTAAAGGGTTTTAAGCAGAGGAGTGATCTGACTTACTAAAATCACCCTGGTTGCTGCTTTGGGAACAGACTCTAAGGAGAAGTGGAGCGAGGGAGACAGGTTAGGAAGCCAGTGATCAATCCAGGCAAAGGATGATGGTGGCCGGGCCACAGCAGAGGCAGTCGACTGGATGAAAAATGGCAGGTTGTGGATATTTTAAAGGTACAGCTAACAGGATTTCCCAATGGATTTGGACGTGGGGTGGGAGGGAAAGGCATGAATGATGGTGTCAAAGTTTTGGCCAAGTTTCTTGGCCAAAGTTTTGGAAGAATGGGGGATCAGGTTGGTGGGAAAATCAGGTGTTTGGTTTCGGACATGTTTAGTAGAGCTATTGAGTAGGCTTTTGGCTAAGTTATGACAGAAGTCTGGGTGTTAAAACCTGATTAAAATGGGCATTGATTTTCATTTGAGGCCGTTGTAATGGACCACAGGCAAGCATTTCATTGATATTTCTCATGGTTAATTTTATTCAGTCATTTAAATTGACTAGAACAATAAAATAATAATAATCTTTTAATTTTATTGTTGTATGGGCTCATGTTTATTAATTTTGCAGGCATCCATACCTGTAATAATTGAGTTATTTTTCTTGACTATAATACAGCCAAAGACATCTAGCCATCTTTACTGTAACCGTGCTGTGGCACAGCTTTGATGGTGGTGGGGTATTCTAGCTTGAATTTCATAAGGACTAAGGTAGAGGCAAGTAGGTTAGGAAGAGGAAGGACTGAGGCTGGGGCAGGTAGGCTCCAGGGCTGGCCCTGAAGGGGTGGCCTGCTATTTAAGGGAGCAGTCTACACTCGGCCGGATGTAGACTTTAGAACCAGTGGTGGTTGAGGTTGCCTGGCTCCTGTACTCAGAATAATCTGGGTTTGAGAATCAGGTGCACTTGGTTTAAATTTCAGCTTTGGCAATCACTAGATACTTGACTTTGAGAATGTTATCAGACTTCTCTGAATTACGGTTTCTTTATCAGCAGATTGGAGATAACCCTAATTTCGTGATCTGGATCTTGTTTACCATACCAGCTTTATCTCCTGCCACCCCTGTATGTGTGACTTCTCTTTCAAATTATGCAGGAGAGTATATGGTTCTCTGGCTTAGCACAAATTCTTATTGCATCCCATAATGTCAGTTCTATTTTTGGCGATCCTAAATTTGCTCTCTAGGTTCAGATGGTGTCCGCCAGATGTCTCTACTATAAAGGTATCTTTTCTCCTTTGTAATGAGTAATCTGTGGAATGATAGTTTGAGATGGTGTGAATATCATGTTTCTAACACCCTTTCATTCAGTGGTTTTAATATTCATTGATTATCTTTGCTTGAATTATTACTTTGGGGTTTACAGAATGATGACTTTGAAAAATTCTATTTGTTGTACATTTAAACCTTGAATTATCCTTATAGGCTAGGTGAGCTTCCCTCACCACACATCCCCAATCCCCTGCTCTCTCTCTCTCTTTTTTTTGTTGTTGTTGTTTTGCTTTGCTTTGTGTATCATTATGGACTCATGGATTCCTTTTATACTCAGTGTTATGATAATATATTCCAACATTTATTCTTTTTCTTTTTATATTTAATATGTTGCAATACATTGGTGGATTTAGTATTTCTGATCCTCAAATTGCCCCTTATTTGGGCAGTATCCATTCTTTCAAAGCTTTTCCTCAGCCCATTTAACGTATCTCCATTAGCCTTGGACACTTACTTGCCCTTCAAGCACAAAATTTTCCATAATTATTTTATACTTTCCTATCTCAGACCTGGAATTAGCCATTTCTCCAAGGAGCCCCAGTCCTGTTTAATGGGGAATGGTAGTTAGTAGCCAAGACCTGAGCACCAAGTGTGCTCACTGCAACTTGGCTGTTATTCATTCTACGCCCTTTCAGTGGATAAAGCTAGGAGTTTATAATGCTAGCTCCAATTCAAATCCAATACCATAGGGTTCTTCCTCACTATGAGAGGCAGTTAAAAAATTATTATATCAAGTAATCGGCATAGAAAGCAATTATTAGAAAGTTGATGTATTATAGGCTAGTGTGACTCATAAGAATCTCATCTTATGGTACAAGTATTAATATTGATGATTTAGCTCACTTAGAATAATATCTTATGTGGGTTATGATAGAACAAGAAATCTGAGGAAAATTTTTGTTGTCTTTTGAATCTTGACTTGATAATTCTTTGCATCCCTAACTTATTCAGAATGACTACATGATTCATAATATTAGTGTCTTTACAAGTTGGATAGTTTAGGAGTACATTTACCATTTTAACATTTCTTAAATTATAACTCAAATATATTTATTAAAACATAAATGTTTACTAATAAGACTGAAGAAATTGAAATGTGACTAATGTAATGTCTTAATATTAGCTGTAGATTTTGTTGATGTGATAGGCAACATATGAATTTTGACTTTTAAAGTTTCATACCCCATATTTGTTCTGCCTTTGCTCATTTTAGAATATAGAATCATATCATCAACTCTCATAATTAGAATATTTTAAAAAATTAATTAATTAAAAAATAGAGGTAATATTGGTTTATAACATTATGTAAATTTCATGTGTGCAACCTTATATTTATACTTCCATATACCCTACAGCATGCTCACCATCACAAGGTTAGTTTCCATCCATCACTTACAGTTGACCCCCTGTATCGGTTCCACCCTCCTCCCTGCCCCTTTCCCTCTGGTAACCACTACTGTATTCTCTGTATGTGTTTGTTTTTGTTTGATTTGTTCATTTATTTTGTTTGTTTTTTATATTCCACATGAGTGAAATCATACAATATTTGTCTTTCTCCATCGGACTTATTTCACTTGGCATAATACCCTCAAGGTCCATCCATGTTGTTGCAAATGGCAAGATTTCATCTTTTTTATGGCAGACTAGTATTCTAGTGTATTTATATATATGAATCATAACTTTTTAATCCATTTATTCATTGATGGGCACTTATGTTGTTTCCATACTTGGCTATTGTAAATAATGCTGAGATGAACATAGGTGTGTGTATATCTTTTTAAATGAGTGTCTTCATGTTCTTTTTTTTTTTTTTGGATATTCTTTGGATAAATACCCAAAAAGTAGGGTTGCTGGATCATATGATAGTTTTATTATTAATTTGTTGAGGAATCTCCATGCTGTTTCCATAGTGGCTATACAAGTTTACATTCTCACCAACAGCATATAAGGGTTCCCTTTTCACCACATTCTTGCCAACACTTGATATTTCTTGCCTTTTTAATAATAGCCATTCTAACAGTTGTGAAGTGCTATCTTATTATGGTTTGGATTTGCATTTCCTTAATAATTAGTGATGTTGAACATCTTTTCATGTGCCTGTTGGCCATCTGTATGTCTTCTTTCGGAAAATGTCTCTTCAGCTCCTCTGACCATTTTAAATTGGATTGTTTGTTATTTTGTTGTTGAGCTGTATGAGTTCTTTATATATTTTGGATATGAATCCCTTATCAGATATATCATTTGCAACTATCTTCTCCCATTCTTGGTTGTCTTTTCATTTTGTTGATGGTTTCCTTTGCTGTACAGAAGCTTTTTAGTTTGATGTAGTCCCTTTTGTTTATTTTTGCTTTTGTTTCCCTTGCCTGAGGTGTCATATCTAGAAAGATATTGCTAAGACTGAAGTCAAAGACTGCATGTCTTATGTGTTCTTCTAGGAGTTTTAAGGTTTCAGGTTTTCCATTCAAGTGTTTAATCAATTTTGGGTTGACTTTTGTGTATAGTGTGAGATGGTGGTCTAGCTTCATTTTTTTGCAAGTGGCTATCCATTGTTCCAAATACCATTTATTGAACAAACTAAACTATTCTTTACCCATTATATGTACTTTGCTCCTTTGTTGACTTGTAATTGTCCACATATGTGTGGGTTTACTTCTGCACTCTCAATTCTGTTTCATTGATTTATGTATCTTTTTCTGCTAGTACCATGCTGTTTTGATTTGTAATATAGTTTGAAGTCAGGAAGTGTGATATCTCCAGCTTTGTTAAACTTTTTTCTCAGGATTGTTTTGACTATTCAGTGTCTTTTGTGGTTCCATATAAATTTTAGAATTTTTTGGTCTATTTCTATAAAAAATGTCCTTGAGATTTTGATCAGAGCTGCATTGAATCTGTAGATCGCTTTAGGTAATATGGACATTTTAACAATGCTAATTCTTCCAATCTCTGAGCACAGATCCTTACATTTATTTGTGACTTCTTCAATTTCTGTCAACAATGTCTTACAGTTTTCAGTATACAGACCGTTCACCTCTTTGGTTAAATTTATTCTTAGGTATTCTTTTTGTTTTGATTGTAAATGGGATTGTTTTCTTAATTGCTAGCTCATTGTTAGCATATAGAAATGCAACAGATTTTTGTATGTTGATTTTGTACCTTGAAACTTTACTGCATTAATTTATTATCTCTAATAGTTTTTTGGTGGAGTCTTTAGGGTTGTCTATATATAAACATGTCATCTGCAAATAGTGACAGTTTTACTTCTTCCTTTCTAATTTGGATACCTTTTATTTCTTTTTCTTGCCTAATTGCTCTGGTTAGGACTTCTAATACTGTGTTTAATAAGAGTGGCAAGTGGGCCTCCTTGTCTTGTTCCTGACTTTAGAGGAATAGCTTTCAGTTTTTCATCATTGAGTATGATGTTAGCTGCGGGTCTATCACATATGACCTTTGTACGTTCCTTCTATACCCACTTTATTGAGAGTTTTTTTTTTTAATCATAAACGGGTGTTGAATCTTGTCAAATGCTTTTTCTGCATTGATTGAGATGATTTTATAGTTCTTAGCCTTCATTTCGTTAATGTGATGTATCATGTTGATTGGCTTGTGGATGTCGAACCAGCCTTGCATCCCTGTCATAAATCCTGCTGATCTTGGCATATGATCACTTTAAAGTATTGATCTCTCTGATTTGTTACTATTTTGTTGAGGATTTTTGCATCTATATTCATCAGAGATATTGATCTTTAATTTGCTTTTTTTTTGCATTGTCCTTGTCTGATTTTGGTGTCAGGATGATGTTGGCCTTGTAAAATGAGTTAGGAAACGTTCCCTCCTCTTTAATTTTTTGGAAGAGTTTGAGAAGGACAAGTATTAAATCTTCTTTGATTTAATGTTTGGTAGAATTCACCTGTGAAGCCATCTGGTTGTGGACTTTTGTTTTTGGGGAGCTTTTTGATTACTGTTTCAATCTCTGTACTAGTGATTAGTCTGTTTAGAGTTTCTCTGTCTTCATAATTCAGTCATAGGAGGTTGTATGCTTCTAAGAATTTGTCCATTTCTTCTGGGTTGTAAAGTTTGTTGGCGTATGGTGGTTCATAAGATTTTCTTATAATCCTTTGTATTTCTGTAGTATCTGTTGTTAGTTCTCCTCTTTCATTTTTGATTTTATGTAGTAGAGCTTTCTCACTTAGTGAGCCTAGCTAAAACTTTGTTAATTTTATCTTTTCAAAGGACCCAGCTCTTAGTTTTTTTATTGGTTTTCCCTGTTGTCTTTATAGTCTGTATTTCACTTATTTACATTCTGATATTTATTATTTCCTTCCTTCTACTGACTTTGGGCTTCACTTCTTCTTTTTCTGGTTCCTTTAGGTGTAAGGTTAGATTGTTTATTTGAGATTTTTCTTGTTTCTTAAAATTGGCTTGTATTGCTATAAATTTTCCTCTTAGTATCACTTTTGCTAATTAGAACATTTTAAACTATATATATGTATATATATATATATATATACACATATATATAAAAGAATATTTTAAACTATATATATATGAATATGAAACAATTTGAATTAAAACTGATTATGCTGCAATGAGTGTTTATGATGCTAGTATGGCATTTTGTCTACTTATAATTTGAAATATTTGATATTGTTGTTATGAACACATAATACAGTCTTTTAAATAAAAAATATTGCTGAATGACTGGGTCAGCTTTGTGGATTAAGTTCTTTTCTTTCTTCTGGCAAATAGCATAAAATCCATTGAAGGCAATCTCAGGTAGGTTATATTCTTAATTTATGTCATGCTAATATGTATTCAGCTGCCAGTTAACGATTTTTGATCTTTCGAAGAGCTATTTAAGCTCTTTGTTTGCATGTCCCAAGTGTGAGGTGAACTTGACATTGCATTTTGACCAGGATTGAGGATCAGGGCAGGACTAGGTGAGTAATACCTATAACGGTTCACATTTCTGGGAACCCATTCCATACTGCTGCAGTTTTTGCTATTGGAAAACCTGGTCTTTGAATGAGAGACAGCAGCCAGAACTGACAGGTTTACTATGGTAGAGCAAAGAAAAATAAAACAATAAACAAATAACTTCTATATTGACACCAACTACAGTTGCACCAGTTGTATTTCTTTCTTTTTTTTTTAATGTTTTATTTATTTATTTTCTTTATTTTTTTTTGGCTGCATTGGGTCTTAGTTGTGGCACGCGTGAACTTTGTTGAGGCATGTGGGATCTTTCATTGTGGCGCACAGGCTCCTCGTTGTGGTGTGTGGGCTTCTCTCTAGTTGTGGTATGCAGGTTTTCTCTCTCTGGCTATGGTGTGTGGGCTCCAGGGCATGTGGGCTCTGTAGTTTGTGGCACACAGGCTCTCTTGTTGAGGTGTGCGAGTTCAGTAGTTGTGGTGCGCAGGCTTAGTCGCCCCGCGGCATATGGGATCTTAGTTCCCTGACCAGGGATCAAACCCACATCCTCTGCATTGGAAGGCGGATTCTTTACCTTTGGACCACCAGGGAAGGCTCTGCACCAGTTGTATTTCAAGTGCAAAACTTAAACTTCATCCCAGGTTCTGCCTTCAAAGAATAACAAACAAAGTTTGACTGAAAATACTTGTCAGGGAAAATGCTTGAAATCTATTCAGCTGTTTTTGGGCTATGAAAGAAAAACCTCCTTTCTGTTGTCTGTTAGGACTCACAGACAGGAAGGTTGCAATGTGATTCCCCTTTTGACCATGCTATCTAATTTACAGTGAATTATGCACAGTTAAAAACTTTCCCCTTTCACTCCACCCTCTGCTCTTACTTCTCTTCCCAATGAAAATACCTCTTTTGTTGCTTTACTGCTTTTGTAATCCAGATGACTAATAAGATTCAATGGGAAAGTATCCGGGAAAAACAACTCTGTCTCATCTTCTTACTTATTTTGGTCTAAACAATTTGTTAATTGAAAGGAAATAACTACAAATTTATAATTTCATCATGATTGTTGTAATTTTGAGTTAAATGTCTACACTATTTAAAATGATATTTCTTTAACTTAAGTCATTTTTCAGCATCTGTCCAAACACTGAAATGCATGCATTAAAAGAAGAAAAAAGGGCTTCCCTAGTGGTGCAGTGGTTGAGAGTCTGCCTGCCAATGCAGGGGATGCGGGTTCATGCCCCGGTCCGGGAAGATCCCACATGCTGCGGAGCGGCCGGGCCCGTGAGCCATGGCCGCTAAGCCTGCGCATCCAGAGCCTGTGCTTCACAATGGGAGAGGCCACAACAGTGAGAGGCCCACGTACTGCAAAAAAAAAAAAAAAAAAAAAAGAAGAAGACAAAAGCAGGCTGCGGTATTGCAACTGGTACATCGTAAGCACTCAAAAAGTGTTTGGGTAAATATTAAAAGCATAGAAAACTCTATATGTTTGACATATGTTTAGTTTAATTCAAGAAGTATTTCTGCCCTTGGAATTAAGAGTGTGACTCTGGAGGCAGACACCTGGATTTTAACCCCAGCTTTGGCACTGACTCGCTGTGACCAGCTCTTCAGCCTTCCTCTGCTTCCGTTTCCTCCTCTTCTGTTTCCTCATCTGTAAAATGGAGGGAATAGCAATTCTCATCTGAAAGAATTGTTGTGAAGAATAAATGAGTTAATATGTGTAAAGCAATACAGTGCTTAGTCCATGGTTAATACTTAATAAATGTCAGCCATTATCATTATTATGACTACTTTCCTGTAAATCACTATTACCTGGCTCTTAATTAGTAAACTTGTGGGAAAAAAAGCCCAATCCAAGATTTTCTTGAAATAAATATTTGTGTTATTTTATAGGAAAACCAATTATTAAAGATTATTTAGTCATTTTTCTTCTATCTGAACCTCTTCTAGTCTTTATAAACATCCCTGAAACATATTCACTAATAATCCAAAAATTTATCTCATCCTCAGATATATACAACTGAAAATCCAAATTCTTCAATTAACTTTCAGAAGAAACTTTATACTTTTTTATTTTTGTCTTAAAAAAAGAAATAGTACAGTATGCATATTTAAGCTTAACATTTTGCCTCTTGAAGTGTTTTTCTTTAACTTAACACTCTAAATTTTCTTTAAATTAAACTTAACACTTGTAAATTTTAAACAAAACTCAAAATTTTTAATATACTCTATGGGTGGACGTTTTGAAAACCTATTCCCTCAATTTCTAGTTTGTTATTGAACTTTCAAGTCATACCACATTGCAGATAAGTTAGTTAGCCTGAGCATATAGTCTAAGACTTTCTTTTTCCAAATTCACAGTTTTTCTCATCCATCCACTTGGCTTTTCATCGGTCCATTCATCCATCCATCCATTCTCCATCCATCCAGTAACAAAAATTTTCTGTGTTCGGCACTTTTGTGTGTCTGGGGATAAATGTAATTAGTTTAGAACATGAGAATAAAATGAACACCCATGCAGTAACAAACCAGTGTAAGAAATACTAATTCGATTTTTAAAGTTAAAAGGTTGTAATGTTCACTTTTTACAGTTTTTGATTGTCTGTTTTACTTACACCTAAGATAAGGAAATAAAACGTTTTTCTTAATTTTAAACCAATGTATTTAGTTAATTTATTTATAGTTATATACTTTTATAGTTTTTTCTTTTTTTAAACAAATTATTTTTATACAATTTTCAATTAATTTTTCTTGGAGTATAGTTGCTTTACAATGTTATGTTACTTTCTACTGTACAGCAAAGTGAATCAGCTATATGTATACATATATCCTGTCATTTTTGGTATTCTTCCCATTTAGGTCACCAGAGAGCACTGAGTAAAGTCCCCTGAGCTATACAGTAGGTTCTCACTAGTTATCTATTTTATACATAGTATCAATAGTGTATATATGTCAATCCCAATCTCCCAGTTCCTCCCATCCCCCTTCCCCCTTGGTGTCCATACATTTGTTCTCTGTGTTTGTCTCTATTTCTGCTTTGCAAATAAGATCACCTGTACCATTTTTCTAGATTCCACATATATACATTAATCTACGATATTTGGTTTTTCCTTTTTGACTTACTTCATGCTGTATGAGTCTATAGGTCCATCCATGTCTGTACAAGTGATCCAGTTTTGTTCCTTTTCATGGCTGAGTAATATTCCATTGTATATATATATACCACATCTTCTTTATCCATTCCTCTGTTGATGGACATTTAGGTTGCTTCCATATCCTGGCTATTGTAAATAGTGCTGCAGTGAACACTGGGGTGCATGTGTCTTTTTGAATTATGCTTTTCTCAGGGTATATGCCCAGTAGTGGGATTGCTGAGTCATATGGTAGTTCTATTTTTAGTTTCTTAAGGAACCTCCATACTGTTTTCCATAGTGGCTGTATCAATTTACATTCCCACCAACAGTGCAGGATGGTTCCCTTTTCTACACACCCTCTCCAGGATTTATTGTTTGTAGATTTTTTGATGATGGCCATTCTGATGGGTGTGAGGTGATACCTCATTGTAGTTTTGATTTGAATTTCCCTAATAATTAGTGACATTGATCATCTTTTCATGTGTTTGTTGGCCATCTATATGTCCTCTTTGGAGAAATGTCTATTTAGGTTTTCCACCTATTTTTTGATAGGGTTGTTTGTTTTTTTGATATTGGGCTGCATGAACTGTTTGTATATTTTAGACATTAATCCTTTGTCAGTTGCTTCATTTGAAAATATTTTCTCCCATTCTGAGGGTTGTCTTATTGTCTTGTTTATGGTTTTCTTTGCTGTGTAAAAGCTTTTAAGTTTCATTAGGTCCCATTTGTTTATTTTTGTTTTTATTCTCATTACTCTAGGAGGTGGGTCAAAAAAGACCTTGCTGCAATTTATGTCAAAGAGTGTTCTGCCTATGTTTTCCTCTAAGTGTTTTATAGTGTCTGGCCTTACATTCAGTACTTTAATTCATTTTGAGTTTATTTTTGTGTATGGTGTTAGGGAATGTTCTAATTTCATTCTTTTATATGTAGCTGTCCTGTTTTCCCAGCACCACGTATTAAAGAGGCTGTCTTTTCTCCATTGTATATTCTTGCCTCCTTTTTGATAGATTGGGTGACCATAGGTGCGTGGCTTTATCTCTGGGATTTCTATCCTGTTCTGTTGATCTATATTTCTGTTTTTATGCCAGTACCATACTGTCTTGATTACTGTAGCTTTGTAGTATATTCTGAAGTCAGGAAGCCTGATTCCTTCAGCTCCATTTTTCTTAAGATTGCTTTGTGGTGGTGGGGAGTCTTTGTTGTTTCAGGGTTAGTGGAAGCCTAAGCATATTAGAAATCTGATAGAAGGGGATAAAGAGAGTTTGAAGACATGAGATGTAGAAGGGAGATACTTGAGTGAGCAAGGCAAAGAAGTAATGAAGAACCAAGAGGGATAGCTAGCTGAGTTAAGAACAGGAGGTAGAGAGAAATGTTGAAGAGGAAAAGTGAAGGATGCTCTCAGGAGGAAGAAAAAAAGGTCAAGTCACATGTCAGGGAGATAATTATGTGTCTGGATGTTAAGAGTAATGTAGCAGTGTTGGTTCAGCTGCTTTGGGATCAAGATAGGGAGTCATCTCAGGGGAAATACAAAGTATTGGCATGACTGTGCATTTTTCTCTAAGCAATTAGAAATACCAGTGAAAGGAATTGGATGGTGGGTTTGCCTAGTGTTGGGGATATGCAAGGGATTCTGTGGTGGTACCTAAGCCATCATTGCAGTAATTAGCAAAGGTTTCCAGACTCAGTAGTGAGACAAAATTAATTCTAATGGCAGAGAAACCAGGTGAACAGGAGCCAAAGTGTACAGTTGAGGGCAAAGACCAGGCTCAACAGGAATGAAAGGACAAGGCATAAGGATAGGAAAAGGTGGATCAGTCTGCTAGGGCTGCTATAACAGATTACTATAGACTGTGTGGCTTAAACCACAGATATTTATTTCTCACTGTTCTGGAGGCTGAGAAGTCCAAGATCCAGGTGCCCGCTGGTTCAGTTCCTGGTGAGAGCTCTTTTCCTGGCTTGCAGATGGCCCTCTTCTTGCTGCATCCTCACAGCAAGAGAGACTTGGCATCTTTTAAGGACACTAATCCCGTCAGGAGGGCCCCACTCCCAAAACCTAATTATTTCCCAAAGGCTCCAGCTCCAAATACTGTGACACTGGGGGTTTAAACTTCAGCGTAGAATTTTGCGGGGTTACAGTTCATTCTGTAACAGAAGGTGTGGTCAGACGGGAATTTTGTCATGGGGGAGCGAGAACAATTTTTCAATCCATGATTTATGACCTCCAACCCATATAGAGGAGTATTTGGGTGCAAATTAATTATATTTATTCTAATTTAACAGGTAAGCTTGAAGGAATAATAAGCAGTGGGTTTACTGTAATTTTATATCTATAGTTTTATTAGCTGTATAACCCGGATGACAACATAGTTTGTGATGTGTAGTATATTGAGATATAAATCATGGTGTAAAGGTACTATCATTGTTTCATAGAGAACCATTTAACATATAAGCCGAGTTGAGAATAGTAAATAAAAATTTGTTTTGGATATTCAAAATATAAGTGTTTATTACATTGACAGAATTAATTTTTACTTAGCAAGTATGATCTTTCCCAAATATTTAAAATTTGTTTTAAAGTGATTTTAAAATAAATTACAGTTTTTTAAAAAATTAATTTTTAGGTAATTTTTTTAAGGCAGTTTATCTCTGCAGGAGACTCTCAGTCCTGGTTTGAGTGACGTGACTGAGCTGCACTGGGGTGGTTGAGTGTATCTCTCTGCCTTTCAGATCTTGTGTTTAAGAGTTGCGAACATTGGTGAACACTTGAAAGCAGTTTAAATCTCATTCCCAACCCCCAAACGACTGTTTTAATGGAGCTAGTGTAAGAGTTACATGTACATTTTCTAACAAATTGCTTTTTCTTTAACTCTTCTAAGTGGAATATAACAGAATCATTCTTCTGGAACTGTAACTTTGACATACATTTGCGTAAGTAGGAGGAGAGGTGGTCGTCATATAGCTAGAGAGCCTTTTTAAAAAAACTCTCTTTCTCTCAAGGTTGAGTTTGAGGGCAGAAACTTTCATTATAACTAATGTAAGACGTTGGACTATTTTTTTGTTGTTGTTGTCAATAAGTGGCTAAAACCTGCTTAGCTCACAACTGTAACCTACACCCTCACAGTTATACACCTTCCTTCCCCCCAGGTTCACACAGTAATGGTGGAAGTGCCAGACACTGTAAACTGATAAGATAAGCAGCACATGGTCCACTGCCATGAGCCAGGGGTCCCTGCTGGGCTGGCTGACGCACACAGCCCTCCCCTGATGTCAGACAGCTGATAAGTAGCACCTTGGCTCCTTTCCCACATTTTGTGCCAGAGGGAGAAAAGGCTCTTTGTCTGAAAAATCAGCTCTATTGAAGTTTTTTTTTTCTTTTTTTTTTTTAACATATTATTGCTTTGCTTGACTGTAGGCCAGATTCCTGTCTGTTTAAACCACTTAGTATTATTTCTGAGTTGTTTGGCAGAAATGTTGGTCAGCAAAAATATGTTTAACTCATTATGCATGATTTCTGTGATATATTTGTTACCACTTACAAGGCATCGCATTTGTTTTTGTATTTTTTTGTGAAAAAATAAGTGTGGCAAATTAGATGATACCTGGCTATCACCCCAGGTATCTTAGTAAATCTATGAAGAGGGGGGAAAAAACAAGTATTGACTAGGATCAGTTCAGCAACCCTTAACATCTGACAGGCCATTCATCTCAACACACTTATTGGTGTTTATACTGAAATATGAGAAATATTAGTTTCATAGGATTGAACTGTTAAAACTGGTGATAATCTACTAGTGTGTACACCAAACACATTCTCTCTCCTGATTAAAAACATCCAGTTATCAGACCACACTCTCGAGCCAAATTATCATTACAGTGATAAGGTCTGAGCTTTATATTATCTAGTAAAATGTCTGCTTGACTATATTAATGGTTCATTATGAAATCCTTGAGAATAAAGAGAGCTTCAAATCTGTAATTTTATGACTGCCTTGTTAAAAAGGGGGAGCCCGGAGCTTCACTGGTGGCACAGTGGTTGAGAATCTGCCTGCTAATGCAGGGGACACGGGTGCGAGCCCTGGTCTGGGAAGATCCCACATGCCGCGGAGCAACTAGGCCCGTGAGCCACAACTACTGAGCCTGCGCATCTGGAGCCTGTGCTCTGCAACAACAGAGACTGCGATAGTGAGAGGCCTGCACACCACGATGATGAGTGGCCCCCACTTGCCACAACTAGAGACAGCCCTCGCACAGAAATGAAGACCCAACACAACACAAAATAAATAAATAAATAAATAAAATTAAAAAAAAAAAAGGGGAGCCCAAGGTGCCTACAGCAAATTGAATGAATGGTCTGCAAACCTAAACATCCTAGCACATTTTATATCAGAATTATTAATTATTAATCCAGAGATCAGCTCAGGTTAGTGAAATTCAGATTTTTCATTATCATCTAGATTTTCTATTTCAGAATACACGCTTTTGAATAAAGTTAGCATGAGAACTCTAGATTACAGTAGTAAGCATGTACATCCAATTGGAATACTGGAGAAGGGTAAAATATGTTGAAAATGAAAAAGCTGTGAAGAATGACTGTTTAATGTCTATGTTTTTGTCACTCAGGTAGCTGAAAAGAAGTGTTTGGGGAATGTATAAATGCCACTGAATTCCTAAAGTTTTATTTTGAAGCTGTGATATTCTACTGCGGCCACTTTTCTGATGACATAGTATTGTGTCTTCTTCTAATTAATACATAAACTAATGTTTTATATGTATGTGCTAGCAATAGCTAACAATTTCTGAGCACAATTTTAAAACATTTTTGTCTCATATCCTCACTTAATCCTTAAAACAATCCTATGAGGTATAGATACTATTTTTGTCTCCATTTTACAGATGGGGAAATTGAGGCACAAAAAGGCTAAATAACTTGTTCAGTAACTCAGTAAGTGGGAGAGCTCAGAGAAGGACCCTGGCAGTCTTTCTTTAACACACAGATTAAATGGTGTCACAGTGACCAGAAAAATAATGCACCTTTTCTTTGGCTGCCAACTTAACTATCATTATAAGTGATTAAGTATTGAGGAAGGGAACTGGAGCTTTTGAGATAATAGGTGACATTTATGAAACTTTCAAGAAAACAGATATGTTTGCATTGGGTTGGCCAAAAAATTCATTCAGGTTTTTCCACAAGATGTTACAGAAAAACCTGAACGAACTTTGGGCCAACCCAATATTTAAATTTTTCTCTAATATAAATGAACACAGTTCTGTTCCTTCTGTGCAGCAAGTTTAAATTAGTGTGCAGAATTTGTTTATATTCCTAATTGTGGCATTTCTTAGTCACCAGGGAGAAACTGGGTCATTAATTATTATTATTACTTTTTAATTTCTTAAATTATTTTTTAATCATTTTTTAAATTGAAGTATAGTCAATTTACAATGTTGTGTTAGTTTCAGGTGTACAGCAAAGTGATTCAGTTATACATATACATGTATCCACTTTTTTTTAGATTCTTTTCCCATAAAAGATTGTGACTTACTTCACTTAGTGTGATAATGTTTAGGTCCATCCATGTTGCTGCAAATGGCATTCTTTCTTTCTTTTTTTATGGCTGAGTAATATTCCATTGTGTGTGTGTGTCTGTGTGTGTGTGTGCGTGCGCATGCACACATACATACCACATCTTCTTTATCTGTTCATCTGTTGATGGACACTTAGGTTGTTGTAAATACTGCTTCTATGAACATTGGGGTGCATATATCTTTTCTAATTAAAGTTCTCTCGGGGTATATGCCCAGGAGTGGGATTGCAGGATCACACGGTAGCTCTGTTTTTAGTTTTGAAGGAACCTCCGTAATGTTCTCCATAGTGGCTGTCTCAATTTACATTCCCACCAACAGTGCAGGAGGGTTCCTTTTTCTCCACATCCTCTCCAGCATCTATTTATTTATTTATTTATTTATTGAGGTACACAGGCCTCTCACTGTTGTGGCCTCTCCCGTTGCAGAGCACAGGCTCCGGACACGCAGGCTCAGTTGCCATGGCTCACGGGCCCAGCCGCTCCGCGGCATGTGGGACCCTCCTGGACCGGGGCACGAACCCATGTCCCCTGCATCAGCAGGTGGACTCTCAACCACTGCACCACCAGGGAAGCCCTTTGTAGCCTTTTTAATGATAGCCATTCTGACTGGTGTGAGGTGATAGCTCATTGTACTTTTGATTTGCATTTATCTAATTATTAGCAATATTAAGCATCTTTCCATGTGACTGTTGGCCATCTGCATGTCTTCTTTGGAGAAATGTCTGTTTAGATCTTCTGCCCATTTTTTTATTGGGTTGTTTATATATATATTAAGCTGTATGAGCTGTTTGTATATTTTGGAAATTAATCCCTTGTCAGTAGCATCATTTGCAAATAGTTTCTCCCAGTCTGTAGGTTGTCTGTTCATTTTGTTTATGGTTTCCTTTGCTGTGCAGAAGCTTTTACGTTTCATTAGGTCCCATTTGTTTATTTTTGTTTTTATTTCCCTTACACTAGGAGACAAATCCAAAAAAATATTGCTGCAATTTATGTCAAAGGGTGTTCTGCCTATGTTTTCCTCTAGGAGTTTTACAGTATCCAGTCTTACATTTAGGTTTTTAACCCTTTTTGAGTTAATTTTTATATATGGTGTTAGAGAATGTTCTAATTTTCTTTATTTTGCATGTAGCTGTCCAGTTTTCCCAGCACCACTTATTTAAGAGACTGTTTTTCTCCATTGTATATTCTTTGCCTCCTTTGTTGTGGTTTAATTGACCATAGGTGCATGGGTTTATCTCTGGGCTGTCTATCCCATTACATTGATCTATAAGTCTGTATTCATTCCATTACCATACTGTTTTGATTACTGTAGCTTTTTAGTGTAGTCTGAAGTCAGGGAGCATGATTCCTTCAACTTTGTTCTGGTCTTACTTTTCCTCAGAGATAACATTATCCACAGCAGTGATATTGACTCTTAAACATAGGAAGTTTTTAATATCTCAGTGCCAATTATAAATAGTGTGTAATTTTTTGTTCCATTCTATTGGCAGGACTTGATTCCTTAGGTTTCCCAACATAATTTCATGGCATGTGCTGTTTCAGTATATTCATATTTATCAGCAAAAAGCTAGTAGAATAAACAAAGAAGGTAACCTGTTTGCTAGGTGGGCAAGGCAGAGGGCTTAGTTCCCACAGACTCAAGTTGTTAGCTTGATGGCTAACAAACAGCCTGGGTCGTGACATGCACAGCTTTTTCTGCCCTGGTGGATTCAGTGTCATATGGGTATGTTTTAGATGGGATCAAAATAATGAAATTACTAGAAGTAAGGGAACATCTCATTATGATAGTGATTTCATTCATTTATTCCTTCAATTCTAAGACATTTATCAAATGACTATCGTGTGAAAATGAGTTGAATCTCTTTATTTGTGGATTCTGCATTTGCAAATTTGCCTACTCACTAAAATTTATTTGTAGCTCCAGAATCAGTACTCACAGTGCTTTCATGTTACTCATGGGCATGTGTATACATAGAGCAGTGGAAAATATGAGTCATCCTACACACACGTTCCCAGCTGAGGTCAAACAATGCTATACTCTACCTTACTGTTTCAGCTCTCACCCTGTAAACAAAAGTCCTTTCCGTGGTATATTTAGTGCCACGTTTTCCCCATTTTTGTGCTTTTTATTGGTGACTTCACTGTTAAAAATGGCTTCCAACTAGAGCACTGAAGTGCTGTTTAGGCTTCTGAGGCACAAGCCAGCTGTGATGGGCCTTATTATGGAGAAAATACAGGTGTCAGATAAGCTTCGTTCAGGAATGAGTTACAGTGCTGTTGGCTGTAAGTTCAGTGTTAACTAATCAACAGTATATGCTAAATGAGGTGTACTTATTATATATTTAAGGTATCTTTAAATAGAAACACACATAAAACAAGGCTATATATTGATCGGTTGGTGAAAATGTAGTGACAGAAGTTTATAGGAACCAAACCCTCTATTTCTCCAAGGGCAGTGTCTCATTATTCACTAATTTAGTGTTTGCCTGGGCTTTATAGAATATAACTACTGCTACTAACAAGAGTCAACAGTAGTTACAGGCTCTGGGAATAAGAAGATAAATAAGTTATAGTTTCTGTCTTCAAAGATCATGCTAATGGTGGAGAGGGTCTTAAGTTAAAGTTTAGAAAATTGATGTACCGAAGATCCCATATGGCATAGGTATATTCAGTAAAGACTTTGAAGACTTTTGGGGATGGGATGCTAGTTTATTAACTTTATTAAAGGGAATTGAGTTATTCCTGTTTTAAAATTAAGTAGTACTTGAGCATATTGGTTTTGACTTGGAAAACATTTATCTTAAAATATAATTTTTTGATATTAAAATAAGGAATAATAAATAATGAATTAATAAAGTAAAATAATGAATTGCTGTAATTTCAAATATGTATATTTTGAAAGTGTATAGTAAATCACATTATTATATGCATTGTGTTAGTTCTTAGTCAGAACTCTCCCATTTATCTTGATTGTTCTCCTAGTGAATGCAACTAAATCTAAGCATTAGGAAGACTGTAGTTATACATTTGCATGGCTCAGATATCAGATCAGATTAATAGTCTTTTTTTGCATGTTTATTATTGGACACAATATTTATGCATTTATTTAAAAGATTCATTCTGCCTTTAAAAACAGTTTTAGAAATAAGATTGCCAGAAAGGAGAATGTATTGGTTTGCGAGGGCTGCCATAAGGACATCAGTCACATTGGATTGTCCATCTGTCCTTCTACATTTTATTACTTTCCATTGTTTTTCAGCATGTAAAATGCAGTTCTGAGTTAGGGACTGTCCATTTTATTTCTTGAACCAAACTGCCTCTGAGAATATTCTCCCGATGGCACTTCTCTCTGCTCTATTTAACATTAATTCTGTCAGGAAATGTGGGCCAAAAAATATGAAACCAATAGTAAAGCAATTATACTCCAATAAAGATGTTTAAAAAAAATAGATAACCAGCAAGAAACTACTGTATAGCACAGGGAATTCTACTCAATACTCTGTAATGACCTATATGGGAAAAGAATCTAAGAAAGAGTGGATATATGTGTATGTATAACTGATTCTATTTGCTGTACAGCAGAACCTAACACAACATTGTAAATCAACTGTACTCCAATAAAAATGAATTAAAAAAAAAAGACCAATAGTATCTCCAGGGACTAGTCAGCATCAGCAATAAAGATTGCCCACAAATGAGTGCAGTTTAGTTCAGCTCTTAGAAGAAAACTACTTGCACTTGTGTTTCAAGTTTGTGCTTCCAGCTTGGCAAGTCTAACTGTACTCTTTCTTTCATGGGGCACCACTATAGTAGGAAACAAAGTTTTGGTAAGAGGCTGCAAATTTCCCTCCCTTTATGCAGATGTGTTCTTTTCCATAAAACAGTTATTAAGCATGAACCATATGCAGAGCGAGCTAACCTTTAACAGAGATTTGCAGATTTGATTTGGTATTTAAGGTAAACTTAGACGTTGAATTCTTTTGTAAAGCAAAGGAACATTTTGTGAAGCACATAATAACTCATCCTTTTAGGAAATTTAGATGTTTTACACCCTGGATTTACTTAAGGTTGTGCATGATAGGTGTGTGCTAGGTTTTCTAAAGATCCTTCACTCTGTAAGGTAAACCCAGATATTGTTTGACTGAAGGCATAAATCTGAAAAAGAAGGTGGGGCAAGGGAGCCTAGGTGAAGTTGCACAGTGCTGATGGTTTACTTTTTTTAAGAAAATGCAATGATCATAAAACCGCATAAGGCAGGTGTTATTACTTCTATCAAACAGAAGACAAAACTGAGGCCCAGGGAGATCGGATAATTTATCCAAACTCACGCAGTTAACCAATGTTAGAGCCACCTTTGGGGTCCGTGTCTGCCTGACTCCAAATCCTTACTTCTTCCCTCATCAATCAATGGTGTTTTATTTTTACTGCTCCTGGGAGCAAAAGCCAGGGCATGTGAACTGGAACATAGAGCTAAGCTACTGTACAGAGCAGTGGCTCTGGAGGGCTGCGGGAGAGCGTGGTGGGTTGAGTGGTCCCTCCCCCCGACCCCCA
The DNA here is from genome assembly GCF_949752795.1 of Hyperoodon ampullatus. NCBI lineage: Eukaryota > Metazoa > Chordata > Mammalia > Artiodactyla > Ziphiidae > Hyperoodon > Hyperoodon ampullatus. The sequence continues at coordinate 86,169,137 of NC_136925.1, read as the reverse complement.
TATGTCCCCATACTAAACACAGAACCTGGGAATACTACCTTATTTGGAAAAAGAGTCTTGCAGATGTAACTAAACTAAGGATCTTGAGATGAGTTCATCCTGGATTACTTGGATGGGCACTGAACCCAATGACAAGTGTCTTTACAGGAGAGGCGGGGAGGGAGATCACACAGCCAAAGAGGAGGAGGGAGCCTGCCCAGGAGGCCTCCAGGCATAGGTGCTGCGGCAGCCCAGAGTCACGGCCCCTCGGCCAGAGTGAGGTCCGCCCGCCCCGCCCCGCCCCCAGAACTGTGAGAAAATGAATTTCTGTTGCTTTAAGTCGCCCGCTTTGGTTTGTGTTGATTTGTTATGGTAGCCACAGAAAACTAATGCAAAGAGTAATCTCTTATTCTGAAACACCTCTGAGATGGGTCTGAAAGCCTGGCTTGGGTCTCCACTCTGCTAATGGGCAGTCAGTCGTATATTCTTGGGCAGATTACTTATCTTCGTTTCAGGTTTTGCATCATAAAAGGGGGTGAGAATAATAGCCCTAGCTCCCTCGAGCCTTTTGTTAGAATCACATGAGACAATGTACTAGGTGATCTATAAAGGTTTAAAGAAATTATGTTGATGTACATCACTTCATAGAAATCAAAAACGTTATTTGTCTTACATGTTAATCACTTAAAAAGAGTAATGTCAAAATCAATTTTTAAGTAGGTTGGCAAAGTTGGAGCATGTCTTTTGAATACTAATACAGTCTAAGAACACTCTTGCAAGAGAAGAAAACACAATAAATTTACTTCTCTATGTGGAACCCAGGACAGAGGATGGCAACTGAATGGGCTGTCAGTTAGTTTCTGCTGTGCATTTTAATAGCCTAAATTAAGGGATAGAGATCTTGAATAAGCAGGAAAAAAAAAAAAGTCCTCAGAGCAGTGCTGTCCAATAGAAATGTAATGCAAACCACATATGTAAGTTAAAACTTCCTAGTGGCCACTTAAAACACATGCACCCCAACGTTCATAGCAGCACCATTTACAATAGACAGGACATGGAAGCAACCTAAATGTCTATCAACAGAGGAATGGATAAAGAATTGGTACATATATACAGTGGAATATTACTCAGACATAAAAAGAAATGAAATTGGGTCATTTGTAGAGACATGGATGGAGCTAGAGAGTGTCAGACAGAGGGAAGTAAGTCAGACAGAGAAAAACATTTGTTTAATAACACATATATATGTGGAATCTAGAAAAATGGTATAGGTGATCTTAGTTGCAAAGCATAAATAAAGACACAGATGTAGGGAACAAAAATGTATGGACACCAAGGGGAAAGGGGTGGGGTGGGAGGAATTGAGAGACTGGGATGGACACATATACACTACTGATACTCTGTATAAAATGGACAACTGATGGGAACGCACTGTATAGCAAAGGGAACTGACCTAGTGCACTGTGGTAACCTAAATGGGAGGGCAGTCCAAAAGGGAGGGGATATCTGTATGTGTATGGCTGATTCATTTTGTTGTGCAGTGCAGGCTAACACAACATTGTAAAGCAACCATACTCCAATAAAAATTAATTAAAAAAAAATTTCCTAGTGACCCCTTTAAAAAAGTAAACAGCTGAAATTAATTTTAATAATACATCTAATTTAACCCAATAAGTCATCCAGTTATTTAATATTTTTCACTGTTACATTCGCACTGTTGTCTTTGAAATCCATATATATTTTATACTTACAGCACATCTCCCTTTTGGAGAAGCAGCTTTTCAGGTGCTCAATAGCCACACATGGCTAATAGTTACTGTGTTGGACAAGCACAGCCCTATAGACTTTGTGACAGAAGAGTGTGTTTCTAATTCTTACCCCAGAAAATGTCAAGTTTCTGGGGGTATAGGAGGCACTGGGTGAATGTTTGTTGAGTGATCTAATAAGCACCTGTGTATTCTAATAGAGCCTTTATTTTTTATCTTCAGAGGAAATTATACCTATTAATTACTTAGTTCTTTTACTAACCCTAACCTTTAATGAGTTCCTGTTATGTGGTAGGCATTCTACTTAGAGCAGAGGATACAAAGGTAAGTAAGTTAGTGTCTTGACTTTCAAAGAGATTAGAATCTTGAGGTCAAAACAGATAAATCGATCATTAACAAGGTAAAGTGAAAGATGGAAACTGATGTAGTAGGTAGAACTTTGGATTTGGATTCAGCAAGACTTGGATTTGGATCTTAGTTTTGGTACTTTTTAGCCTTGTGACCCCAGATTATTTATCTCATGAACCCCCTCTATTCTTATTGAGAAAAGGCTGATAAATGCCAGGCAGTTATTAGTAAGCCCTTAATAAATGATAATTTTTTAAAAAGTATTTTAAAAGTAACTTTCAAACCAGCTAGTTTCCTGATCTGTTGAGGGTGTAGGGAGAGATTGGGGAAGGTTTCACTTAGGAGAGGCGCAGACGCTCGTGTGGAGATGGAAAGGCAGTGTTCGCAGTGCAGTCAGCGCACCTGAAGGCCTGAGGAGAACAAACACTGCTTAAAGACATGACAGTTTTTCTAAGTAGCTTTTAACCCCGGGCTCTATATTTTTCATAGTTTTGTAAACCCGGGTTCGAATGTCATTTCTACCACTTACTAGTTCTCAGCAATTGAACCTCTCTGAATTTTGGCTTCCTTGACTGAAAAATGAGGATAATCATACCAAAGCCCTTACTGTGCCCCCTTCCCGTTACTATACCTTAGGATAACCACTTTTCCGACTTCTGACAAATGGTAATTAAAAAAAATTTTATGAATGGAATCATGCAGTATTTACGCTTTTGTCTTTTGCTGCTTTGGTTCAGCATTCTGCCTGTGCACTTCACCCATATGGTTGCGTGCAGTTGTAACAAGTCCTTATTGTTATATGGTATTCCGTTGTGTGAACATACAACTTTCTTTTCTTATTCCGTTGACGAACGCTTTGGTCTTTCCAGGTTTTGGCGCTCAGAAAGAGTGCTTCTTTGAGTATTCTAGTACTGTGTGTGGCTTTGATGGTCACAAGTAGGCAGTGCTGTCAGGGGGGATTGCTGGGTCATAGGACCTGCATATGTTCAGTTTCACTAGATGCTGCCCAACACTTTTCCAGTGTGATCATGCCGATTTAGCCTCCCGCCAGCAGTATATGGGAATGAGGGTGGAATTTTGACTTGCTCGTTTTGCCAGAGCTTACTCACTAAAGCTGGGATTGTTTTTTACAAGTGTGATTAGGATCCTGTCACTCCCATGCTTTAGGAAAGCCCTTTAGTAGCCGTCTTTGCCTTCAGGACAAAACAGTTTATGGCTTACCAGGCCTGTTGTTATCTGACCCTGGCTTTGCTCTACACGTTTATCTCTAGAATCTTCTCTTGGCATTGTACTTCTCAGCCGGAGTTAGTTGCAATATCGACCACCCGCCCCACCGCCACCCCACCCCCAAACACACACACACTCATTTCCGGACTTTCACCCATGCTGTTCCCTTTGCCAGAAGGCCTTCCCTCTCCCCCTTGGCTAATGCTCATTAGTCCTTCAGTGTCCAATTTAGATATCACCTCTGGTCTCCCTGTCAATGGACTTTTCATATAGATGTTTGTGACTCCCTCACTAAATTTGGAAATGACAAGTGAAAAAAAGCAAAAACAGAACCAAAACAGCCAAAAAAAAAAAAAAAAAAAAAGGGAGACTGTACTATTGTTTTATTTCAAGACAGACCCACTGGGTTTTAATTCCACCTTTGCCCTTTACTAATTAGACCTTGGACAAATCTTTTATTCTGACTCTCAGTTTTCTGATGTGTGAAATGGAGGAGAAAGAGGGGGAAGAGGAAGGGGAAAGAGGACAGAGTGGGGAAGATGGGAGGGAGGGAGGACCGAGGGGAGGACGAGGTGTAGATGTTGGGAAGATGGCGGTATGGAAGAGCACTTAGAACCTGGCACCTCGAAAGTGCTATGTGAATGTTAACTGTTATAATTTGCTAGCACTGAAGTGCTTTTGCACTTTTACTTGCTAATACAGGCAGTTCCAGACCGTACAATTTAGTTTTTGAGATCATGATCTCTGCTTCCTCTGGAGCTAGGGACCAGGTTCCAACACTGGGAATATGGCTGCTGTCTTCAATACCACTGCCCAGCAAGGGAGTGGATGGGACAATGGCAAGTAGAAATGCACAAAGCTCTTCTGTTTTTAAGTTGCATTTTTCTGGATTTAATGTATTTTGGTTGCTGTAAACATCTGACTATTTTCCAAAATTCGGACAAAGTTGATTCTTTTGCTCTATGGAGAGTCAGGCCATTTGAGCTCCCTACTTTGCCATTTCTGTTAAGGTCACTCCATCTATAAAAAACTTACAGCTAATATTATACTTTATGATGAGAAAGTTGATATTTTACAACTAAGATGAGGTACAAGAGAAGGATGTCCCGTTTTGCTGAAACCATGCACCTCAGATTGGGACTTGAACCCATGTGTCGGGACTTGAACCCAACCTACACCCAGATTGGAACTTGAACCCACACAGCTGGGACTCGAACCTGGCCAAAACCCATGGTCTTCCAACTGAGATCACATACCTGTGATCATGAAGCTCAGTTTCTTGATGTCTCATCACAGAAAGAATTCAGTGAGAGTCAAGGTGATAGGTAAGAAGTGGATTTGTTTAGAGAGAAACACACTCCACAGACAGAGTGTGGGCCATCTCAGAAGGTGAGAAAGGCACCAAGGTATGGGGGTTGTCAGTTTATATAGGGGTGGGTAATTTCACAGGCTAATGAGTGGGAGGAGGATTCTAGCTGTTTCGGGAAAGGATGGGGATTTCCAGGAATTGGACCACCGCCCACTCTTTGATGCTTACCTCAGCCTTGGAACAGCCCTGGAGCCTGTGGCTGTGTCATTTAGCTTGCTGATGTGTTACAGTGAGAGTATACTGGGGCTCAAGGTTTAGTGGAACTTAACTTGTCTGCCATCTTGGACCCATTTGGTTCTAATCAGTTTATGTCATGTCCTCAGACTGTGTCATTCTTTCAAAGGTTGTGCCCTGCCCCCTTCCCTCCTGTTTGATCACCAATCATTTTCAACCTTCTACTGAAAGATCTAGTTAATGCAATAAGACAAGAAAAGGAAAACAAGGTATCCAGACTGGGAGGGAAAAATATAAGTCTTTTTTCACAGATGTTGTGATTGTCAGTGTAGAAAATCTGAAAGAATCAACAACAAAAAACCTCCTGGAACTAATAAGTGATTATAGCAAGGCTTCAGGATATAAAGTTAATATGCAAAAGTTAGTTGCTTTCCTACGTACCAGCCATGAACAAGTGGAAATTGAAATTAAAAACACAATACCATTTACATTAGCACCTCCAAAAATGGAATACTTAGATATCAACCTAAGAAGATGTACACAAAATGTATCTGAGGAAAACTGCAAAACTGAGTGAAATCAAAGGAGAACTAAATAAACAGGATATTCCATGTTCATACATAGGAAGACTCAATATTGGCAAGATATCATTTCTTTCCAACTTTATCTATAGGTTCAGTGTGGTCCTAATCAAAATTTCAGCAAGTTACTTTGTGGATATCGACAAACTGATTTTAAAGTTTACATGGTGTGGCAAAAGACTTGGAATAGCCAACACAAAATTGAAGGAGAAGAACAAAGTTGGAGGATTGTCATTAACTGACACCTTGACTTAACTATAAAAGTACCGTGATCAAGAGAGTGAGGTACTGGTGAAAAAAATAGACAAATAGATCCATGGAACAATACAGAGCCCAGATATAGACTCACAGAAATATAATCAACTCATATTTGACAAAGGAGCAAAGACAGTACAGTGGAGCAAAGATAGTCTCTTCAATAGAGGGTGCTTGAACAATTGGACATCCACAAGCAGAAAAAGAAATCTATTCACAGATCATAAACCTTTCACCAAAAAGTAACTGAATAGTAGACTTAAATGTAAAATGCAAAACTATAAAACTCCTAGAAGATAACATAGAAAAAGCCTAGATGAGCTTGGGTGTGGGCGATAATTTTCTAGATACAGCCTCAAAGGCACAATGCATCAAAGAAAAATTGAGAAGGTGGGCTTCACTAAAACTAAAAATTTTTGTTCTGTGAAAGACAATGTCAGGAAAATGAGAAGGCAAGCTACAGACTGGTGGAAAATATTTGCAAAACACACATCTGATGCAGCACTATTATCCATAATATACAAAAAGCTTTTAAACCTCAACAGTAAGAAAACAAATAACCTGATGGCCAGCAACCTTAACAAACACCTCACCAGAGGAAAAAAAAATATATATGGGTGGCAAATAAACATATGAAAAGATGTTCCAAATTATTTGTCGTCAGGAAAATACAAATGAAAACAACAGTGAGTTACCACTACACACCTATTAGAATAACCAAAATCTAGGGCACTGACAATACCAACTGCTGGTGAGGATGTGGAGCAACAGGAACTCTCATTCACTGCTGTTGGGAATGCAAAATGATGCAGCTACTTTGGAAGACGGTTTGGTGACTTTTTACAAAATGAAACATCTTACCACACAGGCCAGCAGTTGTGTTCTTTTACCTAAATGAGTTGAAAAATTATGTCCACCCCAAAACATGTATGTTTATAGCAGGTTTATGTATAATTTTCAATCCTGGAAGCAACCAAGATGTCCTTCGGTAGGTGAATGGATAAATAAACTGTGGTAAATCCACATAGTGGAGTATTATCCATTACCGGGAAGAAATGAGCTACCAAGCCATGATAAGACATGGAGGAACGTTAAATGTATCTTACTAAGTAAAAGAAGCCTGTCTGAAAAGGTTAGATACTGTATGATTTTTAACTACATGACATTCTGGAAAAGGCAAAACTATGGAGACAGTAAACAAAACCAGGGGTTGCCAGGGTTTGAGGTGGGGGAGGGATGAACAGACTGAACACGGGGGTGAGGATTGTTAGGGCAGTGGAAGTACTGTGTATGGTACAGTAATGGTGGACACACGTCATTGAACATTTGTCCAAACCCACGGAAAGTACACCGAGTGAAGCCTAATGTCAACTGTGGATTCTGGGTGATTCCGATGTGTCAGTGTAGGTTTATAGACTGTAACAAATGAACCACTCTGGTGGGGATGTTGGTAGTGGGGGAGGTCACACGCACGTGGGGGGTAGGTGACATATAGGAAATCCTTGTACCTTCCTCTCAATTTTGCCGTGAAATCTAAAACTGTTCTAAGAAGTTGTCTTTAAAAATTGCGTTGAGTGTTTTGAGCTTATTCTCTTAGACTTGAATATATTGCAATAAGCATCACTGTAATTATTTTCCCCTAAGCACTCATATTAGCCAAGGGATGTGAAAATGTACTATTTTTAAAGACACCCTTGACCCTGTTAAAAATATTTCCTCTGCAATTTTTTGGACTAAAAATTTGTAAGAACCTAGCAGCGTGTTATAGTGTCAGAGACAGGAAACGTCTTTTATCACCAATAACAGTTTGGAATTCAGCATGCCATTTGAAAACCACTGAAAGATTTTAAAAGGGCCAGGGGGATTTTTTTTTTTCTTTTTAATGAAAAAAGGCAGAGACTTAGAATCCTTTGGGAGAGACAGGATTGGGTTGGCCAAAAGGTTCTTTTGTTTTTTTCCGTAAGACGGCTCTAGCAGCACTTAATTGTCTTTAACTTCATTTGAAACAGTTTTGTTAGATTGTATGTGACAGCTGTCATATCAGCATACATTTAAAAAAAGACTTACCAAAATTGGTGAATTTTTGTGTAGCCATTTTAATATTGAAGGTGGAAGAAAAAAAGCAACATATTCGGCATACTATGCTTTATCATTCCAAGAACGGTAAAAATGCAACCAAAACGCAAAAAAACCTTTGTGCAGCGTATGGAGAAGGTGCTGTGACTGAACAAACGTGTCAAAAGTGGTTTGTGAAGTTTCGTGCTGGAGATTTCTCGCTGGACGATGCTCCACAGTCGGGGAGACCAGTTGAAGTTGACAGTGATCAAATAGAGACATTAATTGAGAGCGATCAACTAATATTGATTGTGGTATAACTACCACACGGGAGATAGCCGACATACTCAAAATACCCAAATCAAGCGCTGGAAATCATTTGCACCAGCTTGGTTATGATGCTTTGATGTCTGGGTTCCACCTAAATTAAGCGAAAAAAACCTTGACCGTATTTCCACATGTGACTTAAACGTAATGAAAACATTCCGTTTTTAAAACACCTTGTGACGGGCGATGAAAAGTGGATACTGTACAATAATGTGGAACAGAAGAGATCATGGGGCCAGTGAAATGAAGCACCACCAACCACACCAAAGGCCGGTCTTCATCCTAAGAAGGTGATATTGTGTATATGGTGGGATTGGAAGGGAGTCCTCTATTATGAGCTCCTTCCTGAAAATCAAACAAACGATTCATTCCAACAAGTACTGCTCCCAGTTAGACCAACTGAAAGCAGCACTTGACGAAAAGCGTCCAGAATTAGTCAACAGAAAATGCATAATCTTCCATCAGGATAAAGCAAGACTGTATGTTTCTTTGATGACCAGGCAAAAACTGTTACAGCCTGGCTGGGAAGTTCTGATTCACCCTCCGTATTCACCAGACATTGCACCTTCAAATTTCCATTTATTTAGGTCTTTACAAACTTCTCTTAGTGGAAAAAATTTCAGTTCCCTGGAAGACTGTAAAAGGCACCTGGAACAGTTCTTTGCTCAAAAAGATAAAAAATTTCGGGAAGATGGAATTATGAAGTTGCCTGAAAAATGGCAGGAGGTAGTGGAATAAAGGGGTGAAGATGTTGTTCAAGAAAGTTCTTGGTGAAAATGAAAAATGTGTCTTTTATTTTTACTTAAAAACCGAAGGCACTTTTTGGCCAACCCAGTATTACAGTAAGATGTGGGACATTCAGCTTTTACTATTCTAGTGCACCTATTTGGTCACGTAACTTGGCCTTCCCCTTATTTGGTGATCTCCCAAATTCCTCCCAGTTCTAAGACTTCAGTTTTATATTCCATGTTGATTCTTAGCAGCAATACTTTTATGTCTTATTGAGAAATGGAATTATGCTAATAAAATATTCTCAGAATTTTAAAATATATTTTCCTTTTTAAAACTTGGAAATAGGATTGATTCAATAACATGATTCTTGTTACTAAAGATTTTTATCTGTATTCTTGTATGTCTTTATTACATGCTTTGCATATTTCCCCTGGAATATTGTTATAAATTTCATTTCTTGAAGGAAATTCCTATCTTCTCAATGTATACCACAGTGTAAAGTCTCCTCTTGTTTTAATATGCTATGATGATAATGTTATAATTTTTGACATACTTTGGAAAATTTTTGTTATAAGCCTAAATGTAGCTGACTCTACCCAGTCTTTTGCTTCCCTTTTTAAGTTAAAGTTGTTGGAGAGGAATAGTTAATTTTTCTCTCCCATGAAGAAGCCCTGATTTATCTATTGAGTTTCTATTTGATAAGTGTGGGATAAAATGTTTATATTAATGTAAGGTATATTAGGTGTCAAATACACTCCTAGTCTGTCAGTTACTTAATAGATACTGATGAGTATATATCAGAAAATGAGAGAGACTCTATATGGAACTTAATCTTGTATTCATTAAGTAAATAATTAGAAATGATGACCTAACAAATTAGAAGTATGCAATACACTGTGAAGGTGAAGGGTCGAATGCTTCTTGGGGGGGAAATGGCTCACTGCAAAGAGTTCCTGGACCCAGTTCCAACCTGGTGCATGTGTAGGCTTCCCAACACCAACAAGCAATTCTCCGACACCAGCAGGGTGTCTGAGAATTCAGCTCAATTTTGACACTTATCTACCCAGAAATAGAATCAGATTCCACAGGTAAAGGGCTTAGTGCCACAAGACCTCCCCTCCACTTCAGACACCAGTCCCAAGCCTGGGTGGTTACCTCTGCTTTGACCTACCGGGTACAAACTGGAGGTTTTGAGGACCTTCTACTACTCAGAATGACAGTCACATGTCCAGGTTGTTAACCTGTACTTCTGACTGACTGGCTATAAATCAGAGGTTCCCAGAACCCCCTCCTCTGGTTTGATTAATTTGCTAGAAGGGCTCATCGAACTCAGGAAGACCATTTTACTCACTAGATTACTGATTTATTATAAAAGGATACAAATCAATGGCCAGATGAAGAGATGTATAGGGCAAGGGCCTGAACAAAGGAGCTTATGTCCTTGTATGGCATGGGACCTGGCCGCTGGTATGGTTCGCCATCATAAAGCTCTCAGAAAGGGCACAAAATCCATCTCTTCTGGATTTTTATGGAGACCTCATTACATGACTGAATCATTGCCAATGGCAGTTGATTCAACCTCCAGCCCTTCTCCCTTCCCCAGAAATCAGATGGTGGGACTGAAAGTTCCAACCCTCTTATCACATGATTGGTTCTCCTGGGAACCAGCCCTCACCCTTGGGTGGGACCCAAAGGCCACCTTCCCTGAAGCCTTCTCAGGAACTGAGGACAAGAGACTGAATATTATTCCATTGCTCTTATCACTCAGGAAATTTCAAGGATTTTGGGAGCTATGAACCAGGAACTGTGGATGAAGACCAAGTATATATTTTTTCTATAAATTGAAGTATCACACTCACTAAGTTTTTGGACTAGGCAAGGAGAAAAATCTTTCTATAGTTGGTCTGTCTAGCCCACATGGGTGTGGAATATGCCAGGGCAGGTGGCCACCGGTGCTGTTTTCTACGATTAAGTCTGAATGAGTTTGAGGAAAGATTTTTGAAATAAATTTATTTGAGTGATCTCTGTTTTTCAGGAAGATGTTCCTAGTCAAAACATTTTATTGTTGTTTAGTCAGGAGTGTCGAGGGGTCTTGTCTGTCCTTGTTCGCCCTCTTGCGTTTATGTGGGCTTAAGGATGAGAAGCAGGCCTAGAGAGCCTTGGCTGCCTTGCTTCACTCAACTGCCAGCTCTTTGTGTGGTCAGGCACAAACACCAGCCCTGTGTTTCTTGCTTCTCTCAACAGCCCTGCTTTGGAGAACAATCTTGGACTCCTCAGGAAACCTTTGCTTGAAAATCCACTATTTAATGGTCTTCACTGTAAATACTTGTTCTGAAGTATAGGGGTTTGAGTTGAGGATTTTTTGTTCCAGGATTTGGGGGGAGAAAAATTTCAGACCAAGGGTTTTGTGGCTAAGATATTTTTAAATTTCTTCTGCAGAATCACAAAGAATAGTCCTTTCCCTTTGAATGCTGTGCATTTCTGGAGAGAAGGCTGGCCTATGTGGTTGAGGGGGAGGGAGAAGAGAGGGGGGAGGAGGACGGGAAGGTATATATGTGCATATACCTTCATCTGTCTCATCATCATAACTACCGTTTCTTTGAGCCAAGTTTTATGTCTTTTCCATACGTTAATTTTAACTCTCATCAGAGCCATGAGATGGATGTATAATTATTACTCATAGATCAGAAAACAGGTCAGAAAGCCTCCCTAACTTGCTAAGTCATTCTGCCTCTTAGTGGCAGAGCCAAGAGTTTGAAATGATTTTTGTCTGATAAACATGCACATATATACCTTTTAAAGATATTCGTATATTTACGTGTATATTTATATGTATACAGATATAAAATTAGTATATTAGATATAAAATTAGTATACACTACTGGCATACTCATTTGAACTTCTTGGAATAAGAAAAGCACCTTCTGGCAAGCCCCCTTTTATTCTCCCCCATCCCCCAAAGTAAGACATATTACTTTTTGTAAAAAACAGTATCACATTTTAACTGATATATTTTGAATTATTGGCAATGAGCTGCATCTTTAGTATTATATTTCCTGTGATAATGAACTTGCACTGATTTGTAAATAATAGCATTCATTTGCAAGGTGGTTTGCAAATGTAGAATATCTCCTTGATCTTGGGTTAGATTAAAGATAAACTGGCCCAACTGGGGAAGAGACCTTGGTCTATTGTACAGTGGTACAGCTGAGAAATGAGAACTACATCATAATGGTATAATTTACTCAAGACATAGAGGATGGTAGTTTCATTATTTTATTATTATACCTTGAATGTGGTCTGAATTGTGGTTTCTTACGAGGTTTCTACCCAAGCGCTCCTAATGTCAGAGGAAAGGTAAAAGCATACCTGCTTGGGCTCTGTGTCTGTAGTTTGGTTACTTCCTTACTTCCCCAACTCCCAACCCCAAATAGATGTTGGCACTCCAAATTCCTCATCTTTACCTTTTGTATCCCCACCCAGAACACCTTCTTCTGCCCTCCGGAGACTCTTGTATCCTATTTTGAGAATCACAGACTTCTCCAGTTTCTAAATGTGAAACAAAACCAGTTTGCCTGTTAAAGGTTGGGTTGGATTCTTTAGCCTTAAGGCTGCTCCTTATTATTAGTTAAAAGAAATGATGTATAATCAGTTTGTAAGGTATTTTAGCTGAAACATGGGAAAATCCATTCATTCAGCAAACATTTGAGTACCTCTCTTTTTACACACCACATACCCTTCCAGGTGTTGTATATAGAAGTGAGTCAAACCCACAAAATGTCTGTTCTCCTGAAGTGAATGTTACAATTGGGGTTGACGGAGAACAGATAATCATGTAAATAATTCAGACAGTTTCCAGTAGCGTCAAGGGCTAGAAAGGATGTAAAACCAGCTAGAGGATCGAGAATGACTGTGGAGTGTGGTGGGACCTGCCTCAGTGGGTAGGCAGGTTAGACTGCTCTGAGAACCACACTTGAGCGGAGACCTGAGAATTGGAAAGGAAGTTGTTAAATCTAGAGAAAGAGAGTGGAAGGAAAAGAGAGCAGAAAGCTCACAGGCCCTCAGGTGGGAGCTGCCTGCCTGGGCTTGGGTACCTGAAGAGCAGGGGGAGGGGGAGGCAAGCTGACCAATTTAACAGAGCTCGTATGAATACACTAGAATGAATAAATGCGTAATAAGAAAATACGTTCTTATGTACTTTTCAGCTACTTCAGATCTTAAAGGAAATGTTTGATGAATGTAGTGATCATAAATAAACTTTATAATTTCAAAACCGTCTGGATGATAAGAATTCGTACATGAATATATTATTGGTTCTTTGGTAGAGAGATCCTATTTAATTTCCTCCCAAGAGAGTTCTGCATACAGTTAAGTAGCGAACCTTTCCTATAGAAAGTATAGTTTTTTAGTTTCCTAGGCAACACACAAGGATCTACAGTATTATAGCATAGTGACTGAGAAGTGAACACTTGTGGGATCAGGATAAACCACCTAGTAGCTATGTGACTTAACCTCTCTCTGCCTCAGTTTTCCTATCTATAGAATGAGAATAAGTAGAAGTAGTTATGCCTGTAATGATTGCATAAAGTGCAGAGTATCATGCCTGTCACATTGGAATAGTCAACAAAAGTTTTTTTTTTTTTTTTTTTTTTTTTTTAATAACAATTCTGGAGGAACAGAGGTAGCAGCTATTTTAAGGAGAGGGTCTTTTTTTTTTTTTTTTTTTTAAGGTTGAGCCTTCTTTTAATTAATTTATTTTTATTTTTGGCGTGTTGGGTCTTAGTTTCTGTGCGAGGGCTTTCTCTAGTTGTGGCAAGTGGGGGCCACTCTTCATCGCGGTGCACGGGCCTCTCACTGTCGTGGCCTCTCTTGTTGTGGAGCACAGGCTCCAGACGCGCAGGCTCAGTAGTTGTGGCTCACGGGCCTAGTTGCTCCGCGGCATGTGGGATCTTCCCAGACCAGGGCTTGAACCCGTGTCCCCTGCATTGGCAGGCAGATTCTCAACCACTGCACCACCAGGGAAGCCCAACAAAAGTTTTAATTGTAATTTTAGGATGGGATATAGTTGACACTAAAATAATTTACACAGAGGCTGTAAGTTGGCTTGCTTATTACTCTCTCCTACTCTTAGATTTTTATCCTGCTCCTTATCTGTCTCCCTTTTCATTTTGTTTCTTCCCTGCCTCTCCTCTTTGCTATTTGTTAAAACTTCATTAGGGATTAAATAAACTTAGTTCAGTGTTGTTCAGCTTGGGGTCCCAATAATCTACGTTTACACTGCAACTCGGTGCAGCTTTTTTCTAGTCAGCAGTACGTTCTGAATTAGAGCTGGGGTGGCAGGGGCACGTTTTCTTTCATTCATTTTCTCTTTGCTATGGTTATTGGGCATCCCCTCTCATCTGGAGGTGGACGCCCACTCCGGGGGTGAGTTGATGCTTCCAGGGAATGTGAGGGTTTTGCCTAGAGGGAGCAAATCCTGGCAGTGGTCAGAGCAGCTGTTTACCACGCAGGAGATGAAAGTGGACATCTGTACTCATTTCTCCTTGTTCATGCTGACATGGTTACTTTTGGGTGCCCCTTGTTCCCTAACATACTTGGGAAATAAAAGCACATTGCTTATGTTTGTTTATCTACAGTGCCACAGGAAATTAGCGTCTAGATCTCATTACTAAATACACATATATCATATTAGTAGACTTCCCTTTTATTTTGTTTTGGGATATTTAATTTCCGTACACCATGCTTTTAAGTACTGAAGTGATCCTGATTGGAGTATTTTATACACTTGTCTGTATAAAGTCCAAATTATGAGGAGAGATGCTGTATTCTGATGAATTAAAAGTAAAGTCCTGGATTTCTGAAATGTACCTTAACATGCATTTCAAATTTACTTTTTTCCCCAGTGTGTGGTTTACAGATGCAGAGAGATGGAGATAACATCAAACCATTATCATACAATGAAAGAAAATAGACGTCTTTCAAAGAACTTTCAGCTAATACAATGTTCAAATGTTTAAAAAAATTAAAAAGAAAAATCAGTCTTCTGTGAGACTATGCTTTAATTTACTTTTCCTGGTTTGGTGACTGCATTGCACAGAAAATGGTTTCCTTGGTTAAAAAAGTCAATCTAAAAATCTCAGCTCAGTGGAGCAACCAAATATGATGTATGAACTTTAGGACATTATTGAAGCAAAAGGATTAGATTCTAGCTTAGATGATGGGACCACAGAACTCCTTGAGAATCTGATGAAAGCATGTTGAGCCTTCCCCAGGAAAATGTACATATGTTCAGGAATGCAAAATGCCACAGATACCTCAGGGAGGTATCTGAATATATGAATATGTGACTATTGGGGACTACAATTCAACATATAATGTTCCCTAAGTGATTTTTAATTGCCATAATTTCAAAGGCCTTCTGTTTCAGATGGTTACTAGAAGTCCTAAAGTCCAGATGCCAAGATATTTAAATCAGCATTATATCAACATCTTCAGCTGCACTTAGCACATTTCCATCAGGTATCCAGGCTGTACTTTTCAGAATCTCAGTGTTCTCCATCTTCTTAATTTTTTCCTCTCCCTTCCTTTCTTTCTTTTGCCTACATTCTTCTTAAACTTCCGCATGTGGGAAAGCTTCTAGTATCAATTCAGGAGGCACTTATTGAAACCAGGATTTCTCAACCTCAACACTATTGATACTTTGTGCGGGGGGGTTCTTTGTTATGGGGCTGTCCTGGGCACTGCAGGCTGTTTAACAGCATCCCTGGCCTCTACCCACTAGATACCAGTACAACTCCTCTTTCTTCCCCCTCCCCCCTCCGCCCCCCCCAACTGTGACAAAACGTCTCCAGACACATTGCTAAATGTCCTCCTGGGGACAAGGTTGCCTCCTGCTGAGAACCACTGATTTACACTTTACTATGTGCCAGGCCAGGCACTGGGGAATCTGAAGATTTGACTCTGACAACTCCCGTCCTCAAGTGACTCAGGTCACTGACACTGGTTACACACGTAGGCTGTGCAGGGCAGCAGAGAACAGCGTATCAAGGAAACTCATAGTCAGATTGTGCGAGGGGTGAGAAGGGAGGAGAACAATCTGGGAATCTAGGAGCTAAATTAAAAAGTCAGCAGCTTTTTCACACGTATCTTGAAGAAATCTTAGCTGTTGTTTCTAATCGTTAGCAATTATCTTTGATATTCTCTAGACTTTTTTCATCTTTTGTCTTCAATTGCACTTTAAAAAATATTTATCTGAAAGCTATGTTGAAGAAGAGCTAATACCAGTGCCTGTGCTTTCATGTAAAATAGTTGGAGAATTGAGACCTTTCATTGATTTAAGAAGATCAAATTCATTCCTTTTCTTCATGGATTTAAATTTAATAACTGACTATATTCTGTTTCTTTGTGATAGTACACCCTACATTTGAATGTAAATGTACATTTTGTTTCTAGCTTTTGAAATATTTTAAACATTATAATTGTTTTGATTATTAAAATCATAAACAGCTATAGTGAGTTTAGTGAAATAATGATGGCCATGCTGACTTAGTCATTTCTACTGCCAAGGAACAGCTCTGAGAGAGTACAGTTGCTTTTCCTGACAGTCCAAAGAGGGAGGTCATGTCACCGTTGTTTTGTTGTATTTTTTAGTGCAATTACATTAGGAAATCAGTTTTAATTTTGGAAATCGTTTTATGTGATATGATTAAATTGCATTATAATATTTAAATCATTTAAATTTCCAATGGAATTTTGAAACAATACACAGTGGCACTAAAAAGTAACAAAAATGACTTCATACATGATTCATGAAAACTAATTTTAATACTTCATAAAATTTCTTATGTTGAGGGAGGGATTTTCTGGGTTTAAATATAGAATTGAAGTTAATATGATTAATCTTTTACGAGTTCATGTTGGTGATTATTGGCCTAATTTCATTTATCAGTGGTCAACCTAATGTTTTAGGGGAATCAAGACCTTACTATTCGAAGGTATTAAAAGCTCTTTCAGCATTGCAAGTCAGAGGCATTTTGACCTTAATTGCCCTAAATGGACCTACCAATTTTTGCTTGCTCTGTTCTTGAAAACAGGGAAGGTATCAAAATATTTATATAAGCATCCTACAGAACAGAGGGGCACGGTGTCATGTGTGTTTGTAGATGGGCTTAAAATTTTGTTATTTGGATAAAGTCTGGTTGAGCAACAAAGCCAGGATTTGGAGACAGAGGATAAAGAAATAATCTTTTCAAAACTGTAGTCATGGGTGAACTCCTTTGTTGTATGATGCCTCTTAGATTTTTAAAAAATAGTCCTTCTGGAAGACAAAAACTGAGAGCTTTTATTTCTTAGAGAGTTTTTGGTTTTGTTTTTCTTTTAACTTCCTGGAAGAAAAATTGCTCATGGTTTCTCCCTCCATGAAGGATATGAATCTTTTTTCTATTTTAAGAGATATCATAAAGACCATATCATGCAGTAGAGTAAGGTGTATTTTTAGTATTTCTTTCCTCCAAATGCATTTCTCTAACTTGTCAAAGAGCAACTTGTCAATTTTTTTAGATTTCATTTTTATCCCCAGAAATATTCATTGTTTGGAGGTCAAATTTATTTCTCAAATAAAAATGCACTGACTTAAAAAAATGTTTCATTTATCTCTCTGACAGAATTTGGTAAATAATGGTTATAATTTGGTAACTATTAAAAAATAATGCTAAAATTATATGACTACATAGTTCTTTAGATTATGCAAAAATATGTAGTTTTCTTACTAATAAAATACATAAGTTAAATGAAATTTGATGATCTGCAGCAATTGCAGTTATTTCAATTTATAGTTAAGGGTATGTGTCATAATTCTTCTTCTCAGAGATTTACTTCTAAAACACCTGAAACACATTAATTTAGTATGCCTGAAAAAAGCATAGTGCCACTCTTTTACAGCAATAAATGGTATGATTTTGTCATCATTTTCTTTTTCAGATGTTTTCTTTCAGACTGTTCTGCCCAAATTTCAGAGTCTTATGGGATTTTAAACAAGTCTTATTTTGAACTGTATACTTATTGATATAAAAATCAGCTTACTGGGTTTTTTAAATGAGGAGTTGTCAAAAGACATACACATTCATTCTTTCAACAGATAATTTATTGGGTATTTATTATATGCCTGGCACTATTGTAGGCTAGGAATAAAGTAGTGAAGAAAAGAAAACTGGTCTATAGACTATATATACCAAAGGGAAAAATAAAGTAGAGAAGAGACTCTTTATGTGTTTGTTTTGAATGGCAGAATTGGCAGTTTCAGAAAAGATACCAGGGAGCCCTCACTGAGAAAATGACAACTTGAGTGGGTTAAAGCCTGGAGGAGGTGAGGGAACGGTCCTTGGAAAAACTGCGTTAAGAGCTTCCCAGGCAGGGGTCAGAGACCTTCAAGACGGTGGAGGAGTAAGACATGGAGATCACCTTCCTCCCTACAGATACATCAGAAATACATCTGCATGTGGAAAAACTACTACACAACAACTACTGAACGCTGGCAGAAGACCAAAGACCTCCCAAAAGGCGAGAAACTCTCCACGTACTTGGCCGTGTGGCTGACAAGGTCTTGGTGCTCTGACCAGGTGTCAGGCCTGTGCCTCTGAGGTGGGACAGCCGAGCTCAGGACATTGGTCCACCAGAGACCTCCCAGCCCCATGTAATACTAAATGGCAAAAGCTCTCCCAGAGACCTCCATGTAAACGCTAAGACCCAGCTCCAACCAACGACCAGCAAGCTACAGTGCTGGACACCCTATGCCAAACAACTAGCAAGACAGGAACACAACCCCACCTGTTAGCAGAGAGGCTGCCTAAAATCATAATAAGGTCACAGACACCCCAAAACACACCCTTGGACATGGTCCTGCCCACCAGAAAGACAAGATCCAGCCTCATCCACCAAAACACAGACACCAGTCCCCTCCACCAGGAAGCCTACACTGAACCAACCTTAGCCACTGTGGGCAGACACCAAAAACAATGGGAACTACGAACCTGTAGCCTGTGAAAAGGAGACCCCCAAACACAGTAAGGTAAGCAAAATAAGAAGAGAGAGAAACACACTGCAGATGAGGGAGCAAGGTAAAAACCCACCAGACCAAACAAATGATGAGGAAATAGGCAGTTTATGTGAAAAAGAATTCAGAGTACTGAGAGTAAAGATGATCCAAAATCTTGGAAATAGAAAGGAGAAAATACAAGAAACGTTTAACAAGGACCTAGAAGAACCAAAGGACAAACAAACAATGATGAACAACACAATAAATGAAATTAATTCTCTGGAAGGAATCAATAGCAGAATAACTGAGGCAGAAGAACGGATAAGTGAACCAGAAGACAAAATAGTGGAAATAGGTACCACAGAGCAGAATAAAGAAAAAAGAATGACAAGAATTGAGGACAGTCTCAGAGACCTCTGGGACAGCATTAAAGGCACCAACATTCAACTTATAGGGGTCCCAGAAGAATAAGAGAAAAAGAAAGGGACTGAGAAAATATTTGAAGAGATTATAGTTGAAAGCTTCCCTAATATGAGAAAGGAAATAGTCAATCAAGTCCAGGAAGTGCAGAGAGTCCCACAGGATAAATTGAAAGAGAAACACACCAAGATACATATTAATCAAACTATCAAAAATTAAATACAAAGAAAAAACATTAAAAGAAGCAAGGGAAAAATAACATACAAGGGAATCCCCGTAAGGTTAACAGCTGATCTTTCAGCAGAAACTCTGTAAGCCAGAAGGGACTGGCAGGACATATTTAAAATGATGAAAGGGACAAACCTACAACCAAGATTACTCTACCCAGCAAGAATCCCATTCAGATTTGACAGAGAAATTAAAACCTTCACAGACAAGCAAAAGCTAAGAGAATTCAGCATCACCAGACCAGCTCTACAGCAAATGCTAGAGGAACTTCTCTAGTCAGGAAACACAAGAGAAGGAAAAGACCTACAATAACAAACCCAAAACAATTAAGAAAATGGTAATAGGAACACACATATCGATAACTACCTTAAATGTAAGTGGATTAAATGCTCCAACCAAAAGACATAGACTGGCTGGATGGATACGAAAACTAGAACCCTATATATGCTGTCTGCAAGAGACCCGCTTCAGACCTAGGGATACATACAGACTGAAACTGAGGGGATGAAAAAAGATATTCCATGCAAATGGAAATCAAAAGAAAGCTGGAGTAGCAATTCTCATATCAGACTAAAAGATGGTTCATTGAGATGATAAAATTGGTAAACCATTAGACAGACCCATCAAGAAAAAAAGGGAGAAGACTCAAATCAAAAGAATTGGAAATGAAAAAGGAGAAGTAACAACTGACCCTGCAGAAATACAAAGGATCATGAGAGATGACTACAAGCAACTATATGCCAATAAAATGGAAAACCTGGAAGAAATGGACAAATCCTTAGAAAAGCACAACCTTCTGAGACTGAACCAGGAAGAAACAGAAAATATAAACAGACCAATCACAAGCACTGAAATTGAGACTCTGATTAAAAAATCTCCCAGCAAACAAAAGCCCAGGACCAGATGGCTTCAGTGGTAAATTCTATCAAACATTTAGAGAAGAGCTAACACCTATCCTTCTCAAACTCTTCCAAAATATAGCAGAGGGAGGAACACTCCCAAACTCATTCTACGAGGTCACCCTCGCCCTGAGAGCAAAACCAGACAAAGATGTCACAAAAAAAGAAAACTACAGGCCAATATCACTGATGAACATAGATGCAAAAATCCTCAACAAAATACTAGCAAACAGGATCCAACAGCACATTAAAAGGATCATACACAATGATCAAGTTGGATTTATCCCAGGAATGCAAGGATTCTTCAATACACACAAATCAATCAATGTGATAAACCATATTAACAAACTGAAGGAGAAAAACCATATGATCATCTCAATAGATGATTTCAGAAAAAGCTTTTGACAAAATTCAACACCCATTTATGATAAAAACCCTCCAGAAAGTAGGCATAGAGGGAACTTACCTCAACATAATAAAGGCCATATATGACAAACCCACATCCAACATCATCCTCAATGGTGAAAAGCTGAAACCATTTCCTCTAAGATCAGGAACAAGACAAGGCTGCCCACTCTCACCGCTATTATTCAACCTAGTTTTGGAAGTTTTAGCCAAAGCAATCAGAGAAGAAAAGGAAATAAAAGGAATCCAAATCGAGAGAGAAGAAATAAAGCTGTCACTGTTTGCAGATGACATGAGACTGTACATAGAGAATCCTAAAGATGCTACCGGAAAACTAGTAGAGCTATTCAATGAATTTGGTAAAGTAGCAGGATACAAAATTAATGCACAGAAATCTCTTGCTTTCCTATACACTGATGATGAAAAATCTGAAAGAGAAATTAAGGAAACAATCCCATTTACCACTGTAACAAGAAGAATAAAATACCTAGGAATAAACTTACCTAAGGAGACAAAAGACCTGTATGCAGAAAACTATAAGACACTGATGAAAGAAATTAAGGATGATACAAACAGATGAAGAGATATACCATGTTCTTAGATTGGAAGATCAACATTGTGAAAATGACTCTACTACCCAAAGCAATCTACAGATTCAATGCAATCCCTATCAAACTACCAATGGAATTTTTCACAGAATTAGAACAAAAAATTTCACAATCTGTATGGAAACACAGAAGTCCCCGAATAGCTAAAGCAATCTTGTGAAAGCAAAATGGAGCTAGAGGAATCAGGCTCCCAGACTTCAGAGTATACTACAAAGCTACAGTAATCAAGGCAGTATGGTACTGGCACAAAAACAAATATAGATCAATGGAACAGGATAGAAAGCCCAGAGATTAACCCACGCACATATGGTCACCTCATCTTTGATAAAGGAGACAAGAATATACAATGGAGAAAAGACAGCCTCTTCAATAGTGGTGCTTGGAAAACTGGTCAGCTACATGTAAAGGAATGAAATTAGGACACTCCCTAACACCATACACAAATATAAACTCAAAATCGATTAAAGACTAAATCTAAGGCCAGACACTATCAAAGTCTTAGAGGAAAACGTAGGAAGAACACTCTATAGCATCCATCACAGCAAGATCCTTTTTGACCCACCTCCTAGAGAAATGGACATAAAAACAAAAATAAACAAATGGGACCTAATGAAACTTAAAAGCTTTTGTACAGTAAAGGAAACCATAAACAAGACGAAAAGACAACCCTCAGAATGGGAGAAAATAGTTGTAAACAAAGTAACTGATGAAGGATTAATCTCCAAAATTTACAAGCAGCTCATGCAGCTCAATGTCAAAAAAACAAACAACCAAATCCAAAAATGGGCAGAAGACCTAAATAGACATTTCTCCAAAGAAGATATAGAGATTGCCAACAAACACATGAAAGGATGCTCAACATCACTAATCATTAGAGAAATGCAAATCAAAACTACAGTGAGGTATCATCTCATACCGGTCAGAATAGCCATCATCAAAAAATCTACAAACAATAAATGCTGAACAGGGTGTGGAGAAAAGGGAACCCTCTTTCACTGTTGGTGGGAATGTACATTGATACAGCCACTATGGAGAACAGTATGGAAGTTCCTTAAAAACTAAAAGTAGAAGTACCATACAAGCCAGCAATCCCACTACTGGGCATATACCCTGATAAAACCATAATTCAAAAAGAGTCATGTACCACAATGTTTAATGCAGCACTATTTACAATAGCCAGGACATGGAAGCAACCTAAGTGTCCATCAACAGATGACTGGATAAAGAAGATGTGGCACATATATACAATGGAATATTACTCAGCCATAAAAAGAAATGAAATTGAGTTATCTGTAGTCAGGTGGATGGACCTAGAGTCTGTCATACAGAGTGAAGTAAGTCCGAAAGAGAACAAATCCCATATGCTAACACATATATATGGAATCTATAAAAAAAGGAACAAAAAAATGGTTCTGAAGAACCTAGGGGCAGGACAGGAATAAAGACACAGATGTAGAGAATGGACTTGAGGACACAGGGAGGGGGAAATGTATGCTGGGACGAAGTGAGAGAGTGGCATGGACATATATACACTACCAAATGTAAAATAGATTGCTAGTGGGAAGCAGCTGCATAGCACAGGGAGATCAGCTCAGTGCTTAGTGACTACCTAGAGGGGTGGGATAGGGAGGGTGGGAGGGAGACACAGGAGGGAGGAGATATGGGGATATATGTATATGTATATGTATAGGTGATTCACTTTTTTATACAGCAGAAACTAATACACCATTTAAAAGCAATTATACTCCAATAAAGATGTTTAAAAAAAACAAAAAAAGAGCTTCCCAGGCAAGGACACCAACATGCAAATGCCCTGATGCAGCGTTCTTGGTACCTCTGACCAAGTGCATGGAGAGAAGTGAACAAGAGGGAAAATAGAGAAGTGAGAGGTCAACTGGGTCATTTGGGGGAGGGACTATTATTTTGAAGATACGGGAAGCCATTTGAGCCAAGTGACGTGATCTGACTTATATCAGTATTTTCACAGCATTGCTTTGTTGCTGTGTACGGAATAGAAAGAAGGAAGGCAAGGGAAGTAGCAGGGAAGCGATTTAGGTTTTAGGAAACTACTGAAATGTGTGCGTGAGTGAGGTTGTGGCTAGAACCTGGACAGCAAGAGTAAAGGTATTGAGTGGTTGGATTCTAGATTTAGAGCCCACTGGACTTAGTGACAGAGAGGGGAGTTAAGGCTGACTAGAGAGATTTTGGCCTGAGCAAGTCAGAGAATGGAGTTTTCATTTACAGAGATGATGGAAACCGTCAAGGAGAAGGTTTTGGAAAAGTCTTATTTTGCAAATATGTGGATTAAGCAATTTTTGGTAGAATGTTGTAACATGAGTGTATTATTAATTTGTTTTTAAGACATACTACTGTAACTTTATTGTCAGTGTCAAACTTAGGCATATAAGTCTTGTCTTTTTTCCATTTTCAAGATTGTTCTGGTTATTCTAGGTCTTTTGAATCCATAGCAATTTCTTATAAAAAGCTGTAGATCAGTTTGGAGAGAATAAATACCTTAATGATACCGAGTCTTGTAATCAGTGTATATAGTATATCTCTCTATTTAAGTGTTCTTTAATTTGTATTTGCTGTATTTCTAGTTTTCAGTGTGTGGATCTTAAATTTATTTTGTTAAAGTTGTTTCTACATGTTTTATTCTTCATGATGCTATTGTTTTATTTCACTTTTCAATTACTTCCTACTAGTGTTTAGAAAAATAATTGATTTTTACATATTTATTTGTATCCTGTGACCCTACTAAATATGCTTATTTGTTCTAGTAGTTTCTTGTAGATACTTTAGGATTTTCTACCTACAAGGTTATGTGTGTTGTTTGTGAATAAAGCCAGCTTTCCCTCTTCCTTTCTAATCTGTATGCTTTTACTTTTTTTCTTGAGTTATTACATTTTTTTTCTTGCGTTAGTATACTGACTGGAACAATGTATTCAGTACAGTGTTGAATAGAAGTGGTGAGAGCAGACATCTTTGCCTTGTTCCTTGTCTTAGGAAAGCATTCAGTTTTTTACCATGAACTATGGCTTTTGCTATAGGTTTTTTATAGGTGCTTTTTATCTGGTTGAGGAAATCTCCTTCTGTTTCTATATCATGAGTGGATGTTGGATTTTGTTATGTAAATTTACCTGTATCGATTTAGGTGATTGTATGATTTTTGTATCATAACTTTATTGTTATGATTATTAACTTGCTATGTTATGTTAATTTATTTTTGGATGTTATACAAACCTTACATTCCTAGGGTAAGACCCTCTTGATTGTATATTCCTTTATATATATTGTTGGGATTAATTTGCTAATATATGTATTTTTAAATTTATTTATTTTATTTATTATTTATTTTGGCTGCGTTGGGTCTTCGTTGCTGCACGCAGGCTTTCTCTAGTTGCGGCAAGCAGGGGCTACTCTTCATTGCGGTGCGTGGGCTTCTCATTGCTGTGGCTTCCCTTGTAGCGGAGCATGGGCTCTAGGTATGCGGGCTTCAGTAGTTGTGGCACATGGGCTTAGTTGCTCCACGGCATGTGGGATCTTCCTGGACCAGGGCTCGAATCCGTGTCCCCTGCATTGGCAGGCAGATTCTTAACCACTATGTCATCAGGGAAGCCCTAATTTGCTAATAATTTATTAAGGGTCTTTGCTCTACATTCATGAGGCATATTTATGTTTGGTATGAGGGTAAAATGCCTCATAACAGGAGTTGGGAAATCTTCCCTCTTGGCTTTGTGTGGGATTGGTATTATTTTCTTCTAAATATTTTAGATAATTCACCAGTGGAACCGTATGCTTTTATAAAAATTTATTCTCAGTAATATTGCTAACTGTTTAAGCTTTCACAGGGTTATCCTCCAGTGGGCTATTCCTTATGTACCTGCTGTGTCTGCTAATTGAGCCTTTGATATTAACACCTTTTAACCACTTATCCTCACTCAGTTAGGTATTTAACCCCCTTTCAAACTTAAATTTATGATATTTGCCCACGTTTTGCATTCATTGTTATTTTAAAATTCAAGAAAATTTAAGAAACCTTTTTGAATGATATTATACCACAAATTGAACTAATTTAAGATACTTGGATTGGGAATCTCTGCTGCTGTGGACTGAATTTTGTTCCCCCAAAATTCATATGTTGAAGCCCTAATCTTTACTGGGACTGTATTTACAGTAAGGACATAATTCAGCTTAAATGAGGTTATAAGAGTGGGCCCCTAATCACATGGGATTAGTGTCCCTATAAGAGGAGATACCAGAGAACTAGTGTTCTATCTCCACCATGTGAGGGCGGCCAAAAGGGAGGCCTCTCCAGAAACCAAACTCTGATGGAACCTTGACATTGGGCTCCCCAGTCTCTAGAACTGTGAGAAAATAAACTTCTGTATTTAAGCTGCCCAGCAGTCTGTGTTATTTTGTTATGACAGCCCAAGCTGACTAATACATCTCCTTTACGCTATTGCTTTTGGAATGTGTTTTCCTAATTGTGCTGTCATGTAACTGAATACCTGACAGGGTCTTCTGCATGGGCTTTTCAGGGAATCATGGATTGGATGCTTGTTATGGTCTGCTGAGTGTTACAGTAGCTAGTTAAATGAATGCTAGTTTTCACAGACTATAACCTGTCAGGAGTGTTCCACCACCTGTTGGTGTGTTCCCTCAGAATCATGTACATATTCCTCAGAACTGTTAGTGTCTTTCAGTACTAACGTGAGCTTGGGAAAGTAGAGATTTACTTTTCTGAGTTTGAACTTCCATTAAACAGAAAATTTTTACAACTTTAATAACAGTTGGCAGTTATGATTTTTGTTAAACTGTATACGGGTCACATAGTTTGGGAACTGTATTATATTCCTTTTTACTTTTAAGTGGGTTCATGTTAAAAATAATCCAACTTTCAGAGGAGTATTTACTATTTTGGCATAACAAATGCCACAAATTTAGTGATTTAAAACAATGCCCATTTATTAGCTCACAGTTCTGTGGACCAACAGTCTGGTGTTGTTTGACTTTTTTTTTTTTTTTTTTTTTGCTTAGGGTATCACAAGGCTAAAATTAAGGTGTTCACCTTACTGAGTTCTCATCTGTAGGCTCTGGGGAAAGTTCAGCTTCCTAAACTCGATCTTGTCATTGGCAGAAGGCAGTTCCTTGTGGCAGTAGGACCAAGGCCCCCTTTCCTTGCTGGGCCCCCAGAGTTTGACTGCATTCCTTGATGCATGGCCCTCCATCTTCAAGGTGGCAGTGGAGCTCTTAATCTTTCTTGTGCTTGAATCTCGAACTTCCCTTTCTGCCACCAGCAGAGAAAATTATTTGTTCTTCAAGGGTTCGTGTGATTAGGTCAGACCCAACTGGATAATCTTCCCGGTTTAAGGCCAATCTACAATGTAACAAAACCTAATCATGAGAGTAAAATCCATCATTTTCAGCCCTGCAAATTATGCAGGGTGTGGACACCACAGGAAAATCTTACGGGCATCTTACAATTATGCCCGTCACAAAAGGGTTTTCTGTAAGTGAATATCTCTGTGATTTTGAATCTTGATGATTTGAATAAAGAGGGACTGATCAAAGTATTTCCTATGCAATCCAACTGACAAAAAACTATACATACGTGTTTTACATTTTTCTAGAATGACTTAATCTTTCTAATGAGACAGTGTATAATACAATTTCCCTCCATGATTTAAAAAATAGTATAGGGATGGGAATGAGCATTTTCTTTTGCTATGTATGAGGCAGTGCAGTATTCCTGAGAAATCTAGTCCATATGTAAATCTGTCATCAATATGAGTGACTTCCAAAGTGTACACCTCTTAGCTTCTACTTCCTTCTTCTGAGCTGCAGATGTATATTTCCTACTGCTTACTGGAAATCACCATATAGGTAATCCGATAGGCAACTGAATTTCAGTAGATCTCAAACCAAAACCATTTTCTTTTCCATGCATCTTTCACTAACTCCTGTATTTCCTATGACTGTCCGTTACCTAAGCTAGAAATGTTGGAGTCAACTTTAATGTATCCTACTGCTTCATTGTCTTTTTTTTTTTTTTTTTTTTTTTTGTGGTACGCAGGCCTCTCACTGTTGTGGCCTCTCCCGTTGCGGAGCACAGGCTCTGGACACGCAGGCTCAGCGGCCATAGCTCACAGGCCCAGCCACTCCGCGGCATGTGGGATCTTCCCGGACCGGGGCACGAACCCGTGTCCCCTGCATCGGCAGGCGGACTCTCAACCACTGCACCACCAGGGAAGCCCCTTCATTGTGTTTTTAATTTGTCACTAGTTCGTGTTGACTGACCTTACCCAGGATTAAAGAGAATTTTAAAACTTTACAAGGGTAAGGATATTGTTTTTTATTGTATATCAACCCCATAGATATGCTGGCTCATAATAGGCTCTAAATGAACACTTATTGAGTGAATAAATGAATCTCAGCATTTAGAACTAATCATGTCAGCCAACCTCTGTGTTCAGTTAATGTCCCTTACTCGCCTTGCGGCGTGGTTATGTCTGACTACCCCTCTTTCTACTCCTTTCTGATGTCCCTCAGAGCTCACTTACAGATTTGCCTTCAGCTGACTTTACCCCCTCCGCGCGCTCTGAGCTGTGCTTATAGACTTGCCCATGGCCTCCACACCCCTCTGGCTCTCTCCAGTATCTAATTGGCTTAACCCAGGCTTTGGCATCCATCCCTGTGTGGTCCTGCCTTCCTGGAAGTTCTCGAATTAGACCTGCCTTGGTCCCTTTGAGTTTAGTGTTCAAATACACATTCTGGTTAATACGGTGCTTAGCTAGACAGTTTATGGATTCGATAGTTCTCAACTTAAGCACTCATGGGTGCGTATAAAATGTGTTACTATTCTGAAACACACCTAGATGAAATGGTCTTTAAATATAGGTAAATAAAGGTTTTGTGAAGTCAAATTACATTTAAACAGTAGCATGTTTAGATATCTGTAAAAATCTTAAATCTCAGAGTATTTCTTGATATAAAGGTGCCCACTGTTTTGATGAAGGTGGATAATTATTCATTAATCCCTTATTATGTGTTCAGACCTTTGCATGTGTTTTTTCCTTGTGGAGTAGGTACTATTATTGGGCTCATCTTTTGTTTGTGAGGCCAAGAAGGCTTAGCGGTTTAAGTGGCTTGCTTAAGGAACATAAGCCTGTGCTTCAGCATACATCTGGTGACTCAGAACCTGGAGGACCAAAATATGCTGTCTCCCACAGGTTACTGCACATTTACAGGTGAACTTGAGTTACATGGGTGAGAGTCTTAAACCCTTTGTGCTACAAGGTGTGTGCCTGAATGGCTGCCTCTGCTGTAGGCTTCTCTTTGCTGGTGTTGTTTTCTGAGTCAGGAGAAGGGTAAAGGTTGGTGTCTTAAGCTTTCCTTGTGGTTCTACTCCAAAATCATTGCTCTCCTCTATGTCTTAGCACTTTGAGCAGCTGAACTTTTTATTTGGCTTTCTCAGTTAAAGAAACTTTCATCGATATCCTAAGCCAAGGGAAAACACATAATTTCATTTTGGTTTAGAAATACAGCAGTGTGGGATTTGCCTTCTGATAAACGCAAATTACAAACAATGAAAACGATGTCTTATTTGCAGCCGAGGCACCCTTCAGGCTGTTAATTCACTTGGAATGAGCAATCAAATAGGTAGGTCAAAATCCCAGCAGTATGTTCAATTAAGGTTCATTCATTGACTCCTTTTTAGGGCATAGGCAAATCTTCTTTCAGTAAGAAAGTACTTGGGTAGGAAGGAATTATTTAGGTTATATAGATAGACAGATAGAAGGCAAGAATAATGATTACAAGGCATTTAATGTTTTTTTAGCTTTATTGAGGTATTATTGACTTACATGTATCTGTAAGGTATACAATGTGATAACTTCAGATACGTATTTATTGAGAAATCGTTACCAAGATAAGGTTAGTTAACACCTCCTTCCCCTCACATAATTACCTTTTTGTGTGTGTGTGATAACTTTTAAGATCTACGCTCGACAACTTTTAAGTATATAATATAGTGTTGTTAATTACAGTCACAACACTGTATATTAGATCCCCAGAATTTATTCACTAACTCATCTTATAGTTGGACCCCGTCGACCAATACCTCCCATATCCCTGACCTGCGAGCTCTTAGCAACCACCAATACTCTCTCTTTGAGTTTGGCTTTTTTAGATTCCACATACAAATGAAATCATACAGTATTTGTCTTTCTCTGTCTTATTTAACTTAGCATAATGCCTTCAAGGTCCATCCATGTTGTCACAAAAGGCAGGATTTCTTTCCTTTTTATGGCTGAATAATATTCCTCTGTGTGTGTGTGTATCACATCTTCTTTATCCATTCATCTGTTGATGGACACAATGTCATTTCCATGACTTGGCTATTATGAATAGTGCTGCAAAGAAGATGGTGGTACAGATAGATCTCTTCAAGATAGCATTTATTTCCTTCAGATATATACCCAGAAGTAGGAGTGCTGGATCATATGTTAGTTCTATTTTTAATTTTTTGAGGAAACTTCACACTGTTTTCCATAATGGCTGCACCAATTTACATTCCCACCAACAGTGCACGAGTGTTCCCCTTTCACCAACACTTTTCATCTCTTGTCATTTTGGTGATAGCTATACTAACAGGTGTGAGGTGATACTTCACTGTAGTTTTCATTTTCATTTCCCTGATGATTAGTTATATTTAGTACCTTTTTATGTACTCATCTACTCACCATTTGTATGTTTCCCTTGGAAAAATGACTATTCAAGTCCTTTGCTCATTTTTTAATTGGATTTGTTTTTGCTGTTGAGTTGTATGAATTTCTTCTATATTTTGGATGTTAACCATTTATCAGAGAGTTTGCAAATATTTTCTCCAATTCTGTGGGTTGCCTTTTTGTTTTGCTGATTGTTTCTGCTGTGCAGAAGCTTTTCAGTTGGATGTAGTCCCACTAGTTTATTTTTGCCTTTATTGCTTGTGCTTTTGGTGTCATATCCAGAGGAACTTTGCCAACATCAATGCCAAGAAGCTTTTCCCTATGTGTTCTTCTAGATGTTTTATGGTTTCAGGTCTTACATTTAAGTCTTTAATGTATTCTGAGTTAATTTTTGTGGGTGGTGTAAGTTAGGGGTCCACTTTCATTCTTCTGTGTGTGGTCATCCAGTTTTCCCAACCCTGTTTATTGAAGAGACTGTCTTTTCCCAATTGAGTCTTCTAGACTCCCTTGTCAAATATTAGTTGACTGTATATTTGAAGGTTTATATCTGGGCTGTCAATTCTGTTCCATTGGTCCGTGTATCTGTTTTTATGTCAGTACCATACTGTTTTGATTAGTATAACTTTGTAACAAAGTTTGAAATCAGGGATAGTGGTGTCTCCAGCTTTGCTGTTCTTTCTCAGGATTGCTTTGGCTCATTGGGAGTGGGTCCCATGAATTTTAGAGTTTTCTTTTATTTCTGTGAAAAATGACATGGCATTTGCTTTTATTTTGCTCCTTGTTTTTCCTCCTTGGTTAAAAAAGAATGATATCACTGGCTGTGGGGTTTGACAGAACTCCAAAAAAGCATCTCATCTCTTTGTTTTTATTATAACTTTGGAGCTATTTTAATGATATTGAAAACCGTTTACATCTCTCACATTTTAACCTCTATTCATTGCATATAAAGGACTTTGCCTTTCTAAGTAAAGAAGCCAAAATGGAAATTAACTTTAAAGCCCATGAATCCCTTCCTTTATTTGATAAATGGCAAGAAGGAACTGCTATATAAATCCTTATGTTTATAAACTCATGTACACCGGCGCATTGTAGGGTAGAACTTTGACGTAAAGATTTCATATTACAGTATATACAGGGATCTGTTTCCAGAATTGGAGCTACATTATAGGTGAATTGAAGGGTGTCAGAATTAGAAAAGCATATTCAAGAAGTAAAGAAATTCTTGTTTTTCAGAAAACTTAATATAGACATTCAAACTGTTTGGATGGAAAAAGAAATGTGAAAGTAGTGTAAAAGAAAGAAGCGAATCTCATCTGGTCTCAGGGAGGATTGGGAACTTGAGTGGGAGCTGTGGGCTACTGAGAGGTGGGGTCCATTGCTTGGACACTTGCTTTCCGACCTGGGTGCCTCTGTGATCTTGCAGGGCTGGGCACAGTTTGCAGCAGCACATCTACACATCTGTGAAATCATGTGAGAAAAATGATGACTCATGGATTAGTTCACTAATTGATGATTGTCCCTGTGTTGGGGATTCCCAAGACTACTTCTGAGTTTGGTGATTTGCTAGGAGGACTCCAGAACACGTAGTCCTGCTTATGGTTAAGATTTCTTATAGCAAAAGTGCCAAATCAGCAAAGGGGAATGGTGCACAGGGTGAAGACTGGAGGGAGATCGGGCATGAGCTTTCAAGAATCCTCTCCCAGGGGAGCCACACAGGACTCAGATAATTCTTCCAGCAATGACTGTGACAACACGTATGACGTGCTGTCTACTAGGGAAACTCATTAGAGACTCAGTACCCAGAGTTCCTGCTGGGGGCTCGTCGTATAGGCACCCTCTGCCTGTCACTGTCCAGACTTGCAGACTCCCAGAAGGAGAGCAGGTGCTTGGCATAAATCATACTGTTTGCACAAGCAGGCTAGCCCCAGTGGCCACTGGAAACACTCTCAGGGCCAAGTTCCCAGGTGCCAGCCTTGCAAGCAGCCTCTCAGAACAGTCTCAGGCCCGCTGTCAAGTCTCTTCTGCACGGAGCCAGGGACTGTGCTCTGTGGACAGTGGAGAATGAGACAGATCAGCTGTCCTCATGGAGCTTATAGTCTACCAGGAGAGGCTGACGTTTAATAAGAGAACAATAAATAAATAGGGACTTCAGCTTGGGGTGAGTGATTTGGAGTATGAGAGAATCACAGAAAGGGCAGTGAATGTAGAATGTGTGGTCAGGGAAGTTGCCTCTGAGGAAGTTGCTTTGAAATTGGTGAGATGTCTCGCTTAGCCAGGTGAAGAGTGGGCAGACATCAGCAGAGACCACAGATGGGGAAGGGCTTGGTGCATTTGAGGAAACAGAGGAAGCATGGGGGGAAAGTGGGATCTCAAATTAGACTTATTTTCAGGGCTAGCCTGTGGTTCCAGGTGGTTTCTGCTCCAAAGATTTCTTCCTGCCTTCTTTTCAAAGTCTGAGGTTTAGCAGTCAGATTTCTCAGTTTATAATTTGAAGTAAAATGTGTAATATCACTCCAGATTGGGAGGTAGCACTGATCAGTAGCAATCCCATTAAAATATGATAAGCTCAGATGGGGAAAGTGTCAAAAACAAGAAGCAATTTGCCTTTAAGAGGTAAGCTCTTGGGCTTGTAGCTTTGTTCCAACCTGAATTATTGCTTTTGTGGAGAAGAGAAAACTAATTCAATTACTTCTCTGTGCTCAATTTCCTTTTTTATACTTTGAGGATTAGGATTTATTTTTCAACCAATATTTATTGATCATTTACTATGTTCCAGGTACATGATGCTCTGGGGCTTCAGTGAACTAATACATGCCACCGTTGTAGCATAGAATCATATTCAGAGAGAGTGTTGAAGTGAGGCCAGCAGTGATTAACGAAGGCTCGTAGCTGGTTTATCCTTTTGTGAGGGAAGGAGATTAAGTGGTTGGAGCAGAGGTGAAGCGAGATCAATACCCAGTAGGGAGAAGGTGTACAAAGTTTGTGTTGGGGATTCTAAAGGCAAACTTAACTGATTTTAAGCTTATTCCACTGCTAACCTGCACTTGATTTTGGATAAATACAGAAGGTCATGCTTAGAAGCATACACATGCAACCCAGGAGAGCGATTACCTGAAACTTGTGTGAACACACACACACACACACACGCACAGACAACTTCGCAAAGTATTACCATTGAGCACCATGACTGTCCACCACTGCTTAGTACGACATGAGATATCTTGTTTTAACTTGACAGATTTTGTTATTAAGGCACTAAAATGATTACTGTACATTTAGAATATTTACTCTTTAAGACATGTATTTTGGAATTGTCTTTTGAAGCTAATGAGAATGATTTTTGCAGTAAATTGTTATATACGCCTCTCTCCTGGATAGTTTGAGAATGTGATGACACCTCAGACTGTAAGGTGGAGTCCACTGGATTCCCCTCTCCTGAACCTCCAGATCCAGTTACAGAAGCTTTTATTTCCTAAAAATTTCCGCCTGATATTGAAGAACAATTTGGTTTCCTAAAATGTTAATTCTAGTTTTGTCTCCTGGGTTCATATATGGGAAAAAAAAACAGAAAAGAAAAACCAATCCAAATTTCTTAACCTTTTTTACTTAACAGCATTCAGATTAAGCAGTAATAGTGTCCACCAGGGACCTTGTGTTCTCCCAACTAAACATTTGTAGTCATTCCCTGACTCCTCATGTGACATGCATTTCAACCCCCTCACAGTTCAGGTTATTCTTTGACAATTGAGCTAGTATAGTATAATATTTAATAGCATGAGAGGTTTTGGTTTGGTTTGGTTTATTTTGGTTGTTTATTTATTTATTTTTATTATTTATTTATTTATTTATTTATTTATTTATGGCTGTGTTGGGTCTTCGTTTCTGTGCAAAGGCCTTCTCTAGTTGTGGCAAGTGGGGGCCACTCCTCATCACGGTGCGCGGGCCTCTCACTATCATGGCCTGTCTTGTTGCGGAGCACGGGCTCCAGACGCACTGGCTCAGTAATTGTGGCTCACGGGGCCAGCTGCTCCGTGGCATGTGGGATCTTCCCAGACCAGGGCTCGAACCCGTGTGACTTGCATTGGCAGGCGGACTCTCAACCACTGCGCCACCAGGGAAGCCCCTTGGTTGTTTATTTTTAATCAAATGCTATCTTACGGTTGAATTACGACTTTAAGAATCTGAAAATTATTTACTTATTCTTCACACCTGGAGTAAACATAGGGAAATTATAAAATTGAGACAATTATTGTGATGAATCAGAGAAAGCACTATTAGTAATGTATACCTTAGAATTTTAAAGTATACAGTTTCTTCTAGTCTAGCTGAGATTAGCTACAGTGAGATAATGGGGCAGGAGAAGACTTGATGATAAGACCCCTAATTTGAGAGGAAAGAATTCTTTTAAGCTTGAGAAGACCTGAATTAAGGTAACATAAGGGCACTGTGGAATGGGGCTCAGGAACCACAGCTCAGGAGTAGGGCTGGGCGGTGGGAGGGTGCTGGGCTCCTGCCATATGTATTTGACTGCTTTTTTAAAAAAAGAATACAGACATGCATTGGGATTTCTCTCCACAAATTAAGATAGCAGAATTAATACTTGGAAAATTGTGCTTTTTCTTATTTCTAACAATAGATCCTTTAGTACTCATAATTAATTTAAAAGTATCCCTCTGAGTGAGAAAAACAGTAGTTCTTTAGCCTCTGATTTGAAAATGATTTTCTAATTTTTTATGAATATTAAGATGGTAAGATTTCAGAAATAAAAAGTTCTTCAGCATGTAGATATCCACTTTTAGAATAATAATTCGTAATAAAGACACATTTACAGGTATATCTGAAGTGAACCTAAATGTGTATCCAGTTGGTGACAAAATCAGAGAGAAGAATATTCCAAGTGACTTTAAAATATAGTAATTTGTACATTTCTAGTGAGATATATACTAAAGGAGAAAAAAAAGAACAACTTATCTGTTTACAGCACTCATACTGTTACATGTGTATTGTGTAATAAAACAGATGAGTAGTTATGTAATCTAGTCCGTCATTCCTGGAACTGAAATACCACTGCCCACCAAAAGGAACCAGAGATCCTAAGGAAAATTGTCTGCATCTACATCTGGGGCAGAAAATGTACAAGCTGAACCTGAAACACCCTACATCCTCGCAGATTATAAGGAAGCCTTCAAGAGCTACTAGACTCTTGTCCCAGTGACTTGGGAACCAGCTTGAAGAGGCTCCTTCCACTGGCCAAAAGATGGGACAGTTTGAGTACCAGCAAGGAAAATAATTACAATGGAAGAAACAGATCAAATTTGTTCAAATCTATGGGTTCATAGTAGTAATATTTTTAGTTCCTCACCTACAGAATGCTACTGAACCAACTCATTGTGAAAACTGGTAAATAAAGGGGAACAAATTAAGCATTTATCCTGTCTTATCTCAATGAACTAACCAAATACTAGATGAGGTGAGGTTTCTCTTTGTATTATTTCAGCTAGTACATGGAAAAGGCATTATAGAATCAGGAAACCACCATTTTCAAGGCATAATGAATCAATAGCTCGTAGATCATCAGTGCTGCTAATGTCACAGAGAGAGACAGCCAGATGGTGTGAACCTTTTGACAGAAGAACACAATGCGGCTTATAAACATTGGCTACTGACCTCCATGTTGAACCTCAATCTGCTGAGGTCTCTAGATCTAATTTCAGTTTTCAGGAAATGCAGAGGGAAGATGAGCATGCTAAACAACACAAAAGGGATACGGTCAGAAAAATCCAAACTCTAGGGCTTCCCTGGTGGCGCAGTGGTTGGGAGTCCACCTGCCGATGCAGGAGACACGGGTTCGCACCCCGGTCTGGGGGGATCCCACATGCCACGGAGCGGCTGGACCCGTGAGCCATGGCCGCTGAGCCTGCGTGTCCAGAGCCTGTGCTCCGCGGCGGGGGAGTCCACAGCAGTGAGAGGCCCTCGTACTGCAAAAAAAAAAAAAAAAAAAAAAAAAAATCCAAACTCTAGAAAACCATAGAACAAAAGTTCTGTTTTCTTCAGTAATAAATATATGGGGAAAACAAAAAAAAATGGAGGGGGAACCTATAGGATAAAGAAACCTATGAAAATACTGAACAACTATAACTGCAGCATGTAGACCTACCTGGGTCGAGGTTTATGCAAACAGCCTGGTCAAAAAATATCTGGAAAAATGGTACAGGTGAATCTATTTGCAGGGCAGGAATAGAGAGGCAGGCATAGAGAATGGATGTGTGGATATGGGGTGGGGGAGAGAGGGTGGGATGAACTGGGAGATTGGGATGGACATATGTGCACTGCCATGTATAAAACAGGTAGCTTGCAGGAACCTGCTGTATAACACGGGGAGCTCAGCTCGATGCTCTGTGATGATCTAGATGGGTGGGATGGGGGGAGGGGTGAGAGGGACCTACAAGAGGGAGGGGATGTATGTATACATACAGCTGATTCACTTCGTTATGCAGCAGAAACTAACACAACATTGTAAAGCAACTATACCCCCAATTAAAAAAATATATTGAGAATTAGAAACTCAAACACTTGGATATTTGATGGTTTTAAAAATGACTATTAATTTGTCTTTATATGTGATAATAGCATCTTAAAATCTGTATGCAGGCAAAATATTGCATAGATGAGAGAATGTAGTTCATTAGTGGAAATGAAGTATTTTTAAATATATTGGTTCAAATGTTCATGTTACTTTGGAATAGACATTAGTATCTATCTGTGTGATTCATTGTGTGGATTATTGGTGGCAAATTTTTAATCACTGCATGCTAGTGTGTGCTAATGACAGCTGTGGTCTGATCCCATTGCTCTCATTGGGTTTGTTTCAAAGAAACACTAACCAAGTCTTTTATTGACATAAACAAAATGTCCAGGCCATGGGAAGCTATGGAAACATTAAACCAAAGTCAGACAAAAACAAAAGAAGAATGATTTCATCATCCATACATCTGTCATTTTCCAGGAGTGTGGATAATTATTTCAGTGTCTTATATTCTGGGTTGGTCCTGTGTTGGCCCAAAGGTCCTTTGCAAAATTGCATGTTAATAGGAAGTAAAAATGGATAAAATATTAGAAAAGAGTGCTTTTGTTGGCTAAGAAAGTTGAACATACTTTAAACGATAAAACAAAAATGGACATTTTAGAAAGTTTGGAGTTTTAATGCTAAAGAAATGAGAAGTTACAAAAGTGTGATTTGATTCTGTGGACAATCCAAGAATTGGCTTTCATACAGGTGAAAAATGACTTTTTGGTACTATCGATACTAGTAAATGTACTCAGCAAAAATGTTGTGTATGGATTAGCTCATTGAATTATTATGACACTGTGAGATAGATATTATTGTTCTCATTCCTATTCAAATCCCATTCCCATACAAAGAAGAAGCCAGGCTGAGAGAGTTTAGGTGCTTTGTCCAGGCTCAGGCCCAGGTGAATAGGTGAAATGAGGAAACTAACTTTTGCTTTTTATCACTTTTAATCACCAAGACATAATGACTCCCCCTGCCATTCTCATGTTGAAGGTGGTAGTTATTTCCATGAAATGTGAATGGTAACTTGGGGAGAAAAATTATAATTAGGTATTTTGAGACATTTGAGATATCAAGCTATGTAATAACATTTGGAAATCTAAAAGGAGTTTACAACCAAAATGGTCTATTTTCCATCCCATTCTCATCTACATACTTAAATCCAGGATTTGATTAATTTCTTTAGAAGTTTACTTAGACATCACAGCTCATTTATGACTCAATTGATCTTTAAAAAATATTTTGAGTAATTTATACAAAATAAGTGTCAAGGAGTGGGGAGTTATGCTCCACCTTCTTGAGGGCAGAGTATCTGCATAAATTATTTGGAATTCTTCTGTATGGAAGATTTGTCTACTCTTCTCTGTTTGTTCATTTATTTATATCAGTATGAACTCATGGATTGTCTTAGTCCATTCAGGCTGCTATAACAAAATACCACAGACTGGGTGGCTTATAAACAACAGAAATCT
The DNA here is from genome assembly GCF_949752795.1 of Hyperoodon ampullatus. NCBI lineage: Eukaryota > Metazoa > Chordata > Mammalia > Artiodactyla > Ziphiidae > Hyperoodon > Hyperoodon ampullatus. The sequence goes on along the minus strand of NC_136925.1, from coordinate 86,130,959 downwards.
ATTTTTCACAGTTTTGGAGGCTGGGAAGTCCAAGGCCATGGTGCAGCTTGGTTGAGTGAGGACCCTCTTCTGAATCACAGAGTTTCTGTGTTCTCACATGGTGGAAGGGGGCTTGGGATCTCTTCAAATCCACTTTTATAATGCACTAATGCCATTCATGAGGGTTCCACCCTTTGCCTCTCACACCTGGCAACCAGTGATCTTTTTACTATCTTTTTCTATAATTTTGCATTTTCCAGAATGTTGCATAATTAGAATTATACAACCTGCAGCCTTTTCAGACTAGCTTATTGTACTTTGTAATATGCATTTAAGGCTAATCCATGTCTTTTCATGGCTTGCTAGCTCATTCTTCCTCATTGCTAAATAATATTTAATTATATGTTTATGGCACAACTGATGTACCCAACTTGCCTTTTGTAAACATTTTTTTATTTTTTAAAATTTTATTTATTTAAAAAATTTTATTGGGGTATAGTTGATTTACAATGTGGTATTAGTTTCTGTTGTACAGCAAAGTGAATCAGTTATACATACACATATATCCACTCTTTTTTAGATTCTTTTCCCATATAGGTCATCACAGAGTATTCAGTAGAGTTCCCTGTGCTATACAGCAGGTTCTTATTAGTTATCTATTTTCTATATAGTAGTGTAGTGTGTATATGTCAATCCCAGTCTCTCAATTTATCCCTCCCCCCCTTTACCCGCTGGTAACCACTTTTGCAGGACATCTTAGGTGTTTCCAATTTTGGTTGATTATGAGTAAAGCTGCTCTAAACATTCACATGCAGGTTTTGTGTGGGTAAATCAGTTGGGTAAACACTTGGTAGCATGACTGCTGGATCATATAGTAAGATTGTATTTAGCTTGGTAAGAGACTGCCAGTCTTCCAAAGTGACTGCCATTTTGCATTCTTACCAGCACTGAAGGAGGATTTTTGTTGCTCCTCATCCTTTGCTGAAATTGATTGTCGGTTTTTTGGATTTTAACCATTCCAATAGGTATGTAGTGGAATCTCATTTTTGTTTAACTTCAACTCACAAATGATCCTCTTTGCATATTCTTATTTGCCATATCTACATCTTCTTTTGCAAAGTGTCTGTTCAGCTCTTTGGCTCATTTTTAATTGCGTATTTTTCTTGTTGAGTTTTTTTTTTTTTTTTTTTTTTTTTTTTTTTTTTTTGGCGGTACGTGGGCCTCTCACTGCTGTGGCCTCTCCCGTTGTGGAGCACAGGCTCCGGATGTGCAGGCTCAGCGGCCATGGCTCACGGGCCCAGCCGCTCCATGGCATGTGGGATCTTCCCAGACCGGGGCACGAACCCGTGTACCCTGCATCGGCAGGCGGACTCTCAACCACTGTGCCACCAGGGAAGCCCCTCTTGTTGAGTTTTAAGCATTCTTTGCATATTTTAGATACAGTTCCTTTATCTGATATGTAATTTGGCAAATAGGACTTGTATAATATGCCCTAAGATGAAATGATATGACAGTGAGTCAGTTATGCCTTTATATTTTCAGCCTGGGTTTCTGGAAAAAAGGGAGAGTAATAGTAACAGAAAACAGAAAGCTGAGAGTTAAAATCACTTTGGGAATAAGTGGGAAGGAGATGACTCATGTAGTTTTGAGTCAAGATGGAGCTACAGGTGATGGAAGAATTTCCAAACTAGAGATTAAAAATATAATAAGATTTTGCTGTCATCGTCATAGATTATTGTAGAGAAAGAAGTAAAGAGCAAATAGCAGTTAGGATAAGAACCATATTGTGTCACAAAAGTGATAGAAGGAAGTTTTAAGAAGGAATCAGACGTTGAATATGTACCACTATGACGGACATAATGAAAGTATGAAAATTACTTTGTCTTCTTGAGGTCAAATCAGCTGTCAGTTTACTTCTATATTCTGTGCCTTTTGTATCTGGGGACCCCAACTTGCTTTGTCAAGAGAGCTCTCTCTCTTACTTTAATGAGTCTCTTATCTTTAGCACCTTGTAGAATTTCTCAAATTGAATTTTACATCACTGAGGCTCTTTTGCAGGGTGAACATGGGCTGGATCTTGTTTTTTTTTTTATCTACTACAACTACATAATTATATATATTATGAGAGATCTACATATCTATATAGTTTAAATTGATTTTTTAAATACTGAATTCATTGAAATAAATCAGTTGCCTTCTCAATAATACCAGTCTGTTGTAGAATCATACAGTTGTGACTTTATTCCCCAGCAGAATTAATTAATATGTATAAATTCTGTGCCTTGTCTGTGCTAGAAACATGCAGCCTATTCCCTGAAGTCATAAAGATATACTTGCTTTTTCTCTTTTCTGCATCTAAAAGTACAATTTTCCATTGTCTTTTTCACCTAACCATCCCTAAGGATGGTAATTTATTGAATAATTCACAGTGTGTACAGTAGTAAAAATAATTACAATCACTGAGTAACAATTATTGATAGCCTACTTGTGATTTTGAGTTGTTTAGTGAAATGGCATACCAACATGAAGCATCAATTTGAAAACATGTAATTTTATATATTTTTAAGTGAAGATATGTAAAAGTTCTTTGCTTGAAAATTCTGTGTATATTCAGCAGTTATTATTAGACTGAAAGTTATTTCAGTGAAACTGACTACATATATTGAATGTCAATGAAAAAATGTCAAGTATTTTGAACTGAACATTAGTTTTATCATTGGATTTAGTGACCCTGAGAAAAAGGAGAATTTGTGTTGTAAACAGTAAAAGATAAGAACTTATTCATTAAGCATGTTTTTTAGCACCTGAACTGTACCAGTGCTTTATTCTCCCATTTGATACTGTTGCTAGAGTTTCACTTACCTTAAGTCTTAAATCTATGATAATTACTTACAAAAAAGTGGAAGCACTTTGCAAGGCTTAACCGACCAGCACTGGATTACAGCATCGGTTCAAATATGACACTGAAATTTACTGTTGCAAAACAGCTGTATAACATGATGTAATATCTATAGTTTAAAATTGCTAAAGTTCTAACTTTACTTTTTTTCCCCTACTTTTTCATAGTGGTAAAATATAAATAACACACAATTTGCCATTTTAACCATATCAAGGATATATCCAATGGCATTAATTATACTCACTATGTATGCAACCATCACCCCTGTCTACTTCTAAAACTTCGTCTTCATCCAAAACAGAAATTCTGTACCCATTAAGCAAATAATTCCTCATTCTCCTCTCCCTCGGCCCCTGGATGCCCCTAGTCTAGTTTGTCTCTATGAATTTACCTGTTCTAGATATTTCATATAAGTGGATTCATATAATGTTTGCGCTTTGTGTCTAGCTTATTTTATTTACTATATCATTCTTAAGATTCCTTCATGTTGTAACAGGACTTCATTCCTTCTTATGGATGAATAATAGTCCATTGTATGTATATACATCTTTTAAAAATATTTCTATGTTAAATCAATTTGCATAAATGTCATTTTTCTATATCTTTGATGTAAATGAAGATGTCGTATTGGTTAATTTTATTCTTTTCTATTCTTTTACAGGTTTGACAGATGAAAAAGTGAAGGCATATCTTTCTCTTCACCCCCAGGTATTAGATGAATTTGTATCTGAAAGTGTTAGTGCAGAGACTGTAGAAAAATGGCTGAAGAGGAAAAACAACAAACCAGAAGGTAAGATCTCATTCAGATTGAGTGTGAATTATTTTCTATTTTATAGTGACAAAACGGTATTTAATACATGCTAGAAAGTAAAATATTAGTAGTTTAATTCTGTAAGAATTTTATTCTGTTTAAAAAGATAACTTAAAATAAGTTAGAATGAGGGGAAACAAATACAAAAGGATGACCTTTAAGAAAAGAATTGAAAATTTATTTAGATATGACCACATTGAAAAATGCAAAAGTCAGTATTAGATTTGATTTTATTTAATGATTATTGTTGATTATAAAAATATTCTTTATATATTTCAAAAATAGATTTATATTATTATATTTTGCAAAATGAATTATTCAAACAATTTTTATATGTGCACAGTAGGAAAAGAACTCTTGACTTGCATTAGACATTTTATTTATACTCATAAACTTAAGATGTGGTTATATTTATGGAAAAAAGAAAGGTGGACTCAAAAGGAATGTGAAGTCAAATAAATTTCCCCCAAAATTGAATCTATATAAATATATTAGATTTGGTTATTCTGGTATAATTTTAATTTTGGATTTAAATGAATTTATATTTGGCCAATTATGACTTCTCATTTCTATGAATGTTGCTTTTATAGTGGAAATTAAAATTTATATATGATTCTAACTACACGGAGAAGTTTTATGTTAAAAAAACCAAAATATTTACTATTTTTCTGGAAATTTTTCTTGTGTAAAAAAATGCTACATTTAAAGTTCAAAAATGACCATTATTAAAATATTATGCTATTAGACCTATGCTAATAGTGTGCTGCCTGGAGCTGATTTTCCTCACTCTACATATGAAAGTTTCTATAATTTTCTTACATAATTTTTATAATAAAAAAGAGGTGGATTTTTTAAAAAAGAGAGTCTGTGGTATTGAAACCAAAGTTGTTTTTAAAGTGTCCATGGGTGGGTGTGAATGTGTATGCATGTATGTGTGGATTGAGAGGGAGGGAAAAAGGGAGAGAGAGAGAGAGAGAGAGAGAGAGAGAGAGAGAGAGAGAGAGAGAGAGAGATACCTAAATCAGAGACAGGCATATTCTTTTCAAAAGGATCATGGCATTAATAGTAAGAACAAAACTTGACATGGCATGCTTCATCTATTACAAACCTTACACATTTCCAAACAGTTCGAGATGTCTGAAACTTTCAGAAGTGTGACTGAGTTGTACTTAAGGCAACCTGCTGTATAATGGTGAACAGTAATATAATGCAAACATATATGCTGCCAACACTGTTAATCAACTACACTCCCATATAAAGTGAAAAGTTTAAAATATATATTATGTCTCTGAGATGTGAAATTGAGCGTAGGTCTTAGAAAAATGAAAAGAATTGCATGCTGTTTTAGTGTTACAGTGATAGTTAACTTTTAAAGTTTTATAAATATTTGAATGTCATTCCACATCTCCCGAATCTGTTTTCTATATTAGTTAACCAAATAATACTTTAAACTTCTTAATACATATAATCAAGAGTTAAATGATTATTAAGAATAGCAATGTGTAACTGAAACAATACTCAGTTATGCTGGAAGAAAAACTTGTCCTTATAAGGAGATGATTTTGACAGTGACCCTGTGCCGGGCTAGAGACTGTTGATGCCACCGAGAATGTGAATGAATCGTCCACTCGGGGCTCACTGTCTAGTGGTGGGGACAGGCATAGAAGTAACCACAGCACAGAATTCATCAGCAGTAAACAAGGATGCAAGCAGTTTGCAGTGGAAGGGCATTAAAAGGAATCTTTAATTCTACTGCTGTGGTCCAGTAAGACCCTTTTTTTTTTTTTTTTTTTTTGGCGGTACGCGGGCTTCTCACTGCTGTGGCCTCTCCCGTTGCGGAGCACAGGCTCCGGACGCGCAGGCCCAGCGGCCATGGCCCACGGGCCCAGCCGCTCCGCGGCATGTGGAATACCCCCGGATCGGGGCACGAACCCGTGTCCCCTGCATCGGCAGGCGGACTCCCAACCACTGCGCCACCAGGGAAGTCCCAGTAAGACCCTTTTTACCTCCTCTTCCAAAGAGTTTATCACAAGAATGTATCTCATTACATCTGCTTTATATCCAGTGAGATTCTGTAGCATGGCCCCTGCAGACTGTTTAAAGGCAAGGGTTAGCACTAAACTTGTGTGAGTAGCATGGAAAAAGCATTGTCCAGTCTTCTTTGAGATATAGAAAGCCAGTTAAATATGTTTATTTCATTTATATAGTCATGGATTAAAGTAGTGGTTCTCTGAACCATCTCCTTTCTTTTCCCTCACCCTGCCCTTCTCATTATTATCCCTTCATTGAAAATGCCTTGAGGAAGAAAATTTTTGTCAGGAGGATTTTTAGGGAGTGTTTCTATTTCCATGTGTGGACCCAGGAACAGAAAGTGTGATAGCTAGAAGGTCTTGGAGAATATTTTGTTGAAAATGAGAAAAGCCTATTCAAATTATTTCATTTTGTGTCAGTTTAGTCAAAGAAAATGAAGTAAGGAAAGCTGTGCTGGAATAAGTAATTTGCACAACACTTTGTACATTATAAGTTCTCAATAAATATTTATTTTATTTATTTTTTTAAACACCGATAAACCAGCCTCATATGGAAATGATCTACATTATGAGGACAGAAATCGTGTAAAGGCATATTCTGCTTAGAGAAAGATCCTATATGAAAATTCAGATTTTTAAACAAATGAATAAAGGGGTGATTATTTAAATTACAAAATTATATTTGCCTTTAAAATGGTCAGCTTTCATACTGCTTGCACGTGTTTCTTAATGATGACTGTGCTATCCAAAAAGCTAGTTTTTCTTCAATCATTTAGCATTTTGTTCAGCACCTACTGTTTGCTTGGTGCTCAGAAGGCAAAATGTTTAAAAAATAGAGAATGCATGACATTTTATTTAAACTATGGTAATATTTATAATGGACTAATATTGTGTGACCATAGAGCAGTTGTAATTTTCAAGACAGCTCACATATATTGACCCTTTACATCTGGTTGAATTAATGAAGGTTAAGTAAGCTCATGTTCATTTGGCAGATGTTGGAACTGTGCAAGGGAAGCTAAAGGGTCACTAACGGTCCAGCGTTTATCACAAGAATGTGTCTCATTACATCTGCTTTATATTCAGTGAGATTCTGTAGCATGGCCCCTGCAGACTGTTTAAAGGCAAGGGTTAGCACTAAACTTGTGTGAGTGGCATGGAAAAAGCATTGCCCAGTCTGTCACGTGTACCTGTAAATGTCAAGTAATTAACAATGAAAATGTTAGTGCTGTCAGCTGCCTTCAATATTTACAAGAATGGTTTCTTTTTTTACCCAAAGAATATAGTTACATATTTTTCACCTCTCCATGATTCTAGAGATGGGATTTAATTTTCATTCAAATAAAACTGTTAGATACTTCATACTTAGAATTAGTAGGATTTAATTTATGCCCCCCAAACCTATTATATACAACCTAATATGTGGATTAAGTAGCATTTGCCCTACTTGGTATATAACATACAGTTTCTATGCTAGTGTATATAATGTAGCAGGATATTAAATTAACAGAGCATGAATTTGCCAAAGCACACAATGTTAGAAGACTTCAGTTAGTAAGACACTAATCAGTGATGTGTTAACTATTAGGACATAACAGGAATAAGAAAAAACACATAATTGAAATAGTTTACTTGGAACTTCATTTTGGGCACTTTCTCTCTTTTCCTTAAAATTACGTTGTCTCAAATGTTGAAATTACATTTTCACATAGAACTTTCATATTCTTTTTCATAATGGAAAACAGAAAATGTGTTGAGTGTTGCATGCCTTAATCTAAATTACAAATAAACGTGAGTTCACCATCTAGTAACTAGAAGGGGGATAAAGTTGATATTAATTCATTTGTAAAGAGTTACTTGATGTATTTCGTTAATTCTGTTAATTGTACATATTACTGTTAAAAGGTGTATCTTTAATATATTCTTTTTGAGAGTGTTTGGGCTCCTTAGCAATCCAATCAAGTTGATTGGGATTTTGATAATTTCAAAAGATTAAGTCAGGGCTTCCCTGGTGGCGCAGTGGTTGAGAGCCCGCCTGCCGATGCAGGGGACACGGGTTCGTGCCCCGGTCCGGGAAGATCCCACATACCGCGGAGCAGCTGGGCCTGTGAGCCATGGCCGCTGAGCCTGCATGTCCGGAGCCTGTGCTCCGCAACGGGAGAGGCCGCAACAGTGAGAGGCCCACGGATCGCAAAAAAAAAAAAAAAAAAAAAAAAGATTAAGTCAGATCATCACAAATATTGTTAGTGATTATGAAACTAATTCAAATAAATTTAATAACTTTGTTATAGACTAGATTGATTTCTGAAGCAATTTTTATATTATCTGTAAAGTTCCTATCAGTGGTAGCTATTATATTTTCATTCAACATTGTTACTACATTTCCTAAATAAAAATTTTGTTTGCAAGGGATTCTAACTAATGAAAATGTTATGAGCTAATGGAGTTTTGAAAATACTTTGTTTTTGCTTCTTTTTATAAAAATTGTATTTGTTAATTGCACATATTATAGACAAAGATGTGTAATAGAAGTCATTACATCTATTTAATATAATTTTTTTGGCATTTAAAATTTTATTTCATGTAACACAGATTTTTAAAAATAAAATAAAAAGCCTGTGAAAGATAAGTGATATAACCATTTCTGTGTGTGTGTGTGTGTGTGTGTGTGTGTTTTAATCTACCCCTTAAAAGCTTCCTGAAGGTTTAACATTGATCTGGATTATTTGACCAAAGGTTGAATAATCATTTCTAGAAACATTCATTTGAGTGGTGAGTTGTAGCTGGAATGTGACCAGGTACTACTCATTTCTCTAGCTACTTATTCAGCATGCCAGTTGACAAAAATCTATGTAGTACCTACTATGGGAGTGTAGTTGGAAAACAAGGAATATAAATTTGATTCCCTCAAGGTCACTTTCTGGTAGAGGAAGACAGATAATAAACACATAAGCTAAGAATAAGATTTATTTCAGTATTTGTTGACTGTGTGTATTTGAAAACATCTAGCATAAGGTCTAGCAAATAGAAATTTTTAGGAGAATTAGATTTGCTTGAGATTTTAAAATCCACATTGTTTGCTTTTGGATAGTCAGACAGAGCCTATGTTTTATATTAAGCATGTGTGCCTGTCCATCTGCCCTGTCCTGGGCTCTTTGTAAGTCACAGGAGCACTATTTCTCATGTTTACTGCCCTTAAGGGACTCATAATCTTGTGGTGTGGAAAGAAGATATGAAACTATGAGAGTACAGCAACTGAGGGTGTATAATCAAGTGTTAAATTGTGTGGTATAGTTTATCAAGACAACACTTGTGAGAATTGGGGTCATTAAGAGGTATGAAAATTGAGAAGGCTTTTTGTAGGAATTGGTTTTTGATTTAGGCAACTGGTTCCCCAGATCACCACCAACATCGCTTGGGAACTAGTTAGGAATGCCATAGGTTAGGTCTTAGCCCAGACCTCCTGAATCAGAAACTCCTGTGGTTGGACCAGCAATCTGTGTTTTAACAAGCGCCTGCCGTGGTTTCAGGTGGTCCCTGGCCCCGGCCCTGGCCCCTGGTAATTCTGATGCAAGCTAACACTTGAGAACCACAGCCTTGGGCACTGGGGTGGGGCCTGTGGAGGAGTAAGTGTCGTGCTGCTGTTGGCTGGGGCGAGCAACAGGAGAAAAGGCAGGGCTGCAGGACTTGCTGTGATTTCCTTCTGTGAGAGGCTGAAGAGGGAGGATTTGTCACAAAATTCTGGGTAGAAGCAAGTTGATAGCAGTAGGGTGGTCGAAAGCAAGTTGGCTAAAACAGCTCAAATAGAAGTTTGGTTAAAGAGAATATGTTCAGTCACTCTTCTTTTCTTTTTAAAAATGTTTCTGGATTTTTTTGTTTGTTTGTTTGCTTTTGTAGTGCTGGCATTTTGATATGTTGTGGAGTCATTTGGTATAGATTTTACATCTTGAAAATATTTTTTCTTATTCTAAGAATGTGAGAAGTTGCTGTTAAAATTTTTGTCTTTCTACTCTCATTTTATTTTAGCTATTTATTCATGTTCTGCATTGACTGTAATAGGAAAAGCAGAAACAATGTAAAAATCCAAAATAGGTGTTTAATTGATAGCTTTGCTAAAGTATGGTGAGTTGTAGAGCTACGTATATTATCACCTTTTTGCAAGATAATAATCACATATAAATGCATAGACAAAGAGCTAGCAAAATATATGTCATTGTGGTTGTTTCTGGATTTTGGGGATTTATAGGTGTGTTTATATCCTTATATGTGTTGCTGTTATAATAAGAAATAATTAGAAGAAATATTAAAAGAAAGTTTTTAGAGTTTTTCTTATATGGAGTGTTTTGCCCCAAATTTCAGTACTTCTAATTCAGTTTAAACCAATTATCCTCTGCTTGTTTGGCTACTTTTCTGTTGCAAGGGATAATAAATATTTATTCTATATTTACTAATCCCTTTATTGTTGGCTTTTCCTACCCCTCCCCCATATGTTACCTTTGGTGACATAGATTATCACATAGGAAGTTGGCGGCTGAAATGGGGTCTAGCAAAGCACACAGCTCAGTTTTTTCCCAGAGTCATCATTTTGGGTTTACAAATAATTTTACTCAAATTTACCAAATATCTTCTATATGTTTAGCATTTGCTAATAAGCATCAGACATGAATTCAGTTGTAATGGAATTTGCTGTTTAAAGGGAGCAAAAAATATTAAGTAATTTGACCATAATTATTTAAATCAGTTATATAAGTTTTTTCCTTGTGATGAGAACCTTTAGGATCTACTCTCTTAGCAGCTTTCAAATACCATGCAGCCGTGGTAACTCTCGTCATCATGCTGTACGTTGAATCCTCAGTCTTTGCTTATCACATAACTAGAAGTTTGTACCTTTTGACCACTTTCACTCAATCTCCTCATCCTAAATCAGTTTACAAAGTGTTAAGGTTGAAAGCTTTTTCCTGAAGCTCAGGAACAAGACAAGCTTGCCTACTCTCACCACGTCTGTTCAACATGGTACTGGAAGGCCTGGACGGAAAAATAAGGCAAGAAAAAGACATAAAAAGTATCAGAATTGGAAAGGAGGATGTAAAAGTGTCTCCATTTGCAGATTACATGATTTTATATAGAGAATATACCAAAGACACTGCCAAAACGTTGTTAGATCTGATCAGCTTATTCAGGAAAATTGAAGAATACAAAAATCAGTAGTGTTTCTATACACTAACAATGTATTATTTGAAAAAGAAATAAAACAATCTCATTTACAATAGCATCCAAAACAATAAAATTCTTAGGAATAAATTTCACCAAGGAGGTGAGATACCTCTACTCTGAAAACTGCAAGACACTGATAAAAGAAATCGAAGAAGACACAAATAAATTGAAAGGTGTACTGTGTTCATGGATTGGAAGAATTAATATTGTTAAAATGTCCATACTACCCAAAACCATCTGTAGATTTAATGCAATCCCTATTAAGATTTCAGTGGCAATTTTTTATAGAAGTAGAAAAAAGAATCCTAAAATTTACATGAAACCATAAAAGACCCTAAATAGCCAAAGAATACTGAGAAAGAACAAAGTGGTAGGTATCACACTTTGATTTCAAGGTATAGTACTTAAAACAGTATGGTACTATGTGAAAAAAGACAAATAGATCAATGGAATAGAATCAAGAGCCCAGAAATACACCCAAACATATGTCAACTAATATTTGACCATGGAGCCAAGAATACTAAAACGAGAAAAGACAGTCTTCAGTAAATGGTGCTGGGAAGATTGAATTTTCACATGTAAAAGAATGAAACTTAGACTCCTATCTTATACCATTCACAAAGATTAACATAAAATGGATCAAAGACTTAAATGTAAGATCTGAAACCATGAAACTCCTAGACAAAAACAAAGGAAAAATAGCTCCTTGACATTGGTGTTGGCAATGATGTTTTAGATATGACATCTCCAAACAGAAGCAACAAAAACAAAACTAAGCAAGTGAGACTACATCGAGCTAAAAGCTTCTGCACAACAAAAGAAACAATGAATAAAATGAAAAACCATCCTATAGAATGGGGAAAAAATTTGCAAACAATCTGATAAGAAATTAGTACATTAAAATAAGTAAGGAACTCATTCAATTCAATAGCAACAACAGTAAAAGAAAAAAAAAATAATCCAATTTAAAAATGGGCAAAGGACCTGAATAGACATTTTTCCAAAAGACATATGGGAATAGCCAACAGGTACATGAAAAGATGTTCAACTTCTGGAATCATTAGGGAAATGCAAATCAAAACCACTTCACACCTGTTAGAATGGCCATCATCAAAAAGACAAGAACTTTGGGACTTCCCTGGTGGTCCAGTGATTAAGACTCCATGCTTCCACTGCAGGGGCACGGGGTTCGATCCCTGGCCAGGGAACTAAGGTCCTGCATGCCACCCGGTGTGGCTGAAAAAAAAAAAGGCCAAGAGCTAACAAATGCTGGCAAGGATGTGGAGAAAAGGGTATCCTAGTGCACTGTTGGTAGGAGTCTAAATTGGTACAGTCACTGTGGAAAACAGTATGGAGTTCCTTAAAAAATAAAAATACTATTATCATAGGATCCAGCAATTGCACTCCTGGGAATATATCTGAAGGAAATGAAAACACTCTGTCAAAGAGATATCTGCACCCCAATGTTTTCCTGCAGCATTATTTACAATAGACAAGACATGGAAGCAACCTAAGTGTCCACTGATGAACAAATAAAAAAGTTGTGGTATATATATACAATGGAATATTATTCAGTTATTTAAAAAAAGGGGAAATCCTGCCACTCGTGACAACATGGATGGACTTTGAGGGCATTTTGCTAAGTCAGAGAAAGACAAATGCTGTAAGATCTCACTTTTTTTTAATGTTGAATCAAAAAAAAAAAAAAAAACTGAAAAGGAGACCAGATTTGTGGTTACTAGAGGTCGGGGGTGGGGTGATGGGAGGGAGGATTTGGATGAGGGTGATTAAAAGGCACACATTTCCAATTATAAGATAATTAACACTAGGAATGTAATGTAAAACATGATGACTATAGTTAACCCTGCTTTGTGATACACCAGCTGTTAAGAGAGTAGACCGTAAGAGTTCTCATCACAAGGAACATTTTTTTTTCTTTTTTTAAACTTGTATCTATATAAGATGATGGATATAAACTAAACTTACTGTGGTAACCATTTCACAATATACGTAAGTCAAATCTTTATGCTGTATACCCTGAACTTGTATAGTGCTGTATGTCAATTATATCTCGGTAAAACTAGAAAAAAATCTTTAAAAAGGTGCTAAAAAGGAAGGTTGGTGTTTAAGCTCAGGCCTGAAGGATGAATTTGCTATTTTTTTGGCTGCACTGGGTCTTCATTGCTGCATGCGGGCTTTCTCTAGTTGCGGTGAGTGGGGGCTACTCTTCGTTGCAGTGCGTGGGCTTCTCATTGCAGTGGCTTCTCTTGTTGCAGAGCACGGGCTCTAGGCACGTGGAGTTCAGTAGCTGTGGCTCGCGGCTCTAGAGCACAGGCTTAGTAGTTGCGGCACAGGAGCTTAGTTGCTCCGTGGCATGTGGGAATCTTCCCGGACCAGGGCTCGAACCCATGTCCCCTGCATTGGCAGGTGGATTCTTAACCACTGTGCCACCAGGGAAGTCCTGAATTTGCAATTCTATTAGAAGGAGAGGGAGAAAGAGTTGGAGAACTCCAAAGGTGGAAGGGGTTTTGTTGGACAATCATGGAGGAGGAGGATGCGGATGTGAGCAGAGAACGATCCTACAAGACTGTTCAGGTCATATTTAAGGGCTTTAGATTTTATCTTGAGAGTAACATGAAGGTATCGAAAGGTTTGAAGGAGGTCTGATAAGACATAGTTTGAATGGATTTTCACAATCTATAATATCTTGTTTGGTATGAAAAAAAATCAATGCAGTGAAGTTTCAGACTCCGGTCAGTTGTCATCTTCCCAGAACTCATCAGCACATTTGTTTGGTGGTTTGTTGTGTCAGTATCAGTTGATAACTTACTTGCAGATATCTTAATGCAGTAGTTCAGTATTTTGAAATGGAAGCCAAAAGTGTGTATCTCTAACGTTTATGAAATATCAAGGAATAAAGTTTTGCTGGGAACTTTTTATAGAACCTGTATGACTAATATTTTCAAGTGGAGTAAATAAATGTTCATGTTGGTTTTGGCACAATTTAAAACCTAATGGTAAAACATTGAATGTATTTGGGGAAAAGTGAACATTGAGTGAACAAGATTCAGGAAGATAGAAATCACTCATTTCTTTAATCTGTATAAATCATGGAACATTATCAAGAATGACTCATAAAGCACAGAACATTGAGAAGAGACACAACAAAACAAGAATGGTTCTCAAACTTCCAAAACAATTGAACAGGAAATGATAAAAATGATGAAAGGAATGATTTATCTTGGAGTAATTTTATAAACATGAAGAGCTTGTAATCAACAAATGAACCATTAATACTAGGGATGTTTTAGAAATTAATCTCAGACTAAGGATCTTAAAAGTCAAGGGTCCTTAGAGTAATCAGAGTTGAAACTCCTTATTTTGGAATTTATGTGATGTTTTTCACTTAAAGAGTTTACCTAAAATATATATAAACAAGCATATTTATTTTCCTAATTATATATGTATGAGATTTGTTTGAGATGGACTTATTAATAATATTTCTCACAGCCTTGAAATTTTTTTTTAGACATCAGTGGAGGCACTCAGATTTCAGTTTGGCTTATAATTGTCCTTATACTGTAGTGCCTTTTCAGCTTTCTATACCTTCTTTTACTGTGGGACTAAGAAAATTAAGTTCTAGACTAAGTTCTATTAGAACTTTCTTCATAAATTTTTTATATGAAAGTATAATGCAAAGAATGGAAACTTAAAATGTGTTGATTTATTGGCAATTTCTAAGATACGTGACTTCAGTTCTTTTTTTGTGTTTGATACTCTAAGGAGGAAATTAGAAGCGACTTTAGAAGCAAAATATTTTTTCTGATATTTTTTCACATAAAAAGACTTATGCATTCTCCATACACATTTAAAAATGTAACATGTAGCATATATTTAAATTATTTTTGTTTTAAGAATTGCAAATCCATTTCTTAGAACAGTATCCTGTTATGCAGAATTCTTGCTCTAAATATTCATTGAAGGAAGGAATTCACTTAAGTTAAATATGGACATGCAAAGTTTCAGTAAAACTGGGGATTACTAATATAAATCAATCAAAGTTTTATGAAATGAAATTAGTGCCTGGCTAGTAAACATTTATAGAAAGAATGAATAAGTGAATATAGTGAAGCCCATAAGATTACAGAAAATCCCCATACTGTTTTGTAGAAAGAAAATTTTAAAAACTGGTTTTTATGCTATTAAGGAAAAACAACAATAACAATACTCTAACAGGAAACAGCAGGTATAGGAGATGCTCCTATGAATAAAAAATATGTATATTAACTTACTCAAATAGTAAAAACAAGCAGAGATCTCAGTAAAGTTATAAATTATGTAAAAAATGAATTTTTCAAATGGTAATGGCAAATAATAATGTGGTACTTATTTGCCAACTACTATTTTAAGTGCTTTACATATATTAATTCAGCTAATCCTTACAACAATATTATGAGAAGGATATTATCACCATCCCCAACTTACAGATGAGGAAACTGAAATAGATCTGTAAAGCATCAGAGCTGGGATATGAACACAAGTATTGAAAGCAGGGCCTGGGGCTTCCCTGGTGGCACAGTGGTTAAGAATCCACCTGCCAGTGGAGGGGACACGGGTTCAATCCCCAGTCTGGGAAGATCCCACCTGCCACGGAGCAACTGAGCCCGTGCACCACAACTACTGAGAGTGCACCCTAGAGCCCGCGAGCCCCAACTACTGAAGCCCGCGTGCCACAACTACTGAAGCCCGCGTGTCACAACTACTGAAGTTCACGCACCTAGAGCCCGTGCTCTTCAACAAGAGAAGTCACCGCAATGAGAAGCCCGCGCAATGCAAAGAAGAGTAGCCCCCGCTCACTGCAACTAGAGAAAGCCTGAGTGCAGCAACGCAGCCATAAATATATAAATAAATTTATAAAAAAAGAAAGAAAGAAAACAGGGCTTGGAAGATATATTTATACACCTATGTGCATCATAACATGATTTGCAATGGCCAATGTTGGAAGCAGCCCTAGTGTCCATTGATGGATGAGTGGATAAGCAAAATGTGGTCTATCCGTACAGTGGAGTATCATTCAGCCTTAAAAAGGAAGGGAATTCTGACACCTGCTACCACATGGATGAAGCTTGAGGACATGATCCCATCACAAAAGGACAAATACTGTGTGTTTCTACTAATACAAGGCACCCAGAGTAGACAAATTCTTAGAGACAGAAAGTAGAATGGTGGTTGCCAGGGGCTGGGGGAGGGAGGAATGGGGAATCAGTGTTTAATGGGTACAGAGTTTCAGTTTTGCAAGATGAAATTGTTCTGGAGATTGATTGCACAATAACGTAAATATAGTAAACAGCACTGAACTGCATGCTTAGAAGTGGTTAAAATGGTAAATTTTAGGTTGTGTATTTTATCAAAAATTTTTTACTTAAAAATTAAAAAAAAAATTCCAATCAACTATCACATCATTTAGGAAGCCTTTGGGGGACAGCCCCAGGTTGATTTAGATGGGCCAATTGCTTCCCATGGCACCCCGGCTTGCTCTCCTGGCTCTGGGATACTGTGCATAGGAGTAAGTCCATGGTTTGTGAAGCTCGAGAGAGACACTCTTGAAGAAAATTTGGTATAAAAGCGAGTATTTATTATTTATTATTTTAATTTTATTGGAGTATAGTTGATTTACAATGTAGTGTTAGTTTCAGGTGTACATCAAAGTGATTCGGTTATGCATATACATATATTCATTCTTTTTTAGATTCTTTTCTCATATAGGTTATCACAGAATATTGAGTAGAATTCCCTGTGCTATACAGTAAGTCCTTGTTGGTTATCTACTTTATATATAGTAGTGTGTATATGTTAATCTCAAACTCCTGATTTATCCCTCCCCATTCCATGTTTCCCCTTTGGTAAGCATTAGTTTGTTTCTGATATCTGTAAGTCTGTTTCTGTTTTGTAAATATGTTTATTTGTATCATTTTTTAAAAATTAGATTCCATATATTCATATGATATTTCTCTTTGTCTGACTTACTTCACTTACTATGATAATCTCTGGGTTCATCCAAAAGTGAATATTTCTTTGGATTGGGAAAATAAATGACCTGAAATTAAGAATTTTTAAAAGCTGAAAAATCTAGGAACATTACACAAATCCAGAAAATTAACATAATACTGTATTAACTTTAGTTATTTCCACTTTTGAGGAATTGTGAATAATATTAATGCAATTTTAAATAACTCCCTAGAAGAGCAGTTTCATGGGAAGTGCTGGGTCATGTTGCTTTTACTGGAGTGTTTTTATGTGTTGACTTATGTTTTGGTCTTTTTGATGAGATTTTAATCTTATCTCTTGGATAGGGATCTTTGAGTCTTCTGAGTCCATTTAAGACATCATAAGATGTGTTTAGATGTGTAAAAAATAACATCTGTTTCATGCTTATCCTACTTAGCTTCGATTTCTTAGAGATTTATTTTATTTACTAGGTTTCTAATCATAAGAAGGAATCATTTGGTGGCAGAGCTTTCCAGGATTGGTTAAGCCTCTAATCTCTTATGCAGTGTTTGACATAATGGGCAATATTAAATGTTCACTTAATGAATAAAAGATTTAATAAGTGAATGAATAATTCACAAGCACTCTAATGTATACAATGAAATTAGTTTTGATTCATGGTAAGATAGTGATATAAGGTTATTATCGTAGCTTATATATTAAAAATCAGCTTTTTATATTACCTTGAACTGGAATCTTTAATTTATATATTGCTTACCACAGAAAATGTGTCACTTGTTAGTGCCCAAGGACACACTGTCTAAAGGTAGCTGTTATTTTATTCTACTATGTCCTTGTAGTTGTCGAACATGGTAAAAAGGGAATAATTATATATGTAATTCAAAGTGAAACATGATATTTATGATTATTTTAAATATTTTTCAATTGCTGTTTTCCTTTAATGATTTAATTTGGATACGTGATAGAGGGGAAGCGTGTGACCAATTTATTCTGAAGCCCCAGAAGCTCTCATAGGTCTCATGTTAACCTCACTTATCCATTCATTAATGAAAAATTACTTTTGGAAATGTAAAAGTTGCTTATAATTTGTTCTTGCATTCTTAACATGTAAAGTGGTGTCAGACTACTAAGTGCTTTTATACTGTCATCAGAAATAGTGCCAGCAAGTAAGGTTTCATGTGTGATGTGGTAGTAGAAGGTTCTTTCATCTGGATCAATAAAAACAGGTGAGGGACAGCCTGTTTTTGATGTGTGTAGATCTTTGGGAATAATGTAACTCAATAAAGCAATCATTAATTTGACAGTTTAGGAGTTTTATATTTTTGAATATCAGGGTTAGAATAGGGAAGCAGTATGGTGTTTATAGGTGATTACGGTCAGAAAATATAATTAAAATTGCAGTATTCAGACAGTTTGCTGTAATTCTGCTGTTTCTCTGGACTGTTTGTAACATTAGAATGATCCTATATTTACCTTCTGATTCTTACTATGCTTTCATGCTTCCTAAGATAGTAAATTGAGTTGTAAAAAGTTAATTTAACTGAACTTATACATCTGTGATGCTGTTGGGAGTATATTTTAAAAAGAAAACCCAATAAGGATACCATCATTTGGTTGTTAACTCTTTAACTTATTTCTGGAGAAGTTCGAGAATTAACTTAATTTCAATATTATTGTAATTACACTGTAATTATACTCTTATTTCTTGGTAATAGCACACAGATAGACTCAGTTTCACATACAAAAATACTAGTCTGTTACTTCCTGACTGCCACTCCAGCACGGTGGGCTTCAATAAGTATTCGTCGCACCATCTGCAGGGGGTGTAGCTTAGGTTAGCTATCAATTTATACAGTTAAGTGGTTATTGTATTTGTTATCCACTCATTCATTTGTTCACTCACATATTTACTACATGCTAGTCAAAGCAGTTCTAACTAAATCAAGAGATTCGATGTATGGTTAGGCCGTCTGGTCTGCCAGCCCAACAGTGTTAGATGAAAAGTTGGAGAATATTACCTTTTGTAATTTATCGTCATTTAAAATATATTTATTCTTTCCTTATTTTCTTAGCAATAAAAAAAAATACACGGGCAGGTTCTCCTCATTCTAATTATGGTAGATGTTCTACTGCAACCAAATTTTGGAAATGCATATTTGTTAATGAAATTAAATTTGTTTCACTTTTAAAGTCAAGTGCTGAAATTAATTTCATAATATTTTCCTCTCTTTTTGATAGATGCAGTTGAGGTTCTATTACATTTAATTATCAAATAAGATTTAAATCCTGGGATATATTTATTTAACATAGGTTAAATTAGCTTTGCCTAAGAAGAACCTGATTTCTACCAGATAATTAAAAGAACTGGAAACAATAGTTTCCATAAATTTAGAAGGGTGGCTTAAACTGATGTTGAGGATTTGCATTTCACCGTGTTTGAATTTATGTACACAAGTACTTCATGACTTAACAGACATGTAATTCCTTCATAGCAAACTTAATGGACATATAATTACTTTGTAGCAACAGATGTGCTGGGCCTGTTTTAATAGGAATTTTTAACTTGAAAGCATCTGTTTAATGCTAATTTTAGAAATAGGGAGAATTTTGAAGATAAGAGGAATATGGGTAGAGCACAATTTTTGGGGGGCAGTGGATATTGGGAGTTCAGTTATGGACATGTTAAGTTTGAGATGTTTATTAGACATAAAAATATAGGGTCAGATAGGCAGTTGGATATTTGAGTCTGAAATTCAGAGTATGCTTAGGGCTGAAGAAATGAATTTGAAATTATGAGCATATAGACAGCATGTAGAGCCACGAGACTATATGAGTAAGTGTAGACAGAGGTTCAAGGACTAGGCGCCCTGTAGAATTTCAACATAGGAGTTTGAGAAAAAGGATCCAGCAAGAGAAACAGAAGGAAAGTGTTCAGTGAGCTAGAAAGATAACTGAGAGAGTGTGGTGTCCTGGGAGCCAAGGGCAGAAAACCTATGGGATGGAGTGAAGAGCCGTGTCAGATGCTGCTGGTGAATCAAGTGAGCTGAGGATGAAGAACTGATCGTTTACTTTAGCAATGTGGAAGTATTAGTGATTTGGCTAAGCACGGTTTTGGTGGAGTGGTACAGTTGACTGGGGTGGGATTAAGAGAGAGGGGGAGGAGAGGGCTTGGAGGTGAAGTGTATATACAAGTCTTTTTTTTTTAACATCTTTATTGGAGTATAATTGCTTTACAGTGTTGTGTCAGTTTCAGCTGTATAACAAAGTGAATCAGCTCTACACATACATATGTCCCCACGTCTCCTCCCTCTTGCATTTCCCTCCCCCCCTCCCTATCCCACCCCTCTAGATGGTCACAAAGCACGGAGCTGATCTCCCTGTGCTATGTGGCTGCTTCCCACTAGCTATCTGTTTTACATTTGGTAGTGTATATAAGTCCATGCCACTCTCTCACTTCATCCCAGTTTACCCTTCCCCCTCCCTGTGTCCTCAGGTCCATTCTCTATGTCTGCGTCTTTATTCCTGTCCTGCCCCTAGGTTCATCAGAACCATTTCTTTTTTTTCTTAGATTCCATATATATGTGTTACCATGCGGTATTTGTTTTTCTCTTTCTGACTTACTTCGCTCTGTATGACAGTCTCTAGGTCCATCCACTTCACTACAAATAACTCAATTTCATTTCTTTTTGTGGCTGAGTAATATTCCATTGTATATATGTGCCACATCTTCTTTATGCATTCATCTGTCGATGGACCACTTAGGTCGCTTCCATTTCCTGGCTATTGTAAATAGAGCTGCAATGAACAGCTGTTCATTGTGGTACATGTCTCTATTTAAATTATGATTTTCTTAGGGTGTAGGCCCAGTAATGGGATTGCTGGGTCATATAGTAGTTCTAGTTTTAGTTTTTTAAGGAACTTCCATACTTTTCTCCATATTGGCTGTATCAATTTACATTCCTACCAGCAGTGCAAGAGTGTTCCCTTTTCTCCACATCCTCTCCAGCATTTATTGTTTCTAGATTTTTTGATGATGGCCATTCTGACAGGTGTGAGATGATATCTCATTGTAGTTTTGATTTGCATTTCTCTAATGATTAATGATGTTGAGCATTCTTTCATGTGTTTGTTGGCAATCTGTATATCTCCTTTGGAGAAATATCTATTTAGACCTTCTGCCCATTTTTTGGATTGGTTTTTTTGTTTTTTTGATACTGAGCTGCTTGTAAATTTTGGAGATTAATCCTTTGTCAGTTGTTTCATTTGCAAATATTTTCTCCCATTCTGAGGGCTGTCTTTTCGTCTTGTTTATGGTTTCCTTAGCGGTGCAAAAGCTTTGAAGTTTCATTAGGTCCCATTTGTTTATTTTTGTTTTTATCTCCATTTCTACAGGAGGTGGGTCCAAAAGGATCTTGCTGTGCTTTATTTCAAAGTATGTTCTTCCTATGTTTTCCTCTAAGAGTTTTATAGTGTCTGGCCTTACATTTAGGTCTTTAATCCATTTTGAGTTTATTTTTGTGTATGGTGTTAGGAAGTGTTCTAATTTCATTCTTTTACATGTAGCTGTCCAGTTTTCCCAGCACCACTTATTGAAGAGGCTGTCTTTTCTCCATTGTATATTCTTGCCTCCTTTATCAAAGATAAGGTGACCATATGTGCGTGGCTTTATCTCTGTGCTTTCTATCCTGTTCCATTGATCTATTTTTCTGTTTTTCTGCCAGTACCATACTGTCTTGATTACTGTAGCTTTGTAGTATACTCTGAAGTCAGGGAGCCTGATTCCTCCAGTTCTGTTTTTCTTTCTCAAGATTACTTTGGCTTTTTGGGGTCTTTTGTGCTTCCAAACAAATAGTGAAATTTTTTGTTCTATTTCTGTGAAAAATGCCATTGATAGTTTGATAGGGATTGCATTGAATCTGTAGATTGCTTTACGTAGTAGAGTCATTTTCACAATGTTGATTCTTCCAATCCAAGAACATGGTATATTTCTTCAACTGTTTGTATCATCTTTAATTTCTTTCATCAGTGTCTTATTGTTTTCTGCATACAGGTCTTTTGTCTCCTTAGGTTTATTCCTAGGTATTTTATTCTTTTTGTTGCAATGGTAAATGAGAGTGTTTCCTTAATTTCTCTTTCAGATTTTTCATCCTTAGTGTATAGGAATGCAAGAGATTTCTGTGCATTAACTTTGTATCCTGCTATTCTACCAATTCACTGATTAGCTCTAGTAGTTTTCTGGTAGCATCTTTAGGATTCTCTCTATATAGTATCATGTCATCTGCAAGCAGTGACCGTTTTACTTCTTTTTTTCTGATTTGAATTCCTTTCATTTGTTTTCCTTCTCTGTTGCTGTGGCTAAAACTTCCAAAACTATGTTGAATACTAGTGGTGAGAGTGGGCAACCTTGTCTCATTAATGATCTTAGTGGAAATGTTTTCAGTTTTTCACCATTGAGAATGTTGTGGGCTGTGGGTTTGTCATATATGACCTTTATTATGTTGAGATAATTTCCCTCTATTTCTACTTTCTGGAGAGCTTTTATCATACATCGGTGCTGAATTTCATTGAAAGCTTTTTCTGCATCTAGTGAGATTATCATTTGGTTTTATCTTTCACATTGTTAATATGGTGTATCTAATTGATTGATTTGCATATATTGAAGAATCCTTGCATTCCTGGGATAAACCGCAATTGATCGTGGTCTATGATCCTTCTAATGTGCTATTGGATTCTGTTTGCTAGTATTTTGTTGAGGATTTTTGCATGTATATTCATCAGTGATATTGGCCTGTAATTTTCTTTTTTTGTGACATCTTTGTCTGGTTTTGGTATCAGGGTGATGGTGGCTTCGTAGAATGAGTTTGGGAGTGTTCCTCCCTCTGCTATATTTTGTAAGAGTTTGAGAAGGATAGGTTTTAGCTCTTCTCTAAATGTTTGATGGAATTCGCCTGTGAATCCATCTGGTCCTGGGCTTTTGTTTGTTGGAAGATTTTAAATCACAGTTTCAATTTCAGTGCTTGTGATTGGTCTGTTTATATTTTCTATTTCTTCCTGGTTCAGTCTTGAAAGTTTGTGCTTTTCTAATAATTTGTCTCTTTCTTCCAGGTTGTCCATTTTATTGGCATATAGTTGCTTGTAGTAATCCCTCATGATTCTTTGTATATCTACATTGTCATTTGTTCCTTCTCCATTTTCGTTTCTAATTCTATTGATTTGAGTCTTCTCCCTTTTTTTCTTGATGAGTCTGGCTAGTGGTTTATCAATTTTGTTTATCTTCTCAATGAACCAGCTTTCAGTTTTATTGATCATTGCTATCATTTCCTTCATTTCTTTTTCATTTATTTCTGATCTGATCTTTATGATTTCTTTCCTTCTGCTACCTTTGGGGTTTTTTGTTCTTCTTTCTCTAATTGCTTTAGGGTTAAGGTTAGGTTGTTTATTTGAGATGTTTCTTGTTTCTTGAAGTAGGATTGCATTGCTATAATCTTCCTTCTTAGAACTGCTTTTGCAGCATCCCATAGGTTTTGGGTCATCGTGTTTTCATTGTCATGTGTTTCTAGGTGTTTTTTGATTTCCTCTTTGATTTCTTTAGTGATGTCTTGGTTATTTAGCCTCCATGTGTTTGTATTTTTTTTACAGTTTTTTTTCCCCTATAATTGCTATCTAGTCTCATAGTGTTGTGGTCAGAAAAGATACTTGATATGATTCCAATTTTCTTAAATTTACCTAGGTTTTATTTGTCACCCAAGATATGATTTATCCTGGAGAATATTCCACGAGCACTTGGGAAGAAAGTGTATTCTGTTGTTTTTGGATGGAATGTCCTACAAATATCAATTAAGTCCATCTTGTTTAACATATTGTTTACAGCTTGTGTTTCCTTATTTATTTTCTTTTTGGATGACCTGTCCATTGGTGAAAGTGGAGTGTTAAAGTCCCCTTCTATTATTGTGTTACTGTTGATTTCCCCTTTATGGCTGTTAGCATTTGCCTTATATCTTGAGGTGCTCCTATGTTGGGTGCATAAACATTTTCAGTTGTTATATCTTCTTCTTGGATTGATCCCTTGGTCATTATGTAGTGTCCTTCTTTGTCTCTTGTAATAGTCTTTATTTTAAAGTCTTTTTTGTCTGATATGAGAATTGCTACTCCAGCTTTCTTTTGATTTCCATTTGCATGGAATATCTTTTTCCATCCCCCCACTTTCAGTCCATATGTGTCCCTAGGTCAGAAGTGGGTCTCTTGCTGACAGCATATATACTGGTCTTGTTTTTGTATCCATTCAGCCAGTCTATGTCTTTTGGTTGGAGCATTTAATCCTTTTACATTTAAGGAGTTATCGATATGTATGTTTCTATTACCATTTCCTGAATTGTTTTGGTTTTGTTGTTGTTGGTCTTTTCCTTCTCTTGTGTTTCCTGCCTAGAGAAGTTCCTTTAGCATTTGTTGTAGAGCTGGTTTGGTGGTCCTGAATTCTCTTAGCTTTCGCTTGTCTGTAAAGGTTTTAATTTCTCTGTTGAATCTGAATGAGATCCTTGCTGGATAGAGTAATCTTGCTTGTAGGTTTTTCCCTTTCATCACTTTAAATATGTCCTGCCACTCCCTTCTAGCTTGCAGAGTTTCTGCTGAAAGATCAGCTGTTAACCTTATGGGGATTGCCTTGTATGTTAATTGTTGCTTTTCCCTTGCTGCTTTTAATATTTTTTCTTTGTATTTAATTTATGATAGTTTGATTAATATGTTACTTGGTGTGTTTCTCCTTGGATTTATCCTGTATGGGGCTCTCTGTGCCTCCTGGACTTGATTGACTATTTCCTTTCCCATATTAGGGAAGTTTTCATCTATAATCTCTTCAAATATTTTCTCAGTCCCTTCCTTTTCCTCTTCTTCTTCTGGGACCCGTATAATTGGAATGTTAGTGCGTTTAATGTTGTCCCAGAGGTCTCTGAGACTGTCTTCAGTTCTTTTCATTCTTTATTCTTTATTCTGCTATGTGGTAGTTATTTCCACTATTTTATCTTCCAAGTCACTTATTCATTCTTCTGCCTCAGTTATTCTACTATTAATTCCTTTTAGAGAATTTTTAATTTCATTTATTTTATTGTTCATCATTATTTGTTTGCTCTGTAGTTCTTCTAGGTCCGTGTTAAAAGTTTATTGTATTTTCTCCATTCTACTTCCAAGATTTTGGATTATCTTTACTATCATTATTTTGAATACTTTTTCAGGTAGACTGCCTACTTTGTCTTCATTTGTTTGGTCTGGTGGGTTTTTACCTTGCTCCTTCATCTGCTGTGTGTTTCTCTGTCTTCTCATTTTGCTTAACTTACTGTG
Source organism: Hyperoodon ampullatus (assembly GCF_949752795.1). Lineage (NCBI taxonomy): Eukaryota > Metazoa > Chordata > Mammalia > Artiodactyla > Ziphiidae > Hyperoodon > Hyperoodon ampullatus. The sequence goes on along the minus strand of NC_136925.1, from coordinate 86,105,683 downwards.
TTTGGGGTCTCGTTTTTGCAGGCTGCAGGTTTGTAGTTCCCGTTGTTTTTGGTGTCTGCCCCCAGTGGGTAAGTTTGGTTAAGTGGCTTGTGTAGGCTTCCTGGTGGAGGTGATTGGCACCTGTATTCTGGTGGGTGGGGCTGGATCTTGTCTTTCTGGTGGGCAGGGCTACATCTGATGGTGTGTTTTGGGGTGTCTGTGAACTTAGTATAATTTTAGGCAGTCTCTGCGCTAATGTGTGGGTTTGTGTTCCTGTTGTGTTAGTTGTTTGGCATGGGGCATCCAGCACTGGAGCTTGCTGGCCTTTGGGTGGAGCTGGGTCTTAGCATTGAGATGGAGAACTCTGGGATAGCTGTTTCTGACTGATATTACATGGGACCAGGAGGCCTCTGGTGGTCCAGTGTCTGCAGTTGGCCCTCCCACCTCTGAGGCTCAGGCCTGACACCAGGCCAGAGCACCAAGACCCTCTCAGGCACATGGCTCAGAAGAAAAGGGAGAAAAAAGAAAGAAAAACAAACAAATTAATTAATTAATTAAATAATTCATATAAAATATTATTAAAATAAAAAAATAATAAAAAAGAGAGCAAGCAAACCAATAAAGAAGTCCACCAATGATAACAAGTGCTAAAACTATACTAAGATATACATAAAAATCAGAAACAAGTCAGTCACAGACAGCAAACCTTAAGTCTACAGTTGCTTTCAACATCCACCAACTCAATTTTGCATTGATTCGTTATCTATTCAGGTATTCCACAGATGCAGCGTTCCTCAAGTTGATTGTGGGGATTTAATCCACTGCTCCTGAAGCTGAATGGAGAAATTTCCCTTTCTCTTCTTTGTTTGCACAGCTCCTTCAGTTTTGGATTTGGGCCTGCCTCTGCGTGTAGGTCGCCTGAGGACGTCTGTTCTTCGCCAAGACAGGATGGGGTTAAAGCAGCAGCTTATTAGGGAGCTTAACTCATTCAGGATGTGGGGAGGGAGGGGTACGGTAGTCATAATTGGAATGCAGGGTGAGCCTGCGGTGGCAGAGGCCAGCATGACATTGCAACAGGCTGAGGTGTGCCATGTGTTCTCCCAGGAAACTTGTCTGTGATTCATGGGACCCTGGCAGTGGCGGGCTGCACAGGTTCCTGTGGAGGTGTGGATAGTGATCTGTACTTGCATACAGGATTCTTGGTGGCTGCAACAGCTGCATTAGCGTTTCATGCCCGTTTCTGTTGTCTGAGCTGATAGCCGCGGCTCGTGCCTGTCTCTGGAGCTAGTTTAAGTGGTGCTCTGAATCCCCTCTCATCATGCACCCCAAAACAATGGTCTCTTGCCTGTTAGGCAAGTTTAGACTCTTCCAGACTCTCTCCCAGCTAGCTGTGGTGCACTAGCCCCCTACAGGCTGTGTTCATGCAGCCAACCCCAGTCCTCTCACTCCGAAGCCCAAGCCTCAGCTTCTAGCCCACACTCACCCTGGCAGGTGAGCAGACAAGGCTCTCAGGCTGGTGAGTGCTAGTGGGCACTGATCCTCTGTGCGGGAATCTCTCTGCTTTGCCCTCCGCACCCCTGTTGCTGTGCTCTCCTCCGCGGCTCCGAAGTTTCCCCCCAGCCCATCCCCCTATCTCTGCCACTGAAGGGGCTCCTAGTGTGTGGAAACCTTTCCTCCATCACAGCTCCCTCCCACTGGTGCAGGTCCTGTCCCTATTCTTTTATCTCTGTTTTTTCTTTTTTCTTTTGCCCTACCCAGGTACATGGGGAGTTTCGTGCCTTTTGGGGATTCTGAGGTCTTCTGCCAGCGTTCAGTAGCTGTTCTGTAGGAGCTGTTCTACATGTAGATGCATTTTTGATGTATTTGTGGGGAGGAAGGTGATCTCCACGTCTTACTCCTCTGCTGTCTTGAAGGCCCACCCCGTATATACAAGTCTTAAGGCTTGTTGTGAAGGAGAAGAGAGAGGGCATGGTATCTGGAGGGTGTGAGGGCCTTTCTTTTTTTTTTTTTTAACATGGGTGCATGGGTTTTGTACTGACAGTATTCCCAGGGCGGGTAAGTTCATTACCCACTAGGTAAGATACATCGCAGTATCTACCACAGAAACCAAGTGCAAGAAGGTCAGAATGGTTTAGAATTCACATTTCAACCCGTCTGTAAGAAACTATTATATGCCAAGTGGTGGTTTCATTTCAAAGCAGAATACATACAGTTTTCTGAAAAGTCTGTGAAATACTCCTCCCTTCTCTAACTACATACGTATCTTTATGAGTTCAGATTTTCTTTGATTACTTCAACCATAATAACATGCCACAAAAAATTAGATTCAAGAGCCATTTAAAAAAGAATCAAGGCTTTTAAATTAGGCAGACTTTACAAGGATTTATAAAAATGTAAAAATATACCCCCCTTCCCAGTAAAATTTTCTTTGTTTTGGAAAATAGTAGTTTTTTTGTAAAAATTTGTATGCATGTTTTGTGTAATGGGATTATTATTATTATTTTAAAAGTAATAAATACACATTTAAAATGCCTCAGTTTTTATTTCTATTACAGCAAATATCAGTACTTATAAAATACATAAATTAAAAGCTCTCTGGGCTCCTCATTAATTTTTGAGTGTAAAGGAATGTAAGATTAAAAAATTGAGAACCACTTCAGTGTAAGAATCTCCCAGATTTCCCATGGCTGGCTTTTAATGAAAGACTAAAATCTTTTAAGAAATTATGGTCTAAAAAAAGAATTCTAAATACTCTGTATAAGTACTTTATGCAGTAGAGTTGTTCATAATGTATACATTCATTTAATTTTTTCAGTTCTATAATATATTAACATATTATTTTCTGATATTGTTGAGCATATAAAATATGATGTATTTGTCTTACTAATAGCTAGGGCTTTTTGTTAATTAAAAGCCAATTCAATACGTTGTGACATTTTTTATTTGCTCAAATTCATTAGCATTCCCATCTTAACTAACATATTTAGATTTTACATATTAGAAGCAAATTTAGAGTGTGGAAGTAAAGGGAGAAGGAACTTTTGGGACAAGTATTGTACTTAAAAGTATATAAGTTCTAGCATTTGTTTTCATAAAACATAAAAAAAAAGTCACTATGCAATCACTATACAATTAGTATCAATCATGTAACTGGAAGTGTTGTATACTTACTGCCTTTTAATGAAAATATTCTAGTCTATAAAATACTTAATATGTTTCTTAAAAGTCTTGTGCAAATAAATGACCTGCCTCTCATGTAATCTTTTTTTTCCAATTTTTAAAATAGTGGTAAAATACATATAAAATTTACCATCTGAACTATTTTTAAGTATACAGATCATTGATATTAAATGCATTCATAATGTTATGCTACCATCACCACCATCCATCTCCAGAACTCTTTTCTATACCCATTAACCAATAACTCTCATTCCCCACTTCCCTGTTGCTCCCAGAAATCACCATTCTACTTTCTATCATTTTGACTAAGTATCTCATATAAGTGGAATCATAGAGCATTTTATTTGTGACTGGCTTATTTGATTTAGCATAATCTTCTGAAGGTTCATCCATGTTTTAACATATATCAGAATTTCCTCCCTTATTAAAGTTGAAAAATGTTCCATTGTACATATACACTACATTTTGCTTATCCGTTCATATGTTGATGAACACTTGGATTGCTTCCATGTTTAGCTACTGTGAATAAGGCTGCTATGAACATGGTTATACAGATATCTCTTCAAGCTCCTGCTTTTGATTCTTTTGGGAATATACTCAGAAGTGGAATTGCTGGATCCTATAGCAATTCTATTTTTAAATGAGGAACCACCATATAGTTTTTCATAGTAACAGCACCATTTTACATTTTCACCAGCAGTGCACAAGGTGCCAGTTTCCACATCCTCACTAACACTTTTTAAAATTTTTTTGATAATAACCATCCTAATGGGTGTGAGGTGGTATCTTGTAACTTTGATTTGCATTTCCCTAATAATTAGTGATGTTGAGCATCTTTTCATGTGTTCATTCGCCAGTTTCCTATCTGCTTTGGAGATGTGTCTATTCAAGTCCTTTGCTCATTTTTAAATCTGGTTGCTTATTTGTTTTTGAGTTTTAGGAGTTCTTTATATATGCTGGATGTTAATCCCTTATCAGATGTGTTATTCAAAAATATTTTCTTCAGTTCTCTAGGTTGCCTTTTTAATTTGTTGATAGTGTCTTTTGATGAACAAATTTTTATGCAGTCCAATATTTCAATTTTTTCTTTTGTTGTCTATGCCTTTGGTATTGTGTCCAAGAAATCACTGATAAATCTAATATCATGAAGATTTTGCCCATTATTTTCTTTTAAGAGTTTCATAGTTTTAGCTCTTACATTAAGGTCTTTGATCCATATTGAGTTAATTTTTCTATATGATGGTATGTAAGGCTCCAACTTCATTATTTTGCATGTGGATATTCAGTTTTCCCAGCACCATTTGTTGAAAAGGCTGTCCTTGCATCATTGAATGGTCTTAGCACCCTTGTCAAATTATTTGACCGTATATGTAAAAGTTTATTTCTGAGTTCTCTATTTTATTCCACTGACCTACATGTCTGTCTTTATGCCAGCACCACACTGGTTTAATTATTGTAGTTGTAAAAGCAGAAAGTGTGACTCCTCCAGCTTTGTTCTTTTTGAAGATTGTTTTGGATTTTTGGGGTCCCTTGAAATTTCATATGAACTTTAGGATAGGTTTTCCTATTTGTTCACAAGTCATCTTTGGGATTCTGATATGGATTGTATTAAATCTGTAGATTGCTTTGGGTAGTATTGACATTGTAGCAATTTAAAGTCTTCCAATCCATGAAAGTGAAATGTGTTTCCATTTATGTCTGCTTTAATTTATTTCATCAATGTTGTGTAGTTTTTATGTACAAGTCTTTCACTTCCTTTGTTAAATTACTCCCTAAGTATTTTATTCTTTTTGATGCTAATGTAAGTGGAATTGTTTTCTTAGTTTCATTTTTGGATTATTCATTGTTAGTGCATAGAAATTCAGTTGATTTTTGTTTGTTGACTTTGTATCCTGCTACTTTGCATTTATTAATTCTAATAGTGTGTGTGTGTGTGTAATCCTTAGGTTTTTTTGCATATGAGATCTTGTACAAACAGAGATCTTTTAACTACTTCTTTCCAACTTGGATGCCTTTTATTTCTTTTTCTTGCCGAATTATGCTGGCTAGAACTTCCTGTACTATGTTGAATAAAAGTGTTGAAAGTTGGCATTCTTAAAGAAAAGGCGTCTCTTTTTTATTATTGAGCATAATGTTTGCTGTGGGTTTTTCATATATGGGGTTTCATTTTGTTGAGGTAGTTTCTTTCTGTTCTAGTTTGTTGAGTGTTTTTATCATGAAAGGGTGTTGTATTTCGTTAAATGCATTTTTTTGATTCAATTGACATGATTGTGTGGGTTTTTTTCCTTCTTTCTATTAATTTGGCATATTACACTGATAGATTTTTGTATGTTGATCCATTCTTGCATTCCAGGAATAAATCTCACTTGATCATGGTGTATAATCCTTTTAATATGATACTAAATTGAGCTTGCTGGTATTTTTTTGAGGATTTTTGCATCAATATTCATAGGGGATATTGTTCTGCAGTTTTCTTTTCTTGTAGCTTCTTTGTCTGGCTTTGGCATCAGGGTAATGCTGGCCTCAAGCAGAAAGTTAGGAAATGTTTTCTCCTCTTCAGCTTTTTGGAAAAGTTTGAAAAGGGTTGGTGTTAACTCTTCTTTAAATGTTTGGTAGATTACACTAGTGAAGCCATCAGGTCCAGGGCTTTTCTTGGTCAGTTTTTTTTTATTATTATTATTGATTCAATCTCCTACTAGTTACAGGTCTCTTCAGCTTTTCTTTTTCTTCAAAATTTTGTCTTGGTGTGTTTTGTGTTTCTAGGAATTTTCCATTTCATCCAGTTCATTCAGTTCGTTGGTGTGCAGTTGTTCATAGTACTCTCTTATAATCCTTTTTATTTCTGTAGAATCAGTAGTAATATCCCTGCTTTTATTTTAGTAATTGGAGTCTTCTTTTTTTTTTCCTTAGTCCATCTATCTAGGGTTTGTCAATTTTGTTGACCCTTTCAAAGAATCAACTTCTGATTTCACTGATTTTCTATATTGTTTTCTTTATTTCATTTATCTCTGCTCTAATCTTTTTTTATATCCTGCCTTCTGCTGGCTTGGAGCTTATTTTCCTAGTTGCTTTAGTTCTAAAGTTAAGTTGTTGTTCTGAGATCTTACTTATTTTTTAAATAAGCATTTATAGTTATAAATTTTCTCTTTAGCAGTACTTTCACTGTGTCCCATACATAAGTTTTGGTATGTTGTGGGGTTTTTTTTTCATGCATCTTTAAGTGTTTTCTAATTTCTATTGTGATTTCATTAGTGTTTAAGAATGTGTTGTTTAATTTCCATAAATTTGTGAACTATCCAGCTTCTCTTTTGTTACTGATTTCTAACTTCATCTCATTGTGGTTGGAGAAGATGCTTTGTATCTATCTTTTTGGTATATTGAGACTTAATCTGTGTACCATCGTATGGTCTGTCCTGTGAAATGTCCCATGTGCACTTGAGAAGAATGTGTATACTGTTATTGTTGGGTAGAGTGTTCTGTATATATCTGTTACGTTTAGTTGGTTTATTATGTTATTCAAATCCCATATTTCCTTGCTTATCTTCTGTCTGATTGGTTTGTCCACTATTGGGAGTGGGGTATTAAAGTTTTGAACTATTATTGTGGAACTGCCTATTTCCCTCTTTGATGCTGTTAATTTTTGCTTCATATGTTGTCATGGCCTTTTATTAGGTGTGTAAATGTTTGTAATTGTTATATCTTGTTGCTGTATTAAACATTTTATTAACATATAATGCTCTTCTTTGTTTTTTATAAACTTTTTTGACTTAAAGTCTATTTTATCTGATATTAGTATAACCATCCCTGCTTTCTTTTGGTTATTTTCATGGAATATATATTTCTGACCTTTTACTTTCAATTTATGTGTCTTTGGATCTAAAGTGAGTTTCTTATAGATAGCATGTATTTGTATCATGTTTTTTTTTTAACCTATCCTTTAAATCTCTGTCTTTTGATTAGAGAATTAGAATCATTTACATGTAAAATAATAACTGATAAGGAGGAACTTACTTCTATTTTGCTATTTGTTTTTCCACATGTCATATATATTTTTCCCTTATCTTCCGCTTTATTGTTGTCTTTTGTGTTTGTTTAATTGTTTTTGTGACCCATTTAAATCCCCTCTCATTTCCTTTTGTGTATATTCTTTAGCTATTTTCTTTGTAGCTGTTACTATGCAGATTACATTTAACATTCTAGAGTTATAACACTTGAATTTATACCAGCTAAACTTAAATAACATGCACAAACTTTACTCCATTAAGCTCTATCTCCACCCTTTTTAGTTGTTTGTCATAAAATTACTTCTTTATATAGTGTGTACCCCCAAACATTTGCTAATAATTATCTTAAATGCATTAGTCTCTCAAATTATGTAAAAAACAAAATGTGGAGTTACAAACAAAAGTTACACTACTACTAACTTGTAAACTAGTTTAAAAAATATTTTAGCCTCAAATCATGTAGAAAACAAAAAGTGGAGTTTCAAACAGTTAAAATAATACCAGCTTTTATAGTTGCATGCCTGTTTTACTGAGATATTCATTTTTTTTCATGTGACTTTGAGTTACTATATGATGTCTTTTTATTTCAACTCGCAGAACTCCCTTTCTTGATGAGCAGGGCTAATGGTCATAAATTCCCTTTTGTATCTGAGAATGTTTTAATCTCTTTTTCATTTTTGAAGTATAATTTTTACTGATATAGGCTTCTTGGTTGATAATTTTTTTCTTTCAGAACTTTAAATATGTTGGCCCACTGCCTTCTGGCCTCCAAATTTTCTGATGAGAAATCTGTGGATAATCTTACTGAAGATCCCTTGTGTGTGAAGAATTGCTTCCCTTTGGCTGCTTTCAAGTTTCTTTGTTTTTTAAAAGTTTGATTATAATACATCTTGTATGGGTCTCTTTGAGTACACCTTACTTGGAATTTGTTAACCTTCTTGGATGTTTATATTCATGTCTTTCATTAACTTTGGGAAGTTTTCAGAGATTTCTTTAAATATTCTCTACACCTTGTTTTTCTCTTCCAGGACTCCCACAATGCATGTGTTTGTTCTTTTAGTGGTGTTCCACAGGTCCCTTAGGCTCTGTTTACTTTGAGTATGTTTAAACAGTCTTTTAAAGTCTTTGTCTATTTATCTGCCATTAGTTCTTTTTTAGGGAGAGTTTGTGTTGATCTGTTTTTTCCTTTGAATGGGCCATATTTTACTGTTTCTGTGTGTGCCTTGATTTTTTTTGTTGTTTAAAATTGTATATTTGAATGAAATACATAACTCTGGAAGCAAGATTCTCCCCCTTCTCCAGGATTTGTGATTTTTGTTAGTTTGTTTTTCAATTGATGCAAGCTATCTCTGTTCTGAGGATCAGCCTAAGGTGTAAGTTCAAAATATTCTTGGGTCTTTTCTGAGCCTGGGTCTTTACCTGAGCATGTGTTTTTACCTGAGCATGCATGGTATATGCAGTTGTTTTTGAATGTTTTTAATGTCTTTAATGCTTGGCTCCCAGAAGGGAAAAAGAGAACTGGCCTTTTAAGTCCCCTGATAGCCTCTTTAGCCAGAAGAGAGGGCCTTGCAACAGTTGGGGGAAGTGTAACAACAATGGATGCCCACTGTTTTGCCAGCACCTCTGAAATCAGAAACAGCAATCAATGACCAGATTGTAGGCCCTTGATATCTGGAGGAGAAGGCCCTTTTTGCTCACCCTGACTCCCACAAGCTGTGTGCAAACTGCTACAGGAACACTGCACAGCTGCCTGCCATGGGAGTAGGGGGAAGGTAGCTGGTACTGTGCTAAGAGCCAAAATTGACCAAAATTAACTGTAATTTACTATCCAAGCTTTCCCTGGAAGTTACAAACCTTCAGTAGAATCCAGACTTTCAAAATAATTACATCCAACAAACTCTGCCAGTGCAGTTGTTGTCTAGAGGGGGAGACTAATTTTCAGAATTCTCTCTCTCCCTTCATGCAAATCTTGTAATATGATGTATTCTTCCCATTAGTTTGTATTTCCTTGTTTTTAAGATGTAATTTTTACCCCAACTCCTCATTCATTAATAATCCTTTGACACAATAAAATGAAGTAGATCAGTTGTATTGTATATTCTAAATTTAAAAATTTTATCCATAGTGCTAATTTTTATTGTTTTGAAAGACAGTTTACAACAAAACTAGATCATTAATGCTTTGCTACCTAATCTGATTTTATATATATAAGTAAGTAGTGCTTACTTTTCCTTTAAGTGAACTGTTCCCCTCAATTAAAGTTCTGATATTTGGACGCCTATGAACTGTACCACCATTTCCCAAACCTCTTCAAAGTAAATCTGTGAAACAGATTTTTTAGAAAATAATTGTGAAGTGTTTCATACATGCAGCTTTATGTCCATACAAACTACAGAAATAACTTATTGAGCTTTTACATAATGTGTTGAAAAATCAAAGTTTTACATGACAACAAAATTAATGACAAATATAAATGAAAGAACCAGCAGTATGTTGGAGTGGCTTGTATTGGCTCAGCCAGTTGATACGTTTTTAGGAATTTTATGATCCAGATGATATCAAAGTTGGTAGCTTGAAATCAGCCATGGTGGAAGTATTCACACCACAGCAATCAACAAATGCTATCAATACAAATCAGAGTTTTGCTTCTTTTCCTTTGATAGAGCTGGTAAACATTTACTTACAGAGCAGTGAATTCCTCCCATCCTAGTCCATATCAAGCTACCAATGTGAGGCCACCAAACAGGGAATTAAGAAGAGATAAGCAGTAGCACAACATTATATAGTATTTCTATCATACAGATACGGTAGATCTCAAGGGTATAGATAACAGTAAAATGTCATAAAATAATTAGAGAATGATGAGTTTTCAATATTTATTACCTTTAAAATATATTCTGTTTAATTTTAAGTTTATGTAATTAAGTTTTTAATAATGGTTTTTTAACAACCATCTTGAAAAATTCTTGAAAGTTTAATAATTGGTTCTTTCAAGCCCATGCAACCTGGTTTAAGCACATGATAGGAATATTTATACCACAGAGACTGGAAAATGCTACAAATCAAAGCATACTTTCCCCAAGGAGTGATTTGTTAAACACTTACCAGCTCACCACTGGAGATAAACCCTACAGTGATTCAGAGGTCTGCCTAAAATCAGCAAAAATTTTTAGGGGTTCAGTGATCCTGGGTTATTGCCTGCAAAGTAATATGGAAATTACTACATCTTGCACCTCCCATTACAAAACAGTTAGCATACTCCTGGTAGTCTGTTCAGGTCTGGAAGAAGCATATTCCACGCCTGAGAACACTCTCCACCCTATATGCTGGATAGCACAAAAGGCTGGGCTTTGACTGGGACCCAGAACAAGCTCAGTCTGCCTGTAACAGATCCAGGCCATGCTGCAAATGACTCTGCTTCTGGTGCCATATGATCCAACGTATCCTGTGATTTAAGATGTATCAGTGACGAGAGGGACTGGTTTACACAAAGGGGTATGGAGGTTATGCTTGGTCCTGAGGTCATTCACTCGGGCACCTATTTGTGACACTTGCCTTCTAGTGATGTTAAATGGGTAAGTTCCACAGCAGTGGCCTGCTTCATTAAGAACATCCTTAGGGCTTCCCTGGTGGCACAGTGGTTGAGAATCTGCCTGCTAATGCAGGGGACACGGGTTCGAGCCCTGGTCTGGGAGGATCCCACATGCCGCAGAGCAACTGGGCCCGTGAGCCACAGCTACTGAGCCTGCGCGTCTGGAGCCTGTGCTCTGCAACAACAGAGACCGTGATAGTGAGAGGCCCGCACACCACGATGAAGAGTGACCCCCGCTTGCCACAACTAGAGAAAGCCCTCGCACAGAAACGAAGACCCAACACAGCCATAAATAAATAAATAAATAAAATTTAAAGTGAGCTCTCTAGGACTAGTTTCTGTAAAAAAAAAAAAAAAAAAAAAATTAAACTGATGTTTTTTCTATGAGTGTGGGAGAGCTTTAAAAAAGTTATTCAACACTTAGCATATTTTGTTACCATTTGTGCTTGTTGCCTAATATTGCACAGAATATTTATATTTTTTGCTAGTGTATGGCATAGAAAAAAATTAGTGTCTACTAGCACAGTTTGGAGTCATTGCCATGATTTGTGCTATAGCCACAGGCTGTTTTAGCAGAACAAATGTCAACACAGTTGTTCCAGGATAAACTGTGACACTTGAAAAAGTTACTCAGCTCTTTGAATATTTCAGCACCCCTTATGAAAAAGTTACTCAGCTCTTTGAATATTTCAGCACCGCTTGTGAAAAAGTTACTCAGCTCTTTGAATATTTCAGCACCACTTGTATTTGTTATCCAATATTCATATAAAAGGTCTTTGATGATTCTTATGTTCTGATTTTAGACAAATGTAAGGAAAACAGTGACACCAGCCACCTCTATAAGTTCATTCATTGTAAGGCAAAATTACAGCTTCCAAGATACCAATTCAATCTTTATGTTTGCAACTAAGTCGTTAATGAGTCGTTAATGAGTTACCGTATCACTGGAAACATGACAACACTGTGGATTCTTTTGCTGACTTTTCATGCAGCAGGCATTCAGCAGTATCAGCTGTACATTTGTGTGTTCCTCTCTGGTCAATTCAGTAACAGTAACTTACCCTGAAGCCAGTGGCTTTGACATTTCTAGTTTGAAAAGCTATTCCAAGCAATTTTGGGCTTTTTTTTTTTTTTTTTTTTTTCGGTACGCGGGCCTCTCACTGCTGTGGCCTCTCCCATTGTGGAGCACAGGCTCCGGACATGCAGGCTCAGCGGCATGGCTCAAGGGCCCAGCCGCTCCACGGCATGTGGGATCCTACCGGACCGGGGCACGAACCCGTGTCCCCTGCATTGGCAGGCGGACTCTCAACCACTGCGCCACCAGGGAAGCCCCAATTTTGGGCTTTTAAAGAGTGCATCATGTCTACATTTAAAATGTTCAGTAATTTTTTCTTTATACACTGAATGATTGGTCTCAAAATAACCTTGCAACTAAACTGGTGCCGCAGTACTATTTGAAAATGTTCTGTTGCATAAGACAGGGTAAGGTAAATTTTTAAAGCCAGGATAAGGTAAATTATTAAAGCCAAGAGAGTGATCTTTTATCATATTTTTGTTTCTTATTTATGGTTTCACCCTGTTTCTTTGGAGTAGACTCCTCCCTTCCATGAGTCAGAGAATCTTCTGATAGGTCAGTTTCATCTTTTTCAATATCTTTAGACATAAATAGTGCAGCTGTAGGTTGAGAAAATGAGTTTACTAAGCTCCCCCTTTTAAAGCCAATGATCTATCCTTAAATATAAGAAAATACACTATAGATGAATTTTATTTTTAAGATAAAATAATTAAAATATTAAATTCTAAATAATAATAGTTTTGGATGAACTGTACTTTTTCTGTGTCTATGTAGATACAAAGAAAACTTGGGAATTCAAATAACTATTTACTGGATGTTAATGAAGTTGCAGAGATTGTAGCAGGTGTGACCAAAGGTAGCAAATAAAAGCACTGTGAAAGGACTGAGAACATGAATTAACCTCTGAATACTGATATCCTAAAGCTATGACCTTAAAACATTGTAGAAAATATTAGGATACAAAGGATGCATTCCATGAATCATGAGAGGACATGTAGCCTCTGAAAAATACAATGTACATTTGTGAGAAAAAGGTGAATAACATTTTAGCGTGATTATGAAAATATCAATAGTTTTTACCTGTGAGTCCTCTGAATTTTCTCTGGGAGGCCAGAGATCTCTGAAGTACATGTTGATAATTGCTGCTACTCAGTGAAAATGATGAATTTGAATGCAAAGCAAGACTTCCAGCTATGACTGAGTGAAGAAAGCAGCAAATTCTCTTCTCAAAAAGCAATTATAAAATGGACAGTCATGGACAAAACCAGACATTTTAGTCTCTGGATATCAATCAAAGGCATACAACAATTCGAGAGGCATTTATGATTTGTAAGCTGTGACATGCAGGAAAGAACTGTGGGTATTCGTCATGTTATGGCCTGGAGCTTCTTCCATTACCCTCTGTCCCCTTGGTTGGAGCAGAGGTTCTGACAACTTCTCTGCCACAGGTGAAAGGGCTCACTCAACTTGGAGGCCATCCCGTCTCCCCCACTTCACTGGAATTTTGGGGGCCAGTGAGTGAGGGAGGGTTGGCAAACAGCTGAGCTGCGCCAGCCTGAGACTTCAGTCAAGATTGAGGCAAACATGCTCCTGGCTGAGGACATGCACACGTTCCTGGAGAAGCCCCTTGTCTCTTCACAGTTTCTGCTGGTCACCCTTGGAAAGGGCCCAAACGACATAAAACTCAAGCAGACCTGAAAACGGTTTGAATTTTGGATTTGCTCCCCTTCTGATGAACAGACCCATCAGCAGTTGATGGAGGATGAAAAACTTCATGTCAGAAATTAGACGACTTGAATGAAACAGATTCCTGGAAAAATCAAATCGCCAAAACTGATGCAACAACAAATAGAAAATCTGAACAGGTCTTCAGTGATTAAACGTATTCCCACAACCAAAAGCTTGTTTCCAGATCACTGTACTGATGAATTGTATCAAATATTTTAAATGGAGTAATACCAATCCTTCACAAACTCTTTCAGAAAATAGAGGAGGGGGAAAAGCTTCCCAACTCATTCTATGAGTAATGTATTAACTTGATATGAAAACCAGACTGAAACAGCACAAGAAAAGTATAGGTCAAGTCCCTCCTGAACATAGATGCAATAGTCCCTAAATAAAATTAGGAAACCAAATCCAGTAAGATGTAAAAAAGATGGTATAGTATGACCCAGTACAAATACCAGTTGGTTTAATATCAATAAATCAATTATTTAAATTTATTAAAGTTAAAAAAATGATAATACAGAAAAAGCATTTGACAGAATCCAACATCTAATTCATGATAAAAACTCTCAGAGAAGTAGGAGAAGGGAACTGTTAACTTGAGCCATGAGAAACAAAAAGTATCCAGATTTAAGTGGGAAAACTAAATCTGTCTTTTTTCCACAGGTACATGGTCCTGTATGTAGAAAATTTCAAATATTCCACAAAAAACTACTAAAACTAATGAAAGAGTGAGCAAGGTCTCGGGATTCAAGGGCCAATATACAAAAAAAAAGTCAATATACAAAAATCAATTCCATTTCTATCTACTAGAAAGGAACAATTGTAGATAAATTAAGAAAATAATTTCATTCATAATAGAATCAAAAAATTAAAAGCTTAGGAATAAATTTAGCAAAAGAAATGCAGAATTCATATACTGAAATCTATAAATCATTCTGAGAGAAATGAAAGAAAAGTCTAAATAAATGGAGACAGATTTTATGTTCACGGGTTGGAAGATTCAATATTGTCAGGATGACAATTCTCTCCAAATTGATCTATAAATTCAATGTAATACCTATCAAAATCCAGGAGGTCTTTTTTGTACAAATTGAGCAGCTGATTATAAAATGTAAAGGACCTAAAAAGAGCCATAATCATTTTGAAAGTGAAGTTTCGTATTGAGGAGTCACATTACTTGATTTCAAGACTTACTATACAAATGATATTTCAGACCCTTTGTTACTGCCATAAAGATAGGCATATAGATCAATGCAACAGAATTCAGAGTCCAGAAAAAAATCCCTACATGGTCAAATGATTTTCAGCAAAGGTGGCAAAACAATTCATTGGGAGAAAGGATAGTTGTTAGATAGATAGAACAATTGGGTATCCACATGCACAATAAAAAATTACCCTTTCCTCATATTGTAAACTACAATTAATTTAATATGGATATTGTATCTAATTGTTAGAGCTAAAATTCTGAAATTTCTAGGAAAAAATATCCATGATGTTGGGTGAGGCAAAGAGTTATTTTATACAATACCTAAAGCATGATCTGTAAAATAAAAAAAAAAATTTTTGAAAAATAGTCTTTGGACTTCCCTGGTGGCACAGTGGTTAAGAATCCGCCTGCCAATGCAGGGGACACGGGTTCAATCCCTGGTCCAGGAAGATCCCACATGCCGCAGAGCAACTAAGCCTGTGTGCCACAACTACGGAAGCCTGTGCCCCTAGAGCCTGTTCTCCGAGACAAGAGAAGCCACCACAATGAGAAGCCCGCGTACCACAACAAGGACCCAATGCAGCCAAAAATAAAATAAAATAAATAAATTTATTAAAAAAAAAAAAGAAAAATAGTCTTCATTAAAGACTTGTATCTAGAATATGTAAAGAATTCTTAAACTCAATAAGAAAATAAATAACCCAATTTTAAAATAAACAAGAAATTTGAATATGCATTATCCCAGAGAAGATATGCAAATGACCAATAAAGGCTGTTCAACATCATTATTAGGGAAATGCAATGAGATACTGTTCTACACTCACTAAATACATTAAAACAGGCAGACAATGTCCAGTATTGATGAGCATGTGGATAAACTGGAATCTGTACGATTCACTTTTGGAAAAATAAAATGGTAATAGCACTTTGGAAAACAGTTGGTCAGTTTCTTTTTTTTTTTTTTTTACAACTTTATTGGAGTATAATTGCTTCACAATGGTGTGTTAGTTTCTGCTTTATAACAAAGTGAATCAGTTATACATATACATGTGTTCCCATATCCCTTCCCTCTTGTGTCTCCCTCCCTCCCCTTTTAAGAAGCTTTAGGTGCTATAGATCACTCTAAAGTAAAATAAGGGAGACTGAAACTGTCTAAATTGTCACCTCAAATAAATTTAGAAATATGAGATAGTTTTGTTAAAAGCATAGCTTAGTCTACTGATCTATATTTAGTTTCTCCTCCTTTGTCTAAGGATTTAATGATTGAAGACAACTGGAAGATTTAGAGAAATGCTTGTGCTGCTAGCCATTCATTCACTCATGGAGGATAACAATGCAATAAAAATGAATAATAATCTAACAGGAAAAACAATCTTTTCATTTCCTCATAAGATCCTGGGGAGATGTTGTTTTATATGTATTTGATATACTTGTCTCCAAATATCAGGGTTTAGTATTTTACTATCTCACAGTATTAAAATAAAACCACCTATCGAAACCTTTTGTCATTTTTTTTCTTCTTCCTATTACATTAGTGAACATCATTTTCTTTCTAAAGTGGTAAGAAGAAAATTATCATAATATTAGTTGCCATTTTGACCTCAAACTTCCAGGTTATTTTTATATTAATATCTGTGTTCCCATTTCCACAGCCTTGAACCTTCTGAAGTGTATGGTTAGGTGGGTTTATATTTTGAAATGTTCATTTGATTTGTTTACTCATTTTAAACTATTATCAACATTTTATGAAAATAGTTTCTGGTAAATTAGAAGAGCTCATGATGTCACATATGGATGAATTCTTTGACCTATATCAGACAGTTGTTTAAATTTTATATTCAGTATAATAGTGGCTTCAGGTCTATTATACAAGGTATTGATTTTATTTATACTTTTGTTGCTGTGGTAGATATGAAATTATTAAATCTTCATTCACTGACTGAAGATATTATATCTTTTGATATTTTCAGGCTGAGAACATAGTGGGCATTGAATAAATATTTATTCATAATCATCACTGATCAATGCATTTACTGTATACTCATGGATAAATATGATCAAATAGTTATATATCCAATCATTCATTTAACAGATATTTACTGAATTGTCTACTTCGTGTCAGAAATAGTTCTAGGCACTGAAAATATAAAATTCTACAAGAGATATTTTTGCCCTCATTAAACTTTCACTGTAGTGTGAGTAGAGGGAAGACAGACAATAAAATAATAAATTAGCACTTTTTATATTATGTTTGAGGTATGAAGAAAACAAAAGCCAGGGTAAGGGACAGATGAGAGGCTGTAATCTTTATTGGGTATTCATGGACATAGAGCTCACTTTGTTGACTAAGGTGGAAATGCCTAGGCACATGGGACTTCTGTATAATGGGAAATCCCAATGAACATTATTTTAGAACTAAAATAGAAACACATTTAAGTGTATGCAATAAGAAATGAAAGAGATAAATGCTAAAATTTCTACCCAAGGGAAATATTTGGGGAGTTGAAGCTTGTGTACCCAGAATTTATGTAAATCTTGTTGTGTACCTGAAATTAGATTTAAAACATGATTATCTAGGCCAAGTGCCTCATACCTGAACCCCCATGCTTATTTTATTTGAATATATTTCTTTTTATAGATCATTCTCAGACCTATGATTAGGAATCTTCTTTTTTCTTTTTAATTGTGGCAAAAAACAAAAAAAAGGAAATAACAAGAAAGAGAATCACATAAACAGTGGTTTTCATGATGTGTTCCTTAGAATTATGTACTTCTACAGAAGTGCTTCAGAGGCTCCAGAAATGTTTCATTCAAATTTATTTTAATATTTAAAACTATAATAAAATAATAGGGATGTTTAAATGTACCAAGTTTAATCTATTGGAGACCACCAGGAGAATAACTTTGTGTTGTTGGTTCAACTTATTTTAAGAAGAACTCAGATAAAACTTACAACAACCTATCTGTATATTTGTTTGAACTTCTTATAAATGTGTCGTATTAGTCAAGTTTTGGCTCTGTGCTCTTAGCTTTTTAAAAAAAAATAGTTCCGTGCATATTTAATCACAAGAACATATACAGGAGTTGGCTTATTGTGTGTTTGGGTGTTTCTTGTTATAAGAAATTTGTATTTGTGTTTGTTATATATTTAGTGATTCAACATTGAAAGAAAAATTTGTAAATATATCTCTTTTAAGCTTCTGAGTCTTTATTTTTTCTTAGATTTTTTTAAAAATTTTTTGGCTGCATTGGGTCTTCGTTGCTGCGTGCAGGCTTTTCTCTAGTTGCAGAGAGCAGGGGGGCTACTCTTCGTTGCGGCGTGCGGGCTTCTCATCGTGGTGGCTTCTCTTGTTGCAGAGCACAGGCTCTAGGCACGTGGGCTTCAGTAGTTGTGGCTCACTGGCTCTAGAGTGCAGGCTCAGTAGTTGTGGCTCACGGGCTTAGTTGCTCCTTAGTTGCTCTTAGCATGTGGCATCTTCCCAGACCAGGGGTCGAACCTGTGTCCCTTGCAGTAGCAGGCGGATTCTTAACCACTGCGCCACCAGGGAAGTCCCCTGAGTCATTTTAATCAAGAGACTTTTGAATTTGTAAAGCGGTCTATAAAACAAACAAGCAAACAACAAATGCCCTAAAGCAATATCTTTTATATCTTGTTACTTATGTGAACTGTTATGGGTCTCCAAAAAAAATTCAGAAATAAATCTGATCCTCAGACTGATGAAGACTACAGATGTCCTTTTTTTCTGAACTCGTTTTAACATTTTTCTCCATAACTGTTTGAAAACAATTGAACTAAGATTTTCCCCAGGAATGGGAAATAATAATTTTATTACTACCATGAGAAGAAATAATGATTCCAGGGCACCAACCAGTAAGGCCAGCATCCCTATAAACCTGCTACAAGAGTGAAATTCATTTAAATGAGTGTCTTCTGGGAAAATTGGCAGAATCATTCTAAAATACTTTTAACATGAGAAATAGCATATACTTGTTAATTTCCTAGTTACCAAAGGGCCAGATTAAAAAGATCCGTTGCAGTCAAGGGATTTTTCAGGGTTATAGTATCGCCCATCAAACATCAAAACATGAGATGGCCAAGACTCTGAAAAAATTCGATAACTTTCATTTTTACATGCAGTAGTGAGTCCCTGGGAAATAAGTAGATGTCCTTGACACTGTACTATGGTTAGTTTCTGCTGCTCCAGGCATTTTGCTGAACACTGTTTTTACCTTTATCGGCATGCAGTCATAAACAGTGCCAGGGAATGTTGAAATAAGTACGTGAACTTATTTGGTCTTGTTTACAGTAAGAATTCAGAAAACATGGGACTCATGAATAGAATGAATGCTTATTGTTTTTATGTGTTCAAATAATTGAATATAGTTGCTTTAAAAATTAGAGTAGAATAAATTTGGAGCAAAAACCAAAAAAAAAAAAAAAAAAAAAAAAAAAAGACTACAGATGTCCTCCATGAACGTCTGTTTCAAAATTTTATGTTAATCAAATAGCTTCTTTGTTCTCATTTGTTGAGCTTGTAATGTGACATATAATAATTTTTAACTCTGACAATAAATTTTTACTAACAAAACACATGTCAGTTAAGGTTTGGTTATAGATAATAGAAACCAATCTAATTTAGCTTAAAGAGAAAGAAATGTATTGGGCAACTTAGAAAGCATTGGAAGGGCAGGAGGGGTCAACTCTAGGTGGCGTGACCAAGACTGCCAGGCCCCAGAATTTCACTTCCTCAGCTGGGACAGGAAAAATTGCTCCCTTGGCTCCAGGAAGCCCAGAGAGGCAGGAATCTGGTGGCTGTGGATCCACGCTGTCCCTGCTTTCATGCTCCCACGTCACCCCATTCTGAACTCAGTCTCCCATTAGCAGTACATCTGATTAGATGCAAGGAAATCTGACAATGTGCTTTTTCAGTTTCCAGCCTGTGCAAAACAGGAAGGAGGTTTCAATGGAGGTTGGAATTATATCTGCCACTATATTTCTTTTACTCTATTTAATGTATTGGGTTATTCCATATAAGATTTTATTTGGAAATAAAAACCTGCCCCGTTAGAAAAAGTTTGGAAACTAGTGATACAAGCACCAAAATTTAGATTGTGATATTCAGTACCAAACACTGTAGATCTTCTGATAACAAGTGGATGGCTCTGCCTGTCTGTAAGCGTGTTGATTTGAAGCCCCTAGAATCTGCTGTCATGGCTGCACCTGTGTTCCAGAACCATAGCCAGTGTGTTTAGAGACCTCAAGTTTATTGGGATCATAGTAGAGATGAAGAATATTCAATCATTTATCTCAAATAATGCTGTAATTTGTTTTTAAATTCTAGGTATTTAATACTATGGCTATGTTTGGTTATTTTTTATATTGTTAATAGAAAGTCATCGGGCTTCCCTAATGGGGCAGTGGTTAAGAATCCGCCTGCCAATGCAGGATACGCAGGTTCGAGCCCTGGTCCGGGAAGATCCCACATGCCGCGGAGCAACTAAGCCTGTGTGCCATAACTACTGAGCCTGCGCTCTAGAGCCCGCGAGCCACAACTACTGAAGCCCACATGCCACAACTACTGAAGCCCACGCGCCTAGAGCCCGTGCTTCACAACAGGAGAAGCCACCGCGATAAGAAAGCCGCACACCGCATCAAAGAGTAGCCCCTGCTCACCGCAACTGGAGAAAGCTCCCATGCAGCAATGAAGCCCCAACGCAGCCAAAAATAAAAATAAATAAAATAATAAGTAAATTTATTTAAAGAAAGACATCATAGTGTTGGTCTCTAATGCATTTTTCTATTTTGTGTTTTTTTATTGAAGTATAGTTGTTGTACAATATTGTATCAGTTGCAGGTGTTCAATATAGTGATTCACAATTTTTAAAGGTTATACGCCATTTATAGTTGTTATAAAATATTGGCTATATTCCCCGTGTTGCACAGTATATCCTTGTAGCTTATTTTATACCTAATAGTTTCTACCTCTAATGCATTTTAATTTAGGAATGTGACCTCTTGTCTCTGCTTAGTGGTTATCTTCTCAAACTTCCAAAATAATATTCTAAAAAATTATTTCTCCCTGGGCTATACTTGTTCTACTGATCTCTACTCCATAGGATTCTGGAATTATTCTGTTATCAGTTCTTTTATCAATTTCCAGAGAACTACAGACACAGCATTTTTTAATTCAACAGTCTTTTCTGCAGATAAATGCTTAATTCACTTTTAATAATTGATTATTATTAATGGATGTTGAAGAATAATGAATTTCATAACAATATTTTAGCCTTCTTTGTAGAAGTACAGCAGCAAGATTGCTTTGGATATGCAGAAGAAGATATAATTTTGTTTTCTTTATCTGATTTTATGTTGCTCATGGATTTTACATTTTCTACTGATAGAAAACATATAATCTCGGCGATTGAAGGTCTCAGTTACTTCTGCTTTAAAGCCTACTTTTTTGCATTAACATGGTCTCTTTTGGCACTTGGTATTCTCCATACTTAGTCTTAGATACCTAGGACTAGCATTATCAGAAGGTGCCAAAGTGTTTTCCAAAGTGGCTGTGTGAGAGTTCCAGGTTTGGACAGCTTCTTCCTAAATTTTCTTTCTTCTCTCCGACGGTTGGGCATGTAGGGAAACTAGGAAACGAGGCAGTGACGGTGGGCAGCCTTTGACCCTTTAACACTGTCCTCCTGGGTTCCGTTGAGCTCACTGCTCAGGCTGCTCAGGCTAACATGATGCAGGGCCTCCCCGTGAGAGTCCCTCGGTTTGCTGCCTGTGCCCTCCGTTCTCCAGTGTGGCTGCTGAACGCCTGCAGGGTGCTTTGAGCCGGGCTTGAGGGAAAGGAATGATGTGGGTCAGGTTGCGAGGTTCGCAGTCGATATGGAGGAATAACTTGGAGGCTGGGGACGGTGGGAGAATGGAGGGAATGCAGGACACGTTAACATTCCCTCCCCGCCCCCAGTGCCCCCAGCCAGCACTGAAGTGTAGGGCCAGAGGATGTTCTAGACAAGACGGTATCCTGAATGGTCCTGGCGCCCGCTGCACGAGGAGCTAAAGCCTAGGGCGAGCCATACTTTCCTGTTCAATCAGCTTTATTAAGGCAGGATTACATACAATAAATCTGACCAATTTTAAGTATGCAGGTCAGTCAGTTTTCATGAATGTATTGTGTCATGTAACCATCACCACATCAGCATTACTGTCCCCCCAGAAAGTCCCATGTGCCTCTTTGCAGCCGAGCTCCCCTACCTCATCCCTCTCTAGTCTCTGGTAACCTCTGAGCTGCCTTTGTCCTGTTTACGGAATTTCATATGAATGGAATCATACAATAGGCAGTATTTGCATCTGGTGTCTCTCACTTGGCACAGTACTTTTCAGACTTGTGTCTGTTGTGGTGTGTATCAGCGCTCTGTTCATTTCTGCTGCTCAGTAATATTCTTTTATTTGGATGTATGACACTTTTAGCAATTTATAAATTTCCAGTTGCTTCACATTCTTTCCTTTTAACTTTACCATCTTAATGGGTATGTGATGGTATCTCATTGTAGTTATAGTTTGCATTTCCCAAACAACTAAAGATGGTGATCTTTTTTTTTTTCAGTGAGCTTACTTGCCACTTCTATGTCTTCTTTTGTGAAGCATCTATTCAAATATTTTGCCCATTTTAAAATTGGAGATATTTGTCATCTTAATATTGAGTTGTAATATTACTTTGTATACTCTGGACACAAGTCCTTTATTAGATATATAATATTATGTATCTCGCAGACTGTGGCTGTTCTTTTTTTTTTTCCCAGTAGTGTCTTTTGAAGAGCCAATGTGTTTAATTCTGATAAAGTCTGTTTTATCAATTTTTTCATTTATGATTTTTTCCCTAATCCAAGAAATAAATTAACTCAAGATTTTCTTTCATGTTTTATAGTTTTCACTCTTTTGTATATGTCATTTCAAATTCATTCATTTCAAGTTAATTTTGCTATGTGGGGTGAGATAAGGGTCAAGATTTTTTATTTTGTTTTGTTTTCCTATATGAATATCCATTTATTACAGCAACATTTGTTAAAAAAGATTATTTTTTCTCCAGTGAATAAAACTTTGGAACCTTTGTTGAAAAATCGCATATATCCATATGTTTATTTCTGGATTCTCTATTTTGGTTCATTATCTACATATGATGGTTGTTTCCATCACACTATTTTATTTTTGTTTCCAGCTTTATTGAGGTATAATTGACAAAATTGTATGTAATTAAAGGGCACAACATCAACATCACTAATCATCAGGGAAGTACAAATAGAAGCCACAATGAAATATATCTGCTCACACCTGTCAGGGAGTCTGTTATCAAAAAGACAAGAGATAAATGCCAGTGAGGATGTGGAGAAAAGTACCATGAAGTTGTGATTAATACAGCTTTATGGGAAGCCTTAGAACGCAGTGTAGCTTCTACAACTTCCTTATTTTTTAAAATTGACTTGGCTTCCCTGGGTCATTTGCCTTATCATGTAACAGGGTATCTTTCTCTATTTAGGAGTTAAATTTCTCTGATCTTGCATCTTGTGACCTTACTGAATTCACTTATTTTTTCTAATAGTGTTTTTTGTGTGTGTGTGTAGTTTTGTTTTGCAGATTCCTTAGGACTGTCTACCTAGGTTATCATGTCATCTGTGAATAAAGACTTTTTTATCCTTTCAGATCTGTATACCATATATAATATTTATATTATATGTAATATAAATTATATAACACACACTTTTTTGTCTTATTTTTCTGGCTAGAACTTTCAGTACAATGTTTAATAGGAGTGGTGAGAGAAGATATTCTTGCCTTCCTCCCCATCTTAAGGAGGAAGCATTTGGTCTTTCACCATTACATATGATGGTACCTGTAGATTTTTCACAGATGCTCTTTATCAGGTTAAAGAAATCCGTTTAAATTCCTAATTTGCAATGAGCTTTTTTCCTGAAAGAGCACTGACTTTTTTTCAAATATTTTATCTCTGAGATTACAGTCTTTTCGCTGCCTGGTGGCCACTGTCTAAAAACCTTTGTTTTGTGCATTTTGTCTGGTTTTCTAGTTGTTGATGATTGGAAGGCCATTTCTGTTTCAGTTAATCCTTCATGAGCAGAAGTGGAATATTATTTTAATACTATAACTAATGTCACCCATATCAAACTTCAGACAAAGTGAAAATGAATGTTCAGTGATTCATTGCTATGAACTGCTGTTACCTTTAAATTAAGTAAAAAGTCTTAATATGGAATTATCGACAAGTCTTTACTTCTTAACTGATACCAGAAATGTATCTTGGTAACAAGAAAGAGTCAATATGCTAAAAATTGTAGGCAATTAAATTCTTTGTTCAGTTCTAGTATTTTTTTGTTAGTGTCTCAAAAACATGAAGTATTTGCCTGGTTTCTTTGTTTTATTCCTTTGGTTGGTATCAATAATAAATAAAATGGATGTCCAATATAAATGTACATATTCCTAGAGAATAAGCAATTTTCGGACAGAGCTGTACTTCGTGTAGGGCCATCCTCACCCCCATGGTTCAGCTGCCCACTCCCCTGCTAAGACCCCTTTTCTCCCACTGGCCTGAGCAGACTCTGTCCCTGAGGGTGTTTCCCTTCTTGGCCTGTCAGCTGGTCTGAAGCAGAAAGAGAACTGCTCACAAACGTCAGCTTTCTGCAGATTTTTTTTTTTAAGCAAAATGAGACTCTTTAAAAGTTTTACCATTTTCAGTGTCACAGAAACAAAAAAGAGAGCCAGTGTTCTAAACTTTATCTATCGCACACTTGAAATATACTGCAGAATAAATAGAGTGAATATGAAGTAACTTCAGAGAAAAATAATAAAGCCCCTACTTTAATTTTTCCCCTGAACAGTTTTAGAGTAGAACTTCCAAGATGTACAGATTAAGTTAGCAGTAATTAGGTTATAACAGACAATAGTAACAAAAACATCTTCAATCAAAAGTAAAGTAAAAGATTTGCACAGAACTAGGGACTTTTGTATCACATTTTCCAATTTATTTTATTTTTCATTATTAATGTTATTACAATTCAAAATGATATGATTGAGTCAGTAAAATTTAAACCTTTTTCTGAGGTCTTAATGTTTATCATCTATTTAGTCCCAGGATCTTCTCCTATTTTCCTATCAGTTAAGATCTCTGGCTAGAGGCTCTTCAGTGGGGCTAATGGCAGACTCTGGGAGGGCTCACGCCAAGGAGTACTTCCCAGAACTTCTGCTCCCAGTGTCCTTGTCCCCACGGTGAGACACAGCCACCCCCTGAGTCTACAGAAGACACTCCAGCAGTAGCAGCCGTGTTGCTGACAGGATTTCGTTGCTCCAGCTGGGTGTCAGGCCTGAACCTCTGAGGTGGGAGAGCCGAGTTCAGGACATTGGACCACCAGAGACCTCCCAGTCCCATGTAATATCAATGGGCCAGAGCTCTCCCAAGGATCTCCATCTCAATGCTAAGACCCAGCTCCACTCAACGACCAGCAAGCTACAGTGCTGGACACCCTATGCCAAACAACTAGCAAGACAGGAACACAACACCACCTGTTAGCAGAGAGGCTGCCTAAAATCATAATAAGTTCACAGACACCCCAAAACACACCACCGGATGTGGTCTTGCCCACCAGAAAGACAAGATCCAGCCTCATCCACCAGAACACAGGCACTAGTCCCCTCCACCAGGAAGCCTACACAATGCACTGAACCAATCTTAGCCACTGAGAGTAGACGCCAAAAACAACGGGAACTATGAACGAGCAGCCTGCAAAAAGGAGACCCCAAACACAGTAAGTTAAGCAAAATGAGAAGACACAGAAACACACAGCAGATGAAGGAGCAAGGTAAAAACCCACCAGACCAAACAAATGAAGACGAAGTAGGCAGTCTACCTGAAAAAGAATTCAGAGTACTCATAGTAAATATGATCCCAAATCTTGGAAATAGAAAGGAGAAAATATAAGAAACGTTTAACAAGGACCCAGAAGAACTAAAGAACAAACAAGTAATGATGAACAACACAATAAATGAAATTAAATATTCTCTGGAAGGAATCAATGGCAGAATAATTGAGGCAGAAGAATGGATAAGTGACCTGGAAGATAAAATAGTGGAAATAAGTACCGCAGAGCAGAATAAAGAAAAAAGAATGAAAAGAATTGAGGACAGTCTCAGAGACCTCTGGGACAACATTAAACTCACCAACATTCCAATTATAGGGATCCCAGAAGAAGAGGAGAAAAAGAAAGGGACTGAGAAAATATTTGAAGAGATTATAGATGAAAACTTCCCTAATATGAGAAAGGAAATAGTCAATCAAGTCTGGGAAGCACAGAGAGCCCCATACAAGATAAATCCAAGGAGAAACACACCAAGACACATATTAATCAAACTATCAAAAATTAAACACAAAGAAAAAATATTAAAAGCAGCAAGGGAAAAGCAACAAATAACATACAAGGGAATCCCCATAAGATTAAAAGCTGATCTTTCAGCAGAAACTCTGCAAGCCAGAAGGGATTGGCAGGAAATATTTAAAGTGATGAAAGGGAAAAATCTACAACCAAGATTACTCTACCCAGCAAGGATCTCATTCAGATTCAACAGAGAAATCAAAAGCTTTACAGTCAAGCAAAAGTTAAGAGAATTCAGGACCACCAAACCAGCTTTACAAGAAATGCTAAAGGAACTTCCCTAGGCAGGAAACACAAGAGAAGGAAAAAAACTACAATAACAAACCCCAAACAATTGAGAAAATGGTAATAGGAACACACATATTGATAACTACATTAAATGTAAATGGATTAAATACTCCAACCAAAAGACATAGACTGGCTGAATGGATACAAAAACAAGACCTGTATATATGCTATCTACAAGAGACCCACTTCAGAACTAGGGACACACACAGACTGAAAGTGAGGGGATGGAAAAAGATATTTCATGCAAATGGAAATCAAAAGAAAGCTGTAGTAGCAATTCTCATATCAGACAAAATAGACTTTAAAATAAAGAGTATTACAAGAGACAGAGAAGAACACTACAAAACGATCAAGGGATCAATCTAAGAAGAAGATATAACAATTGTAAATATTTATGCACCCAACATAGGAGCACCTCAAGATATGAGGCAAATGCTAACAGCGATAAAAGGGGAAATCGACAGTAACACAATCATAGTAGGGGACGTTAACACCCCACTTTCACCAATGAACAGATTGTCCAAAATGAAAATAAATAAAGAAACACAAGCTGTAAACAACATATTAAACAAGATGGACTTAATTGATATTTATAGGACATTCCAGCCCAAAACAACAGAATACACTTTCTTCTCAAGTGCTCCTGGAACATTCTCCAGGATAGATCATACCTTGTGTCACAAATCAAGCCTTGGTAAATTTAGAAAAATTGAAATTGTGTCAAGTATCTTTTCCGACCACAACGCTATGAGACTAGATATCAATTACAGGAAAACAATCTGTAAGAAATACAAACACATGGAGGCTAAACAATTCACTACTAAATGACCAAGAGATCACTGAAGATGTCAAGGAGGAAATCAAAAAACTACCAGAAACAAATGACAATGAAAACGTGATGACTCAAAACCTATGGGATGCAAAAATGCCGTTCTAAGAATCCTACCTCAAGAAACAAGAAAAATCTCAAATAAACAACCTAACCTTACTCCTAAAACAATTAGTGAAAGAAGAGCAAAAATACCCCAAGGTTACCTGAAGGGAAGAAATCTTAAAGATCAGATAGAAATAAATGAAAAAGAAATGAAGGAAAAGATAGCAAAGATCAATAAAACTAAAAGCTAGTTCTTTGAGAAGATAAACAAAATTGATAAACCATTAGCCAGACTCATGAAGAGAAGAAAGGAGAAGATTCAAATCAATAGAATTAGAAATGAAAATGGAGAAGTAACAACTGACCCTGCAGAAATACAAAGGATCATGAGAGATTACTACAAGCAACTATGTGCCAATAAAGACAACAACCTGGAAGAAATGGACAAATTCTTAGAAAAACACAACATTCCGAGACTGAACCAGGAAGAAATAGGAAATATATGGCACATATATACAATGGAATATTACTCAGCCATAAAAATAAATGAAATTGAGCTATTTTGTAATGAGGTGGATGGACCTAGAGTCTGTCATACAGAGTGAAGTAAGTCAGAAGAGAAAGACAAATACCGTATGCTAACACATATATATGGAATTTAAGGAAAAAAAAGTCACGAAGAACCTAGGGGTAAGACAGGAATAAAGACACAGACCTACTAGAGAATGGACTTGAGGATATGGGGAGGGGGAAGGGTAAGCTGTGACAAAGCGAGAGCATGGCATGGACATATATACACTACCAAACGTAAAATAGATAGCTAGTGGGAAGCAGCCGCATGGCACAGGGAGATCAGCTCGGTGCTTTGTGACCCCCGAGAGTGGTGGGATAGTGTGTGTGGGAGGGAGACGCAAGAGGGAGGGGATATTGGGATATATGTATATGTATAGCTGATTCACTTTCTTATACAGCAGAAACTAACACACCATTGTAAAGCAATTATACTCCAATAAAGATGTTAAAAGGAAAAAAAGATCTCTGTTGACATAGCGGTGTGTGATGTCCAAATTTCATGGAATCTTGTATGCTCCAGAGAATTTGGGAAATCTAGAGGTGATCAATACATTCTGGGATTTTTTCCCCATCCTCAGAAAACTCTTAGACCATGTAGACTTTGATGCTAAGTCCTTTTCTGTTGATTATTTTTATAAATATGATAGGAAAGCTTTGGATTTCTCATATCCCCACATCCTCAATATTGAAGCATCATTAAAAAGATATTTTTTAAAAGGCACAAAATATTGTAAGAGTTTTAGGAAGGCTCCATAATTTTTATTTATAATTTTTATCTATTTATCTATCTATTATAATAAATTTTTAAGTTCCTTAGCTGTTTCTAAATAGTTACTTGAAACTATGAATTTTGGAAGACATTATTGAATATAGAAATTCCCATGTTAAAAGGTGAATAATTCTCCAAATGTTAACAGAGGTTACATTTAATTACTTTGGTTTCTTCTGTCAGAATGATAGAATTGCTTCTCTATTTCAACAGCTCACATGTTATCAATTGAGAAGCTAAGATCAGCTCTGCCATTAGCCTCTGGGAGAGATGTTGCTCAGGTTGCTAATGGTGAACCTTACAGTGAGTTACAGTTGCTCACGAACCTGATACCAAAGCAGAGTTCAAAGACACAGAATGCACACAGCTCCAGGACATTTAGAGATAGCTAAGTTCTATAATGCAATATATAGAAATGGAGAGAAGCATATTAAGTGTTTGCTTAATGATACCTATATGTATAAGGAAGGTACTTTGTAAGTTATTACATTATATATAGAAGACTGCCTGCAATTCACACAATGCCTTTTTAAGCCATCACTTTTCATTTATAGAATTGGAAAGCTTCATGGACTAACTCTCACTAGGAATGGTCTCCTTCTGTTTATATAGAAATAAATGCAAAGAATAGACTACACTGGGGTGTGCTAGAAAATGTGATTCTGTAAGTTACTGAAAATCATTACAGTCCTTCAGGGGAAAAAAAAATAATTTCTCCTGTTTTGTGATATAGCTTGTAAACTTATTATTTCCTCCCCCCACCCCTTTTTGACCAAGACTACCATAAGTATATAGTTCTCTATACTTTCCAATTATTTAGTGATTTGTAGATTATTTCATGTTTCCTCATCAGTAACTGCAAAATAGAGGGTTTATTGGCAAAAATCAATTAATCTGGTATTTCAGGTCTGATTACATGGCTCATATTCTTCCATCAATTCCTGTTTTTTAGTGTTAGAAAATTGAATTAAGAAGGATAACAAAAGTGAAGTGATTTGAGCACTATGTTTAATAGTTAGGCCACGAGATTTTAAACCGTTGGCAAAGGTAACAATCTCCTAATGTTTTACCACAATGTTGCTGTCTGTATGCAAAAGAATCATTATATCTTAATCATTTAAGAATCATTTTTTGAAATGCCTCCCCCCCCCCGTAATGTAAAAGAAATATTATATGTGGTCTCTTGTCTCCTAGAACTTGTGTTCAGTGAAGAAGTTAAGTCATTCATATGTATATAGTTATCCACACAAAGCAGAATAGTCAATGCCAGGTTGAATACAGAGAAAGAAAAGTGCAATTTATTGAGAGCCCGTTCTGTGCAAAAACTTCATATACATTATCTCACCTGATCCTAGCACCTTCTGAAGTGACCTCATTTTATAAATATGAGATTACCAAGTTTGGAAGGTCAAGGAGCCCATGTATGGTTTGTCAGTGAAGCTGAGAGTTGCAAACAGATCTCTTTGGACTCTAAGCCTATCTTCTTTTTTAATGTAGCACTCTGCTCTCCTCACAGGAAAGGAGTGTGTAAAAATTCTGAGGGAAGACATATAGTGGGCCTGTGTGCTTTTGAGAGGGCCTCAGAGACAAAATACAAATTGAGCTGAGTCTTGAAAGACTTCAATGTGTGGGAAGAGGGAGGAATCAACTTTGAGGAAACAGCAGGCACACGCATGTCTCAGCATCTTTGCTCAGGCCGATCCCTCTGCCTGGAATGCTTTTCCCTTAGGTAGCTGCTTTTGTAATCCACCCCGTGGAGGAGGTCTTCTCTAACCACACTTTCATCTGCAGCCTGCCCCCAGCCACTCCCCCCTTGCTTTCTGATCCTTCTTAACCTGGTCTACTGTGTTACCACTTCCAGCTTGCTGTATAATTTAGTTATTTATCATGTTTATGGACCATCTCCTGCCTTTAGAATAAAGCTTCAGGAGGACAGGGATTACTGTCCTTTTTTGTTCTCAGATATATTGTAGGCACCGAGAATAGTGCCAGGAACTTAGTTATTGAGTAGGTGCTCAAAAAATACTTGTTGTTGGAAGGTGTGAAGATTTTGAGTTAACAGAGAGCAAAGCATATTTGGGGCTCTAGTAAGACCAGTTGAGTCCTGTTGTTACAGATTCCAGTTGGAAAAATAGAACCAAATTGTGAGGACTTGAATCCTAAGCAAAGGGATTAGTTTATTTTTGGTAGGAATCGGAGAGCTTTCTGAAGATTTTATTTTAAATAATGGTGTATTGATTTAATGATATAAAAGTAATATCCTATTAACATTTTATTACATTTCCTTCATTTCCTTTCCTCATTTCCTTTTGAGGGCTTTCTGTTTCACCTGGTAAAATTGGCTTAATCAATAGGGAAATAAACTGTCTCACATATGAAGAAGGCTTTAGTAAGGCAGTCTTCAAGGTTGGCTGATTAAATTGGTTAGAAATGTCTCCAGAGATCCAGCTTTTCTCTCTTTCCTCTCCCCCAGCTGCCCTCTCCTTCTGCCCAGTGCTCTGTGCCTGCCTCCCCTTCTCCTCTGTTGCCCTTGCTGGGTTATTGTTGGGGATTTACTCCTCTCATGACTACAAGGTGGCTCCTGCCACCAGCTAGGGCCAAAGGCTGCCTTTTTGTTTTCTCTCAAAGCCATGGAATTTAAGTCCTCCCCTTTGGTATGATTGGGCCAACTGAGACATTTATTCAGTATCTGGCACATATTAGACATCTGATAGATATTTGTGGATTGAGTCGTTAAGACTGCATTGTTAGAAGACACATAGCTGTCTTTAGACAAGCTCCATAGCTGTGCCAGAAATGGCTGGAGGAGGCTGAATGGAGCCACACCAGCTCCTGAGTGATGGAAGTGTGCATAAAAGATGGCTGGTTTATTAATTTTCATGGGAAATACGTATTTCCCACAAGGAGAAGACAAGTATGCTCCATTTACATTATCTGCAGAGACTGCAAGGCAAAGTGAGATGGATAATCTTGAAGGACTGAGGTGCAGTGACATCTTTGCAATGATCGCAAGTTCTCTATCTTCTGGTCACTGTTTCTCCTCTCTGGATACATAGTATCAATGCGTGACTTCTTAGACTTCTTTTCTTATACTACAGGGTGAGCACTGAAAGCCGAGAACTTAACCGTGGAAGATTTAGTCAAAATAACTGTATATTGTACTTCAAGGAAATGATAATCAATCTAAAAAGTTTTCTTTTTAACAATATTAACACACATTTATACATGTATAAATTATACACGACCATAATTGTTTTCATTTCAGACTTGTAACATGATATACTGAAGAAAGAATAATTTGTAATTGAAACTAATTTGTGTGTCTATGTATATAATTTATAAAATGTGTATGTGTTTACATACACTTATAGATTAAATACATATACATATATTTTAACTTAACCAAATCATGGACAATTTTTCATGTCAATAAATAAACATAAACATTCATCATCATTTTTAGCAGCTGCAGTCTTGAATTATGTTGAATCTGTTTTCTTTATTGTAAAAAAATATTCTTTTTTAGTAGGAAGATTTTAAAAGATCAGCAAAGAATAAAAATACTTAAGGATCATAAGAATCAATCAAAACTCTTTAATGCTTGGTTTTAAATGGATCTTTTTTAGATCTATAATAATTTATTAAACTTATTTTGTTATTCTATTTGTTATTTTTCTTTATCACATTTTGTTTTTCTTTAATGATATTCACTTTTGCCTATAGTTTTTATGGCTCAAATAGTAAGAAAATTTAATAATTTCTTATTGATTCTAAAGAATATGAGTTTTAATGGAATTTTTGTCTACTCTGTATTTCTGGAGCTCTTACTTCAAAGCTAAACACCAGAGTAAAGATGAATATTAGAAGCAGACACAGAACTTTAAGTCAGTCATCATAATGTAAATTCCTTTAAGTTCTACTTATAAATTTGGATTCATTCCTGAAATCCAAAGAAATATCAAAATTGATCACAAAAAACAACATACAAATATGTGCGCAGTTATAAGGATTCATAAAATATTCAAAATTAAGTACTTGCTGAACGGTGTACTTACTAAGAAATCCTCCAGGGGATTTTTTGTTGCATGAGCTATTCTTCCTAAGGCTTTAAAAAATTATTAAAATGATGTTTACGTTGAAGACGGTTTCTTTTTTAAAAAAATTTTTTCTCTTTAACAAGCATCAATATTCCCTTTCTGAAATTATTTAAAATTTTTTCTTGTTTATTCTTCCCACTAGAATTTAAGCTCCTTGAGAACAGGGATAAATGCCTGGCACATAATGGATCCATAGTACACATTTCTTGAATAAACAAATGTGTACAGAACCCTAATGCCACATAAAAATTAGTGTCTGCTGTTGCTAACATTTTTGTTGCTAATCTGATGCTCATGACGGACTCAAAATCTGTCATCCATGGAAATTTCCTTCTTTTCTATGATTGCCTGTCCCTTCATTTTTAAGTGAGCTTCATTCCTGAACCATGTGAAATGCCACTCAGACAGTTTAGCTGGGAGTACATGTTGGACGTGCACAGAGACATTCCAGAGTTGTGGGTTTTTAGGAGTCATTCTAAGTTGTGGTCTCTTAACCTTACATTGAAAATGCTTTTGTGGAAAAAATTATTTTTCAGTATCAAATTATATTGATAGGATGTTGTCTAACTTCAGGTTTATAAGGTGGCAAAAGAAGTCAGACACCTTGCCAAAAAGTAAGACAGCAAGTGACTGGCCATGTGGGCTTCTGACCACAGTGCACGCTCTGAGCCACTAGCTGTGCCTCCTCTGCTATTCGGTCATCCTGTCCTCTCCATTGTGGATGAGAAAGTGAATGGATTGTCTGCAACATGCTGAAACTTGCCTAGGGCAAGAGAGTTCAACAAAATGAAAATTCCAAGTATAGGAAATAGGACGGAAGCCTCCCTTATCCTAACAAATTCACTGGACCCATTAATTTCCTCAGCTAAAAGACCATGTTCCCTAAATGTAATGGACTTGACATTCATTTAACAAAAATTGTTTGGCTTCTAAGTTGGAGGAAGAGATAGATGATATATTTCTAAATCTGTACATAAGGTGAAAAATCCAGAAATAAGTTATAGGTAGCATTTTTCTTTCAAAAACTTTGTCCATAAAGCAAGAAAAAAAATTGGTTTTTATAAATACTTATCAGTAGAGTTTCTTATGCACACTCAAGTTTGAGAAGCACTAAGCAAAACTAAAGGAAAAAGCAAAGGGGACATTTATGTACAGATGTCTGAACATTCGAGCTCTTCTTCCTTTGAACTAACTTTCAGATCGTACTGATGACTGGAGAGTGGAAGGTGCCAAAGGGTCACAGCTCGAAAACTCCATTCAGTCCCACAGTAAACTTGTTCACACAGCTGCTGCTTTCCTTTGCATGTTTTAATCAACCTTGAATTTTCAACCCTGTTCATTGAATTTCTTAGATAAAAATTAAAAATAGTTAAAAACATATATGCCTCTACAACTTTATAATCTGTTAATAAATTTGTTGTGATGATTAAATCGAAGAGTCTCATCTTCAGAGAGGTTTAGAAAAGAATAAGAGGTTAGGAGTTAAAGAATAAATGAAAATGTTTCTATGATATGACTTCAGTGTATAAGGTAAAATAAATGTTTTTCCTATAACATGGTTACATTCTTAGGGAAATCAGATGCAATGCTCAAGCCATTATGGAACAATTATAAGAAAAATATATAAGCAAGTATGTATTAATACAGTAATACAAAAAAATAGGAACTGCTTATTGAACGCTTACTATCTGATAGTCCCAAGCTTGCTAATTTTGAAAAGGTTCCCAGGTAAAGGCAACATACAGCAATTTTTGAAGTGTAATTTACTTTAAATTATGAAGAATCCAAGGGGCATGATAGATGGGGTATTTTTGAAAGATAAATTGAGTGGGTGAGTGTGTGTGTGTGTGTGTGTGTGTGTGTGTGTGTGTGTGTGTGTGTGTAGGCATGATTGCCAGGGCAGATATTGGATTCAGGGATCAGCTTAGAGGTTACTGGTTGATAGGTGATTTGGAACTAGACTTAATGTTATTTGTGGAAATGGAAGGTAAGCAGTAAATCTGAGAAAGATAAGAAAAAAGAGGAAACAACAGGACTCGTGGTTTAGTTAATAAGAATATTGAAGGAGAAAGAAGCATCACAGCCCTCTCTGGACTTGTGAACTTTGTCAGTGTTAAGATAGGTTAGGCTGTGCTTTTTGGTAATGTAGAATACATTAGAAATCTGGTGTGTTAAGTGTGTGCTGCTGGTGGTAGTTAGAGAGGGTTTGGTTGCTAAACAAGACACAAGATAGCAACAGCATGAAATTGAAGGCTGCCTCCCTGTGAGCGGTCTGGAGAGGCCCAGCTCCAGTCACCCTTCTTCTGGAAGGGCCATATCAACACCTTTTCTCTGGGTCAGAACCGGTTACCAGGCATGGGGTACTCTTAACCAGTGGACCTAAAGTGGAGTCTTGGACAGCTTGTGTCTTATACCCTGCTGGTGGACACAGGCATATTCTTGCCCTGTAGCCAGATTCGTGGGGAGAGCCCTTCAGAGGGCCTCAACTAGACCAGGTCAGTCCATGAGTCTGATTTTACTAGTAAAGAATGCTGACATGCTGGTACAAACACCCCCGCCAACTCCTGGGATCCATGGTACAAAGCAGCACTATTAATAGGTGTGTTTCATGCCTTAACCAGGGTGCCATGCAGGCACATGTCTTATTTCAGCAAATTAGAAATGCTGGAAATAACCCTCACAGCACAAGTGTCAATGACCATTTGAGATATTCATGTGGGTTGTGTCATTTAGAATATTGCAAATATCACAAACCCTTTTCTAGGTGTATTTGATAAACCACAGTGTAGCCATATTTGCAGGCAGTACCATTTTAGAATCTCTAA
The DNA here is from genome assembly GCF_949752795.1 of Hyperoodon ampullatus. Classification (NCBI taxonomy): domain Eukaryota; kingdom Metazoa; phylum Chordata; class Mammalia; order Artiodactyla; family Ziphiidae; genus Hyperoodon; species Hyperoodon ampullatus. The sequence continues at coordinate 86,070,053 of NC_136925.1, read as the reverse complement.
AAAGATAATCTTGAAAATGACTGGCAAACTGTTGTGTTATTTTATTTCCCTCCAAAATTAATACATACATCTACTCTAAACTTATTGTTTAACTTTTATTTTACAGAGTTTTAAAACCAAATTCCTAGATTTCACAAGCGGAGGCATTGCAAATAGCCTTCTAGTTTATTGAGCGTGAATGACATGTTCTGTATTTCAGAAACTACTCAGACTTTCTAATTGTAATTTTTTCTCTCTTCCTTCTCCATCCCCCAGATGAATCATCTCCTAAGGAAGTCAGCAGGGTAAGTAATGTGAATATCATTTTTGTTACCACAATATAGGAAATAAATTCTTTTGTATATTTTCAGTGCTCTAACGTGTTTAAGTGTTAGAAAAATAATTACAAAAAGTGAGTGCCCTCTCCAAAGTATCACTCATCAGTATGGAGTAAAGCCAGTGAGGAGAGAGGTGTGAAATTGGAGGCCTCAAACTGAATACAGCTAACAGATGCGTTCCATTTGGCCTGCACATGCTTATGGAGTTTTCTGAATTTGTTGCCAACATTTAGATATTGAGAGAGTGAATATTAAGATTGGATTTCTGGCTTCTCTTGAAAAGCCATAAGATAAGGCAGCACTGATACTGAGTTCCCATGTGGCGACGGTTTGCTCAGGCCGCTTCCTCACCGTCCCCTGCTCAGTGGCTTTGCACATGTGCTATCGGGTTAACCCTGCCTTCAAGTTCATGCACCTTGTTTCTGGGAGAACAGAAGGTGACTACTCGTGAATTGAATATGTGATATTCTTCAGTACTTTTAGAAATACTAAATGCACCATTCTCACGTTCAAGAGAAATACTTAGTGTTAAAGTTATGAGACTTAACAAACTTAAAAGCTTATGGGGTATGAGTATCGAGAGCATTTTAGCATGCCATGTTTAATGCTACAAAATTATAATTCTGTAATTACATATGAAAAAGAATCTTAACTGTATATCCTGTTTACAGATAAAGATCTTAAAATGTGGATTCAATGTTGAAAATAATCAGAATTGTATCTGATGCACACTTATGTAAGAGATCACTCTTTATCATAAGATATAAACTGAAGTACTGTTATCAGGATCACATATATAGATATATTCCTTTATTTTTGATTATCTGTAGAAAGGAATCTTTAAAATGACCAGGGCCATTGCCGGAGACTGGGCAGAATTCCCTCTGTCCCTAGCAACCTAACAGACTCTTAAGGTTTCTATAAGTCTCAGGGTTTTCCTGGGTACATGCACTATTAACTTCACATTTACAGGGTTCACACCTGGAAAGTTCCCAAGACTGAGTGCTTCAAGGTATGTCAGGGGGCAGAGGGATCAGCCTGGAATTTTTACAGCTACTGAGAGCAGCAGAAATGGCTGAAAAGCCATGTTTGAGGATAAAAGAAGATTCTCACAAGTGGACCTGGGCAGTCATAAGATACTGGGGTGTTGATATTGGCAAAGCTACTATCTCAGATCTCTGAGATAGTACCAGGTGTCTATAAATCCAGGACAGTAGGAAAAAAAACTACAACTTACTCATCAGTATTCTTGTTTTAGAATAACTTTTGTTTATAGGGAACCCCTGACCTCAATTTAACCTTTATAGCCCTCAGAAGATTTTAGACATTGTTGTTTTTGAGGGAAGTGGGAAAAGAGATGCCCAAAAAGGTGGTTTCAACCCACCCCGTGTTTTCCTTACACCCTGTTCTGCTCACAGAAAAGACCAGAGCTGCCCTTGTGATACCTTGCTTATTTCAATATATTAACTCTATCCACCTGTTGGGTGAAACTCACCCTTCGCCTCCAGGGTCCCCCAATTTAAAGATTTTGTACCATACTGTCTGTCATAAATGATTTTGTTACTGCAGCTCACTCTTACAATTATAAGGCAGGTTCTATTTAGGGAGAACAGCTATATAGACAAGGAGTAGACTTTTTAATTGAATGCATTTCTATATATTTTAGTTATGCAAAATATCGCCACAAGACATCTTGGATTCAGATTGCCACCTACTTCTTACTATGCCAGTGCCTTCTTCTGGGTGAAGAGAGAAGAGATGCAGACAATAACACACACTATCTTTAGGCCCATTAGATATGATGATAAACTATACATAGTCATTTTTTCTTTGCTATTATTTTATAAAATTCTTTTACTTTATGCCAAATTTGGAGAAAATACAATTCCAGGTGAGAAATGCTAAATATATGAACTGATAACCTAGAATAGTTAACAGTTGCCGGATCTTTAAAAGTTTTTTTTTTTTTTTCTGAATATACCCCAGATCTTGGTCAGTTCTGATACATAGAATTTGCATTATAAAATAGTATACCAATGTTTTAAGTTAAAATTAAGATTTAGAAATACTAGTGCAAACTTTTGGTAGATGGTGACTTGCCACAGGGCACATCCATTGTCAAAAGCATGCTCTTTAGTGATGCAGATTCTTACCCCTCCAGGCAGTTCTGGTTATTGTGACATACTTTCTCACTTAGCGCCAAACAACCTCTCTTTAATTGCCATCTACTAGTATTGTTTTGACTTCTGTAGCAGCTCAAAAAGGGCTATACCCCCTACTCCATATGAGAGCTCTTTAATTAGAGGGATTGTGTTCTGTCTTTCCCAGTGAGACACACTCACTTAAAATAATTTTCTTCCTGTGGGTAGGGTCTGGGTTGACATTCTCTGGACAAAGTATGCATTATTAATATATATTTTTAGAAGGTGGAGGCAGTGCCATGACATTATAGACCAACTGTGGCTTGACCCTGATAAGACGAGGTAGGCCAGGTAGCCCTCGGAAACTATGTGTCTGTAATAGAGTTTAGGGAGGATTAGCTTTTCCAAGAAACTATAGGACATTTCTGGTTATTGATCCAGAAATGGAAGATATTTTTTCCATGAAGTCAAGTCAGATCTATAAGTCTTAAGCCCTTTCTCCGTCCCCTCTTTCTTCCTCTCTTTCTCCTTCCATCCCTCCCTCTCTCCGTGTCTTCCTCCTTACCTGCCGTTCCATAGACAAATATTTCTTGGGCATTTATATGCCAGGCACTGTTCTAGGTTTTAGGGATACAGTGCAAAACAGTATTCCAGTTATCATAGTATGGAAGGTGGTGGTGGAGACAGTTGCAAGTTTTTTTTTTTTAATTTATATATATCAGGCAGTGATAAATATTATGATAAGTACATAGAAGAATAAAGCAGAATGAGCTGCTAGAGAGTGACGGTGGATTAGGAGTGGACTTAACTGTAGAGACAAAGCCAGGACAGAGGATGTGGTGCTGGGGGTGTGAGTGTGCAGCCAGGGGTGGCTTACCAGGGTAATTGAGGAAATATTATGGGAGATGAAGGAGGGAACCATGCTGAGAACAGCAGGAAGAGCACTCCAGGCAGATGGCACAAGTGCAAGGGCCCAGAGGCAGGAAGGTTCACGTTACAGAAGGAGGTCATCTGGGCCAGAACTGAATGAGTGCAGGAGAGAGCCCTGGTCAGAGAGCTTGAGGCAGGAGGGGATCTAGAGGGATGTGGTATCTGTCATATCTGTGTCATTTGTTTTCATCTAGTCAGCAAAGTTAATCTTTTATTTTACTATTATTGTTGTTGCTATTGTTAAGTGGTTCCAGCTTCTGACAGGAAAAGAGAGAGAAAACAAGGTAAGAAGAGTATTTGGGTGCTGAGTGCTAGAATATGAAAAATTTAGCCAGGTCTAGAATTCTTGGGTACTGTCTTTGTCCCTCAAACTGCTGTAGATATGTTTCATTATATTCTAATTTTTATATAACAGTTTTAGTCTTATGAAATATGTCCTGAGGAAAAACACTGATTCGAGGCTACTTGGTCAAAGGACACAAATATTTTATGACAATTAATATACATTGTTAAGTTGGTTTATCAAATTATTGTTCCAATTTAAGGTTTCATTTTAACCCAATTTAATTACCAATTATATCCCTTCTTGTGTAAATGGCATGCCATTATTTTAATATTTTTATTTAAAGAAAATAAACATATTGCCATATGTTAACTATGTTTCTTTTGTGTGAATTGCATCTCTATGTCTTTTGCGTGTGATATATTCAAAAGAACTTCTCTGGTATAGTGTAAATCACACTTAGATTTGAATTTCTACTTTGCCACTCTTCATCTGAGTGACCTTTTAAAAAAATAACTTTTAAAAGGCTCAAATGTAAAATGGGGACAAAATCTACCAAACCTAAGGTATACAGCCATAATAGGATGAAAATTTATATTCTTATATTCATTTTTAGAACACCCAAAATAAACTTTTTAAAAGCAGAGGGAATTAATGAAAAGATATTAATGGCCCACAATTTAAAATACAGGCTTGATTAATAATGAAAAATATATTTTCTTAAATACATCAATAAAATAGGCTGTGTTTGGCAATCTATTCAAGAAATAAGAAAATAACAAATATTAAGGAATGCGAAAGGAAAGATAACTATAGTACAGGCAACAGGGCGAGTGTTAATAATTTAATAAGGAATAGTAGATACTAATGCATTTGAAACATTAGATATAATGGGAAATTTTAAGGAAATTATAAATTATTAAAATTGATTGAAAAAGAGTTAAGAAACCTAAATATATTGTTAACCAATGAAAAAAACTGAAAAGTTAGTAAAAGACCCCCTAAAATGGCATGATACCCAAAAGCTTTTGCTGGATAATTCCACCAAACATAAAAAAGGAGAAAATTCCTACATAATATAAAGTATGTATTTCCAAAGCTAAGAAAATAACTTATCTCACTCAAGACAGAATTTTATTCCTAAAACAAAAATTAGAGCATTCTACAAAATAGAAAAGTATTGACCAGTTTTACTAGCGCAAACGTAAGTGCAGAAATCTTAATAAATTCAGCAGGACTTTCATTGCCAAGGGTGGTGGTAGGTAGAAGGCTAGTGCAGTAATCCTGGTAAGAGATGAAGATGGCGTGGACCCGGCTGAGGATGATGGAGGTGGGGAGAAGTGTTTGGATTTGGTAGACTGAATTCTACGTATATTTGGAAGGTAGAGTGAACAAGCACTGCCGATTAATCAGATGTCTGGTATAAAAAAGGACAAAAAAGAGAAATGATCGCATCGAGGTTTTGCCTGAGCAGATGGAAGGGTGAGTTGCTATTACTTAGATAGGAGTGTTTGCCAGAGGGGCAGGTCAAGGTGTGTGTGGAGGAGGGGGAAACAGAGGTCACTACTGGGTGCTTAGTCTTAGATGTGCTAAGTCTGAGATACCTAGTAGATTTCTAAATAGAGACGTTAAGTAGTTGGCTGGATATTTGAGTCTGGAGTCTAGGGAAATGATCTGAATTAGAGATATAACTCTGAGAAGCCTTAATAATATGGATGAGTTAAGAATCATCAGCATGTAGGATGGTATGTAGAGTGGTGAGGCTGGATGAGATCACCTAGGAAGTGCGTGTGGTTTGAGAAGAGAGGATAAAAGCCAAAGGCCCGCCCTGGCACAGAACATTTAGAAGCCTGAGATGGAAGGAAGACCTACAGAGACTGAAAAGAGGTGTCCAAGGGGCAAGAGGAGGACCAGGGGTGTGTGCATCCTGGCAAGGAAGAGAAATTATGTCAAGACAGAGAGAATGATCACCGGTGTGTTAAATACTGCCTGTATTTCAAGGGTAATGAAGCCTGAGAGTTGACAAGTGGATTTTGCAATGTGGAGTCATTGGTGACTTCAGTAAGAGCTGTTTCACTGGAGAGATTAGGTTGAGTTTGAGACAGAGAGAGAGAGAGAGGGAGAGAGAGGGAGAAGGAGAGGGAGGGAGATGGAGAGGAAGAAGAGAAATTGTAGGCAGCAAATATAGACAATTGTTTTACGGAGTCTTGCCTTAAAAGAGAGAAGAGAAATAAGGCGGTAGCTAAATAAGGAGTTGAGATATTTTTCTTGAGATATAATTGACACATAATCTTTCATTGGTTTCAGGTATACAACATAATGATTCAATATATGTGCATAGTGTAAAATTATCATCACAATAGGTCTAGTTAACATCCATCACCACACATAGTTATAAATGTCTTTTTCCTTGCGGTGAGGACTGTAAGATTTACTCCCTTTAGCAAGTTTCAAATATCCAATACAGTCTTATTAATTATAGTCATGATGCTGTGCATTATATCCCCAGAACTTACTTATTTTATAACTGAAAGTTTGTATCTTTTGACCACTTTCCACTCTCCACCCCTGAGATATTTTCTTTTTAAAATGTTTGGTTTGTCTTTTTAAAAATGGGATAAATGACAACAGAAATATACTAATGGAAATAATACAGTAGAGAGAGAAAACGTGATGATTTGGGACAGAGAGGCAAGTTGGTTGCTGCACAGTCCTTGAGTGCTCAAGGGGCCTCACCCGCCTTCGGCAGCCTCCCCAGTACACATCAAGTTTTTTCCTTCACAACTAATTCCCATTTACTCGCTTTCAATTTCTTTTTATACCATATCAGTCTTAAAAAGAATTTTTAATTGGTTATCAGAAAACAAATATAACCAAAGAAACAAAATAGAGGAAGAAACAGAAGTGGAGAAATAAAAATTGGAATAGTCAGTACTTTTCTATGAATAAGCAGGCTGTTAACTTCCAGTTATGTGAAACTGAACCAAAGTAGGTTGCTTCACTTATGTAAAGTTGACCTTAAAAATAAAAGACAGTTATTTTACCAGCAAGGTATGTTTTTTTCAGGAGTAGCAGAGAATTGCAATTTGGGATAAGAATGTTATAGCAAAGACTATAAGCAAGTCCAGACAAAGAAGAGGAATGGCCTTTTACAGAGGAAAAGGGGAAGTTTGGAGCGGCTTTTAATAAGCAAGGAGTCCACTGAAGGAAACTGGGTGTTCAGAGTGTAGTGTCTTTTCATTGGCTGAGTTGTGACAGTCTCTTGTTGGCTGGGCTGTGCCTGGGCAGTGTGAAGATTTTCTTTTCTTCTACTGGGTAGTTAGGTAGTAAGCAGCCTTCTCCCAGTTGGAGATGCAAGGTAGTCTCTTCCTGTTTGGGGTCTGCATGAGAGTTCCCCCTTCTGCCCTTAACTGATTCCAATTTAAATAATGTATCCTTTATTTATTTTTACATCTCTTAGGGAAGGATACCAATCAATTATTCTTAAGGACAAAGTTTTTATTATCATTACTAAATTTCATAAAAGCGCAAATCTGTTTATATAATCTTACATCCATCTTTAGTAAGTTTCAAAGACATACTATTAAAATGTGGTTCACTGTTCAGTAAGTGAAGGTGATATACAAACAGCGAGAGTAGGTAGACACATGGTAGAATTATCTGGAGTAATTTTTCATGTTACCTATACCCCGCCTCCAGTTGATAATCACGGGGCTCATGTGCTGTGGCCCAAGGATAGAAGTTAGAATGTGTGGAGAAGCAGACAGAAAGTATGTCTTCTAAAACCTCCCTATATATAATTTACTTTAATCAGGTTTTGGCTAAGAGGTGGGGTTTGGACAGTTGAATATGATACGTAGAAACAAGGCCCTAGAGGACAGGCAGGTCACGGTCGCATTGATTATCAGCATATCTGTAGGATGGAGAAACCAGAGCGGGCAGAGATGTAACGTTCCTATCAGGTAAAGTGAAATTCTGGCATTTTGAATTTTAAATATCAAAGAGCCCAACAAGTATTTCTCACCCTGATGGAAAATCACCTACTTTCCTGAGGAATACTGGCTGGAAGCCTGCAGGCAGAGTCTGTGTTTTCCATATCACACAGGTCAAAATAGCTTCAGGCACTCCAACTTGAGTTTTGTGGAAACCCAAAAGAAAATATCTCATAAAGCATGGCACTGTTTGTTTTAGCTAAATTTCATTTCACAGGCTTTGCCGCTAGTTATTAACTATAGCCATAGAACCCTGTGTGGAGTATCAGTTCTAAGCACCTCGGTTTCCTGAGAGAATTAGTTGCAAAATATTTCCCTATGTAACTGAATGCATCAATCTGCTATACGAAAATATTTCATTCTACTTACATACTGGAAAACGGTGGCCAAAGATAGTGATTTTTGTTTGCTTGTACTAAGGATGAACCCCACAATCTTAACAATAAATTAAACATACCAATCATCTGTCTATTAAAGTTTGTTCCTGATCAGTGATAATAAAATGAGATGAGTGATGTATAGAAGAATACAGATCCTATTAATCATGATGGTGGTGATTAAAAACAGTATCAAACCATTATGATAATTCTTTTAAAAAATGGGAACTGAACACATTCTTCTTTCACAAGATTTTAACTTATTACCTGTTTTTTAAGACCATTCTTGGCAACCACAACTTTATTTTAGAATATAGATGTTGAAAAGTATTAACAATGGAGAAACAGTATTAAGTTTGGTCTTAGTAGAGTTTGGTCTTGGCCACAGAACCAAAGGCTAATTAAAGGCCATTGTTTTGTGCACATTTCCTTATTGAATGAAAAACGAAAATAGTAATGATCCAGCCAAAGAGTAGTTGTGCATAAAATCCAGTTTCTCCTAGATCACAGTTTATTACATTAAAGGTGGCAACAAAGTCATAAATATGTTTCATTTTTGCCATAGATGTTATCACAAACTGATATTTGCTTGTTTATCACATTCTCCTCACTGGGATTTAAATTCCATGATGTTAGAGCCTTATCTGATACTTACAATAGTGCTTGACACGTTGGTGAATAAATATTTGTTTAAAAAGACTTACTTACTTACTGACATTCAGAACTATACCTACTAGGTAAAGCCCTTACATACTTCTTTTGTTTCTCTAACCTTCTCTTTATTCATCTTCTCCTGATAACTTAATTTTTTTTTTCTATTAGCAGTCTTAAACATATCAGAAATGTTTACTACTTGAGTGATTTGAAACTATTTTGTCTCCTGGAGTCATTCTTCCTAAATTAAATTTTTATTATGAAAAGCCCTTTCATCTCATGGACATTTTTGCCCTAAATTAAATTAGTTAATCATAGTCCTTTGAAAACTTAAGTGTTCTTTAGGAATATTCGTTTTTATTATTTCTGTCCTTGTGTTGAGCTGATGATGTGTTTTCAGAAGAATGCCTCACTCATTTATAGACTCTCAGCCTGCTTGCTTTCACCACTTTTACCGTGAATTCACTGTCTTTCCTGAGGGTAAGCTGTGATCATCTGTCCTCATGTCCTGCTTGTTGCTCTTCTGCCTTCCTCCGGTTTTCTCCATCCTTTGCAGCTTTTCGTAAGACGCTTCCTCTGAACCAGCGGTAGCCTCCCCTCTGCACTCAGTTATGTGGCAGGACAGGCGAGGCAGCTTCCCCTTAGTGTTAGGATAGGCTCAGGATGAATATCTACTAATCCCTTGCTTTCTGTTGAGGACTTCTAAACTTTTAAAATGAGCATTTGCAAACGGGTCAGTAGCACCCTCTTTCCTAGCCCTGTTCTCTTTTTCTCCCATGATGCCTTTGAGGCCACAGGTTTCCTTAACTGTTCATTGCGATTGCTCATCCTTCGAGCAGTTAGAATTCTTCTGCCTGTGGTGTTTGTGTGAAATAAATGACCTATATTTACAATTTATTTTCCTCTAAAATACTCAAATCATTTTGATAACTTGATCTTTAACATATAACATAGAAAAATGTTTGCCACTTTCTTGTCAAATTAAACATGCATTTACTTTTTGACCCAGGAATATCCCTGTCATGTATTTACGTAGTATAATTTTGTTTCTATTTTTTTTGAGAATTAGGTATTAAATTTTTTTTTTATTGAAGTATAGTTGCTATACAATATTATATAAGTTACAGGTACGCAGTTTAGTGATTAACAATTTTTAAAGGTGATACTTCATTTATAGTTATTATAAAATATTGGCTATATTCTCCATGTTGTACAACATATTCTTGTAGCTTATTTTGTATGTAATATAATAGCTTGTACCTCTTAATCCTCTACCCCTGTATTGCCCTTCCCCACTTCCCTCTCCCCACTGGTGACCATTAATTTCTTCTCTATATCTGTGAGTCTGCTTCTTTTACATTTTATTCACTAGTTGTGTCTTTTAGATTCCACATATGATATAATACAGTATTTGTCTTTCTATTTCTTATTTCACTTAACATAATGCTCTCCAAGTCCATCCATGTTGCTGCAAATGGCAAAATTTACTTCTTTTTTATGGCTGAGTAGTACTCCATTGTATATATATAACACATCTTCTTTATCCATTCATCTGTTGATGGGCACTTAGGTTGCTTCCATATCTTGGCAATTGTAAATAATGCTGCTATGAACATTTGGGTACATGTATCTTCTTGAATTAGTGTTTTTGGGGTTTTTTGGATATATACCCAGGAATGGAATTGCTGGGTCATAAGGTAGTTTTATTTTTAGTTTTTTGAGAAACCTCCATACTGTTTTCCACAGTGGCTGCCCCAATTTACATTCCCACCAGCAGTGCACAAGAGTTCACTTTTCACCAACATTTGTTATTTGTGTTTTCTGAGGATAGCCATTCTGACAAGTGTGAGGTAATATCTCACTGTGGTTTTGATTTGCATTTCCCTGATGATTAGTGATGTTGAGCATCTTTTCATGTGCCTCTTGGCCATCTGCATTTCCTCTTTAGAAAAGTGTCTATTCACTTCTTCTGCCCAATTTTTAATCAGTTTGTGTTTTTTTTTTCATGTTGAGTTGTATGAGCTGTTTATGTATGTTGGATGTTAACCCCTTATCAATCATATCATTTGAAAATATCTTCTCCCATTCAGTAAGTTGTCTTTTTGTTTTGTCAATGATATCCTTTGCCGTGCAAAGCCTTTTAAGTTTAATTAGGTCCCATTTGTTTATTTTTGCTTTTGTTTCCTTTGCTCTAAGAGATCCAAATAATATTGCTGTGATTTATGTCAGAGTGTTCTGCCTATGTTTTCCTCTAGGAGTTTTCTGGTATCTGGTCTTACATTTAGGTCTTTAATCCATTTTGAGTTTATTTTTGTGTATAGTGTTAGAGAATGTTCTGATTTCATTCTTTTACATGTAGCTGTCCAGTTTTCCCAACACCACTTACTAAAGAGACTGTCTTTGCTCCATTGTATATTCTTGCCTTCTTTGTCATAGATTAATTACCCATATAAGTGTGGGTTCATTTCTGGGCTCTCTATTCTGTTTCATTGATCTATGTGTCTGTTTTTGTGCCGGTATCATACTGTTTTGATTACTGTGGCTTTGTAGTGTAGTCTGAAGTGGGGAAGCATTACTCCTCCAGCCCTGTTCTTTTTCTCAAGATTGTTTTGGCTATTCGAGGTCTTTTGTGTTTCCATACAAATTTTTAAACTATTTGTTCTAGTTCTGTGAAAAATGCCATTGGTATTTTGATAGGGATTGCACTGAATCTGTAGATTGCCTTGGGACGTATGGTCATTTTAACATTATTGATTCTTCCAATTTAAGATCACTGTTTACCTTTCCAACTGTCTGTGTCTTCTTAAGTTTCTTTCATCAGTGTCTTATAGTTTTCCGAGTACAGGTCTTTTGCCTTCTTAGATAGGTTTATTCCTAGATATTTTATTCTTTTTGATGTGGTGGTAAATGAGATTGTTTCCTTAATTTCTCTTTCTGATAGTTCATTGTTAGTGTATAGAAATGCAACAGATTTCTGTATGTTAATTTTGTATCCTGCAACTTTACCAAATTCATCGATGAGCTCTAGTACTTTTCTGATGGTGTCTTTAGGATTTTCTATGTATAGTATCATGTCATCTGCAAACAGTGACAGTTTTACTTCTTCCTTTCCAATTTGTATTCCTTTTATTTCTTTTTCTTCTCAGACTCCTGTGGTTAGGACTTCCAAAATCATGTTGAATAAAAGTGGCGAGAGTGGACATCCTTGTCTTGTTCCTGATCTTAGAGGAAATGCTTTCAGCTTTTCATCATTGAGTATGATGTTAGCTGTTGGTTTGTCACATATGGCCTTTATTCTAATATAATTGAAAACCTGTGTTCACAAAATGACTTCTGCAAGAATGTTCATAACAGCTTTATTCCCAATATTCCAAAGCTGGAAACAAAAACGTCCCAGATATCCAACAATAGTAGAACGGATAAACAATTTGTGGTATATTTATACAATAGATGCTACCAGAAATAGAAAGGAACAAGCTACTGGAACACACACCAACATGGATGAATATCAATAATACTATGTTGAACAAATAAAGCAAGGTTCAAAATAGTTCGTGTTGTGTGATTCCATTTCCATAAAATTCTTAAAACAGGCACCACTCTAGTGGGAAAATGGTTAATTAAGAAAGACCATGGGAGGGACTTTATAGAAAGATGAAATGTTCTATACCTTTATTATTATTGCTGAGATGTTTATTATTTATTTTAAAAATTACATTTATTTAAAAAATTATTTTCTTTTTCTTTTTTTGACAAGTAATAATTGTATATGTCTAAAGTATACAGGGTGATGATTTGATATATGTTGTAACATGATTACCACAATCAAGTTAATTAATACAGTCATCACACACATAGTTACATTTTTCTTTTTTTGTGTGTGGTGAGAATGCTGAAGATCTACTCTTAGCATATTTCAGGTATGCAATACAGTATTCAGGTCTTACATTTAAGTCTTTATTTCTAGTTGATTTTTGTGTATGGCATACAATAAGGGTACAATTTCATTCTCTTGTATGTGAATATCCAGTTTTCCCATCAACATTTATTGAAGTGACTGTCCTTTCAATGCTGTGTATTCTTGTTGCCCTTGTTAAAGAGTAGTTGACCTTATATGCATGGGTTTATTTCTGGGCTCTCTATTCGGTTCCGTTTGGTAAGTGTCTGTTTTTATGTCAGTACCATACTGTTTTGATTACTATAGCTTTATAATATAGTTTGAAACCAGGACGTGTGATGTGTCCACCTTTTTTCCTCTTTCTCAAGATTGCTTTTGCTATTCAGGGCCTCTTGTTGTTCCATACATACAATCTTAGAATTGTTTGTTCTATTTCTAGGAAAAATGCCACTGGAATTTTGATAAGGATTGCATTGAATCTGTAGATCACTTTGGATACCACTGACATTTTAACAATATTAATTCTTCAAATTCATGAGTATGGGGGTATCTTTTCATTTATTTGTACTTTCTTGTATTTCATTCATCAATGTTTTATAATTTTTAGCATACAGATCTTTTACCACCTTGGTTAAATTTATTCTTAAGTATTTTATTCTTTTTCATACTATTATAAATGAGATTGCTATTTTAATTTCTTTTTCAGATAGTCTGTGAATAGAAATGCAACTAATTCCTGTATGGTGATTTTGTGTGTCTTAATTAGTGTATATGTTATAAGAATGTATCCATTTGTCAAAACTTAATGAATTGTACATTTCATTTTTGTATATTTTAGTATTTCTTACATTTACCTAAAAATCTAAAATATATTGACAACTAGTTAGTAGGTTTGCTATTTTCAATGACATGGCTTAACAATTCTGAAACTACTTCTGTACATTCTAAGCTTGAGAAAATATGTAAATATGTTATAGTCATTGGCAGTAAGATATTTCATTGTTGGGTGAGGAATTACAGATATAGAAATGGGGAATATTAGAATGTGTTCACTGTGGTGTTTGGTTGAAATTGAAAGTATCAGTAAGAACTCATAGTTTTTAATCTTTTACTCTACATGTATTTATAAATAAATAAGTAAAGAATTACATATTTGTATATATGTATATATATATATATATATATTTACATAAGGGCCTCTCATATATATATATATATATATATATATATATATATATATATATATATATATATATTATATTCGTGTTGATGAGAAGCCTAGAAGCAATGACCACACTGGGCACATATAGCTCCAGCTCTTAGATTTTAAATATCATTTGCCACTAAAAGGATCTAGGACTTCTTTTAAGAAACAGAAATGGCTGGTTCAAGTGCTAGCAAAATATTTGATGAGAAAGTAAGAAAGTCTTGAAAGCATCATGAAAATTTGTCAAAAGGGCATAGGAGATATCTTAAGGGGCTTCCCACTGGTCAAATCTGGGGCAATTTGAGCATTAAAATGCATGTATAATAGTATTAATTAATATTAATTACACATGTTGAATAAAATAAGCATTTGTGAGTCTAGGCTCATGTAAATGAATGAATGAGGGAAAACAGAAAGCTCTTCTTCCCAGTAGAATGCCAAATAGCAAATGTAGGATGGTCGATAGTATTCTAGCTTCATCACCTCATTGTATTGTTGCCAAAAACACAGAACCTGAATCTAATCTTGAGAAAATATCAGACAAATCAAAATTGGCCCATATTCTTCAAAAACATCAAGTTCAAGAAAGGCTGGAACACAGAAAGGCTGTAGAATTGTTACACATTAAAGTATACCAAAAAGACATGACAACTAGATGCCATATATGATCTGGAGTTCAAACCTGGACCACTGAGTGGGGGATAATTATAAAGACATTATTGGGACAAGGTATGAAATTTGAATGTGAATTTTTTAAATTTTAATTTAATTAATTTATTTTTTATACAGCAGGTTCTTATTAGTCATCTATTTTATACATATTAGTGTATACATGTCAATCCCAATCTCCCAGTTCATCCCACCCCCCACCCCCCCAATTTCCCCCCTTGGTGTCCACATGTTTGTTCTCTATGAATGTGAATTTTTAATTAGCTGATATTGTTGTAGGGATGTTAGTTTTTCTGATTATGATAACTGCATTGTAACTATGTCTCTCACATTCAGTGTACAAATTTAGTGTATTCTCTTAATATTCTTTTTCTTAGGAAGTATATTCTGAAGGTTTGGGTAAAAGCAGCATACCAACTTGTTCTCAACTATTCAGAAAAAAATTTTATTACTTGTTGTGTGTATATATGTGTGTGTGTGTATAGACAGATAGAAAAGACGGAGCGAAAGAGAGAAAGAAGAAGGAGAAGGAGAAAAAGAAGGAGGAGAAGAAGAAGAAGAAGAAGAAGAAGAAGGAGGGAGGAAGGGAGGAAGGGAAGGGAGGGAAATAATTTACGAAGAGGATAAGGCAAATATGACAAAATGTAAATAGTTGTTGATATGTAGGAGTTTCTTGTACTAGTCTTGTAGTTTTCTGTAGGTTTGAAATTATGTCAAAACAAAAAGTTATTTTTTAAAAAAAGGTAAATTTAAAAAAGAAACAGGAAAAATCTAAAGAATGATGATGAGAAGATATCCAAACATTGAGCTTTATACTGGAAACTAAGAGCTTATTTTGCATGCTTTTAAGTATTTATCTAACTTAACACCCATCTCACTCTGTTTTCTAGTGTGTTTGTTATAGCGCTTCGAGATATGTCAGTGACCCCTCACGGAGTCATGGGCTCTTGGGGCCAGCAGGCATCACAGACTTCATCTTGTTCTCTCTCCCATTTCATTCTTGAATTGCCTCTAAACTCCTGTGGTGAAGTGGTCTTCCAATCTGTGTTTAAGCACCTAATTCACTTTAGCAAGTCTGAGGACATTTACTCTTCTGGTGAGACCAGGTCTCAGCTTTCTTTCTGAACCAAGGGTTAATACTTCTCCATTCATGACCACTGTATCTCATAAAATACTATTTCCCTCTGGGTGAAAGAGTGGCTGTTCCCCTGCTTCCCAAATTGTGTTCCAAATGCCGTTGGCACCACAACAAACCCACAGGGATGATTTAGGACATACTGCAGTTTCACGGGAAACAACACCGTCTGTCAGAGCTTGCTGGAGCTCACAGTTTCAATAGTAACCTGACATAGTTCCCAGTTTTAATGTTAGGTCACTACAGTCCTGTCAATGAAGTCATATCTCTGCAAATCCATTTTTTTAGTGGTTGCTCTAATGAAAAGCAAGTACTGCATGAAAACCAGCATGGAACAGAAAATGAGGTTGGCCATGTCCAGTTTGATTCTGAGGTTTATACCGCCCAACTCATTGTACCTTAGAGTTCTAACTCATCTTGATTGAGGAATGTCTCAGTGATATTCAGTATATACTTTATATGGGTTCTTTTAATAAAGGCAGTGGTGAAAGGAATTTGTGAAGTTAAAAATGCTGTGCAAATACAAGTTCTTAACAACTTCATTAATATACTATTGTAATTTTCTATTAGTCAAGACATAGAATTGAAAGTTTTTTCGACTGAATGGAATTGATCCCTTAGTAAACTTTCTTCATCATGTTGTTTCCATAAGAGAAGTGCATTTTTTGATGTTCGTCTCCACTTGTTGCCTCTTCCTTCCCTCTCCTGTTAGTGCTCATGAGCAGCAAAATGGCTATAAGGCTAAGAACCAAATAATAATTATTCCTATTATTCACATTTATATATTAAAAAATTTAAATATATAAAATTTAAATTTAAATATATTGAAATTATATATTAAATAAATTTAAATAAATTTAAATATATTGAAAATTTTAAATTTTCAATATATTATGGTTTGAATGATCCACTAACTATGAAGGTAGGTCTTTAATATTTTAGAGGTAGTATTACATTTGTATAGTTTAGTAATCATAATTAAACATTTTCTCATGAGATTTATGCAATTATCATTGCTAATCAAAGCAAACAGGGTGTACTAACCCATCTGTTGGGTTCAAGATTAGAATTTGAAGCTTAATATAAACAACAACAAAATCGAGGTCATAGATCATCACAGAAGGTTACTGTTGAAAGGTATTTTAAAGACAATATATTTCAATCTTCTTGTAAGGAAATCTTGAAAGGAAATCTCATGATAAACTGTCCATAACCCCAAATGTCTTCTTGTTCTCACTTGTGTGTGACAAACCATTTCCTGTCCAAAAGAGATGGAGAACAGCTGGCCATTAATGTCAACACTGCATTCTGGTCATTTTAAAGGCCCTATTCTCAGAATTACATTGTCAGAGAAAAGGGTCTGTCTGTATATCATTTTTATAGGGACTCCTCTATTGAGTGACTAAACACCCACCTTAAAACTAGCTAAAGTATCCCTTCCCCACAAAAAAGAGGGTGTATTCAAAGAATGGATTGATTCATGACAAAGAAATGCCTAGGGATAGAATTTTAGGCTTGAAGGCTTTTGCGTGGCTGGGTCTAGGGGTTCAAAGTCTGTCATTACGACTCAGTCTCTATCTCTTGGCTTCAGTCTCAGATAAGCTCTTTCCCAGGACTTTGGGGTTCGGGGGGGTTGTAGAATGAGTTGTTCTGATGAGCAGTAAGGAAGAAAGTGTATATTAGAGTAGAATATTTTCTCTGGAGTTCTTCAAAACTTGGAATAGCTCAAATAGGATCTTTTTACAGATGATAAGAAACAACAAAAGCTTTTGTGACCCCATACAATGCTGTCATGTTTTGTAGGCATCAGAATTTCAAGTGTTCTTGATTCTTATGCACATTTGCACTGTCACTCTGGTAATTTCTCCTTTACCCAGTGCACAGTTACCCAGCTTAGTGACAGCAGACCTCTGGGGAATGTAAGAAGAAGCACTGTAAATTTGGGGCTGTGAATCAAAATCTTTCCTTGAGGGGACCTGGTCTCCCCTGGCTTTATTCAAGAAGTTCTGTGAAGTGGCTCAAGTCTGGAATTCATTGAGGTACCTGACTTTCTGCTGTGGTAATTAAGTCAGATTTTTTTTTGCTTAACCCAGAACTTCTCTCTTCAGACAAATGAAAAAATAGTAGGTCGCCCTATCTATTTCAGTTCCAGGGACACTGATCGAGTGCTTGATCCAATGTCGAAGAGCTCTGCTGGCCAGGTCATTCTGATAGCAGCTTCAGTTTTGTCCATTTTGCTAACAATACCTTATCTCTGGAGATTATGTGTTGCCTCTTGTCCCCTCGACGCCAAGATCCCATCTTCTCAGTGAAGCAGGGGACCCTGTTGTAGGGCGGTGGTGCCTCTAGTCATCCGAGGCCCACACCGCAGAGCTCTTCACACAGGCCAGGCAGGTGTGGCCTCGGGATGTATTTTTCATGGCCTTGATGAAGGGAGTGCCCATGGGATATAGCTAGGGGATGGGTAAACGGGTCGTATAGGACAAATCCACTCTAGCATTCCAGTCTTGCCAAGGTTAGAATATATACCAGAGAAGTTCTGGTTTTCAGCTTCATTTAATGTCAGCCATTTTGGGGAATAGGTTTTAGCCAAGCAAGCACTAGCACGCTGAAGCCAGTACTTCTGCTTAGTGCACCCATATAAAAAGATTTGCCTGGTCCACCATTATCTTTATTCTAGCCTATTCCAGCACCTGTGAGATCCATTCTCCTTTGTTTCCGAGGTTTCTATACATTAGCTAAATCTAATCCATTCCTTTTGGTGTGTATTCATCTCTTGACAAGTCATCCTTGATACTTGATTTTCTGGGACCTGCCTGGAACTTGAGTCTGTTAATAGGTCAGAAGCCAAGAGAGGTGGTGGATGAAGGGTAGACTTCGGCCCTTACGGGTTCTAAGTTTCATTGGAGTCTGTCCCTGTATCCCATGTCACTGAACCTTCCCTTCCCTAACCATCCTACTTAAAAGGTAGCCCTCTCCCTCCAAAGGCGTTTACTGTCAGCTGTCCCAGCTCTCCTTTCTGCCTCGTGACCACTGCCTTCCTTCACACCGTGTAGATTACTTATTCTCTTCCAACAGGAATGTAAGTTCCTTGAGGACTGGAATTTTATTTTGTTCATGCTCTAGCACTTTTTGTTTCTAGAAGTGTCCCTACGTGTAGTAGGTTGTCAGGATTGGCTGCGCATGTTTGTGGAATGATTGACTGATTGGTTCAGCCATTCTTTATTTATTCATTCCACAGGTGTTTACTGAGTACAGTGCTCAACAGTGACAGCAAGCAATAGGCCTGCTGAGAGGGAGAGAGGGAGAGAGAGAGAGGGAGGGAGGGAGGGAGAGAGAGAGAGGGAGGGAGGGAGGGACGGAGAGAGAGAAAGAGAGAGAGGGAGAGAGAGAGGGAGGGAGAGAGAGAGGGAGGGAGGGAGGGAGAGAGAGGGAGGGACGGAGAGAGAGAAAGAGAGAGGGAGGGAGGGAGGGAAGGAGAGAGAGAGGGAGGGAGGGAGGGAGAGAGAGAGGGAGGGAGGGAGAGAGAAAGGGAGGGAGGGAGGGAGGGAGGGAGAGAGAGAGAGAGAGAGAAGGGAGAGAGAGAGAGAGAAGGGAGAGAGGGAGGTGGCTTGAGACGGGTTCCGAGGCAGAAAATAACCACATCTTGCAAAGTGCGAAGGCCACGCTGGGAGGAGTCTTGTTCTAAGTACAGTGGGAAAAGCCCCAAGAGTGTTTTGAGCCACAGATTTTTATTTTATTTTAAAGTTCGCCATGGTTGATGTTAGGAGAAGAGGCTTAGGAAGGCAAGCTCTGTAGCAGGGAAGCTCACTGGAAGACTGTTTTCAGTCCTTTGAAGAAGACACAGTGCTGGGCATAGCCACGGTTTCGCTTCCACCTTCTTCCCAGACCTTTGTCCACGTGCTGGTGTTCCTGCACCGCGGTGCAGCCTAGGGCCACGGGCTTGCTGCGGGGCTGCTGCTACTACGGCGGCGGCAGAGTTGAGGTCAGACTAGAGTGGTCGCCATGTGGACCCAAGGGAGTGGAGAGTAATAAACTTTGTTTAACCCGGTGCGATGCACGGGGGCGCTTTTCTAGCATATTAGGATGTTTCATTCAGTTAACAAACTTTCAAACTGTTTTTACTGATCTAGTTGCCTGATACATCATATATCAATATAAAGCTTCAGAAACAAAATTGTAATTTGTAACATTCGATGTTTTAGTATAAATAAGCATGCATGGAGTCTATAGATAATTCTAAGTAAGTGGTAGCAATTTTAATTTTCAATCTGTGTTTATAGTAGATCATAATATTTAAATCATGCTCTATAAAAGCATAATGAATAGCTATTATATAACATAAAGCCATATATATTAATAGTATGTTTTACAAACTAAGGAATTTTTATTTTATTATATTTAATTATGTCTTTTTTTTAATTCAAAGTATCAAGATACAAATATGCAGGGAGTTGTATACGAACTAAACAGCTATATAGAACAACGGTTGGATACAGGAGGAGACAACCAACTACTCCTCTATGAATTGAGTAGCATCATTAAAGTTGGTAAGAAACGTTTTATATTCCTCCTAGTAGAAAAATTAAACCGAAGATAAAGTTAAATTATGTTCTCCTCACTGATGATATGTAAGCATATATACATCGTTCTTTCTGGTTGATGCTTATATTATTGGTTATTCAGTATTATGAATATCACTTTGCCTATTTTTAAATACTTTAAAAATTAAAGGTAAGTCTCAAATTTAAAAAATATTTTCTAATAGTTCTGATATTCACATTTTGACAAATGTATTATTACATAGTACATTGCTGTATGCATTTGAGGATGCCACATCTTAAAAATTGCAATAGCTAATGAAAATATTCTAATTATGTGATTCAGTAAAGCCATAAATTATTTTGTTCAATTTATTGCATGACCCTTAATTTTGCTAACAAATCCATTCAAAAGACTCATATTTGAGGTCTCACCTTAGAGAATTCATGCATGTTATATTCTTCCATTGAGATTAGTTTCTTCCTTTTTTATTACTTTGGCAGCCACAAAAGCTGATGGATTTGCACTGTATTTCCTTGGAGAGTGTAATAATGTAAGTATCTAAATTTAGATATAGGTGCTCTAGATAAGAGAATGTTATACGCTTTTTTTTTTTTTTTTTTTTTTTTTTTGCGGTAGGCGGGCCTCTCACTGTTGTGGCCTCTCCCCTTGCGGAGCACAGGCTCCGGAGCACAGGCTCAGTGGCCATGGCTCACGGGCCTAGCCGCTCTGCGGCATGTGGGATCTTCCCAGACCGGGGCACGAACCCGTGTCCCCTGCATCGGCAGGCGGACTCTCAACCACTGCGCCACCAGGGAAGCCCTGTTATACGCTTTTTAAAAAAGATAAACTATTATGTTACAAACAACTTAATAGATGTATCATAATTAAGTACCTTAAAGCTCATTTTGTTATTTTGTTTCTATATGTGGTTATTACCAGTTGGGAATTTTGCCAACATGGTGACAGTTAGGCATAAAATCTTATATTTTTTATTGTTTTGGTTTTGGTTTGTGGTATCCTATTTTCTGAATGGCATTTCTAGACTTACTGTTTGGTATAGAAGTTATTTCATCACTGTGGCCTGGGATGTCAGGGACAGTCTATGCCCTTTTTTCACACACAATCTGCAGTAGAAGAAAATGAGAGCAGACGTTTTATGTGAATATTTTAGATATTTTTTAAGATGACTCTAAAAGTGCAGGGATGGAGTTGCTAGGTATGGATTCCTGAGCTGTGGTGGCGTGTCTCAGACTGTTTGGTGGCATGGGGCTGCCCAGGGGTGCCTGGTCCAGTCTTTGGTGCGCCAGGCAGACCCTGTGTTTCTGCTTTGACTCACTGCAAGCACAGTCCACTGTCAAGTGCAGCTTGCATAGGCACTTTCAAAAGTATTTTGAGGCATTCCATTACTGGCATTTGAGTTTTATTATGGTATTAACACATAAGTAACATTTTAGAAAAATGTTCTGAACCAATAACACCTATATTCATAGCCGAGATATATAAGACTCCGTTACAACGTTATTTTGCAAACTTTTACTGTGTATTTCTTGTGCGTTTGGTATTGTTATTTGAGATTTGGGATGTATTTTTGCAATGTGATATTTGTTTTTGTGAGTAATCAAAACTCACAAAATATATAGTATAATATTTATATAATATTATAATATAATATTTATATTATATAAAATATTAATAGGAATAGAGACACAGTAGTCTGAGATTTTTAATAGTATTCATGAATAGTTGAGTAGTGAAAAGCACGACAGTAGTTGCACAAAAAGTATTTATTGGCTGAATGACTTAGCTCGTAACTGATCCTCTTCATTTGCATGTCCTTCGTTTCCCCTTGTGTTGTGATAATCTATGTTACAAGATTAAAAGCTCTTTAGGACAAGGACCTTTCCTTATTCTTTTCTGTATCACCTAGCATCTCTTCTAGTGCCTTTCGCATAAACAGTAACAAGAGGGTTTAATAAATTGAATTATTCAGATATTACTCCTACTTGTAAATACTTTATGTTTTACATACTGGTAGTATTTGGCTAAGCTACTAAAATAACAAATAGATCTCTTTACTCTTCATTCCAAAAATTTGTTTCTGAAATTTGATATTTTTATTTAAAAATCAAGACTTCCTTTCAGAAAATTATTATATAATTTGCCATAATTTTTATGATTTCTGGTATGTTTATTATCATGTAACTGTGATAGTCCACATTTCATTACTCCTTCCCCGACATCTCCAGACAACCCACAGGAGTTGGCCATGGCAGCCGTGTTTGTTTCATGTGACCCCTGACCCTCAATCGCAGCTGTTTGTGACCCAAACAGGGACCAATCAGATTCTCTACTGAAGCCTGGGTCGTGGACTCAGCATTCTAGCTGTTTACCTGAAAAGAAATAATATGAACCCTAAGCTGAGGCTGCCACGGTGGGTTGGCCCTCTTCTGCTCCACGTGAAGGAGAATGGGGAGATGGGGAGAGTTTGCAGAGGTCGAAAAGCGGCGGGCGCCTGGAGGCCTGGGTCTGCAGTGTGGGCACCTCCAACGGTGCTTGACTCTTGGAGCCTGGATTTAGATTCCCAAACCCCATGCTGTTAATAACTTGGCTATACTTTTCACTTCATTGTTTGCATACTTCTGCGTGATTATGATTTAGAAAACACTTTTGTATCTATAAAATCCAAAATGTAATTCTCTGTATATCAATTCTAATTGTTTCACTTTTACTTATCATTCCCTTTTGTAGCTTAATTGAGGGGGGATACCATGTCTTTTCAGGCTTTAGTTGGCTTCTTATTCTAAACCCCTCAGGTCAGTTAATATACTCTATGTGGTTCTCTCTAGGGTCCTTACTCCTTTCTCTCCCGCATCTCAGGGGCCAAGTGTATCCTGTTTAACAGTATAACCCTAGGAGCAGCAAGGTACATAGCAAAACTGTAGCTTTTTCTGACCTTCCTAAGTCAGATTCCACTCTGCTATGCTTTCTTAATGTCATATACTTCTCCTTCATAGAATTTAGCTGAACCTGTAATTACATATTTATCTGTGATTTGTTCAATTATTTGCTTATCTGGCTTTCTCACTAGAATACCAGCCTCATGAAGGCAGAGACCGTCTCCCTGGGAGGATAATTTTAGGGGATAATGACTGTGTTCTACTCACTGTATTTTTCCTTTTATGCATTCCACATAGGTAGTGAGGCCCTTGTTACTTCCTTAACCCAGTGATTTCTCTGGATAGGAAGAAGACATACTGTCTGAAGTCTGAAGTTCACTGAGGTGTTTCTTAAATGTATCTACTTAATTACCAGTTTGTTTGCTCTTCATTTCTTCTTATATCTCAGGTCTGACATTTGGAATCAGTTTTTTTTTTTGTCTCGGAGAGCTTCCCTGAGTGAGAATCTGCTGATGTGAAACTCTCTCATTTTTGTGTGTCTGAATATATCTTTCTTTCACTGCTTTCTTGAAAGATATTTTTGCTGGATGGAGAATTCAGGTTGATAAATATTATCTCTCCATATATTAACTATAATTAGTTACATTTTGGTGGTTTTTTGATTTGTCTCAGTCCTTCATTTTTTTTTTGTTCCCTGGACATATTTTCAAGTTTATCTTTTATTTCTTGAAATATGACTAACTATACCTCTCGTATTGTTTCATATTCTTTCTGAAATTAGTTTCTTGGCTTTTGTTTCATCTGCATTTCATCGATGGTGACTTATATGCTCATGCCTTTTATTTATTAGCCATAAATCATATTCCTTTGGCCCTTTTAAATGGATATTCTTGAGGCTGTTGAAGTTCCTTTCCTGTTATATTTCTAGAGATTGGATATGTATTTGTTCTTGTCAATCACCTAAGGCAGTATCAATTCAGGACAATTTTAATTAAATTATCTAGTTGAGATTTTTTTTCAGACTACTGAGTGGCATGGATTCAAGCCTCAAATCCACGTGATGTGCAGTTATTATTTTTCAGAGGAAATTTTTATTTTCCCTTCAGCAATAAATCCAAGATAATCTGGTTTCCTTGTAATCCCCTTGCAGCTGTAAGTATATTCACCCTTCAAACTAAGATGAGCCCATAGCCCTTTGCTGGTCCTGGCCCCATCCATGCAGTTGAAAATCCACATATAACTTTACAGTCGGGCCTCAGTATCCACGGGTCCACATCTGCAGACTCAATCAGCCACAGATGTGTAGTACTACCATGGCATTTATTGAAATAAATTAATGGATCCACACAGTTCAAACCCATGTTGTTCAAGCGTCAACTCTATATCTAGGCTTTTGTTGATGCTCTCAAGAAAAAGACAGTTTGGGATTTGCTAACCTCTCAGGGTTCCTTTATCTACTTCCTTTTAGATTTCTGTGGATTCCTCCATTCTTCTCAGCCCAGCAATGCATTATAAAATATTTGTGAAATACACTTTATCCAGGTTTTAAATAATTTTAAAATTGTTTTTTTCAGGAGTGTCAAATTATCTAATCTGCCATATTGCTTGCAACAGATGTTGACATACTTCTAAAATGTAAGCTAACCATATTAAATAAAATAAAACATTTTTTGAACAATGAGCAGATACATGTATATTTTCTTATATTTCTTCCTTTGTACGTGAAAGGTAGCATATTATAGATATTTATCAATGTTTTTAAAAATTGTCTCTGGATTTTGAATCATAGTTAGAAAGTGTTTCTTAATAACTTACTTTCAAAACAAAATATATATACTTTAGTGACAAAATTATAATAATGCAACCCAAATGGACTGAGATAAAATTTTTAGTCTATATCAATAAATACCAAGGATTAAGACAGACATGGCAGGGGCTATAACATTCTTATACTTATAAAAGTATTAATTTCTTTTTTCATAAATGAGAATCAGTAGAAAAAATTTAATTTCCGAAATTGATGCATTAAGAAATATAATTTAAATAATATTTAAATACATCAAAAGTTATACTAGTAGAATTTAAAAGCCACATTCATATTACCAGAGAGGAAAAATTTAAAGAAAACATAGAAAGTTTAGGAGATGATAGAAAACAACCTAAGTGGTATTAAAGCACTAAAAATAAAACATAAAATATGTTTATCACAATCATTTTGAAGATAATTTAAAAGATAGTAAAACAATAGAGTGAAAGTGATAAATTATGAGAGGATACTTATATTAATAAATGTGAAAATCTAGATAAAATGGACAGTTTTCGAGGAAAATATAAACTGCTCCATTTAATGCAAATGATGATAGAAAACGAATAGACCAGTAAATGGAAGAAATTGAAAGAAGTGTTGAAATAATGTTTTTTTTAAAAAGCTGGTAGGACATTTATTTAACACAGTTTTTTGAGCACCAACCTTGTTCAGGCAGTTGCTAGCCGTGGGGCACATTGATGAACCAGAATCGTTTCCTGTACTTCTGTGCACACACTCCACTGGGGACAGCCCTTCAGGAGAGAGAATTCCTGTGCTGTCTACACTGTCTCAGAGCTTGGGAAGAGAAGACAAGTTTCTCAGTTAGCAGCTTAGTTTTCCAAAGAATTTTGATTCTGGAGTTGGATTGTGTGAGTTCCAATTCACCACTTTGGGACTTTGACAAGAGTCTTAAACTTTCCAAGTCCGAATTTAACCTCCATTGCTTAAATGTTACATCATGCATGCTATTTAACAAACCATTTCAGACACCTGCCATGTACCAAAAACTGTGCTAAATTGCTGAGCATACAAGGATAAATAAAAATCATTCCTGTCCTCAAAGAATGTACAACTAGTAGGAGAAATCAAGAAATCCACAGTTAATCACAGCACATGACCTTATGTGCGAAAAGAGAGGAACAAAGGTGCTCTGGGATCCTGCATTTGATGGGGCTGGCAGGGGTGCTGGGGTTGGTGACACTGAAAAGAGCTTGGATGATGAGCCCTCTGGTGGAGCAGGGATTAGAAGGCCTCTTCCTTAATAGACAAGAAGGGACAGTAAAGGAAGAAGCAATTTGTGAGAAATCTGGAGCTGGGAAAGGAAGCCTTTTGTGTTCTGACCAATACCAGTGTCTGACACATAACATATACAAGGTGCTCTTAAAATGTTTGTTGGGCAAAACTGATTTTTCACATGCTGGCTGGCTTAAAAAACTGTTAGTTTGCTTGAGCTGCCATAACAAAATATCACATGTTGGCTAGCTTAAAAAACAGCCACTTATAGCCTCACAATTCTGGAGGCTGGAAGTCCAAGATCAAGGTCTAAAAAAATTCAGTTTCCTGTGAGACCTGTCTTCCTGGCTTGCAGTTGCCCACTTTCTTGCTGTGTCCTCACATGGACTTTTCTCTGTACACAGAAACAGAGAGAAAGAGCTCTGGTATCTCTTTCTTTTCCTATAAGGACACTGGTTCTATAATATTAGACCCGACTCTTATGAATTCATTGTAACACTAGTTAGATCCTTAAAGTCTTTATCTACAAATACAATCACATGGGGGTTAGAGACTTAACGTATGAATTTGGGGGGAGAATACAATTCAGTCCAGAACAAAGATAAAAATTAAATATCTGATTTTATGCTAACAGCATAAATCTGTTATCAAAACAGGAAAAGAACATCAGAAATATTAATTTATATGTCAATATTGCTTACCTATGAGTATAGATGGAAATTTCTTAAATTAAAAAAACAAAAAAAAACCCCAAAAAACTGATTTTTCCATGATTAAGATTTTGCTTAATTCACTTTTTAATGTTTCTACAGGTTTTCTCTTTCATATCTATAGTCACATACTCCACTTACTATGTAACATTTTTTATAATGTCATTACTATAGTTTTTCTTGTGTTGCCTGTAATTGTGGTTTGTGAAAGCTGGGAACCTAGTGGTCTCTAATTATACGTCAAACTTTATAATTCACAAAGTAAGTTCATAGATAGCTTTTGTGTATTGGCTTAGAAACCAGTTTACAGCCAGTAGTTTAGAGTAACTGTGTGACTTTTTTCAATGCACAATGACTTTAGTAGGTTTATTTCTAAGAATCATGCTAACAAAGTTAGGCATGTGGTTCAAGGTCCAGTGTACCTGGGGTTCCTGGCTCACGCCCTCTGCCCGGATCTACATTCATCTACTCTTCAGTGCCATCTAGTGTCTATAAGAAAAATAACTTAATGGTAAGCCTAAATAATGTTTTTTTTTCTTAAAAAGTGTTTCCAAAATTTAACTGGTTGTGAGTTGAAGCCTTAACATGAAAGTGAAGTTTCATGAATCAAGTGATCTTTGAATCGTTCATGGAAAGAAAGATGAGAGCAACTGTTTACCAAGTGAAGTAGACTTCTCTCTTTAGTTGATGTCAATGAATCAGTTTCCCAATTCATCAAAAAAATCCTGGTGTTTAAGAAATAATGTGTGATAGCCTATTCTATGGTTCTTTTCCCACCAAATCTATTTCTCAAAATTTGATTTTTTAACTAATTTGAATGCTTTTTATTCCTTCATTGAGCCAACTTATTCATTATGACTACCATTACCAATCTTCTCTAATTTAAATTATTTAACTTTAGAAATACTTATGAAAATGTACTGTTATCAAAAAAATATTGGATAGTTCATAATGAGTTTCTTTGAAATATTGAAAGAGCTAATTCATCCCCTACTACTGCATGGCCTTGCCTCTGGATTGATTTCTAGCTCTTTGGCCAGTCTCCTTGCTGGTGTTGGGAGGGGAAAGGCCTAACAACAGTCAAGCCACCTGCAGAGCTGTCAGGTGGGAATTAAGGTGCAGAGCATCAGTGGGCAGGTGCGTGCCCTGAATGCAGTGACGCTCTTCTCTGGAAAGGGCAGAGGTGGTTGAGGTTTGAAACTTTGAACCTTTTCCTTGTTTTTAGTTTTCGTGTAGTTTTCATCTCTAGCCTCTAAAAAATGTTTGTGTTAATAAAAGTTTTCATAGATTCATACAACATTAAAGCAGAAATTAATTTTAGAGGCTCATTTCAACGCTGGATGTTATAGATTGTAAATGTATGCATAATAGTCTTAATACATTTAAAGTGTTATGTAGTGATGTTTGATGAAAGTTTTCATTCATCCACCTATGAAAGTAAATAGTGAGTATAATCTTTTTCATCTTATTAATCTGAACATCCCAGTCAAATTCTTATGTCAAAATTCATAATGATTGGCATGGAGGAGTGGGAGGTACAAACCACTGGGTGTAAGATAGGCTTCCGAGGATGTATTGTACAGTACGGGAAATATCGCCAATATTTTGTAATAACTTTAAATGGAACATAACCTTTAAGCATTGTATTAAAAAATTTTAAATACGTCTTTAAAAATTCAACATGATTGATTTTGAAAAATAAAGCCATTACTTCATTTTTAAGTTTCTTTAGAACTTACTTACACCCATCAGTTGTTAATGCATTAATGCAGGCCTTTCACCAATGAAAAATGCGAAATATGTCTTATAAATTATGATTATTTTGAAATATGAAGAACCCAAGCAAGACTCGCCTTGCCAGATCACAACATGTACTATAAACTTACGGTAATTAAAATAGTGTGCTAGGCAAATAAACCAAGTGGTACAGAATTGAGTGTTCAGAAGCAGACCCAAGTGTACTTGGGGATTTAGTATATGATGAAAGTGTCCGTTCAGCCAGTGGGAAAAAGAAGACTATTCGATACACAACTATCTGTTCGATTATTTCTGTGGAGTAAATAAAGGTATATTTAATAAACTTTTCTCCATTCCTGAATACATGTAAAATTTAGCCTCTAATTTGGAGGTTCGTTATCGACGTTGTCTTTTTGCAGTAATAGCTGCCCATCAGCCTGTTCCACTACAAAGATCATACAGCATATGCTATTGCAGAACACACAATTCAAACCAGTGATTGATCTTTAATCAGAAATGAAGGTCATGGACGGAGCTGTTGCACAGGTGAATCATACGGAGTTAAAAAAAATGCCAACAAAAAGAGTAGGAAACTACTAAGTGCACAGAGGAGAGAAATTGAAGCTGTAAAAACATCAAAAAACAGGTGTCTGTCTAGGTTGGTCCTCATTTTCCCTTCCTAACTGAGCTTTTGGCCTTCATATGACAACTTATTCAAAATTTTGTTAGCACTTGCCCTCTGCTCTCATTTGTAAGCATTTCTATTTGGTAAGTATGAACAAAAATCATAAGCTAATTAGTAAAACAAGTATAAAGTTCTCACTGTAAAGAATTATTTACTGTTTTGATAATTATTTTCCACAAGGAGTTTTCCACATTCAATCAAGTAATTGAAAGATTTCTAAATCATTTATTTTCAGCAAATCTAGTATGTAAAATAGCTTTCCATATACCCAAGATGCAGTATTTGCTTGTCTGTTTCTTATGCATCATATAGAAAGCCTACACAGAGGTAATAAATGTTTTATATTAAATAAATGACCTAATAACCTAGGAATGTGTATGTGTAAACTATTTTGTCATATTGAATTATGAAGCTAAATGAAGATATTATTATGAAGATATTATGAAGATACTATTAAATCCAGCCTTAAAGAGCATATAGCAAAGTCATCCAAAAGAGATATCTGTTGTATATCTTCAAACAACAAACAAATAAAGTCAACAACTATTTTTTAAAAAGTCCAAAGCTTCTGTTGGGAGCTTGCTTTAGAGTTTACTTTCTATCACTGTCATGGGAAGTTCTTTAAGACTTATCTAAATAATTCAGGTCAATTTAAGTTCATTTCCTGCAGTTCTGACTCTGATTGAGCAAAGAAACATTACTCAGCATCCTTCTTACGATTAACTTTCTCATAGTTTGGAAAAATCATTGTCAATTCTGACTTTAATTCAGGCTAAATATACCATGTCCTTTAACATTTTTTTCTTGCAATCATCTCTCTTCCTGTTCTTGGATAATTTCGCTACTCTTCTCTCAATCTTAAGAAGGGGTGACACACTGAATTGTATTGCCACATAGATACTAAATCTAATGAAAGTCTTACTTCGTTTATGTCATATGTATATTGGTGCATTATAGTAACTATAAAAACAGTGACTTATTTCTAGCCTCTTTAAAAATAAAGTGCATTTGTCATTTATCATCTTATGTGTAGTTGAATTGTAAAAATCTTTTAAAGTGTGTAACTTGTATTTAAACATTTTAAGCTTAATCCTTTTTAAAAGAAGCATTCAAAAAACATTTTTCACAGGCATAATAGCAAATTACTGCTTAAACACAATCCTAACTAGTGTAGATATATTAGTGAATAAAAATATTTTGAACTTAACTTGTAATCTTTAGATAATGATGACTTACTTAAAGCTGATGGGGTGAGAGCCAAAGCTCTTTTCCTCCTCTCTGCTCCCAGTGATTGAAATAGCTCAAGTTTATAGGGTTCACTCTCTTGTGATTGTAAGATTTTACTTGAAGAAAGGGCTCTTCGACATTACAAAGCTTGAAAACCACGTTATCTAAAAAGTAATAACCACATCCAACTCATTGTCTTCACTTAGACCTAGCTTGGTGCTAGCAAGCATTAATAGGAACATCTTTAGCTTCAGAGGATTGCCTAATATTCACTGCTTCAAAAGGGCATCATCCTTAAGTCACAGCACTCCAATTTAAGATAAAAGTATAGTGTTGGGAGAATTTACCAGAACTTTAATATTTTTCAAATTGAGTAGATAATCATAATACAGTTATGTCAAAATATTGCTCCCCATGCCCAGACGACTTGTTTGGATGAGCAATTCTTATTTAGTAGAAATTTATTTTAAAATATGATTTGGTTTAGTCAAAATAACTGATCATATTTTAAAAAACATTTCGTTTAAAATAGTTTCAAATGTTACCCTCCCACCTAGTCTTTTGAGACAGAAAAATACACCCAGCTTTGTCCTTTCTTTTTTTTTTTTTTTTTTCCTCATGTGTGTGTGCAGAGAAGAGCAAAGATTTTACCAAGCGTATTCTGAATCTGTAATTTTATGGGCAGGTCAGTTTCAGGAATGGAGTGGTTGAGTATTAAAAATAGAAATAATGTTCTGAAAAAGATTTTTAATGAAAATGAAAAAATATAACCAAATCACGTTGACCTGTAGTTACAGAGCCATGTGGCAAGTCTGTAGGGTGGTGGGGTGCAATGTGTCTGTTTCTTGTGTGATAGTTTCTTGAGCCCAAGGACAGCTTACATTTTTTTTTCATTTTATTATTTTCTGTGGATAAAAATCGGAGGCTATTTTAAGAGATTTTCTGCACCTAGACATTTGTGTGAGTCCTGTATCTAGCTTGTGTGTTGTGTGCGTAGGACATATGAAAGAGAATTTCACCTCAGACGCTCAGTTTGGTCGTGCAAAGCACCTTTCCTCATCTTATGTCTCTACATTTCCTTGGCTCACAGATTTCTCGCCATTGTTAAGTAAACTTTTCATCCTGTGCCAAAGACTTTCCTAAGTCTATAAAACATATTCCTTTTTTCTTCCTAGAGCCTTTGTGTGTTTACCCCACCTGGAATCAAGGAAGGAAAACCCAGGCTCATCCCTGCTGGGCCCATCGCCCAGGGCACCACCACCTCTGCCTATGTGGCCAAGTCCAGAAAAACGTTGCTAGTAGAAGACATCCTTGGGGTAAGTGGCTTTTTACTCTTTGTGCCCTTCGTAACCTGAAGTATTTAATTAAGAAAGATAACATATACTCTTGTTGTTATAATTTAAGCCGTTTTATAACAGCTTTAAAGCAAGATACAGATCAATAAATGCATTTGTATGTAAACTAATTCTTTGTACTCCAAGAATTATATCTTATGTACCCCTAAGATGTAGATTTGAGTAGTTGTTCTTTCAACATTTGCCAGTATAGTTAAGCATAAAAATATATACTCATAGTCATATAGACTAGATGATTACTGTTTTATGTTTCATATCCTAGCAGGATATATATGAATGGGTCAGCTATTGCTGTGTGACAAACTACCCCAGATTTTAGTGGGGTCATACAGCCACCACTCACTGTCTCTGGATTGGGCCATTTTGCTGATCTGGGCTATCTCTGACTTGGCTTGCTTATGTGTCTGAGATCAACTGGCCGTCACTTAGGAGCTGGCCAGTCTTAGGTGGCCTTTGTTCTCTGTGTGTGTCTCACCACCCCCTCCAGTAAGGCTAGCCTCATGTTCTTATGATGGTGGCAGGTGTCAGAGAGAAGAAGTGGACACATGCAAGTGACTTTTCAAGCCTCTGCTTACATCAAATTCACTGCCCTCAGGTTAGCCAAGCAAATCTCATGGGAGGTCCAGACTGAATGTAGGAGGGTCTGACCAAGGCCATGGGTACAGAGAACAGGACAAAACAGAGCCCTCAGAGCAGTCTGCCACAGTGCATGTGCACATGGTGATGAAATGTCACTGCATGAGCTCAGACTTTGAAACTGACAAGCATACAAACAAGTATATAGGTGTCATGAATTTGCTCTGAAAAAGTACTAAATTGGAGTCACAAAATCTAGATATTAATTTTGTTTTTGCCACTAGTTATCTGTATAGCCTTGAACAAATCAGGTTACTAGTTACTTTATCAAAAATAAGAAAAGAAATAGTGCTAAAAATAAATGTTTCACAGTATAATGTATATAGACAACAATACTGTATTATAATCATCAAACTTGCTAAGAGACTAGACCTTAATTATTCTCACCACAAAAAAGAAAAGATAATTATGTGGCTTGATAGAGGTATTAACAATGCTACAGTGGCAACCATATTACAATATATAAACGTATCAACATGTTGTATACCTTAAACTTCCACAATGTTATATGCCAAATATATTTCATTTCTAAGAAGTAAATGTAACAAGTAGATACTGTATAAGTTGTCATTTGAAAATGTTCTATTTTATGTATACGCAAGCTTTCAAAATATCTGTAAATTACAAAGTATAGATTTATACCAGTCTATTCATGAAAAGCTTCCTGTAGACCACAGAAATTGAATAAATAGAATTGATGTTTTGATATTAATTCATTTGAGTTTCTTATGTTCCTTTGGGTGATTTTTCTAAGCTAGAAAATTAAGTCAAAGAACCGATTCATTTCTTATGATAGGTAATTGGTAATTATTGGATGATTTGAATATCTAATATGGGCCTTTGAGGTTCAGTTACAATTACTTTCATTAACATATGCTTTTGTGTTATTCTAACCTTAAAAAAAGAAGAGAAAAAATTTTATACATGTAATTTCCTTCCTATGGCATTTACATTTGGAGTAATTTTCACTTGTGACGTTATACCTGTAAATCCGTTAGTTCTGGCACATACCAGGTGAGGAATAAATAAATGTTAACCATCATAATTACTTTTATTATTGCATGAAGTTATGTATATTCATTCACTAATTAAATTCTACTGTACAATGATAAAGAAACATTAAATCCATATTTGGGTATAAGTTCCACGTTGCTAAAGATAAGCATTTTCTTAAGCAATGTTTATAGTGGCCATGATCATTTGGTTTTCCTTTGAAAAGGACTACTTATTACTGATGACAAGTATAAGGAATTTTCTGATAGAATCATAACTTGATGATTCCATTACTTTCACTGAATTTATATCTTTTACCCTTCTATTTTTTTAGGATGAACGATTTCCAAGAGGTACCGGACTGGAATCAGGGACGCGTATCCAGTCTGTTCTTTGTTTGCCAATTGTCACGGCGATCGGTGATTTGATCGGCATCCTTGAGCTGTACCGGCACTGGGGCAAAGAAGCCTTCTGTCTGAGTCATCAGGAGGTGAGGCCTGGACACTGCCTGTGAGGACTTTTAGTTGTACCTAGTTCATTGAAGGTGCTTATTAATATTGTTCAGTTAATAAATGATGAATATTTAATGAGTGAATATTTAAAACCATAATTTGCTTAATAATATTTTGATACTAATACTAACGATTTTTTAAAACTTTTTTTTTTTGTTTTGCAGTTGTTTAGAGAGGAAACTCAATATAGCGATATAGAAATTTATAGTAAGTTATTTTAGTAAGGATCCATTTTAACACTAAAAATAAAATACCATACTGCGAATCAAATGAAGCAGTAGGATGGCTTTGGAGAGTTTTCACATTCTAGTTGACCCCTTAAAAATGTCCTCTTCCTAGAGTATGTCCTGAATAGAAGTTCCAGCATCAAATCCATTTGGGAAACAATAACTTCCGTTCACTGTTCCCTGAACCGGAACGGCTCAGTCCTACTAAAACCAAACAGTACATGATCTATCTGTCAGACGTGGTGTTCGCCCAGGTCCCTCCGTGGCCTGCACCGTGTGCACTTACCAAGATGACCCGTCTTCTGCTGCTCCAGCCCGCTCCCTGCCTGCAGCCACGCTGGGCCCTCTCCTGCGCACAGCCTGCACCTCTGTTCTCCCTCCCCTTGCGCTGCGCTTGTCCTGTACCCAGCCCCAGCTGCCTCCTTCAGGAATGTGCTCTAAGGTCACCCTCTCTGATCAGCCTTCGCTGAACACCGCACACAGACGTGAGCGGCTCCTGTCCCTCTGTCTTGCATCTTTTCCGCCGTAGCCGCGTCACCAGCCAGTATAACGTGCGCTTCGCTTTATTTTCTTTCTTGCCCTTCTCTCTGCCCGCAGCAGCTGTGAGCTGTTCTGTTGTTGATGCTGTATCTCCAGCATCTAGAACAGCGCCTTGTACCTAGTAGGCACCCAATAAATATTTGTTAGATGGATGAAAAATCAAAGAAATAGAATAGCTAGAAGTTTGAGCACTTGTCAGTGAAGTCTGGGAAATACTTCCTCATTTTAAAGTGGCATTAGAGGCCTTTTTAATAGTATTTTGGTTGAAACCGAAAAATAATTATTTTATGTTAAAATCATTGGATGACAGTTCTCTTAATCAATTTATCTTCCTTTTTAACCCAAAGTAGGAGGAACAAGAGAGCATTAACCTCAATAACAAAGAAGTGGGAAATATAAAAGAGAAACTTTATACATATTTGACTATTCACATTTGGCAAAATATTCAAAAATGCAATGATCTTACAAAATTCTTCATATATGTTTATGCTAGAGTCCTTTGCTGGGATGTCTGCATGTGACTGATAAAAACTTGCTTCATACTCTTTTTTTTTTTTTTTTTTTTTAGGTTGCAACAGCAAATCTTGCCTGGGCTTCAGTAGCCATACATCAGGTTCAGGTGTGTCTTTGGGATGTTTTCACAGGGGCTTCCTAGGAGAAAAGGGTGTTTGGCGTGCAGCATTGGGGAACGGAATGGAGGTTAACAAGTAACCCAGTGCTTTGTGTTTGGATATTAGGTATTTTGTTGTTTCTAAAATGCTTGATCTATTCGCTTATATTTACTTACTCCCTGCCTTAAATATTTTCCAATTAATTATTTTTATATATTTACATATAATGTTAAATTATTTATGTTCCCTATCATGGTTTTTGTTTTCCACTGAAAGCCCAAGAATGACCTCCTCCTGGCAGTAACACTGATATTTTTATAACTCCATTTCCTAAATTAAAACATCCACTAAACTAAGTGTTATATGAAAACATTAATCTTAAACATTAATTGTTATTTAAGATACCCGATTATTCTCTTAAAAATGTGATGTAATTTAAAAGATCACAAACTGCATGGAGTTTTCCCGAGAACTAGACTTTTAAGTTCAGGAACATGGCAGCAATAGAATTCTATTTTGTTTCTTCCACTTCTTCTTGTTTTGCTCCTTTAAGTCTATTTCAGCAAACTCAGGTTGATGAGGAACTGTCTGATAGGAAGAAAATGTATATATATTTTAGGATAATGGTATGAGAAGCAAGGGCTTCCTGGACCTGACAGTATTGAATGTAGGTAGGATATGCACCCAAGTACAATTTTAAAAACATCGAAGTAGTGATTGTGTTATGCCTTTTTAAATAAATAAGGTAAATAGTATTCTGGAATTTTTATTCTTAAATAAGCAGAACTCCCTTAAAATTAATAGCCATTATTTTGTATGGCAGGTATGCAGAGGTCTTGCCAAACAGACTGAATTGAATGACTTTCTACTCGACGTATCAAAGTAAGTGTTCATTTCTAGGGATGTGGTAGCTCTTATTGATCAACAGTTTAGATTAAGTGCAGGCTCTGACAGTGATGGATTACTGTCTAGTGCAGTCAGTAACAGAAGACCAATCTTTATTAGGCAAGTGGTCTGGTAACCATGGTCGGTCGTATTTTGGATCATAGAGTTACATTCTCATCCACGTTCACTTTACAAGTGAAGGATCGCAGATGTATAAGTGATGATCTTAATTTGCAAGTTGGTATATATTTTCTAAACAGACTCACTAGAAGATAGAGACTATCTAGAGAGATGCACTAAGTATTGATATTTCTATTTTCATAGGAGAAAACTGACAGCAGTAGAAGGAGAGGAAATGTCTTAGTTTATTATTTTCCAAAATGTCCTCTCTGGCCTTTTCAACAAATGTCAGTACATTAAAACAGACTCTTAATATTATCATTTTAATTATCCCATGTATAGTAGCTCAGATATCATTCTCCAGAAAATGCTCCATTTCCCTGAAGTTTGACCTAGAAAAACTCCCTTGGGCTGGCAGTGGAAGCAATTACAGATATTTATTAAATTTCAGGTTCATATTGGGTTTGCTTGCTACTTGGAAGATCTCGTATCTATCTGACCCATCTGCTTAATTGTTGAAATCTAAAACGCCCCAGGACATGGTAACTTCAGGTCCCATCCTCTGACAAGTTAGCTCAAGGTGTGATGTACCTGTGCCTCCAAGGCCTCCAACACAACTCTGACTGTTCTCGCTCACGTCATCCTGGCACACTTCATAACTAACTCATCACCAAGTCTTGTAATCCTCATCACTAATGATTCTGACGTTGCTGCTTTGTGCTTTGGAATATAAAATTAGAGAGGGATGGGACGGAGGGAGTGCTCTTTTGATCCCCTAGGCCAGTTGTCTTCTTTGAGATGGAATTAAACAGTATCTCTGGGACACATGATATTACGACTTCAGAAACACCTAGGAAGGGAAGCTGTGTACGTTCTCGTACTAATGTATTTGAATACTTTGTAGGTCTCCCAGAGTCCGATTAAAACCCTCATGTGACACCTTAAATCTGTTCCCCAGTGGGAAACCCATTTACTTCACCCTGTTCCTTGCAGGATATTCCTCAATGGATGGTGTAACTAAGCATATTAGTAGCTTCAAGCCGGATGATTTCTCTTCTAAAAAAAAAGGCATTGTTTATTGCTATAAGTTATCTTAATCCTGAATACATTATTAAATTCTCACAAAACTAAACTGAAAACAGTACCTTGCCAATCGAGTCTATGTTAAGAGTATTTCTTTATATATTCCCTATAACACATGCCTGTTGATTCATCTGTTTCTCTGGTCTACATTTTAATGTATGTACCATATGCCTCCAAAATATTTACTTGCAGTTCAAAATGATGCATATATATTTTACTTGTGTAAAGTTGTCAGGTCCTTGTCATTATTTGTATTCTGATATCTCTTCTCAAATGAATTGCTTTGCTTTCTTAGTACAGTTAAACTACATTTTAACTTTTGAGCTTTTCCAGTGATAGTTTACATTTTTAGCATATTAATGAGATTTAGCAAATTTAAATATTTTTATTTTAGATCAAAGTTATTTATGAGGTATTAAGTTTGATGAAACCAATTTTATTTCTTCATAGTTTTAGTTAAATGCCTCAAACTTTCTCTCTACCTTGAATACTTACTGATAAAATAATTACTTAATGCAGCCTCCGGAATTAGAGTCCTTATACTAAAGTCAATGATAAACTTTCATTTCTCTCTTTAAAATAATATTATTGGTTGCTTCCACAAAAGGACAAAAATCAGACAACATATACCTTTAGGTTTTTTATTTAAATGTAGACAAAATTGAGAAATGTATTCAAAGTTTAACATGTTCTTTGTTCTAATAACATTACTTAAAGGTTTTATCTTCCTTTTTTTCAGAACGTATTTTGATAACATAGTTGCAATAGATTCTCTGCTTGAACACATAATGGTAGGTTGCCTTCTGTTTGGAAAATGATTTGATTTAATCCTTAGATTCATGTCCTAATATGTGGTGGGACATTTTAATGTATGAGACATACACGCTGTTTTAAATATGATGAAAGGGTGGTGCTTAGTGATCTGGAGGCGTCGCCTTGATTTATTTGTCACTTCTGTTAATTTTGGAGGGGTTTTGAATAGTGTTTTGAAAAACACCTCAGAGTTTTTGATTATTTAGTGGAGAGCTAATTTGGAAAAACATTTAGTTTCTTTTTATGATTTCTTCAGAATACCTTTTGCATATAGGTTATATTAGGAATTTCCAGTGGATTCTTCCTGATCTTGAGGTTCATTCTACTTAGTTTTAGTCTTAATTATTTCTCTCTTCTAGAAGATTCACAGGCAACTGTGGTTGAAAGCCATATGAAATAGAATTTTTTTCTGCCACATGTAGTGTTGCTGCTTTAGTGCTCTGGAGAGACTCCACTGAGGAAGTGGCTTCCAGTAGTCGAAGTGTTGTGCATGTGTACCCCATGGGTGCTAGTCTGGCTTGCTTGGTGCTGTTCATGCCCTGTTGTCTATTTTGATAAATATTTTTTCTCCTTCCCATTTTCCTGGTCTTTCTCAAAATATAGTAATCCTGTGCAACAAGGGTTTTTTCATCTCCATGTTTCTGATGTGCACTGATCAATTTCTCTTTGATACCATGGCAGGGCCAGGTATGGAGTGTGATATGCTCAGTGTCTTGTAGAAACAGACAGTTTACTGAGGGTAATATTAGGGGTTATTACTTTTACACATTCCTTCTGTAATTAATTACATTGATGCTTTTACAGTTGACCCTTGAACTGCATGGGTTTGAATGGGTCCACTTATGCATGGACTTTTGTCAGTACTAAATACTATAGTACTACACGATCTGCAGTTGTGGAATTTGCAGATGTGGAACCATGGATACGGAGGAACTGCGTATGTGTAGGGTGATGTAAGTTATACAGGACTGTGTAAGAGGGTCGGTGCCCCAACCCCTGCCATGTTCAATGTTCAGCTGTATTTGGACAAAAAAAGAGAATAATTGATTGCACAGTAAAAAAAAGTAACTCTTTGGTTATGACACAATTTAAGGAATTTGTGAAGCAATGAAAAGAATTAAGAAGAATATGAAAATATGTAGATATAATATGGATCAACACAGAGCTTGTACAAGGAGTACAAGAAACACTATCGACCAGTTTTTGTATTATTAATATTATACTTTAAGAAACAGTTTTATTGAGATATAATTCCTTTATGATACAATTAATCCCTTTAAAGTGTTTAAATCGGTGGTTTTTAGTATATTCACGGACATTTGAAACCATCACCAGTCAATTTTAGGACATTTTCATTACTTTGGAAGGAAACTTCATACCATTTTAGCTATCACCTCTTTATCACCACATTTTGACTAATGCAAATCATGCTCTTTTGAACATTTGGGTACAATTTTCGGTTCTAATACCTGTTTTCAGTTGTTTTAGGTAAGAGTGGACTGGCTAGGTCATATGGTTACTCTATGGCTAACTTTTTGAGGAACAGCCAAACTGTTTCCATGGCACTTGTATCATTTTACATTCCTACCAGCACACTGGTTCCAATTTCTCCACGTTCTCACTAGCACTGGTTATTATCTTATTTTTTGAGTATTGCCATCATAGTAGATGTGAAGGGCTATCTCAATGCGTTTTTTTTTTTTTTTTTTTTTTTTTGCGGTACGCGGGCCTCTCACTGTTGTGGCCTCTCCCGTTGCGGAGCACAGGCTTCGGACCCACAGGCTCAGCAGCCATGGCTCACGGGCCCAGCCGCTCCGCGGCATGTGGGATCTTCCCGGACCGGGGCACGAACCCTTGTCCCCTGCATCGGCAGGCGGACTCTCAACCACTGCGCCACCAGGGAAGCCCCTCAATGCGGTTTTGACTAGCATTTCCCTGTTGATTAATGATGTTGAACATCTTGTCATGTGATGAAAGATTCAGATTCATTGGCTGCTTTTTACTTTAATTTTTAGTGTTATGTGCTAAGATTTCATCATGTATTATAGATAACACTCCCTTATGTGATGTGTGATTGGTAGATATTTTCTCCCATCTGTGTATTATCTTTTCACTTTCTTGATAGTATCTTTTGAAGCACAAAAGGTTTTAATTTTATTAAGGTCTAATTTATCTTTTGTTTTCTTTTGTTGCTCATGCTTGTGGTGTCATATCTAAGGATCCATTACCAAATCAGATATTATGAAAATTTACTCCAATATTTTCTTCTAAGAGTTTTATAGCTTTAGCTTTTACATTTAAGGTTTTGACTTATGTTAGTTAATTTTTGTTTATCGGGTAAGGGTCCAACTTCATTTTTTTGCATGTAGCTATCCAGTTTTACCAGTACCATTTGTTGAAAAGACTATTATTTCCCCTTTAAATGTGGTCTTGTTAGAATCACGTGAGCATAGACACATGGGTTTCTTTTTAGGGTCTCAGTTCTATTCA
The DNA here is from genome assembly GCF_949752795.1 of Hyperoodon ampullatus. Lineage (NCBI taxonomy): Eukaryota > Metazoa > Chordata > Mammalia > Artiodactyla > Ziphiidae > Hyperoodon > Hyperoodon ampullatus. Next base: position 86,029,344 of record NC_136925.1, on the reverse strand, counting down.
GTTGATCTATATGTCTAGCTTAATGACAGTACCACTATGTATTGATTACTGTTGCTTTATAAAAAGTTTAGACATCAGGAAGTGTGAGTCCTACAAATTTGTTCTCCACGTTCAATTTTTTTTTGGCTGTTTTGGGTCCCTTGCAATTCCACATAAATTTTAGAAACCAACTTGTCAATTTCTACAAATAATTCAGATGGGATTCTGGCAAGGATTTTGTTGACTCTGTAGATCAATTTGGGGAATATTGCGATCTTAATAATATTAAGACTTCCAGTACATCAACATGAGATGTTTTCCATTTATTTAGCTCTTCTTAATTTTTTTCAACACTGTTCTGTAATTTTCAGAGTACAAGTATTGCTCTTATTTTGGTAAAGTTATTCCTAGGTATTTTATCTTTTAGTGCTATTAGAAATGAAATTGTGTTTTTAATTTTATTTTCACATTTTTCATTGAAAATATATAGAAATAAAATTGGTTTTTATATTTTGATCCTGTATCCTGCAACCTTGATGAAGTCATTACTTCCAATAGTTTCCTAGTGGATTATTCAGGGTTTTCTATATGCGAGATCATGTCATCCATAATTAGTTGTAGTCTTAGTTCCTCCTTTCTAATCTGTATACCTTTTTTTTTCTCCCTTGCATAATTGTTCTGGCTAGATCCTCCAGTACAATATTGAATTAGGGGATGGTGAGTGTGGACATCCTTGTCTTGTTCCTGATCTTAGAGGAGAAGCATCCATTCTCCAATCTTTCACCATTAAGTAGATGGATTAGTTGTGGACTGTTGATAGGTGGCCTTGATCAGGGTGAGGAAGTTCCCTTGTATTCCTAGATTTTTGAGTGTTGTAAATATTAATTGGACGTTGGATTTTGTCAACATCCATTTTCTCTGCATTTATTAAGATGATCATGTGTTTTAAAATTTTTAGTCTATTGCATTCCTGTGATGTATCCCTCTTCCTCATGGAGTATGATTTATATTGGAACTACCTTAATTTAATAAAATCTTAAGTAGAGTTGATATCTTTAGCATATGTAGTCTTCTTATACAAAAACACTGTCTTATTTTCAATTAAAAATCTCTCTCAATTGAATGTGTTGACTTTGATTTCCCATATTTGCTAAGTTGTTTTTTTCAGTTTACAGTCTTGGATTTTTAAGAAAGAAAATCGTTTATAATCATATAATGAGAACAGTGGTTCTACTTTTCCAATACTTACACTATTTCTTTTTTGTTTTTTAATGTGTTTGCTAGAACCTAAGAACACTGTTGAAAGAAACCAGTGAGAGTGGATATAGTTTTCCTAATGTGCATACTGTTCCTCAGTGGGGGTGATATTGACATTTTAGGGAGAACCGCTCCTCCTTACACAGTACTGGCCTGAGCGTTGCAGGTGTTCAGCATCTTTAACCTCTGAGAACTAAATGCCAAGAGCGACTCATCACCAGCTGGTCCACCACAAATAGAAATGCCTTCACCGTTTTCACATTCTCCGTGGAGAGGTGGTTCATCGGCTAGTTGAAAATTAATGAATGACACTTGCCAATTAATTTTTATAAATTTATAGGCACTTTAAATATTCTTCTGATCTGTACTTAAATTCCCTTCCTCATCTGTAATTCAATTAATGAATATTTTCTCCCACCCTCCCTCTCTCTCTCTCAAATCAGACTTGCCTTGAGCTTGTTTGTTCATTTGGACTGTGGTGTAAGCCAGAAGACGTCAACTACCTAACTCAGATTAGTTTGAGAGAATAAAATGAGGGATTTCTTGGTTCTTATCACTGAAAACCTTGAAATTTCAGACTTCTATAATTGCCGACCTGGGGCCTCAAATTATGTTTTCAGGAATATGTCATTTTCTGTCTGTCCAGCTAACGTATGTGTGGTCCATGATAAAACACAGCATAATTTTACTTCTTCCTTTTTTTGCATTTTAATCATATATTTTGGGGACACAACCAGATATTTTAAGCCTTTTTTTAAATTAGCTTTTTTATATTATACCTGTAACTCCTTACATATCATTTCCTAGTGAATTTTACAGCTTCATTATAGTTTTAGTGGTTTCTTTGCTCATCACCTTTTCTTGTACCCCAAGTCTTCCCATGCTTTCTTGAATTTATCTATTTGTTTATTTTTGCTCAAGTTCATCTGTGTGCTTGAGAAATGTCTTTATTTTGCCTTATGACTTATGGCTGAATGCTAGTTTGACTTGGCAAAGAAGTTTAGGTTTAAAATAAGTTTTCCTCAGAAATTTGAAGATATATTTCCACTGAATTTTAAATCCTCTGTTGCTGTCAAAAATTATCTTCTGCTTGTAAGTAAACCTGTGTGCGTGTGCATGTGTACATGTGTGTATGTGTCTGTGTGTGTGTGAGAGAGAATGTGTGTAGGAATGGGGATGGCTTTTAGAATGACCTACTGAGGCTTGGAGTTCATAAATATTACCAAAATATGCCTAGAATTTCTTTATTAACTCTTTTCCAGTATGTGAGTGTCATTTCAAACTGAAAGTTTAATATTCGGGGAGAATGAAAAAGTAAACATGTGTTTAGAGTCACTCATCTTAAAACAGAAGTCTTTCTTGTTGCATGTAATTGTTTTCAGTTGATTTTCTTGACTTTTCAACATACTCAGTAACATTGTCACCTAACAGTAAAACTTTTGTCTCTTCAAATATGTATACTCATGCTTTTTTTACCTAATTGTGTGTTAATAATTATGATAACATGTCTTTGTCTTGTTCATAACTTTACTGTCTTAACCTTAATTGGTTAATTCTGATATTTTATCATTTTGTATGATGAAGACTGATATTTTCACATATTATCAGTATGTGTATGCATACCGATATATACACATGTACATATATATTTTTTCTTCTATTCCCATTTCACTAAAATTTTATCATGAATAATTACTGAATTTCATTACATATATTTTTTGACAGCCATAAAGAAAATCATATGATTCTTCTCCTTTGTTTTATTGCTTTATGAACTATAACAATAGACTCTACAATACTGGACAGTTACGAATAGAGTGTAATTTTAAAATATTGAAATTAAAAAAAATTTATTCCTGTTTGACTTGCTAATATGTGTATTTATAATTTTTCTTCTGTTTCCAAGGTAAATTGGTCTGTGATTTTCTTTTTTATAGTATCTTTGTCAATTTTTAGTATCAGTGACATAGCAGGGCTTGTAAAAATAACTGGAGAGGTTTTGTTCTGTCTGAACTTACAATTTAAATTAGTTGGGACTTTATTCGTGAAGACTCTTAAGTAATTCGTATTTGAAATCATTTGGGCCTGCTGCCTTTTATGGGAATAAATTATTTTTACAGTATTTCAATTGTCTTTATAATTCTGGTTCCATTCAGATTTTTCAACTCCTTCTAAATTCATTTCCTTTTCCTAGAAAATTGTCCATTTCATCCAGATTTTTATAACTGTTGACATAAATATGTGCCCAAGTATCAAGCAGCCAGCGTGACCACTAAGGATGCAGATGTCGCTGTAGATAATTTATTATGACTTAATAATTCAAGATCGCGTGAGTGTGCAGAATAGATGGGTGATGGTTCTGGGATCGCCAGCAGTGACACCCATAGCTCCCTTCCCACCTTCACGTTGTTCCTCCTCCTCAAGTATTTATTGAGAGCTCTTCTATGTTCTAACCTAAGGGCTGGCAAATTCTTTTTAAGGGCCAGTAGTAAAGTTTTATGCTTCGTGGGCCGTACTGTGTTGCAACTACTCAACGCTGCTGTTGTAGTAACTGTGAACCATGCATAAAAGAATGCGCGTGGCTCCGTCCCAGTGAAACTTTATTTACAAACACAAGCAATGGGGTGGGTTTAAATGGCTTGTGGACTTTAGCCGTCCTCTGCTCTAGGCCTGGTTCTGGGCGTTTGGGATACCGTGGGGGAAAGGAAGCAGTTTCCACTGCCGAGGGCCTCATCAGTCGGCTTGTGGCCGCGACAGGTCGCCTGGAAATTCTGACACTCAGAATGCCCAGTACTTGGTCCACGGCATATAAGGCACAGCCAGTGTTTGCTGAGTGAATGAGTACAGATTATAATAGCAGGAAAGACAAAGCTACAATATGAGAATGAACCAGGGTACCTAACTGCCTCTGATTTCTTTTTATTTAATCTATAAGGTATTTTTACATGAGATTATATGTTTTCCTCTGGCCACAAGGTGGCCTATGTCCCTTTTGCACAGACTTTGTGATGGCTCTTTTTCTCTGAGAAGTAATTCTTTTTCTCTGAGCAATAATTTCATGTCTATCATCTTGAAGTTGCCAGAATTCTGAATATGGATAAATACATTTTTTTGTGACATAACTGTAATCCCAGCCCACAGGGGACAGTGAGAAATGTTAGGCATTAAAGACATACTTGTTGAAGGGAATTGATGAACAAATGCATGACAATATGAATCCACAATTTTCCATTCAGAAATGGTAAGGCATGTTTGATATAAGAGCATAGGCCGTGGAAACAGCTAGTATGAGTTCAAATACCAGATCCGTTTACTAGCCACGTGAGAGTGGACAAGTTACCTCTCTGTGCCTCAGTTTTTCTAATGTGTAAAAAGGAGGTTGAGTTTCCCCTGAATTAATGTTGTTATTGTGAGGATTAAGTGAATTAATGCACATAAGTCTATAGAAACTATCTGGCACATAGTAGACACTTACTAATTGTTACACATTATTATTAGTGCAGCAAATAAAATGCAACTAATGTAAATATGAACACTGTGTGTCTTATTGGACACACATTTCATATTTTTTACAACTGGTATGTTGTAAACATCAGCCAGTCAGAATGGTTGCTGGCCTGAGAGCCGACAGAGGCTCAGACTAGGGCATCAGGGAGCCCTGAGAAGCTCTGGAAAAGTAGCCAGGGTGGCAGACAGGCTCTCAGGGAGAAAGGCCAGTAGCTGCTTTCCAGCCCACCCAGGAGTGTTATAATATTCCAACATCTGCCACCACAGCGTGGATGGAGAGCAGCTGCTAGTGTCAGCACCTTGACAGTGACAGAGAGTATTACTTTTTGTATTTATATGCCTATGTTTATTTAACTATAATGCTAATTTGCTACCCCGTTAAAGTATAGACTAGCTGAAATTAATATTTACTTCTGATAAAGTTTACCTGTAAACTCTGTGAATCTCTCATTGGCTTACTCTTGTTTTCTCGTTTCCCTTTAGATATATGCAAAAAACCTGGTGAATGCCGATCGTTGTGCACTTTTCCAGGTAGACCAGAAGAACAAGGAGTTATATTCAGACCTTTTTGATATCGGAGAGGAGAAGGAAGGAAAACCTGTCTTCAAGAAGACCAAAGAAATAAGGTACAGCTGGAAGTAGCGTGCCGGGTGCTGTGCTGGCGGCTGTGCAGGTGCTCTGTTACCCACTTGTCTGTGCCTATTCACAGGTGTGCTGACAGTACTTGTCATACTGTGATATCATTCCCACCAGGACCCGCCTCCTGAAGGTAGTGCTTCTGGGAATGACCTTGCAGTGCCAGCGAAACCGCGCCTAGGAAGCTTTAGCGTCACTCCTGGAAATGCCGTCTTCCGGAGGCGGTCCTTTTGGAAATCATGTTGGAAAAACTTACTAGTGCTGCCAGGTAGGTAAAGGTGCCACCCCACCTGGAGTCTGCAAGGTTTCCTGTGTCTAGGAGCAGGTGTACTTATACAATCCGGACCCCACCCTTCCCAGCTTATAGCGCTGTCTCAGAGTCCAGACCATAGTGGACATTGGCCTGGTATACTCGGTAACTTTGGCACATTATTCTATACCCAACAGTTGGCTTAATCGATCACAAAGAACACTTTTGTTGCACCTTGAAACCACAGCCTTCTTCGTTCTTTAAGTGGCAGCTGTTGTCACTTAGGCGAACAGAATGGAGTTTGGCTGGTAGAGGTGTGGTGGCTCAGCCCTATGACAGTCTGGGCACCTACAAGGGGTACTGTCACAGAACTGCTAAGAATCAAGCATAACTTTCAGAAATTGTATTTTTTTAGATATTTGCATTTCTTTTGCTTTATATTGATATATATTGTTTAACTACTTTTCTGCATAGTACTCTAAAGTACCTTGGTAGTTACAACTTTCTAGTAAAATGCTGTTCCTTATTAATAAGAATTGCTATTCACTTGGGCCATCTGTTATACAAGGAAACATGGAATGTGGTCTGCAGTGGGCCTCACTACTGCCCACCCCTGGGTGCTTCCCATTCTATCATCCTGGGGTAATAGAACCTATATTCCATACCCACATAACTCTGACTTACAGGCACCATTTAGGTTTTTTAAAAAGTTGTTTTAGTTTTTGTTTGTTTATTTAGAGCTCAGTAGGTCAGTCTGGATGTAGTCATTTAGGTCAAGTCATTTCTCTTGCTGAAGGTTTGAGTGTTCTCTAACAGTGCTGGCATCGATCTCATTTTGAAGATGTTAACTTGGGAGCCTGTATTTACAAGTGTGGGGAAAACAGTGAGGGGGATATGGTTGGCTGTAGCTCTCTCAGCTGACCGAGCGATGCCAGCCATTTATGTGAGGACTGGCTCCTCAGTTATGGCTTCCACTGACTGGAGATAGCAAACCACACCGAGCTACTCCTAGAGCATGGAAATAAGCATAAACCATGAAGTGGATTCTGATGCTCTGCTCAAGGCACTCTAATTTGTTGTGGTCATGTTGCTCAAAGCACAAGAAAACCGGGGTGAAAACAACCTCGCATTTTATGCAGTGCAAGGTTGGGTTCACTTTTTGGTGTTTTAAGAAAGTTAGTTCTCTTTGGTGTCAATTCTCTTTTGAATTTTCCTTAGGGAAATCCTTAGGGTGGAGCTTTATTTCAATAATGATTATGTTCTATAATGCTGAAAATGTAATATTATGGAAGTAATTTTTGAGCTATTGAAATATGTAGATATTGTGATTGTAATCATCTTAACTAAATTTTGAATGAATCCATGTTTGATTATAATATTGTAATGAGAAAACTATAAATATAAGAATATGTTTTAACATCTTTATTGGAGTATAATTGCTTTACAGTGTTGTTTTAGAATATATTTATGTATAAAAATGCTGATATTAGATATCAAAACATATTTAAGTGTAGTGAGATAATGCCTGTATTTTGGCTGTTTTTAAATTTAACAAATTAGAGGAGTAAAAATACTACAAGTTGTAAATTGTGTTATTTTGGTATAGTACTTGTATTGCAAATGCCTTAAAATTCAAGTCTTGTATCTCAAAGATCACAGATAACCTGTGGTTTTGGTTATATGTGTGGTGGAACATACCCTGGCATTGACCTGCATTCTTGTTTTTATTGTGTCACTAATATTTTAAGAGTGTTGGCAAGTTATCAAACCCATATGGGTCTCAGTTCACAGTGAGAATTAATTAAGAAAAATTTATATTGAAGCATCTTGTAAATTATAAGGTATTTTGCAAATATAAAAGATTATTATTGGTCAGTGCAGGAGAATGCTAGTTAATTTTTCAATTTCAGCTTGTGATTCAGTATAAGTTAATACATCATGAATTATATCTTAAAACAGGGTTCTCAAGTGGTTACTATGCAGTGGTTTTATGCTTTACCTTTATGTATTTTATAATAATACGATTTAGAGTTTGTAAATGTAAAACTAATACAAGCATTTAAAGTAAAACGATCTGTTTCATTCAATATTTGGTGGTACTGAAATGTCTCAAATTATTTTACATCTGTATTTTAATTAGCATGTTCCTCTTTTTTTATATGTGCAGATTTTCAATCGAGAAAGGAATTGCTGGTCAAGTAGCAAGAACAGGGGAAGTCCTGAACATTCCAGATGCCTATGCTGACCCACGCTTTAACAGGTAAGAAGGAGTTTGTGTCCTCCGTCGGTTTCTCCTTTCCGGTCCCGCTTGGCCAAGCCTCTGAGGTAGAGCCCTAGCTCTTCGTGTCCCAACTCAATTTTTTTTTTCCCACTTGGTGCTGTTATACTGTCTTTGAACCAGCTTATTATCAGTAGTCAGTGTGTTCAGGTATTTATCAATATAAAATGATGGATTCTAAACCATTAATCATCTCCAGCTGCAGGGGTTTGAAATGTTATAAAAATAACTAAAAAGCAAGAGTTTAAATTTATAAAGTTACTTTTCTTCATTATAGGGTCAGCATTTTGTCCTGAGCATATTCTTTATCAAACAATACCTTCAAAGGCTGTAATACGTAGTGATAAAAGTACTTGTTTTGAATCCTGGTTCTGTCCTTTATTGGCTCTAGAATGACCTGGAGTAAGTTACTTAATCTGGAGCCTCAGCTGTTTTCTCATCTTTAAAATGGGCACAGTAATACCTATTTTGTAGGGTTTTTTTTTTTTAAGGTTAAGACTTTAAGATTTTTAAAATATTCATAAAAGGTCTGGCAACTTTATATGACACAAAGTAGGAACTCAATAAGTTGCAGCCTTTATTGGCTGTTATTGAAGTGGATATTAGGATTGCTTATAAAGATTTTTTATTTTGTTCTGAGTGTCTTTGGAGAACTAGAAACCAGTTTATATAATTCAATCTTAATAAATGTCTCAGAATTGCAATCCCACGGTTGACGCTCTGACCACTGACAGTAATGGCTCACATGTCCTGGCCGCAGTGCTCTGTGCATTCAGACACTGGGCTTCCTTCAAGAGACAGTTAAATACCATAGGGCAACAGGAGGCTTTTCAGGCGTCTGATTGATTAATGTCAGATATCCATGACTCGCATATGAACACAGCTGTATCCTCGTAATAGATTTTATCAATACGTGAAGAGTATGCTGAAAATCTCAGGTTTTTTTCTTAAAGGAATAAACTTGCTATTAAAGTACTTAAATATTGAAAATATTTACATATCCTTATAGAAAGCCTTTATATAAAAATGTATGGATCAACTATTAAGAACCTGAAAAGGCAAGCGACAGATTGTGAGAAAATATTTGCAAAATATATACGACTGTTCTGAAAAACTCTCTTGAAAACGGAACAAGTTCATTAAAATATTTTTGAGAAGGTTTTAATAAAACACTTGCAGATGTCACGTTGTCTTTGAATTTAGACGCTAACAATTCCATTACAGCTAATTGTAAGAGAAGCAAAACTGAGTTGAGATTTACGATAGAACGTGTGGTTTATTTTCTTCTGCCTGTTCTTTCTTTTGTCGTCTTGCTTCTTGACTCTTGTGCAGAGAGGTGGACCTGTACACAGGCTACACGACCCGGAACATCCTGTGCATGCCCATCGTGAGTCGGGGCAGCGTGATCGGCGTGGTGCAGATGGTGAACAAAATCAGCGGCAGTGCCTTCTCTAAGACGGACGAAAACAACTTCAAAATGTTTGCTGTCTTTTGTGCTTTAGCCTTACACTGTGCCAATGTAAGTAATACTTTTTAAACACCTTTCTTACTACTCAATATTAAATTTTATAACCTTTTAAATAAAGGTTGTTTTTTTTTCCCCCACTTCTTTTAGAAACCCCAAACAGCGATTCCTGGTTGTGCATGTTTTAGGAAATACCTTAAAATGCCTTGGAAGAAAAAGAATCTCCTAATTTTTACATTCATTTCAGTGTGTGAATTTGTTAAAAAGAAAAATGAAGTTAACCTAAGGGTAAAACGTTCGAATGTAAGGTTTACATTTCCTGATAATCTACTGATGTGCATGAGAGGGTTATCCAAACCCTTAGCGTTTGTCACTTGTACCGCACTTGAGACTCTTGTACACAAAAAGAGAGTAATGACTCATGTCTTAACACCAGCCAGGCAAGTTTCCTTTGTGAGGAAAAGTGAGGCAGCCACTCAGCACGTTTGTCAGATGCCTTGTAGATGTCAACTCATTTAATCCTCACAACAGCCCAGCCCTGTTTACTGAATAACAAGATGAGGTTCCATTTATTTTATGAAGTCTCACTTTAAAACAGTTGAACGTATCATCTTTCTTTTACATTTTTATATTTTGAATGAATTAAACATTTAGTATTCTATAAACTCTAGTAATCCTCTAATGACATCACTGGAATTTTGAAGTTAAAGAAACTTTTAGTAACCTTTTATAAAGCCAAATCAACATAAATGGGAATTATCACCTTAGTAGTTTAGAGAAACTGTCTTTTTGGAAATAGGATGGAATTCCATAGGAGCAAGCATATAACTAATGGAAACAGTTAAAAGAGAAACAAAAATGGCAAAAAAAAAAAATACTCTGGTGACTAGGGATAACTGTTTACAATGAGATTAGTGCTGTTTAGTAAGAGCACCCGTCCCCTGTCTGCATCACCTGGGCCCTCTCATGGGGATATTTATTGTTACTCAGCCCATCAGAAATAAACTAGTGCAGTTGTCAGATACTTCTTACTTCAAACATTTTCTGTACCTATGTATTTCCTCATAAGTAAAAATATTGACAGTATACTTTTTTTTTTTTTTCTGCACCACTCAACTTATGGGATGTTAGTTTCCTGACCAGGGATTGAACCCGGGCCCTTGGCACTGAATACGTGGAATCCTAACCACTGGACCACCAGGGAATTCCCTACATTTGTTTTGTTTAGTTTAAAAGTTTCAGAGAATGTAATTTCCAGTATATTCTAAATACTGATTTTCATCATTTTTAAATGTATTTGATGGACTCTATGTATTAGAACAACTTGACATTGATTATAGTCCACTTAAAAAACACAATGATTAGCTCTTCTGACTGAAAAATTGAGCATCATCCTTTTCTCTCTTTGAACATGTGTTTCTATTATGCCACAAAAGTTTATTCTAATATATTTTATGCTTTATTTTGTTAATTACCCTAGGATAATAGTCTAAAACAAACATGTATAAGAAGGATTACAAATTAATTTTGACCTATAGTATTATGTCATTATTACTCTATATGTGATCAAAGCAACCATGTTATTAAATTTTGATAATTATCAAAAATGAAAAGTACACATCATTGGAAAATGTTGTTTCTTAATGAGATGGCTGTGGCTTAGAACAAAAATAGTTAATGTACCCATTCTTAAATTTTACCTATCATTAGAATGAAACTAGGCTTGCCATAAATTTTTTACACTTTTTATTTTGAAATAATCTCAGACAGAAAGCAAAGTTGCAAAAATAATACAAAGGATTCCCTTATACCTTTACCCATGCTCCCCCAAATGTTAATATATTAAATGTTAATATATTAGCATTTTTGCTTTGATATTCTTTCTTTCTCCTTCTCTCTCTTTCATTCATAAGTATCATTTTTTCTGATACATTTGAGAGTATGTTTCAGACAATGTGTCTCATAACCCCTAAATGCTTCAGTTTGTATTTTTTACAAGCAAGGACATCTTCTTTTTCTACTGCATAATTAAAAATAAAGAAATTCACCTAGGGCTTCCCTGGTGGCGCAGTGGTTGAGAGTCCGCCTGCTGATGCAGGGGACACGGGTTCGTGCCCCGGTCTGGGAAGATCCCACATGCCGCGGAGCGGCTGGGCCCGTGAGCCATGGCCAGAGCCTGCATGTCCGGAGCCTGTGCTCTGCAACGGGAGAGGCCACAACAGTGAGAGGCCCGCGTACAGCAAAAAAAAAAAAAAAAAAAAAAAAAAAAAAAAAAAAAAAGAAATTCACCTCGGTATTGTATTAGTTTGTTAGGACCGCCATAACAAATACCACGGACTGGGTGGCTCAAAGGACAGAACATTATTTGTCCACAGTTCAGGCGACTGGAAGTTAAAGGCGAGGGTGCTTGCACGTTTGGTTTCTTCGGAGACCTCTCTCCATGGCTTATGGATGCCTTCCTCATCCTTGTGTCTTCAGGTGGTCTTTTCTCTGTGCAAGTCTCTGTTCCACTCTCCTCTTCTTACAAGAACACAAGCCATGTTGGGTTAGGGCCCACCCTAGCAACCTCATTTTACCTTAATCACTGCTTTAAAGTCCCCATCTCCAAGCACAGTCACATCTAAGGTACTGGGGAGTAGGGTTGCAGCATATGAATCTGGGGGGACACAATTCAGCCCCTAACAGGTATTGTACTGTTGTCTAATCTGCAGACCCCCTTAATCTCCTTTAATCGGGAACCCTTCCTTACTCGGTCTTTCATGAGCTGGGCGTTTTTGAAGTGTATGGGCTGGTGTTTTGCAGATTGTTTCTTCTTGGGGTTTTGTCTGGCATTTCCTCATGACTGCATCAAGGTTATCATTTAACAGGACTATCACAGATGCTGTGTTCTCGTGGCACCCATTGAGGGAAGGCTCGTGGCCCATTGCTGGTGATGTTGGCCTTTACCACTCTGTTCCGGAGGCATCTGCCTGGTTTCTCCACTGGAACGTCCTTGCCCCTCTTTTCACTATTTTAGAGGAGAGTTTCCACATAAGCCTCGATATCCTTTGTGCTCTCTCTCTCTCTTTGCCTATCGATACCTCCGTGTGACGCCACGGAATTCCTTGCAGCCATTTCATTTCCATCTTTGGAACTTTGTTCTCTGACGTTGAGAAATGTGTCCCCCACTACTCAGCGTCAGTTTTATTTGTACTTGTCACTTTTATTTTTAGGGAAGCCATAAGAATTGTGTTCATTTGGGGTAGATGGGGACAAGAAGTTTTATTATGGCAATTACTCTTAATCTGAGCGCCACCTGAGCTAAGAGGCCGAAAAGTACTGACAATTCTATCATCAAAAATTATTTTTAATGACTTATCAGCTGAAAATTTATTTAGGTCCACCTTCAGTGTCTTATGAAAGCTTTAGAAACCACTTTTAGACCTTATTAACACCAATATTTTAAATTTTAAATTATCTCTTTGCTTTAAGAGGTTTTTGTATTAGTGCAATTTGAGAAAGGGGTGATTTGAAATGGGATGTGGGAAAAGGTCATTTTTAAGTAAATGTACGTGTGAAAGTTGAGCCGGTGGAAATTGATCCTCTTATAATCTATCCATGTCTTCATGTATCCCTTGAAGAATTACTATGTACTTCCCAGAATATATAAATGTCAGTTTCAGTACTATGGAATTGATTCAGCTGTGCCGTGAGATGAGCTAGCCCAGTGGGTTCAAAGTTCTTCTGAACACTGATTGTTGCATCATGAAACCTGGACTCAGTCATGATTAAATGATTATACCAAGCTGAATACCAAACTGAATCAAGAAAAATAACACTCCTTCTGAAAAGTCATGAATAAGTTAACAGGCATTCTATTTTTACGTTGATTATTTAGGGTAAAGTTAGTGGAGTTCGTTTGTAGTGAAACACTTGTAATTTTTATAAACACTTTGAAACTCACCAAAATTATTTCTGTTCTCCAACAATGACAGGTAGTGTATGTGCCATGGCTGTAGTAAGTCATCGCCCGCTGGCAGGCTCCGGATGTAAAACTCTCCCAGGTTGAGCAGACCCAGGGCTGGTTGCCTTGAAGGTGCATGTTGAAATCCAAGTAATGCAGCTTCAGCTCTCTGTGGAGTTAATTACCAGTTTTTTTAACTGCAATATTTCTTCTCTTCATGGAAACTTTAAAAAATTATATAGTTTTTGACAGTTTCTCCAACTCAAAAAGACTAACAGCCTCTGATGCTGCAGCTTCAGGGTACCTCCTCTTCCCTTCCCTGGCCTTCCAGTCTGGGGTTATTTCTGTTCCAATTCAGAAAAAAGACCAATTTACATACCTTCTTTAAAGTAATACTTGCTTTGTTGAAGCAAGCATCCTTCTAAAGCAAAAAGAAAAAGCAAACAACTCCCAATTTATGTCAGTTTCAATAAGCCAGCAGTTGGTTTCTTTACAAGAGAGTTTCTCAGCACTTTCTTCAGCTGAGGATGTCAGATCATAGACCTCTAGGGTAAAGACCAAGACCTGGATTCCAGTCCTCACTCGGGCGCTTACGTGATGTTTCTTTGAGCAAGTCTGCTTCGCAGTTTTGAACATTTTTTCCCCAAGCATCTTATGAAGATTCGTTAAAAACAAAAACTTGTATTAGCATTGTCCCAAGCAATTAATCATATCCATGGCTCCCTGCTTTACCTCAATGCTCTACTTGTTTCTAGAGAGTATACATGAATATTTGTTTAGATCGCAAATATGAAGAAGTGTTGTGTAGTGTGAAGTGCCTTGTAATCGCTGGCTACTAAGTCAGATTAAACAGGTTGGTCCTGGGAAATTCAAAATATTTCTGCTCCCGAACAGATTATTATATCCTTAACAGAAGCATTTTACCACATGTAAAAGGCTTCTAATACTGAATGTGATAATGTAAGAGCATCTCTTATTGTTCAGCTCAGTGGTCTTGTTTGAGTGAAAGTCCTGTCCGGGAGGCATATGTCTTTATTCTTCTTTAGTTCATCTGTAGATCTCTTAGGTTACACCCCTTTTATTGGATTAAAGGGGCACGTCTCTGACTGATAACATCTCCATTTTATTTTTGACAGATAATTGATAGCACTGTCAATGGAACGGTAACCCTTTAAAAAGAGTGAAAGAGATTTTTAAAACTAAAAGAGCCAATTAATTTACTCATACATGTGATTTTAAAGAAATAATTTGATATGATGCAAAAAGCTAACAGTATAGTAAATACCTGTTATATCTTTTGCCTAGAAAAAAGGAGTCCTTTAAAAGCAGATTAGCTGTGTACATTTTGAATCGAGAGACATTTAACATTAAAGGAAGGTGGAAAAAATCATTATTAAAATGAAACCAATTGGCTAGGAACAGATTTAATAAATGGTCCAAACTTTATTCATTCCTGAATTCAACCACTAAGTACTGCGTGTCTTTTCTCTACCAGAAGGTGACTATTAAGGTGGCTATGATATAAGAAGTCCTCTTAATCGATGTAACACTGACTCTGGGACAGGCACTATTCTGGACACTTTACATATAAAAACTCGTTTCATTATTCCCACAGCAATCCTGAGTATCATTAGCTCCACGTGACAGGAGGAAAAATGGACATGTAGCATTTAAGTGATTTGTGGAAGGTCTCACAGCAAATGTGTGACAGAGCCAGGCTCTGAATGTGTGTAAGCCCGGCTCTGGAGCCCTGGCTATGCTGTCCTTCACTTGTCTTTAAGAAAGACAGCATTGTAAACACTTCTACCTAGGATTTGGTCAAGGAAAAAATATCATTGCTTTGCATTTGGTGCTGTGGTTTCCATAAACTGGAATAACCATGCAGGCAAAAGAAGTCACACATCAAATGGTGAATTTTTTCAACAGTATACTTTTAATCACTCAATTCTTTCTTTATCAGCTCAGTTCTTAGGGGGCGTAAATCTGTTGATTTTTCCTTGTGTTGGTCTCTTCTTTCTTGGATTTATTCATTCATTCATTCATTCATTTACTTATTTACTTGATCTTTACTTATTTACTCAAATTGATCCGGAATTACTTGCCCTGCGGGAGACTTACGTGACCTTCTCTCTTTACAGAGTCCTCAGTTCAGTAACTGGTCTCAGCAGCCACAGCGAGGTCTCTCGTCCCACACAGGCCTTCAAGTCCCAGACCACGAAGCACAGCCTCTGCTGAGTCTGGTGTTTCTCTCGCCCACTGCAGCACTGTTTTATGTCGCTAAAAACATAGCACAGGGTTTCTTGCTCATGCCCGTGTGGAGTGTGTCTTTCATTTTAGGTTTATTTAGGGGACCAAATTAATTTTATTAACGATATCATTTAATGCTGTTGATAAACACCATACTGAAAATTTGTACTTTAGCAAATATTTTGTCAATTAGGTTGGAAACGTGAATTGCGTAGAAAGGGGAAAAGAGCGCACAGTTTATAACAGCAGAAGTTAAGCTACTTTTATCTTGTGGATTGCCCGTACCCGGTGGTATGCTGGTAAAGCCTGCTCTCTACCCAAGAAGAGGCCTTATTTGCAGCGTTTCCCAGTTTCTGTGGAGCGCGGGCTCCCACTGCGGACTCTCTCAAGCTCCCACACAACGTAATGAGTGCAGACTTGTGTGGCAATGTGCGTCGTCGGCACTTGCAAGACAGCACAGACGCCCCTGCCACTCAAGAATCCTTCACCAGGGCTTCGCTGGTGGCGCAGTGGTTGAGAGTCCGCCTGCCGATGCAGGGAACACGTGTTCGTGCCCTGGTACAGGAAGATCCCACATGCCGCGGAGTGGCTGGGCCCGTGAGCCATGGCCGTTGAGCCTGTGCGTCCAGAGCCTGTGCTCCGCAACGGGAGAGTCCACAGCAGTGAGAGGCCCACATACCGCAAAAAAATAAAAATAAAATAAAATAAAAAATAATAATAATAAATAAAAATATAGCTTATTCTAATTGGAGGTCATAAGCTTGTAAAGTGATAAATGACAGTATTTTTGTGAGAGTCACGTGAAGTAGTGCATGCAAAGCACTTAGAACGCTGCCTGCCGCAGAGTTAGTGCTCGCTAGTATTAATGACTGTAATAGCAGTATTATTTTGCTGCCTAACGTATAATAGCTACTTTTACTAGCACACCCCCCCATAGAATTACACTGAATAACAGGTAGTACCGAATCACGGTAAATACTGAGTAAATCCTGTTGCCTGTTCACCCTCCTACAAGAACCTACAGTATCATCTCGAGTGGAAGGCAAGTGACAGTCCATTGAGGGGTAGGAGGAAAATGTGAGAACTTCTTTTAGGTAAATGATATTAAAGAAACTACAGTTTCTTGATTGGTCATACACGGATGGAGCTTTCATCCTGTTCATGCATCAGGTGGTTGTGTCTTGTCCAGGGTGTGGAGTTCCCTGTGACAGAGTGGGCCTTCTACAAGGAGGAAGAGGTGACAGTGGTGTCCAGCCTGCACTTTTAAGCCCCATCCTGGCTTTTCCTCAACCATATCAGGAGGACAGCTTTGCAATGTACTACCAAGGATTTGCTGCTATGAGGCAAAGTACTTGGAATAGTTATTAAATTCACTGATTAGTTACACATATTTCTTTCACAAAAAGGTAACTCCAAATTGCTGATCTTTTCTGATGACAAATGACAATGTTTTGTTACTTAGAAGACATATTCAAAGAAATAAGCATTTAATCTGAACTTTCAAATTGCAAGTCACATTAACACTGAAAAAGAAGATAATTGCTTTTCCAAATAAACTATTGCCATAGAGTACTTTGAAAACGGATGTTTTCATCACCATGATATGACTCTTTTTGCTGAAATTTATGTGTCACATATACAAATTATCACATACCTTTACAAAGACTGGGAGCAAACTTTTAAAAAAAACTTTACTGTGGTTTATAAATATACAGTGAACTGCGTGCATTTAGAGCATACAGTTTGATGTGTGTATATGCACACAGCCCAGTGCAAGCATCACCACATCAAGATGACGGATGTACCCATCACCCCCTCAAGTTTCTGTGGCCCCTTTGTGATCCCTCCCATGGGACCCTCCTCATCTTCATCCCCCAGTTTCAAGTAACCACTGACCTACTTTCTATAACTTACTTTGCATTTTCTAGAACTATTTTTTATAATTGGAATCATAAAATCTGTGTTCCTTTTTACCTGGCTTCTCTCACTTAGCACAATTATTTTGAGATTCATCCATGACATTGCGTGTGTACATAGTTCATTCTTTTTTATTACTGAGTATTCCATTGAATGGATATGAGCTGTTTATGTAGTCACCTGTTGATGGGCATTTGAGCTATTTCATTTTGGGCTGTTACAAATAAAGCTGCACTCGTCTTTGTGTGGGCATACGCTTTAATTTCCCTGGAGTAAATCCCTAGAACAGTGGGGTCATCTGGTAAGGGGATGTTTAAGAAACTGCCAAACCGTTTTCCAAAGTGGTTGTACATTCCCAATATCATTGTGTGTGTTCCAGTTTCTCCACATTTGCCATCTCCATGTCTTCTTTGGTGAAGTGTCTTCTCAAATCGTTTGCCTATTTTTTTTTTGTGATTGTCTGTTTTTTTTTTATTGAGCTTTAATAGTTCTCTTATATATTCTAGATACAACTCATCTATCAGATTGCTTATTTGCAAATATTTGCTCCCAGTGTTTGGCTTGTCATTCTCTTAACAGTTTCTTTTTAAGAGCAGTTCTTATTTTGAAGAAGTCTAATTTATGATTTGTTCTTTTTATGATCATGCTTTCAGCATTGTATCAAAGAGATATTTGCCTAACCTAAGACCACAAATATTTTCTCCTATGGTGTCTTCTAGAAGTTTTATAATTTTACATTTTGAGTAAATTTTTCTGTATGGTACAAGGGAAGGATCAACATTTGTTTGTTTATTTGGCCTACCGGTGCCCATTGATCCAGCTCCCTTTGTTGTGTAGACTCCTTTCTCCACTAACTTGCCCCTGCACCCTCGTTGAAAACCAACCGACCATACACACTTAGGAGTATGATGTTCTCCTGATGAACTGACCCCTTTATCATTTTGAAATGATCTTCTTTATCCCTGGTAATAGTCTTTGCTCTGAAATCTACTTTATTTGATATAAGTACAGCCACTCCCACTTTCTCTAGACTGGTGTTAAATGTTAAATATCTTTTTCAGCCTTTTACTTTTACCCTATTTGAGTCTTTATATTTAAAGTAGGATGCCTGTAAACAGCGTGAGTTGGGGTTTTGCTGTTCTATTCAATCAGTTAACCTTTTCTTTTTAATAGGGATATTTAGACCAGGCACATTTTATGTTTAGGTATAAGTCCATCAACTTGTTATTTGTTTTGTTTGTTCCACCTGTTCTTTATTTCCTTTCCCATCTCTGTCTTCAAAAGTTGAATTTTAAAAAAATTTTATTTTATGAAACAGCTTTTAATTTATTAAAATCTTCCCCATGAATAATTTCATTGAGTGTCATTGGTTTTGAACCTGATTGATAATATATAAAGATGCAAGATTAACTGATTTACATCAGGGAAAATGGAATTTTATCTGAATTTCAGTCAAAAATGTTAGTCATTAGGGAGCAAAACTGTAAGTGTGATATTTAAGAACAGTCAATACTACCTTTATTCCATCTGGATCCGCATACTTTTTGGCACATTCTCCAATAGTACAACTGTTTCTAACTATTAAACTTGACACCACCATCTCACAAAGTAGTAAAGAAAAAACTTGACAGTTGATAACATACAATTACAATGCTTCATTTCAAAATATATAATTGTTTAGTATGAACAAAAAGAGTCTTGTTTACTAAGTAAATAAAATATTTAAAAAATATGTACTTTTTATTTTTATCTTTTAAAATTTCTATTTTAGTTTGTTTCATAATATAAACAATATATTAGCACAGTGCATGTGCATATAATTGCTGAAGAAGTATACGTTTATTATGCATGCATCTTTAAATTTATCTTACCAGTAAAGAACTTTACAATCAAACATTCTTCAAACTCCCTGGACGAGAGGACTTTGAGATCACCAAGAATTAAGCTAAATATTTTTAAAAGGAGACCTAGAAAAAAATATCTTAACTCTTGTCTCATTTAGTCTCTGTCTCAGTCCATCTGTGCTGCTATAACAAAATACATGGACTAGGTGACTTATAAACAGCAGACATTTATTTCTCACCATTCTGGTGGCTGGGAGTCCGAGAATAAGGTACCAGGTAATCTCTCTACCCAGAGATGATGTTCGGCAAAAAGACATTTGTTATGGAATTTAATAAGTCTTTTAAAAAGGAGATATAATTTTTTTCAATAATAATGTTTATATTGATCACACATTAAAATGACAATATTTTGGATATACTGTGTTAACTAAATATAATTTAAAATTAATTTGATCTTTTTCTTCTTTTTTTTTTTTTTACATCTTATTGGAGTATAATTGCTTTACAATGGTGTGCTAGTTTCTGCTTTATAACAAAGTGAATCAGTTATACATATACATATGTTCCCATATCTCTTCCCTCTTGCGTCTCCCTCCCTCCCACCCTCCCTATCCCACCCCTCTTGGTGGTCACAAATCACCGAGCTGATCTCCCTGTGCTATGCGGCTGCTTCCCACTAGCTATCTATTTTACGTTTGGTAGTGTATATATGTCCATGCCACTCTCTCACTTTGTCACAGCTTACCCTTCCCTCTCCCCATATCCTCAAGTCCATTCTCTACTAGGTCTGTGTCTTTATTCCTGTCTTACCCCTAGGTTCTTCATGACATTTTTTTTTTTTCTTAAATTCCATATATATATATATATATATATATATATATGTTAGCATACGGTATTTGTCTTTCTGTTTCTGACTTACTTCACTCTGTATGACAGACTCTAGGTCCATCCACCTCATTACAAATAGATCAATTTTGTTTCTTTTTATGGCTGAGTAATATTCCATTGTATATATGTGCCACATCTTCTTTATCCATTCATCCAATGATGGACACTTAGGTTGTTTAGGTTGTTTAAAAATTTTTTTAAAAACTATTTGTATCGGGCCTCCCTGGTGGCGCAGTGGTTGAGAGTCCGCCTGCCGATGCAGGGGATACGGGTTCGTGCCCCGGTCTGGGAGGATCCCATATGCCGCGGAGCGGCTGGGCCCGTGAGCCATGGCTGCTGAGCCTGCGCATCCGGAGCCTGTGCTCCGCAACGGGAGAGGCCACAACAGTGAGAGGCCCGCGTACCACAAAAAAAAAAAAAAAAAACAAAAACTATTTGTATCTTCAAAGTCACATGTGTCATGGATATCTTCAGTGTATATGGAAATATATATATAGTAATAGTAGTTAATGGAAAGTAATAGTGAATCCAATTATAGTTCTGATTTTTTAATACCAAATTCTGAACTTTAATGACAAAACTACTTTAAACATTCTTTATTTTTTCCCTGTTGGATTTGCTTTCCAGATGTATCATAGAATTCGTCATTCGGAGTGCATTTACCGGGTCACCATGGAGAAGCTGTCCTATCATAGCATTTGTACTTCAGAGGAATGGCAAGGCCTCATGCATTTCAACCTTCCCGCCCGTCTTTGCAAAGAAATTGAATTGTGAGAGTTTTGTCTTGTCAGTTTCTTCAGGAACAGATTTTTAATTTGACTGAATTTAAAGTGAAATGGGTTCTAGAATTAGAATCATAAATATCTATTACATGTGTGGTTTCTTGTGTTGCCATTTTCCCCTTGGAAGGAAGGAAAGGCCAGATCTTTTTATCTTAAAACAAAAAAGTCTGAACACCATTTTGAAATGATTTAACCTAAATGTTAGCTTTTCTCTTCAGTCTTTTGCACACTTTACACAATGTGATATTTAATATTCAAAATGACATTTAATATCAGATAGCTGAAAGTTTTCATTTCCATATAATTTTAAATTTACAAATTAAATCTGAGAATTTAGTAATAAATAGTTCAACTTTCACACTTTGTTTCTAATCCTATGCTAATGTATTTGTTACTGGTGGTAGGACCTGCCCATTAGAAGTACAAGCCAACACTATATAACTACATAAAAAATCTTCAGAAGTGATCCAGAGCTGATATTTATTTATACTTGGAAATAGAGTATTCTTAAATTAATTAAACAAGGAGGCCGTTAGACTGATGTGACTTTAATGCCCTGGTGGCCTAGTAAACGAACCTATAAATCTAAACCTGTAAATGCCTCAAGGTAATGAGATGGAAATGCTAAGGACAGCCAGTTCTGAACAGCCAACTAGGCTTTAAGCTGTAGCCAATCAAATAATTTCTTTTCTTTGCATCTTCTGTTTAAATGTGTTTCCATGGCTCCTGTCACCAAAGCACTCAACTGCTTTAAGTTGGTGCTGCCCTATTCAAATGGGTTTTTGCTCAAATAAACTCTTAAGATTTTTAATATGCCTCAGTTTATCTTTTAACAGTATATGTATTATATAGTGTGTGTACATGTGTGTGTATATGTATATATATGTATATATATATATAGTATATGTTGTGATATAATAAGAAATATATGACTATAGTCTTTGTAGCTAGTTCCTGACACAGAGCTCCTTTTACTCTTGTAATTCCCTGAGTGATCTGGGTGAGAGAGGCATCTTTTGTTACTCATATTAAACCTCTTTTAGCCACCCTGAGTTTCTGAGTGGCTCTCGGAGGCTGAGGGCCAGTTGCCAGAGAAACCAGCATATGATTAGAGGGTTGGAAGTCAGCCTTACCCTTGGACTCCTTTCCAGGGAGAACTGGGGATTAAGCTAATCACCAGTGATCCGTGATTTAGTCAACCGTACCCATGTACTGGAGCCTCCAAAAAACCCTAACCAAGGGGTTCGGCGAGTTTCCAGGTTGGTGAAGGCATCAGGTGCTATAAAGGGGGCGCCCCCAGAGAGGCATGGGAGCTCCACAGCCCTCCCCCCACCTTACCCTGTGCATCTCTTTCGCTTGGCCCTTCCTGCGTTGTATGCCTCATAGTAAACCGGTAATTGTAAACGAAGTGTCTCCCTGAGTTCTGGAGCTGTCCTAGTGCATCATCTGACCTGAGGAGGGGTTGTGGGGACAGCCGATGGATTAGAAGTGTGGGTGGCCTGGGCTTGTGATTGACGTTTCAAGTGGGGGCAGCCTGTGGGCCTGCGCCCCTAACCTCTGGGGTCTGCATTAACTCCAGGTAGTGACAGAATTGAACTGAATTGCAGGAAATCAGCTGGCATCTGCGGAGAACCGGAGAATTGCTTGGTGTGGAAAACTCACACATTTGGTGTCAGAAGTGCTGTAACGAGAGGAAAATGGTCTCTTTTAATACTTTCCCGTTCTGCTTATTTGGGTTAAATGTTTGTAACCAAATTAGCACTTGAAAAATAGGTAATAACTTTGGATGTTAATATTTATGAAATTTTCTCTGGATTAAAATAGGAAATAGACTAATTTTCATCTCTCAGAAAATTTCAGATGAGATTCTCCCCCGTATCTGTGAGTTGTGTAATGTATGTGTAGGGCTCATGATATAATTATTTTGGACTTTGTCATTGCTCTGATAACAAACACAACATTCCATTTTTACAGATTGCTTAATAAAGCATTAAGCAATGGCTTAAATCTTGGACTAAGTTCCTGAGGGAATGTGTGGAATTTCCTCCTGGAAACCTTTGAATACAACAGAGATGTGACTGAGAAAGGCAGGAAGGGGGGGCCGAACTCCCAGGATTTTTTTAGTCTCTTGATAGGCAAAAAGTTCAGTTACTCCCTTTACTTGTTCTTATGTTTATCCTAATTAATTACATTTACTCATGACCTATGCTTTCTGTTTATTTCAGGTTCCACTTTGACATCGGTCCCTTTGAAAACATGTGGCCTGGAATTTTTGTCTACATGGTCCACCGGTCCTGTGGGACAGCCTGGTATGTGTGACCTACACCCTTGCTTTAAAATCCTCCTCCCCTATCTAAATGCCTCGCCACTTTCTTGGTTGATAATTACTTTAAATATGCCATATAGAAATTGTTTTTCTAGATATTTAAATTTAAAAAAGCTAAGATTATTGGACAAATGTGCATCCTTTTTAGATTCCCTCAGAGGCTGCCCCTTGGTTAACAACCAGGTCTAACCAGGTGATCAGAAGAATATAGGTGGAGCTAAAAGAGATAGGGGTTACTTCTCAACATAATTGCGTACTGTTTTTAGGTGTGTTTTGGAATGTACATACACATTTAACATCGACTTTCACCTTTAACTTCGATATATCAGTTAAAACAAGTGTGAAAGAAACAGGTGTCCTAAGTCAAAGTCTAGTCCTTTGTTAGTAATGAAGTTATGTTGCCCTTTCCTTGCAAATCTCTGTCCTCTCCTTGCGGCCTGTCCTAGAGGCCTTTCATGAATTTGTATCCGTTTTTTTTTTTTTTTTTTTTTTTTTTTTACAGCTTAAACACATACTTAAAATGCAAGGAATAATTTTCTTTTTCTCTTTTCTTACTAATTTAGTCATTAAGTGGCTTATAGAGGCTCTTAGCATCTCTAGAACTAAATTGTCACTTGTTTCCTATTGAATTCTGTGTTTTCTCTTATTTCCACCAGTGACTTTTATAAATTGTTGTCTCAAAAGGATGCACACAGGGTAACTAATGCCACTTATTTCTTAGATATCAATTGAGAGTATGACCAGTTGAAACTCTTAAAATCACATACCTCATGCTTCAGGGACATCTGAAAATCTTCAATGGAGAAAGATAAAGGTTATATGTATTTAGAGGTTTTATGGACTCTCGTCTCTTTGGTATTTCGGGGAGCCCTGTTTCATATTGATATGCCTTTGTCTTAAGCTGCCTTAAATCCACTGAGAGAGTTGGTGGGGCTTTAAATACGTGTAAACACATGATACACATAAAAATGTATAACCATATTGTATGATAAAATACATCATATTCTTTCATGGACTGCGTCAACATTTGGATATAGCCATCTGCTACCACTGCGTAATAATTTGAGTGTCCCATGGTAATTTGGATTCCTCTTGAAAGAATAATCACTCACCTAGGAAATTCTTATAGTATGCATGTTTGCAGTTTGGGAATCTGCATATGCTTTCTGGAAAAACTTAGCTAAAAATACCCTTGAACGGGATGATGATATGCTGTTGTCTGTTGAGCACAATGGGATGCAGGAGATGCTTAAAAGCTAAGGAAGAGGTGGTGGGCATTCACGATGGGTAACGGCAAGCTGATTCTGGGATTTGCTCCCCGGTGGGCCTGTTACCGTGCCAGAGCACAAGCCGCCAACGTCTTCGTCTGTCACGTGGCTGGAGAAGCAGTGGGGAGGTTCGTGAGTGAGGCCCCCGCACTCCTGCATCCCGTCCCCGCGCAAGTGTTCACCCGTGCAAGTGCGTGCAGGACAGACGTGCACATCTAATGGTCTCCTGGAACGTACTGCTTCTTTACCAGTTTCTGTCATGACGATTTCTTTTCCACACAGCTTTGAGCTTGAAAAGTTGTGTCGTTTTATCATGTCTGTGAAGAAAAACTATCGTCGGGTCCCTTACCACAACTGGAAGCACGCTGTCACGGTGGCACACTGCATGTACGCCATACTCCAAAACAACCACGGGCTCTTCTCCGAACTCGAGGTGGGTGTGTACATGCTTTCTTTCTCCCGCTTCAAATAACCTGAGTGGGTTGAAGAACTCTATGTCTGGAGTACATTTATGATATAGTTAGGCAACTCTGTGTCATTCCGGGGCAAATTTTGGTTCCGTAAATTCACAGAAGCATACTTTTTAAATTGTTGTACCCAAGCATTTTCCCTATTATTTTGTATAAGGAATGTAGATACAGAAATTCCAACTTCATCAAAATATCCCTCAAGGAAACACTCATTTTTGTAGTCTTTCTTCCCTATTAAAGCTGAATTCTTCTGAAAGGATGTAAACAAAGTGAATTGTTCTCTTTGCCCTTATGCCCTGGATAATGGAGACAGATCCTACCCATCTGAGAACCCAGAGCATTAAATACAATTCAAACATAAATGCTTATTTGACCTTCTCTAGCATAAGGGAACAGGGGCTCGGCGATGTTCCACTGATTCACCGGACTTTACAGACTTGGAGTTGGTGACACACTCAGAGAAGATTTGGGGACGCCTAGTCCATTCATGCACTGCTGTCGAGCCCCTTCCTTGAATGCCCAGCCCGCATTTGGTAATGGGGCCCCTTCGCCCCAGCTGTGCTCCTCCCAGGCGGGACCTTCCTGATGGCCTCGCTGCCCTCTCTCCACAAGGTCCCAGCAGCCCTATGAAAGCCCTAACTTGAATCCACCCTTCTCTCCTCCTGCTTCAGGACACGTGAAGAAAGGGAGCTGCCGTCTCTGTGATAAAGAAATTGTGCTTCTCCCAAGGTCACGTCCACCAACACTAGAACCCTGAGGTCCAGTCCTGTCCTTTCCATCCTGTCAGACCAAATTCACAATTTGGGTGGGAAACTTGAAAGATGCATTTTAGAAAAAAAAATGCTACTGTAAAGAAAGAGTCAAAACGTTCCTGTTTTAATTAATAGTCTTTAGATGGGGCTTAGCCTAATAAATAATTTATTATTTATCACACACACACACGATGAAATTTCTTCTTTTTTAATATAAATTTTTGTAAACAATTTTCCATCTCATTGAACCCCGTATTTTTGAAAATTTCAGTATTTCTCCATTCACTTCCTTTTAAGAAAGCAATTTTATTATCTTTTCTGACAAAAGTTAGCCTGTAAGCTTGAGAATTATAGAAATTATTCTTTTGGATTATATTAAAATTTATATTCAAAAATTGAAAAATTTTAAGACAAGTGAGATAAGTTTTGTTACTACATATTGACTTTCATTTAAGTTTCTAGAATTATATCATTCTGTTTCTCCAGAAACTTCAGGTCTTTTGGCTAAAAATAATCCACAAATAACATACATAAGTATTTAAAATATATTTTATAAGGTGCATATGTAATCTCTAGTAGAGCTTTAGAAATGATCATTTGATGTTTTTAAAGGAAAAGTTAGCAAAGGCAGTTCATTACTTTGTAAGTTATTTTCAGATGCGTGATTCTGGCATACACTTGACAAAACTATCGAACATCAATACAAATAAAATAGGTTAAAAGGAATTAGAAAGCTTTTATCCATTGTGCCAGATTTTACAACCTTGACATTTCTTACCAGATTCATTATGGCTGACGTTGCAGCATAAAGTATGGGAACAGCCCCCAAACAAAACGACCCCCAGAACATACACAGTTCAGTGTCTTAAGACCTCCAAACACTTAGGGTTGGTCCCTTGCCTACCGCATAGTTTAGGGGTGCGGGTGCCCGGGGCGACCTCCCTTCCCATTAGGTGGCAGGAGAAACCAGCGTGGCTCGGCGAGACTAAGGCAGCAGCGGGGCGCAGGCGCAGTGCTCCTGTGGGGCTTCCTGCAGGCGCCCGCCCCGCGGCCGGTGGGGCTGCGCGCCCAGGCCTCACGCCCTCCTCCGATGCTGCCCGGGCTCCTGTCCAGAGCCGCCCTGCCGGTTGCCCAGGTCTCAGAGGTCCCTGCCCTCGCGGTTCTTCCCTCCCCCCGCCTCCGTTAACTCGCTCCCTCCGCACTGGGTCCTCCGCAGGCTCTGCATCCCGTGCAGGTCGCAGGCTGTGACCTCCACCTCACTGCACCCTCTGCCTCTGCCTCTCCGCTCGGCTCTCTCCGGATTTCTAGGCTCTTCTTTGCCGCCGGCCCCTGGTGGAGCCGCTGTGCTGGCCGCCTGCAATTCCTCTCCTCCCCTTTTCTCTGAAACCAGCTCCATCACCCGCCCCAGAAAATGCTCTGGTCCAGGGGCCGTGCGGGTCCAAGGGTCAGGGCTCAGTTGTCCTCTTTGCGTCGCTGTTCTCACGTGGCACCCAGGACCCCCAGCACCCTCGGTTCCCGAGCTCTCCTCCCGCCCGCTCCCCCTTCAACTTTCCCTTCTCGGTGACGACCCCGTCCATCAGCGTCTAAGGCTGATGACCTGGCCCTCAGGCTTGGCTTCCCCTCCCCCGCTCGCCGTCCTGCCCTCCTTTCTTCTCATGCCCAGCCTGCCAGAAAGCTCTGTTGATTCTGCCTGCAGAATCTTCCAGACTTTAGTCATGTCTCCTAAGCCTGCATTGCTAGCGTCCTGGTCTAAGCTTCTGTTATGTTTTGCCAGAGTCACGACAAAAGCCTTCCCCAGGTCTCTCCCACCCTCCTGGAGTCTGTTCTCAATACAGTGGCCAGCGTGGGGATCTTTAAAGAACATCAGCTAGATGATGTCACTGCTCTGCTAGAAACCCCGCCATCGGTCCCTGGATCACAAATAATACAAGCTCTTTACCCTCCCTCCCCCCCGCCCTGCCCTCAAGTTCCTCTCTGTCCTCCTCTCCCCGCAGCCCCTGCAGTGGTCAGTCCTGGTCATGTGACTCTGGTCCTGTGGCTCGTGGGCAGGCTCCCCTGCCAGGATGCGCGCTGGCTGTCAGCCCCGCCCCCGCCCCCGCCCCCGGGAGCCGCCTGCTTCTCCCCTTCTCCTACCTGCACCTCTGCCTGTCTGAGGCCCATCCTAACTGCTGTACATCACAGCCACCCGCCTCTCCCCTGTCCCCTTCAGCCTGCTCTTCCTTTTATCTTTTTCCATGCAATTTGCCATTTTTCACATGCTTTATGATTTACTTGCTATATTTCTCATTTACGATAGCAGTAACATCGTTAGAATTTAATATTGAATAGATTTTTGCGTGAAGCACTGACACTGTCCTCTCCTTTTGCAGACTTGCTTCATCTGTGATTCTTTGGAACATTTGCTTTAATTTGATACCACCTACACTTTTTACCAGAGTCGATCAGGAAAACTCAAGAATAATTTGATTGTTAAGCTCATAAGCAGAAAGACAAAGAAACTGGTTAAAAAAGAAGTTCGATTATCTGTTATTTCAGGCATTCATGAGCATGTTGGCTGCATCAGTGACAGAAGTCAGTGTGATAAGAATACTCACCGTAACTTTCCTCATGTCCCATTTCTTTGTTTTCAACATCTGTGCACTGTGGTTTCTCCTTAAGCGCAAGGGACTGCTCATTGCGTGTCTGTGCCATGACCTGGACCACAGGGGCTTCAGTAACAGCTACCTGCAGAAATTCGACCACCCTCTCGCAGCGCTATACTCCACGTCGACCATGGAGCAGCACCACTTCTCCCAGACCGTTTCCATCCTTCAGGTGAGGCGCCCAGGGCCACGTGCCTGCCCGCTGCCCCGTGTGTACATCGTCTTGTCAGAGAGACCCACGGTTTCTACGTAAAAGAGGGATATTCCTCTGGCTTTCTTTAGACACAGCAGCTACATTTTCTCGTAAAACCTTTTTTAAAAGATTTATATATATTTTGCAGTCACATTTGATTGTTAAGTACGTTCTACCCTAAGGCAAAGTTTGTTTCACATAGTTAATTGAATCTATGTGGATCATCATGTTCCTGAACCAGAACGTGTCGAACAACGAATCTTGAACGTTAGGCAAACAAGACTTTCAGTGCATTGAAGTTCTTTTATTTTTTCTTTTGTGTGTTTTTAAATTGAGTTTTCTTGCTTTTAAGATGTCCTTAGTGACTGATCTGGATGCTGACAGGTCTCCCTTCCCTGTGAGATATGTACGCTCCTTCACTTCAAACCTTTTTCTCAAAGTCATCTTAACTACGTAACTATCGCCTCGTAATGCTTTGACGCCACTCACAGACAATTTTTAAAATGTGATCTGTGTTTGACTTGAGAATAGTGGACCCCGTTTCTTCCTCTCACTGTCAGCACCTCAAAATAAGAAGAGAAGTCTCATGAGATCTTCTGATTACGTGTCTACGGGAAGGATTTGGAATTGTCAAGGTTGTGACGCAAAGCCCCGGCAGGACCTCAGCAGCGCCTGGCTGTGGGCGACTTGCGAAGCAGAAAGGTGTCTGCCACTTGGTGCAGGTTTCCTTTCTTGTGTAGCCCAGACCTCCCCTCACCATCCAGGGCTCTTTCCTCTCCGTAGCTTCTCTTAGTGGCGCCTCACGGTCCCAGCTGTCCCAGTGATTGGTAGTACTGCACACTCAGATCTTTTCAAAACCCAGCAACATTTACGTGGTCAGGCCCCCTTTTCTCAGGGCTGAGAAGGTAAATGGTGAGCTTACTGAAGCGCAGGTGCTCTTCTGATGACCTGCGGCGTAGAGTGAAAGGTCTGTCAGATACGGAGTCATATCCGGCAGGTGGCTGAATGTCCCCCTTGCTCCCGGGCTGGTTCTGTCCCTGAAAGCAATAGGTAGTCACCATTCCCAGTGTTTCCTTGGCACCAATACTTTATTTTTTAAATGATGTATGTTATGTATGTTTGTCTGGATAGATAGGTAGATACATACATACCTAGAAATTTAAGCAAGATAAAAGATGTGTGTGGATATATGTATATGTGTGTGTGTGTGTGTATGTGTGCATGATATAGATATGTGTGTACCTATATATGTGTGTATATGATAGGTGTATATATACACACATGCATTAAAACATGCTTTTTGTAAATAGACATTTATAAAACTTTATGACAGTTTATATCTACTTTCCCCTTACGCTATTTATTTGCCCAGGAAGAAAGGTATATGGCAGAAATGACATGAGGACGCCTTCATTTAGAAATAATTAGGACTCCCTGGGTCCCATGTGCATCCTATGTCCTAAATGAATTCATACATATGACTATGACAGCATTTCTGGCAATTTAATCTGCAAATGAATTTTAATAGCCTTCATAAAGTTCCCTCAGAAAACCTATTTTAAATTTAAGAGACTTAGTTTTAACAGAGGCCAGGATTGCAAAGTACATTGCTGCTGGATGGAATAAGACATAAACTGTGTGATACAGCAGTGATACAAAGCAGAAGGGATGGAGAGGGTCTGACCCAGCCAAGGAAGACTTCTGGCAGGAAGACTTGCTCCGTTTGCTGCCGTTGACAGGGGAGATGGCACAGAGCAGTTTGTCCCATTTTCAGCAAACCCTCAGCCACGTGGGGGGCTCTGTGTTACACGATGCGGTGTTCCTAGGATGATCAGAGCGTCATCACTGGAACTCAGGCAGTGAATTAAGTTCAGGCACGCTGTTGGCATCCACAGAGTTGTTGGAGGGTAGTTAGATTCCAAGTATTAGAGAAGGCATTTCAGTCACTGGTCGGGGGGGAGGACATAAGGGCACCTGTGTTCTTGTGTCTTTGGAGAGGTGAGGTTCTCCACAGACGAGTGGGATGGGAAGCCGGCTAGAAGAACCGTCATGGCCGCAGGTTCAGCCCACCAGTTAAAACCTGAATCTGTATCCTGGCTTGACCAACACCTCCTGTGTGAGCTGTGGCAGGGAGAAACATAGGGGGCATAAACTCATGGCCCCATCTTCATGGGCAGGAGAATGGCGGAGGGCTCCTTCATTTCCTGGAAATCTCTAGAATCTCCTGATTGTACATGCTCATGATAACTCCTCTGAGTTTGGCTTCTCAGATCCATCTAACTGCCTCTTGAAATTCGTTTCAATAGCGAACATATTTATTCACTGCCTCGCAGCTGCCAGCACACGTTTCAGGCCCGGGGGACAGTGATAACAAAAGCACAAATGCCTGCTGTGTCCACAGCTCCGCCCTCAAGCTGATCTTCTTGCCTCTCCACCTGGCCGGCCTCCTGGGGTCCCAGCCATCCTAACAGGCTGTGGCTCTCACACCTGTGCGTCAGCCTGGGGTACCATAAGGTTCTGTTTCCAAACGCTTGAACTGTGCTTAGCATTCAGTGTGGCCAAAATTGTGCTGAGTTACTTTACGTCCCACAGGTCAGTGACCCTGTTAGAGCCCTTCCCTCTCACCCTGCCTCCAGCTCCAGTCACCAAGCCCTGCCAGTTTGAAGTTTTGTCAGGATACCTCCAGACTTGACCAATTAAGGTGATATCCTTGGCTGAGGGTAAAATTTAATTTCAACATCCAGTCACTGAATTATCAGACAGAACAATATGTCATGACGTCACACAGACCCCTCTGATAGGTCTGTCTACCCAGTGGGCACGGTAGTGAAGGCCTCTCCTTCGGTGTCCTCACCTCCGCAGGCAGCCTTCAGCGCTCTGGCTGCACAGAGGATCGCAGTCCCGGAACAGTTCATCCTTTGGCCACGTGGCCAAAGAGGAGATAAAAAAATTCACCATGATGGTTAGAGATGGCTCCCCATGAGGCCTCCTCAAAGCTGTGTGTGTGTGGCTCTGTGTGTGTGTCTACAGACCACAGTCTTGTTAACCTGACTGCTGGCTTTCAGTGTTGTTGCCGCAATTACTTATGGGATAATCTGGGTGACTGGGGAAGTGTGGGGAAGAGGCCCCCTGTGTGACCACAGCAACCTCAGCAAACAGAAAGGGGGTGTATATTTAAAAGCTAACCTCAGTCCTTCACACACGAGCACAGAACTATTCACGGTGCAGCACGGCAGGGAGGGTGTATGTTCGTTCACACTTGCCTTCACTTCCGTCACAGGGAGAAAGATGCAGTGGGCAGTTCCCACCCTCCCCACCCCCCAGCCCCGAGTGGGCAGTGGGAGGAGACTAAGTCAGGAATGAAGTAAGGAGAAGTGTGAAAGCATCTAGAGGAAAGATAGGTTCAGATTCTTAACTTTTGCTGAGCTGCCCCTTGTCTCAACGTTGGGCCTCAGGACTGTTTTCCCGGTGACTGGGGCCCGGGGCTGTGTACAGGCCGTGAGGGGCATTCAGGGGAGACGGAATTCCCATTTGGTGCCTGTAGTGGATGCTGAACTGGCCCCTCTGAGCGTACAGTCTCCTACATGTCCATCAAGGACCTTTCCCGAGTGACATCCCAAATTCCGCCTTCATTAGACGTTGTCTGTTTGACTGCCTTTTCCCCCATATTGATCACCATTTCCCCAAACTTGTGGTTCTCAAATTTATCTTCCAAATATATGTCTGAGCATATTATTCTCCTTTTTAAAAGCCACCAGTGGGTCCCATGGCCTCAAGAATAAATTCTGTTTCTTAATTGATAGACAAGTCTTTTATGAATGGCCTCTGCCTGTTCCAGGACTACTGTATCTACTGTACTTTTGCAGTTCCAGACCATTTCTTAACTCTGCATTGTCTAGAGTTTTCTATTTTGGTGGCCAGCTTCTCCTCATCTTTAAGGCTCAGCTCAGGCAGTACCTCCTCCAGTGAAAGTATTTTATGACGTCTCCACATAACTGGGGCACAGTTGTGTGCCTTTTCCACATGGCCCCCAGGTCCCTTAAACATACACGTACTCTAGAGTTCTCACGTGGTATTGAAATTTTCTGTTTGTGAGTTTAGCCATCCTCTCCTCTGAATTGTAAGCCCGGTGAGGACAGTCGCTGCCCCTTGTTCATCTCCATCCCGCAGGCCTGCTGCCAGGTCTGTTGACGTGGGTGGTGGTGGTCACGTGAAGATAAGAACGTGGACCTAAGAGAGAAGGCAAAACAATGTGTGCAACGTTTGGCGACTGGTAACTGCCAGGTTCTATTTAGGGGAAACTGAGTAGATATGTCTCCTTAGGACAAAGCATGTAGGTGGCTCGGTGGTGGAGCGTAAGTGGAATGACTTCAGGTAAGGAGACTGTTCTATGTGGACAGTGACAAGATGGTGGGTAAGCTTTGTGTTCTGACCTAAAACTTACCCATGTATTTTTATTTAGCAATGGTGATAGAACCATTAGCGTTAGAATATTAAATCCATTTTAATGTTCATTGAACATTCCTTTATTTAATATTCATAATTAATGTTCATTTTAATAGTCAAATTATATTTCATAATAAGATAATGATTATTTTGAATATTGAAGCTACCCTCTTTCTGTATTTTGCCTTCTGTGAATACCCTACGTTAGGTACGCAGAAGTCAAAATTTTAGAAAACAGACCAATTAGGAATGGTTGTTCTCATTATTAAGAAAAATTTCTCATCATTCCATTAATCCTAAATCATCTAGTGCTTTTGAAATATGTTTACATTTTTAAAAAGTTATCTTTAGCCCAACATTTTGGGATCCCATGACATTTTCATTACGTTTTATAGCAGTAGCATTTCTGTGACACAGCCAAATCCATCTGCAGTGGGTAGAATTTACCGTTGTCTGTTGCAATTATAGCAAAATAGTTGTACTTACACTCAACACTGTCCTTACTTCTAGACTAAAATGTATTAGTTATTACAGAGGTTAGCCTAAATCTATCCTTTTCCACAGATGTACTCTAAATAGATAGAAGTGTTCTCTGGCGGTCCAATTCAATTCTGGGCGTATCGGTTTGTTTGCTTGTTTCTCCTTCTCTCTCTCCCTGTTTCAACTCTGACTGCAGAAGTTCTACTGGTAGGTTTTATCATCATCACCATCATCACGGTAATCATTTCATCATTTATTAGGTACTTCCTATATACCAGAAACTTAAGAACTTTACACGTATCAGTACATTTGATTTTTATGGTATCCTATGAGACAAGTATTATTATTCATTTCCATTTTACACATAAGAGTAATGTGCATCAAAGAGGTTAAGTAACTGGCTCATTGTCACACAGCTAGTAGGGGGCAGAGGATATTAAAAATCAGAGTTGTTTGACTCCAAAACTTGTGTTCTTAATTACAGTACTCTCATGTTTCCTAGTATATGGTTTGATGCAGTGGACAATTAAATGTCAAAATAAATATTATGTATCTTTTAAAGGCATCACTGTTGTGAATGCTTGAAGCAACTAGTTGTGTCATTGACTTTTTTCATCCTGAAGCCCCAGAATGATTCAGCCTCCGCCTGTTGCCCCTGTGACAGTGATTCACAGCCCAGTAGGGCCAGGGCTGCTGGGGAGTGAGACCTGGACTGGCTGGCATGCAGATACTGAAATCTGAGCTCCAAAGCCCTTCCAGGAGAATCTCTTTTGTAGAGCTCAGCACAGTAGGGCTTTGGGGAGAATTACGTATGATTAATGGTAATATTTTAAATGCGTGCTGAGGAAAGACTGATCATCCGCCCTTCTGCATCTGTTCTGACCCACCTCAACGCACGCTGTTGCCAGAGGGACTGCTCTAAAAGCCACCTCCGTAATCCTCTGTGGCTCCTTATTACTTTCCATATTATATTTCAGTTCTGCACCCAAGCCTTTTTTTTTTTTTTTTTTTTTGCTGTACGCGGGCCTCTCACTGTTGTGGCCTCTCCCATTGCGGAGCACAGGCTCCGGACGCGCAGGCTCAGTGGCTATGGCTCACGGGCCCAGCCGCTCCATGGCATGTGGGATTTTCCTGGACCGGGGCACAAACCCGTGTCCCCTGCATCGGCAGGTGGACTCTCAACCACTGCGCCACCAGGGAAGTCCTGCATCCAGGCCTTTTAAAAAACTTTTACTTTAGTTCTTCCCATTTCTGTATTAAATTTGCCTCAGCTGCACGGAAGTGTCTGTGCTTCCAGCAAACGCTCAGGGTCTCATGCTCTCCTCTGTTCCTCCAGCTGGTCCTTCAGAAATCATGTCGCCACCAAGAAGAGCGTCCCATGTGCTCCCATGGTCTTCACTTACCTCATTCGTGGGGACCATGCCACTCTATTTTTCGTGTACCACTGAACAGTGAATGCCTCAAAAAAATGAACTTATGTTGTTTAGGACCTTGGATATAGTAGG
Source organism: Hyperoodon ampullatus (assembly GCF_949752795.1). Taxonomy (NCBI): domain Eukaryota; kingdom Metazoa; phylum Chordata; class Mammalia; order Artiodactyla; family Ziphiidae; genus Hyperoodon; species Hyperoodon ampullatus. The sequence continues at coordinate 85,994,269 of NC_136925.1, read as the reverse complement.
TACTAAGCTACTAATATCCTTACCCAAAGTGAAACACTACAGACTGAATATCTGCTCAATGAGACATACATTCCTCATTTTGTAGTGGGAAAGATACAGCTATGGAAAGAAAGCAGTGCTCCAACAGTGAGTCAGAATGCTGAGAATCCTTAGACCCATCATGTGTGAGAGTTAGCAGGGACCTTAAAGACCATCCACCTTAACGACCGTAAAGTGTGTCCCCGAGAAGTCTCTCAGCATCAGGACCGTTTCAGCGTTGTTTATATTCTCTCGTACACATCTCACAAATCTCAGCTACTTAAGCAGCTGAGCCTTTACAAACAGAGCCCACTCGTAAGCTTTCACAGACGTAAGAATTATATGCTCCTTACCTATTTTGGGACTTTAGAAACATTGCTGGGTATAAAATACTTGTTATTTTATGCTTGATTGATACAACATGGGATCAACTGCCTTGAATTAATATAAACTTTAAACAACATAACCTGGAATATTAGTTATAATAAACTTATCAGTTGGTATATAAAAGCATCTTATTATTTTATGAGGTTTTATTAGGCTGTTAACTAACGTGATATTGGAGCTTTCAAAGCATTTTCAGCCGTTTATCTGCTGTGCTGGGTTGCTGTTTCTCCCTTGTTGTCTTTTGTTTTGGTAGGAGCAAAGTGTTGATAAATATATACTATATTCTCTTGAAAGGAAGGGGCCATTTATTGTTTGTTTATCACTTATTCCCTTTACTCTTGTAAAATGTTGAAGGAAGTAGTCAAGCTGTTCATTATAAGGGTTCACTGCTGAACTTTTCCACCTAGTTTCCCTTTAATATCGAAAAGTAAAGTAAAAAAAGAAATAATGAATCTGAAATAGCCAGCAGAATACACAGATCCTTTAAAACGGGTCTGACTTTGTCTTATATCATGGGCACTTTTGAGAATCTGATGAAAACATGTGTTTATGGATGACACACTCAACATACTACACACAGTTGTAGCGAGTTCATCGCTCTGTGGTCCCTGGAACCCAGGCTAAGAAGTCCCTATTTTAGAGGTGAAAACGTAAAATCCGACAGTATGTGAGAATATCTTATGTGCTGTAATTTAATAGTTTGTTGGTGATAGAGAGAATAAATCATATAAATATATATCACACGTGATTCCTCTTCAGACGACCTGCCAAGAGCAGATGTGTGCGTGAGTACCAGCCAAACACATCCAATGTGGAACTTGTTTATGTGGTCGGATCCCAGGTCACAAGGCATTAAGCGCTGAAGGAGAGGCCAGCTGCTTTACTGGAGTTATGATCCAAGCAAAGCAGCTTTCTTAGCACAAGTCAGAGTCAAGATTTCTTTCTTGTAACTTTGTACAATACAAGTTTAGAGTTGAGGTTGAAAGGGGCTTGGAAGTTAATTACCTTCCCAGTGATTAAATCCCCACCCCTTGTCCCCCATCAGTTACTAACCAGCGTGTGTTTTGAATGTTTCCACAAACAGCATCCCATGCATAGTTCACCTGGTAACTCTGAACATTTAGATGGTTTTTCCTTGTGTTGAGCTGAAGTCCTGTCCTTATCATGTCCACCTCTTTGGCCCTATTTTATTTATAAAGGCTGCTTCAAATGAGATTACATTACTAAAAATTACGGAAATAACCAGTTTATATAAGTACTGCAGTTTTTCTTTAGTCAAATACAAATGTTGTTAATGCTTCAGCAAATCCTTCATTTCAATTAGATATCAAAGATTTATTTAAATTTTATAATTTGAAAGTGCAATCATGTGTTTGAAAGTGCTTTATAATGCTTAGAGCATTCTACAAACATGTCCTTACTATTATCATTGTCTGAGAAAGAACCAACTAGAACTAACTCCATTTATCATAGGATAATTTAAATATAAATATAATACCTTAAAAGTAAATAATACAGGAAGATTCTGATAACTGAAAATAAATGTGGCACATACAACCTTATTTCAGAGTAATAGGAAGCAGACAATATCTTAGTGAGATGTCTGATTTTGTAAAGAAATATACTTTAATAATTTCAAGTTTGTCATGTAATTTATCAGTCAGTATTTGTAGCTTAAGACAGTGGAAACAATTAAAAATCGGTTTATAGTACAACTGTGTTGACTAATGAATCATTAAAACATAATCGATGAACCCACAAATTGAATCTCTACCTTTTTTTGTTTGAACAAAAATGACCCGTTTTAACCTCAACTACAAATAAAACTTAAAATCCTGAGGAATAAATTATTGTAAAAAGTTTTTAAAAGATTCATATACAGAAGAATACTTATGAGAAAACAGAATTCAAATGACCAGTGTTTGGTCTTGTTTAGGGTGATGATCTGCTGGGTCCATCTCCCATGAGGACAGAAGACAGGATGGCCTTACAGTTTTTGCACCTCAGGGATTTGTGCTTTATGTAAAAGCATTCTTGCCTGTAGGAAGAGTTTTTAATATGCCTAAATTTTATGTTCTGGTCCTGGGACATTTTCTTCTATGATACAGAGAAAATAGTTTATTAATCATTAGGCTTGCAGAAGTGGACAAAGATATAGATGACTTTTTAAGCCCATTAATTTCCAGTATAATGGGAAAATTACCGAAGTTCTTAATTAGTTTACAAGGAAAAGTCTTTTACTTAAATATTTTACATATTCCACTCCTTTAATTCCTTACTACAAATATCCCCAAACTAGGTGTATATTTAAATCACTGAGATTTTATGGTGGGAAATGTTATGTAGTTTAAATAGTTCATTTAAGTGGTAGCTTTATTGTTGTATCATGAAGAGAAACCAAAACATTAATTTCATCAGTCATTTCAAACTATCCTTTTGTTCCCCCAAAACCCGTCCTGACCGAATGCCATTGACTGACTGTTGTTTCAAATAACTGGAAATGTCATTAGATTGGAGCTTGTGCTTGTTATTGGTGGTGTTTATTTGTATTTTTTCCCTAGTTGGAGGGGCACAATATCTTCTCCACCCTGAGCTCCAGTGAATACGAACAGGTGCTTGAGATCATCCGCAAAGCCATCATTGCCACAGACCTTGCATTATACTTTGGAAACAGGAAACAGTTGGAAGAGATGTACCAGACCGGCTCGCTAAACCTTAATAATCAATCACATAGGTAAAAATAATTTTTGAAAGTTTAGTAGCCCAGGAAGGGTTATTTGGAATAAATTTATATTTAAAAACAAAAATGTAATTTGGCATAAATTTATATTTGAAAAAAGAAATGTAAAAAGAATTTATGTGGTTTTTTTGTTTGTTTTATGTGCACTTTATATTTACTTTGGATATTTCGTTATTTGACAAGATTGCTGACAATGTATTGTGAAGGTCACTAAAATATGAATTAGAATTTAAACTGGTCACATAGGAATGGGTACTTTTAAAGGGAAGTCATTTTCCAAGAAGCCTCTCCTTGAATTTATCACAGTCCAGCGTTTGGTCATTGACCTCACAGACTCAAAAGCAAGTGAAAATGGATTCATCAGAATCCAGATCTTATTAACCAAGCCAATGTGATTGATATATAAAACCTGAATTCCATTTTATTGATCTGCAAACATACATTCTAGTTATAAGCATCAGAATATTGGCATTCAGCATGGTCACAATCCTTTAGGAAGCCAAGTGGCAATCCAAAGTGGTTTGAACGTGGGGTCAGAACAGAGAGAATGAGATTCCTTAAATGTTCTAATGCATCAGGCTAAGGTAGTTTGATTCCTTTTTTTCTGAGAAGGCGTGACTTGCCCGCTGGATTCAGAAATGTGTCCGCAGTTTTCATTGTGCACCTGTCCACCCATCTGTCCATTAGATCTCAGTCCACTGGCTAAAACACCTCTTGGCCTTGCCGGTGTGTAGGTGGTTACCACCAGCTTTTCTTTGTAGGACTTTCCCTTTGCTGTTTCCATGTCTGACTAAGTCCATCTTAAGTGATGCCATCTTGATCTTTAGATTTGGGAACTTGTTTATTGGTTCATCCTAGTCTTGCTGAACTTGAATCTATTCTTTTTTGCTTAGGTGCTTTGTGTACCTCCTCTGTAATCCATTAAGGTACTGATCATAACATTTCTTTCTAGAGAAATCTGCTTTCAGTTCTTAGAAGCAGTTCACTCAGGTGCCCCAAACACAAAACATTAGGTCTACAGATGACTATAGACAGATACATAATAAATAAAGTTGACCTCTTCAAGAATATGATCATCAGAGTTTTTATGGGGAACCTTCTTTGAGGAAAAAAATATACATCTTAATTTTACAGAGGGCAGTCTGGACACATTGCCAGCACCCTCCCAGGGTTGGCAGAAGGGTCAGTGTCATGCAGGACAACACACCCTCTTCCGTCTGCAGCCCAAGGGATGCGTGTGATTTACAGTCTTCATGTGTCTGCAGAAACGGGTGTTTGTCCACAGTTCTCTTTCTTATGGCAATTATAAGACTGGAGAAATATGCGCTGGGTTAAGGTATCCTTTGGCTTGCTGAAACCTATGTGTACACATTGTTTTTAAGTTATAAATAAGAGTCATGTAAGTAGTAACAAGTTTCTTGCATATGATTTTAGCAAAATGATTACAATAATTATATTCTTATAAAATAGAAAATTTAAAAATCTAATTGCAAGTAATATTATACTTGGTGCTTAATGCATATGTACATGTTAGTGGTGTATACTGTATAGTTATGATGATTAAATAATTTTAAAGGTATTGCATATTTGTTTTAAGAATTCAAAGAGTGCAGGTATATACAAGAAAAACAATAATAGAGTCGTCCGTGGGTGTTCATTCCCGGAGCCCCTGCAGGTACCAGAATACGGGTATTACGTCCCTTGTATAAAATGGCCCTGGACGATGAATAGGGTCACTCTCCCAACTGCACAGTGCAGATGAGAGACCCGGGGGTCTGCTGGGTCCTGTTCTGCAGAACCAACAGAACCATGCATTCTCCTCTGTTTATTCTAAGCTGTTTATATGCACAAACATACATCTTTAAACAAAAACGTGATTACAGACCTTCCTCGGTATCCACAGGGGATGTGTTCCAGGACACCACCCGCATAACAAAATCAGTGGATGTTCAAGTCCCTAAATCCCTTCGTCGGCCCTTGGCCCTCGTATCCGTAGGTTCCACCTATACAGATTCAAGCAACATAGTACAGGATCCGAGGTCAGTTGAATCTGCGGATGCAGGACCCGCAGATGAGCAGGGCCGACGGTATACCAGATGCCTGCCTATTTTTAAGAGTTATGTGACATCACGTAGTATGGAGGACTAGCTAAAGCCTCACTAAACCTTCCTCCTATTGATCAGATGTTTCTAGAATTTTGCAACATAAATCTGCAATAAACTCTTATAAAGTCATCTACTGTCCTTTAAAAATATATATCACATCGCCTACGGTGCTAGAAATGTAGATACATGTTAAATTTTCTAAAAGGACGGTAGAAATTCACACTTCTCCTCACATACGGTGAAAACTGTTTCTCTTTAAGTATGCCATTCTCTGACAACTCTCTGCATTAAAGATCTTTTCATGTTTGTTGACTTTGTTCCCACTTCTGTTTGTTCACAACTTTTGTGTAATTTTTGTTGAATTCTTTACTTTTTTTATATATCAGTTTGCATTCTATATTTTTGTTAAGGATGTTAACATTTTCTCTGTTATATGTTACAAACATTTTCTTAGGTGCTTTTCAAAAGTTTTATTTAGATTTTATTTTAAATACAAAGAAACTTAATTTCATGAAGCCAAATCTTTTTTTTTTTTTTTTTTTTTTTGCGATACGCGGGCCTCTCACTGTTGCGGCCTCTCCCTCTGCGGAGCACAGGCTCCGGACGCGCAGGCTCAGCGGCCATGGCTCATGGGCCTAGCCGCTCTGCGGCATGTGGGATCTTTGCGGACTGGGGCACGAACCCGTGTCCCCTGCGTCGGCAGGCAGACTCTCAATCACTGTGCCACCAGGGAAGCCCTCATTTGTTTTTATCAAATCTGGTTTCCTGTCTTGCTTATGAAGGCCTCCCCTATCCTCAAAGTAATATAAATTGTACTTAAAATTTTCTATGCATATTAATGCTTCTGGAGTTATATTTTTTATGAACATAACTTTATTTCTTCCTGATGGGTTGAATCAATACCATTTAATTAACAATCTATTTTCTTCCACTGAATTGAATTGGAGTTTCATATAAACTCGAATACTTCTTTGGACTCCTTAAGCCAGGTAATTGTTAATTATCTAATCCTCGACTGTGATCATACTGTTTTGATTATTGTAACTATATTGAAATTTATCATACAACCTGGTAAAATAATCTTCATCTTTCATTTACTTTCTGAAAATTTCATGGAAAACGTTACTTAGTAAATGCATTTTTTATATTTTTATAAGAAAAATTTCAAACTTAAGAGAAGAAGAAATTATACTAAAATGTATACTCATACCCACATTCAAGAATTATTAACATTTTACCATATTTTTTGCCTTTATTTTTTGACTGTGCCACTTCCTTGTGGATTATAGACCTCATTACTCTTTAAGTCCTTCATAGTGAATACTTAAAAAAGAAAAAGAATAGTTTATCGTGTTTGTTTTCAATTTAAAATATCCACATTGGGATTTTGATTGCAGTTATATCGCACTTATTTCTTCACTTGTAAATGAGAGCATATTGGCTTCTCATCCAAAAGCATTGGCATGACTTTTTAGTCTTGGATAACATTTTATATAGTTTATTTACACAGATCCTATCACTTTTTTAGTTAAATTATACTGGTCATGTTATAAATGTTATCACTTGTGAATGTGTTTTTTTCCAGTTTTTAATGGAAATACAATTTCCAGTATAAAAAAAGTTATGAATTTTTATATACTTCTCAATTTTGCTTCATGTGTTTAGAAACTTTGTTATTAGGTGCTTATACATTTGTGTATTTGTTATGTCTTCTCTATGATTTATCCTCTTGTCACTATGAAATTCTCTTTTTATTCTGGTAATACTTCCTGCCTTAAAGTTTTCTGTGTCTAATAGCCACACCAGCTTTCTTGCGCTTACTTATTGGCATGTCATATTATTTTTCAATCCTTTACTGTTATCCTATCTGCATCCTTATATTTTAAATGTGTCTTGTAATCAGCAGTAGTTGAGACTTTCAGTCGCTCCTTCCTTTAGGACTGTCAGTTCGTTTGCTTTTAATGTAATTATATTTATGTTTGTCTCATTATCTTGTTTGTTTTCTCTTTAACCCTTTGTTCTTTGTCCTTCCTTTCCTGTCTTCATTGGAGTTAATGAAATGTTTCCTTTGTTGTTGTGTTCTATATCTTCTATTGGCTTTTATTGTTACGCTTGTATGTTTTCAAGTGGTTGCTCTTGAGTTTACATGAACCTGCATTTTTCAGTCCACCTTGAATTAATATTACTGCATTTCTGTACAATGTAACAATCTTAAAAAGACAGAATCCAGTTATGCCCAGTTTTGTCTTTTATGCTGTTGTTGTTAAATATTATACTGCTACATATGTTGTATACACCACCCAGGTTGCTAATACTTTAAATTAAATAGTTAATTAATTATTAAAGAATTTTTAAAAAGAAAAAGATAATCTGTCATATTTTCTCATATATATACCATTTCCAATGTTTTGCATTCATTTGTGTAGATCCAGATTTCCGTCTGGTAATTATTTTACCTCAGTCCAGACAGCAGATTCTTTCAGCCTTAGTTTATCACCTTTATTTTGGCTTCACTTTTCCAAGATATTTTTGCTGGATTTAGGATTTTAAGTTGACACGCTTTCTTTCAGCATTTTTAAAATGTTATTCGGTTGTCTTCTGGCCTCCATCTCTTTCTTTTTTCCCTGATGAGAAGTCAGCAGTCATTCTTATTGTTATTCTCCTATATGTAGCATGTCTTTTTATTCTGGCTGCTTTTAAGATGTTCTCTATATCCTTGGTTTTTCAGCACTTTGTTTATTTTGTGCCTCAGTGTCCTCCTTGTATTTGTCCTTCTTGAGTTCCTCTGAGGTTTCTGGGTCTCTGGGCTGCTGATTACAGTAACACGTAGTAAAGTTTTAACCACTTTTCTTCAAATATTTTTTTCGTCAACCCATCATTTTTCTTCTGCAACTCTAATTACACATATGATAGAGCACTTAATTCTGTCTTACAGGTTATTAGGGCTCTGAACTGTTTTTTCAGTCATTTTTCCTCCCTGTGCCTCAGTTTGGGTAATTTGGTATGATTCGCCTTTAATTTCAATGATCCTTTCTAATGTTCTCTCCAATCTGTTGTCCATTCCATCCAGTGATTTATTTTATATATTGTGTTTGTCAGTTCTGACATTTATTTGGGGCTCATTTTTATAGCTTCTGTATCTTTTAAAATTCCTGTCTCTTCACCCATTGTATCCAAGTATATATTTTCCTGGAGATTCTTTAGTATATCTATCAGTTACTTAACAGTCCTTGTCTTCATTTCCACCAACTGAGTCCTCTATGGGTCTTTTTCTGTTGACTATTTTTTTTTTCTGAGTCATGGAACACATTTTTCTTTTTCTTTAGATGTCTAGTAATTTTTTAATTTATATGCTACATTGTGGATAATATGTATTCTCTGTTATCTTTCTAAATCCTGTTATCCTTCTCTGAAGATAATTGACTTTTACTCTAGTGGCCAGTTAAATTTCTCATGGATTATCCTAAATTTATGGATGTGTGCCTTAAGCATTTTTTGTGTGGTTCTGTTTCTGTTTTGGCCTTGGTCCTTGGGTCCAGCCAAGGATTTGAGGGGAATATGAATGCATATTTGGGGACTATCGCCTTTGTGGCTCTCTCCTTTCCAGGATTTTCCTCCTCAAATTCCATGTGCTCTGACAGCACAGATGCTAACCTCTCCACCATACTGTGACTTTTTGGGGCCTCTAAATGTCTCATACCCCAACTGAGCCATAATCTTAGCAGAAAAGCTAATAAATGTGGATTATGCCCAAAGGTTTTTAACCCCTTCCAGTTTCTGCCTGCTTTTAGGTACTCAATTGCCTTCAATGAGTTGTTTTTAAATTTTGTTCAGAATTTATTCTGTCATTACTAGAATTCTAAAAATGTGTTTTCTAGCCATTTTATTATGTTTTCTGTGTCAGTTGAAAATATTAGTCTCTTGGATTTTCTAGGCATACTTTCACATCATCTACAGTTAAATATCATTCATTCCACTTTTCTGGTATTGATACCTATTTTGCTTTCTCATCTGACTGTATAATTAGAACCTACAAAACAATATTGGATTATGGTGAAAAAGCAAGTATATCTAATATGTGTTTGATTTTAATTGTAGTGATTTTAGATTTTAATTTTTTATGTGATATGTGATATTATTTGGTAAATCATTTTCATCATGTATGAGTTTTTTTCTTTGTTTCTTGTTTATATTACTTTTTATTAGGAATTTTATCAAATTCATATTCAGATTCGGTGATAATATGATTTTCCTAATTTCTGTGTTATTGATTTCTTATTTTATTAATAGATTTTTAAATTTCCTAATTTTGTGCTACCACTGAGTTCCTTGTACTCTAGTTTCCCATGGAATTACTTTTTTAATATGCTAAGGAAATCAATTTTTGCTTTTTTTTTTTTAGCAAGTTTGTGTCGAACCCATTAATTGACATGTATTTGTTTTTCTGTATGGTATAATAATTTGCTATTAAGATTATGATAGTTATGAAATTAAATTTCTCTCTGGTCTAGAAGGGTTTAAATAACTAAAGATATCCATTTGGGGAAGCTTAAATTATACTTAAATGTAAAACCATTACAGGCTGGCACACTTTTTTAATGGAAGATCTTTTTTTTTTTTTTTTTTTTTTTTTTTGCTTTATAACAAATTTAATCAGTTATACATATACATATGTTCCCATATCCCCTCCCTCCTGCATCTCCCTCCCACCCTCCCTATCCCACCCCTCCAGTCGGTCACAAAGCACCGAGCTGATCTCCCTGTGCTATGCGGCTGCTTCCCACTAGCTATCTGCCTTACGTTTGGTAGTGTATATATGTCCATGCCGCTCTTTCACTTTGTCACAGCTTACCCTTCCCCCTCCCCATATCCTCAAGTCCATTCTCTAGTAGGTCTGTGTCTTTATTCCTGTCTTACCCCTATGTTTTTCATGACTTTTTTTTTTCTTAAATTCCATATATATGTGTCAGCATACAGTATTTGTCTTTCTCTTTCTGACTTACTTCACTCTGTATGACAGGCTCTAGGTCCATCCACCTCATTACAAATAGCTCAATTTCGTTTCTTTTTATGGCTGAGTAATATTCCATTGTATATATGTGCCACATCTTCTTTACCCATTCATCCGATGATGGACACTTAGGTTGTTTCCATCTCCGGGCTATTGTAAATAGGGCTGCAATGAACATTTTGGTACATGTCTCTTTTTGAATTATGGTTTTCTCAGGGTATATGCCCAGTAGTGGGATTGCTGGGTCATATGGTAGTTCTATTTGTAGTTTTTTAAGGAACCTCCATACCGTTCTCCATAGTGGCTGTACCAATTCACATTCCCACCAGCAGTGCAAGAGTGTTCCCTTTTTTCCACACCCTCTCCAGCATTTATTGTTTCTAGATTTTTTGATGATGGCCATTCTGACTGGTGTGAGATGATATCTCATTGTAGTTTTGATTTGCATTTCTCTAATGAGTAAAGATGTTGAACATCCTTTCATGTGGTTGTTGGCAGTCTGTATATCTTCTGTGGAGAAATGTCTATTTAGGTCTTCTGCCCATTTTTGGATTGGGTTGTTTGTTTTTTTGTTATTGAGCTGCATGAGCTGCTTATAAATTTTGGAGATTAATCCTTTGTCAGTTGCTTCATTTGCAAATATTTTCTCCCATTCTGAGGGTTGTCATTTGGTCTTGTTTATGGTTTCCTTTGCTGTGCAAAAGCTTTTAAGTTTCATTAGGTCCCATGTGTTTATTTTTGTCTTTATTTCCATTTCTCTAGGAGGTGGGTCAAAAAGGATCTTGCTGTGATTTATGTCATAGAGTGTTCTGCCTATGTTTTCCTCTAAGAGTTTGATAGTGTCTGGCCTTACATTTAGGTCTTTAATCCATTTTGAGCTTATTTTTGTGTATGGTGTTAGGGAGTGATCTAATCTCATACTTTTACATGTCCCTATCCAGTTTTCCCAGCACCACTTATTGAAGAGACTGTCCTTTCTCCACTGTACATTCCTGCCTCCTTTATCAAAGATAAGGTGACCATATGTCCGTGGGTTTATCTCTGGGCTTTCTATCCTGGTCCATTGATCTATCTTTCTGTTTTTGTGCCAGTACCATACTGTCTTGATTACTGTAGCTTTGTAGTATAGTCTGAAGTCAGGGAGCCTGATTCCTCCAGCTCCATTTTTCGTTCTCAAGATTGCTTTGGCTATTCGGGGTCTTTTGTGTTTCCATACAAATTGTGAAATTTTTTGTTCTAGTTCTGTGAAAAATGCCAGTGGTAGTTTGATGGGGATTGCATTGAATCTGTAGATTGCTTTGGGTAGTAGAATCATTTTCACAATGTTGATTCTTCCAATCCAAGAACATGGTACATCTCTCCATCTATTTGTATCATCTTTAATTTCTTTCATCAGTGTCTTATAATTTTCTGCATACAGGTCTTTTGTCTCCTTAGGTAGGTTTATTCCCAGATATTTTATTCTTTTTGTTGCAGTGGTAAATGGGAGTGTTTCTTTGATTTCACTTTCAGATTTTTCATCATTAGTATATAGGAATGCCAGAGATTTCTGTGCATTAATTTTGTTTCCTGCTACTTTATCAAATTCATTGATTAGCTCTAGTAGTTTTCTGGTAGCATCTTTAGGATTCTCTATGTATAGTATCATGTCATCTGCAAACAGTGACAGCTTTACTTCTTCTTTTCCGCTTTGGATTCCTTTTATTTCCTTTTCTTCTCTGATTGCTGTGGCTAGAACTTCCAAAACTATGTTGAATAAGAGTGGTGAGAGTGGGCAACCTTGTCTTGTTCCTGATCTTAGTGGAAATGGTTTCAGTTTTTCACCATTGAGGACGATGCTGGCTGTGGGTTTGTCATATATGGCCTTTATTATGTTGAGGAAAGTTCCCTCTATGCCTACTTTCTGCAGGGTTTTTATCATAAATGGGTGTTGAAGTTTGTCGAAAGCTTTCTCTGCATCTATTGAGATGATCATATGGTTTTTCTCCTTCAGTTTGTTAATATGGTGTATCACGTTGATTTGCGTATATTGAAGAATCCTTGCATTCCTGGAATAAACCCCACCTGATCATGGTGTATGATCCTTTTAATGTGCTGTTGGATTCTGTTTGCTAGTATTTTGTTGAGGATTTTTGCATCTATGTTCATCAGTGATATTGGCCTGTAGTTTTCTTTCTTTGTGACATCCTTGTCTGGTTTTGGTATCAAGGTGATGGTGGCCTCGTAGAATGAGTTTGGGAGTGTTCCTCCCTCTGCTATATTTTGGAAGAGTTTGAGAAGGATAGGTGTTAGCTCTTCTCTAAATGCTTGATAGAATTCGCCTGTGAAGCCATCTGGTCCTGGGCTTTTGTTTGTTGGAAGATTTTTAATCACAGTTTCAATTTCAGTGCTTGTGATTGGTCTATTCATATTTTCTATTTCTTCCTGATTCAGTCTTGGCAGGTTGTGCATTTCTAAGAATTTGTCCATTTCTTCCAGGTTGTCCATTTTATTGGCATAGAATTGATTATAGTAATCTCTCATGATCTTTTGTATTTCTGCAGTGTCAGTTGTTACTTCTCCTTTTTCATTTCTAATTCTATTGATTTGAGTCTTCTCCCTTTTTTTCTTGATGAGTCTGGCTAATGGTTTATCAATTTTGTTTATCTTCTCAAAGAACCAGCTTTTAGTTTTATTGATCTTTGCTATCGTTTCCTTCATTTCTTTTTCATTTATTTCTGATCTGATTTTTATGATTTCTTTCCTTCTGCTAACTTTGGGATGTTTTTGTTCTTCTTTCTCTAATTGCTTTAGGTGCAAGGTTAGGTTGTTTATTCGAGATGTTTCGTGTTTCTCAAGGTGGGATTGTATTGCTATAAACTTCCCTCTTAGAACTGCTTTTGCTGCATCCCATAGGTTTTGGGTCGTCGTGTCTCCATTGTCATTTGTTTCTAGGTATTTTTTAATTTCCTCTTTGATTTCTTCAGTGATCACTTCGTTATTAAGTAGTGTATTGTTTAGCCTCCATGTGTTTGTATTTTTTACAGCTCTTTTCCTGTAATTGATATCTAGTCTCATACCATTGTGGTCGGAAAAGATACTTGATGCAATTTCAATTTTCTTAAATTTACCAAGGCTTGATTTGTGACCCAAGATATGATCTATCCTGGAGAATGTTCCATGAGCACTTGAGAAAAATGTGTATTCTGTTGTTTTTGGATGGAATATCCTATAAATATCAATTAAGTCCATCTTGTTTAATGTATCATTTAAAGCTTGTGTTTCCTTATTGATTTTCATTTTGGATGATCTGTCCATTGGTGAAAGTGGGGTGTTAAAGTCCCCTACTATGATTGTGTTACTGTCGATTTCTCCTTTTATAGCTGTTAGTGTTTGCCTTATGTATTGAGGTGCTCCTATGTTGGGTGCATAAATATTTGCAATTGTTATATCTTCTTCTTGGATCGATCCCTTGATCATTATGTAGTGTCCTTCTCTGTCTCTTCTAGTAGTCTTTATTTTAAAGTCTATTTTGTCTGATATGAGAATTGCTCCTCCAGCTTTCTTTTGGTTTCCATTTGCATGGAATATCTTTTCCCATCCCCTTACTTTCAGTCTGTATGTGGCTCTAGGTCTGAAGTGGGTCTCTTGTAGACAGCATATATATGGGTCTTGTTTTTGTATCCATTCAGCCAATCTGTGTCTTTTGGTGGGAGCATTTAGTCCATTTACATTAAAGGTAATTATCGATATGTATGTTCCTATTCCCATTTTCTTAATTGTTTTGGGTTCGTTATTGTAAGTCTTTTCCTTCTGTTGTGTTTCTTGCCTGGAGAAGTTCCTTTAGCATTTGTTGTAAAGCTGGTTTGGTGGTGCTGAACTCTCTCAGCTTTTGCTTGTCTGTAAACGTTTTAATTTCTCCATCAAATCTGAATGAGATCCTTGCTGGGTAGAGTAATCTTGGTTGCAGGTTTTTCTCCTTCATCACTTTAATTATGTCCTGCCACTCCCTTCTGGCTTGTAGAGTTTCTGCTGAGAGATCAGCTGTTATCCTGATGGGGATTCCCTTGTGTGTTATTTGTTGCTTTTGCCTTGCTGCTTTTAATATGATTTATTTTTGTTTAATTTTTGACAGTTTGATTATTATGTGTCTTGGCGTATTTCTCCTTGGATTTATTCTGTATGGGACTCTCTGTCCCTCCTGGACTTGATTAACTATTTCCTTTCCCATATTAGGGAAGTTTTCAACTATAATCTCTTCAAATATTTTCTCAGTCCCTTTCTTTTCCTCTTCTTCTTCTGGAACCCCTATAATTTGAATGTTGGTGCGTTTAATGTTGTCCCAGAGGTCTCTGAGACTGTCCTCTGTTCTTTTCATTCTTTTTTCTTTATTTTGCTCTGCAGCAGTTATTTCCACTATTTTATCTTCCACCTCACTTATCCGTTCTTCTGCCTCAGTTATTCTGCTATTGATCCCATCTAGAGTATTTTTTTATTTCATTTATTGTGTTTTTAATCGATGCTTGATTCATCTTTAGTTCTTCTAAGTCCTTGTTAACTGTTTCTTGCATTTTGTCTATTCTATTTCCAAGATTTTGGATCTTGGAAATAGAATCTTGGATCATCTTTACCATCATTATTCTGAATTCTTTTTCAGGTAGACTGCCTATTACCTCTTCATTTGTTAGGTCTGGTGGGTTTTTATCTTGCTCCTTCTCCTGCTGTGTGTTTTTCTGTCTTCTCATTTTGCTTATGTTACTGTGTTTGGGGTCTCCTTTTTGCAGGCTGCAGGTTCGTAGTTCCCGTTGTTTTTGCTGTCTGTCCCCAGTGGCTAAGGTTGGTTTAGTGGGTTGTGTAGGCTTCCTGGTGGAGGGGACTAGTGCCTGTGTTCTGGTGGATGAGGCTGGATCTTGTCTTTCTGATGGGCAGGTCCACGTCTGGTGGTGTGTTTTGGGGTGTCTGCGGACTTTTTATGATTTTAGGCCACCTCTCTGCTAATGGGTGGCATTGTGTTCCTGTCTTGCTAGTTGTTTGGCATAGGGTGTCCAGCACTGTAGCTTGCTGGTCGTTGAGTGAAGCTGGGTGCTGGTGTTAAGATGGAGATCTCTGGAAGATTTTCGCCGTTTGATATTATGTGGAGCTGGGAGGTCTCTTGTGGACCAGTGTCCTGAAGTTAGCTCTCCCACCTCAGAGGCACAGCACTGACTCCTGGCTCCTCAATTTGGGATGATTTGTTGTCTATTCATGTATTCCACATATGCAGGGTACATCAAGTTGATTGTGGAGCTTTAATCCGCTGCTTCTGAGGCTGCTGGGAGAGGTTTCCCTTTCTCTTCTTTGTTCTCACAGCTCCTGGGTCTCAGCTTTGGATTTGGCCCCGCCTCTGAGTGTGGGTCGCCGGAGGGCGTCTGTTCTTCGCTCAGACAGGACAGGGTTAAAGGAGCAGCCTCTTCGGGGACTCTGGCTCACTCAGGCCGGGCGGGAGGGAGGGGCACGGAGTGCGAGGCGAGCCTGCAGCGGCAGAGGCCGGCGTGACATTGCAGCAGCCGGAGGCGCGCCGTGTGTTCTCCCAGGGAAGCCGCCCCTGGATCCCGGGACCCCGGCAGTGGCGGGCTGCACAGGCTCCCAGAAGGGCGGTGTGGACAGTGACCTGCGCTCGCACACAGGCTACTTGGCGGCGGCAGCAGCAGCCCCAGCGTCCCACGCCCGTCACTGGGCTCCGCGCTTTCAGCCGCGACTCGCGCCCGTCTGTGGGGCTCCTTTAAGCAGCGCTCTTAATCCCCTCTCCTCGCGCACCAGGAAACCAAGAGGGAAGAAAAAGTCTCTTGCCTCTTCGGCAGCTCCAGAGTTTTCCCGGACTCCCTCCCGCCTAGCTGTGGCACATTAGCCCCCTTCAGGCTGAGTTCTCGCCGCCAGCCCCAGTCCTCTCCCTGCGCTCTGACCGAAGCCCGAGCCTCAGCTTCCAGCGCCGCCCGCCCTGGCGGGCGAGCAGACAAGCCTCTCGGGCTGGTGAGTGCCGCTCGGCACCAATCCTCTGTGCGGGAATCTCTCCGCTTTGCCCTACCCAGGTATGTGGGGAGTTTCTTGCCTTTTGGGAGGTCTGGGGTCTTCTGCCAGCGTTCAGTAGGTGTTCTGTAGGAGTTGTTCCACGTGTAGCTGTATTTCTGGTGTATCCGTGGGGAGGAGGGTGATCTCCGCGTCTTACTCTTCCACCATCTTACCCGGAAGTCCTTGGGACTGTGTCTTATCCACCCGTGAATCCCCAAGGCCTCAGAGTTCCTCACTTAGTAAGCGGCTTTGCTTGCTCTCGGGAGGCCACGAGCCGGGCGGGCCGCGCGGGGCGCATGGTGCGCGAGCGCGCGCGCGTCGGGCTGTAGGTGAGGGCCTGGAAGGTCTTTAACAAACTTTTTAATGTCTTTTGTGGTTTGAGGTAATTGTTTTGTTTTGGCTTTTCCATTTTATTTCACCTCTTGGTCAACTTATTTTGCTAGAAAATCATTTTTCCTTAGACTTTCAAATTTATATAAAATATTTACACAAATTATTCTCACTTAAAATGTACTTATCTTACTATATCTGTAGTTATCTAATTTTCAATATATTATATTTTTATTTCTCCCTTTGTTTCTTAATCAAATTTGCCCTTTCATTTTAATTATTCCTTTCTTACAAACTTACTTTTTAAAAATTTATCATTTCTTTCTTGTGTATTTGCTCTTTCATTAATTTTTTTTCTTTTTTGGTACGTGGGCCTCTTACTGCTGTGGCCCCTCCTGCCGCAGAGCACAGGCTCCGGATGTGCAGGCCCAGCGGCCACGGCCCACAGGCCCAGCCGCTCTGTGGCATGCGGGATCCTCCCGGACCTGGGCACGAATGCGTGTCTCCTGCATCAGCAGGCGGACTCCCAACAACTGCGCCACCAGGGAAGCCCTCTTTCATTCATTTTAACTTTTATTTTTATACCTTCTTTGTACTTTAGTTGTTCCTTTTCTTATTTCTCAAATTGCATAACAAAACATATATATGTATTATTATCTGACTACTAATTGAACTGTACCCTGCAAGTTTTTGATGAAGCATTCTTCTTTTTCTTAGTTTTTAGATAATTTTCATTTCTGTTTCCATTTCCTCATTGATGTAGAGGTTAATTTAAAAGAATTTCCTAATTTCCAAATACTTTGGGTATTTGCTTACTTTTTGTTTTGTTTCTAAGGATGCTACACTGGATCCTTAGAAAAGGATCCAAAAGAGAATATGATGTATGAGTTCTCATATATGTCTTCTAATTTTTTTGTAAGATAAATGAGTGATTAAAGCAAAAATAATAATTGTACTAAGGTGAGGTTTATATCATATGTAGAGATTAAATATATGAAAACAATAGCACAAAGAATGAGGGGTACATAGAATTATAGTGTTGTAAGGTTCTTATGTTTGTGAAGGGTGAGAGTGAAGTGCTAAGTGGAACAATATTAAATTTATGTATGTGTTATAAATATGTATATTGTAATGTATAGAAACCATTAAAAAATAAAAGCATAGCTTTTTTTAAAGAAAGAGGAAAAATGAATAATAAAAAGTACATTTTATTAGCCCACAATGCAGCAAATGGAAAGCAAATATGAAGACAGTAGACTTGAACCCAATCAAACTAACAATTAAACATAAATGGATTAATACCTCAATTGAAAGCCAAAAATTATCAGACTTGATAAAATAACAAGACTTAATTATATGTTATGTAAGAAATATACACTCTAAATAGGAAGACTCAGATAGGTTGAAAGTAAAATGATGGGAGAAGATATACCATGCAGACACCTTAAAAAATCTGCGTGGCTGTAGTAGTATCAAACAAAGTCATTTTGAAGGCAGAATACTGTGAGCCAGTAAGAGGGATAATTCACCATGACAGAAGGGTCATTACATAGAGAGAAATAACACTGCAAAATGTGCACGTGCACCTAATTAACAGAGCTTAAAAACACATGAAGGAAAATCTCACAGAACAGAAAAGGAATGCAAAACAGAGTTTTACATTTTTCTTGAAGTAATTTATAGAGCAAGTACATAAAAATCTAAGGTAAAGGAAAAATCAACACTGTCAACATCACCTATTTTATATACGCTGAACACTAAAAAATGACTACACATTCTTTTCAACTGCACATGGAATATTTATAAGATAGACTGTGTGCTGGTACCTAAAATAAATCACAATAAATTTCATTTTTTTTTTTTTTTTTTTTTTTTGCGGTACGCGGGCCTCTCACTGTTGTGGCCTCTCCCGTTGCGGAGCACAGGCTCCGGATGCGCAGGCTCAGCGGCCATGGCTCACGGGCCCAGCCGCTCCGCGGCATATGGGATCCTCCCAGACCGGGGCACGAACCCGTATCCCCTGCATCGGCAGGCGGACTCTCAACCACTGCGCCACCAGGGAGGCCCCCACAATAAATTTCAAAAGATCGGATTCATAGAATATTTTTTATTGTGATGGAAATAAAAATTACAACAACCTATGTAGAAAAGCCCTACGTATGTGGAAATTAAACAACACACCTCTAAATAACTCATGTATCAAAGAAGAAATAACAAGGGAAATAAGAGAATATTTCAAACTGAATGATAGGGAAAAAAAACTATCACAATCTGTAGGAGTCAGCTAGAAGTTTATTTTTAAATGCCTGTGTTAGTCAGTGTTTTAAGATGACACATTAAGCAGCTAGAGAAAGAAGAGTAAATTAAACCCTAACTTGAAATGAATAATCAAGAGAGGAGCAGAACAATAAAACGGAGAGCAGCACACAACAGAGAAAACCAATGATGCCAATAGTCAGTGCCTTGAAAAGATTATTAAAATGTATACCCCCCAACAAGACTAAGTAAGGAAAAAGGAGAAAATACCAATCACCAATACTAACAGTAACAGAGAGGATATTGTTACAGAATATGGGCAAAAAGAGGCAGTAAGAGATTATTATAAATAATTTTATGCTAATTTGAAACAGTTAAAAATGGAATAATTCCTTGAAAATTACAACTTATTGTACACGAACCAAGATGAAACAGAAAATCTGAATATCCTATTAAAGAAATTCTATCCTTAAACAGAAAATTCTCCTCATGGTTCCATTTGTGAATTCTATCAGACATTTATGGAAGAAATAATATCAACCTTACACAAAATGTTTCTGAAAATGAGGCTCTACTACTTACCACTTTATTTTATGAAGTCTGAATAATACTGATACCAAAAGCTGACTAACACATTACAAAAACAGTAAATTAAAGATCTATATTGATTGACATGTATGCACTGCTATATTTAAAAGAAAATGCCTTTCCATGAAAAAAAAAAAAAAAAGATCTATATTCCTCACGGACATAGATCCAAAATTCATAACAAAGTATAACAAATTCAGTCACATATTCAAAAGACAATATAACAAATGGATTTTATCTCAGGAATAGAAAAGTGTTTTAACATTTATATAATTAATATAATTCACAGTAATGGAACAAAGAAGAAATACCATATGATCATAGCCAGTGCATTATACTGAAAATAAGTAAATAAATCAACAAATAAAATTAGAAAGGAAAAAGTAAATCTGTCTTTATTTTTAAATCACATGCCATCTACTAAAAAATTCCTCAGGAATCTCCAAAAAAATCTACTAGAATTAATAATTGACTTTAGCAAGTTCACAGGATACGTTTAAAAATTAATTTAGTTTATATATATTAATATTAATTGGAAGTTCAAATTAAAGCAATTCCATTTGCAATGTCATTTAAGAAATAAATTTAACAAATTATATAAAGTCCCTTAAAAAATAAATTTAACAAATGATATAAAATCATTTAAAAATAAATTTAACAAATGATAAAATACATAACATTTCCTGAGAGAAATAAAGAATACTAAATGACTGGAGAGATATATCATGATTATGAATTGCAACACTCAATATTGTTATTGATTCTCTACAAACATTCCTCCAAAACTGCAATTCTAGTCAAAATATCCAGAGGCTACTTTTTGTAGACAGTGACAAACCAACCTCAAATTTATATAGCAATACAAAAGACCTAGAATAGTCAAAGCAATTTTGACAAAGCAAAGACAAATTGGAGGACTTATACTATCTGATTTCAAGACTTACTATAAAATAACAGTAATCAAGACTGGGTGTATTGGTATTAGGGTAGACAAATTGGGACAGATCAGAAAAGATCCATTCAATGTAGCCTGTTGATTTTCAGCCAAGGGGCCAAGATAATTCAACTAGGGAAAGGATAGTCATTTCAACATTGCTTTTTAATTACTGAGGTTTCAGTTGGATGATAGACTTAAATGTAGAAGCTAAAATTATAAAATTTTTAGAACTAAACATAGGAGAAAGTCTTCATGACCTTGCATAGGCAAAGATTCCTTAGCACACAAAAAGCATTAACCTTCAGAGATGTCCGTCAAAGGGTACAAAGTCTCAGTTATGAGATTAATAAGTTCTGGGGATCGAAGGTACAGCATGGTGATCACAGTTAGTAACACTGTACTGTACATTTGAAATTTGCTAAGTGAGTGGATCTTAAGTGTTCTCACCACACACACACACACACACACACACACACACACACATACAGAAAAGGTAACTGTGTAAGGTAATGGATGTGTTAATTAACTTAATTGTGGTAATCATTTAACAATGTATACATATATCAAATAATCACGTGTACAACCTAAATATGTACAACTGTTTTTGGTCAGTCATGCCACAATAAAGCTGGAAAAAGCAAAACACAAAAGCATTAACCTTCAAAGAAACAAACAAATGATAGATTGTCTTCATCATATTAAAAACTTATGATTTTCAAAACAGCTTTTAAGGAAATGAAAAGACAAGCCACAGAATGTGAGAAAATATTCTCAATATTTATGTTTAATAGCAGTCTTATATAACTCTTGCAACTCAATAATAAGACAAATAATCAAAGTAGAAAGTACATGAAAACATTTCCTTTTAAATTTATTTAAGAAAAAATGTGACTTACTTTAAAGGAGATTAAGTATGTTAGTGCAGATGCTATCAAGTGAAATACAGTATGTGAAGTGTACTGTCTGACATGTGAGTGTGTCGTATCAGAGGCTCTTGAGGGATTGGCCAGTAAGGAATGGGAGAAGGGAGCAGAGACACCAAGGGAGACACCCAATTCCACAGCTACAGATTCGGTACCTTTCAGTGCCAAGCCTGGGGCGAGTGCTGGGTGTGCAGCAAAGAGCCAGACAGCCCCTGGCCCTGCTGTCCTGGGCCTTCCAGTCTAACAGGGAGATGGGTGCATCAACTAAGTAACTCTACAGCACATTAAAATAAACTTGTGTTCTAGAAAACTCTTATGGGATGAATTGTGTCGCCCCACATATTCGTATGTTGAAGTCCAGATTCCCAGAATGTGACAGCATTTGGAGATAGGGCCTTTATAGAGGTGATTAGGGTAAAATGAGGCCATGTGGGTGGGCCCTAACCCAATATGACTGATATCCTTGGAAGAAGTTTGGACAGAGATGTGTCAGTGGGGAGACCATGTGAAGACACAGAGAGAAGATGGCCATCTGCCAGCCAACAAGAGGAGCCTGGAAAAGATCCTTCCCTCATGCCCTCAGAGGAACCAACCCTGCCAACACCTTGATTTGGACTTCTGGCCTCTAAAACCGTGAGACAATAAATTTCTGTCATTTAAGCCACCCAGTTTTTGGTACTTTGTTACAGCAACCCTAGCAAACTAATACAGAAGCTTAAGTGAGTTTTTGTCTTCTGCAATCAAAAGAGCCCAACTGACCCTGGGAGCAAATAGTCTTGAGTTTGGGAAGGCAAGAGCCTGGCCAGGCCTAGAGACTTCACGGAGCTTCCTGGGGGTGGGGTAGCCCCCGCTGTGTGCCTGTTTGGCTCCATTGTCCTCCCCATCCCCACTGCTTCCTCAACCCGGCCCACAATCCCTCTGACCACAGACACTCATCTCCCCCACCCCTGGGTGGAGAGTAAGTGGGTAAGGAGACTCCTGCCTCACCCCTGCCCCATCATGGCCTCCCTGCTGTTCTAACCCTAGTCAGCTGTCACAGTCCTGCGGGAAGGGCCGGGTTCACTGCCAGGAAGAGAAACTCCAGGGATCCCACTTTCTGCTTCTGGGGATAAACGGGTGGAGTGAGATTCTCCAGCCCTGACTAATGCGAGGTTTCATGGAGAAGGGAAGTTGAGAGGGTCACAATGACCATACTGAAGAGCAGTTGAGCACATTTCCACTGCAGCATTACCCGGAATCAAAACCTGCATGATTTGATCCTGTTTGCAGTCGCAGCTGCCGTGAACTAACACCCAAGCCATCGGAGCAGGGTGAGTTCAGTTTGTTTGGTAGGATATGCTGTCTGAACCCATCTGGGCCCGATGATTTCTGTTTTGGAAGGTTATTAATTATTGACTAAATTTCTTAAATAGATACAGACCTGTTTGGATTGTTTATTTCTTCTTGTGTGAGTTTTGGAAGATTGCATCCTACAAGAAATTGATTCATATTATCTAGGTCACCAAATTTGTGGGCGTAGAGTTGTTTATAGTACTCCTTAATTATCCTTTGAATGTCCATGAGATCTGTAGTGATGTCCCCTTTTTCATTTCTGATATTAGTAATTTGTATTCTCTTTTTTCCTTAGTTAGACTGGCAACAGGCTTATTGCTTTTATAGATCTTTTCAAAGAGCCAGCTTTTAGTTTGGTTTATTTTCTCTGTTGATTTGCTGTTTTAAATTTCATTGATTTCTGCTCTAATTCTTACTATTTCTTTTCATCTGCATATTTGGATTTAACGTGTTCTTCTTTTTCTAGTTTCCTGAAGTGGAAACTTAGATTTTTAATTTTACATCTTTCTTCTTTTCTCTTATATGCATTTAATGCTGTAAATTTCCTTCTAAACACTGCTTTCACTACATCCCACAGATTTTGTTAAGCTGTGTCCTCATTTATGTTTAGTTATAAATATTTTAAAATTTCTTTTGGTTTCTTCTATGACCTGTGTGTTATTCAGAAGTGTTTTGTTTTGTTTTGTTTTTGCGGTACACGGGCCTCTCACTGCTGTGGCCTCTCCCGTTGCGGAGCACAGGCTCCGGACGTGCAGGCTCAGCGGCCATGGCTCACGGGCCCAGCCGCTCTGCGGCATGTGGGATCTTCCCGGGCTGGGGCGCGAACCCACGCTCCCTGCACCGGCAGGCGGACTCTCAACCACTGCGCCACCAGGGAAGCCCCCAAAAGTGTTTTTTAATCTCTAAATATTTGAGGGTTTTTCAGCTACTTTTCTGTTAATTTCATTGTTATCTAAGAGCATACATTGTATGATTTCTGTTCTTTTAAGTTTGTTAAAAAGTGTATTTTATGGTCTGGAACATGGTCTATCTTGGTGAATGTTCCATTTGAGCTTGAAAAGAATGTGTCTTCTGCTGATGCTGGATGAAGCAATCTACAGATGTTAGTTGTATCATTGTTTGATGAAATTGTTGGATTCAAATATGTCCTGATTTTCTGCCTGCTAGACCTATCCAATTCTGATAGAGGTGTGTTGAAGTCTGCACCTATAGTAGTGGAGCTGATATACTTTTCCTTGCACTTTGATCAGTTTTTGCCTCACATAATTTGATGCCTTGTTGCTAGGGGAATACAGGTTGAGCACAATTATACCTTCCTGGAGAATTGATCCCTTTATTCTTATGAAATGTTCTCTTTATTGTTGATACCTTTCCTTGCTCTGAAGTCTGTTCTGTCTGAAATTAATCTAGCTACTCCCATTTTCTTGTGAATAACATTAGCATGGTATATGATTCTCCATCCATTTACTTTTAGTCTATATGTGTGTTTATATTTAAAGTGTGTTTCTTATAAACAACAAATATTCAGACCTTATTTTTTGATCCACTCTGATAATCTCTCTCTTTTTTTTTTTTTTTTTTGCGGTACGTGGGCCTCTCACTGCCGCGGCCTCTGCTGTTGCGGAGCACAGGCTCCGGACGTGCAGGCTCATGGGACCAGCTGCTCTGCAGCATGTGGGATCCTCCCAGACCGGGACACGAACCCACGTCCCCTGCATCGGCAGGCGGACCCTCAACCACTGCACCACCAGGGAAGCCCCTGATAATCTCTTTTAATTGGTGTATTTAGATCATTGACATTTAAAGTGATTTTTGATATAGTTGCATTAATATCTGCCATACTTGTTACTGTTTTCTATCCTTCGCACTTGTTCTTTGTTCCCAATTTTGTCTTCCACTCTTTTTCTGCCTTTCACACAAAGGCTTGGACGCAAATATTCACAGCAGCATTATTCATAATATATCTAAACTAGAAGCAGCCCAAAGGTCCAACAACAGTGAATGGATAGACAGTTTCTGGCACTTATTCAGTGGAATACTGTACTATTCAGCAATAAAAAAAATTAGAAACTACAGATTCATGCAACATCATGAAAAAATCACACAGTCACTATGTTGAACAAAACAGTGCATACTATATGAAAACATTTTAACCAAATTCTAGGATAAGCCAAACAAATCAATAGTGTTAGTGATTGCGGTAGAATTCAGGCTGGCAGTTGTTGGTGTTGGATAGGGGATATTGAACGGGAAAGGGCAGAAGGAGTGTCTGGATCATGAAAATGTTCCCTGTCATCACTGGTCTGGTGGTTGGACTGTACACATTTTCATACTCATTGAACTATATCTTTCAAATTCATGCATTTAATTCAATGTAAGTTACACCTAAGTTAAAGTATAAGCAACAAAAATATGCAATCTAGAAGTATGATTCTGTGATAAAATATGATATACTTTTGTTTCAAGTGTTCTGTTCTTAAACAAGGTAGAGTATGTCAATTATATCAGTAGGCCTTTAAATGAAATCTATAAAAAAAATTAAATAGAATGGTCCTTAATTCACCAAATGAGATCAAATCTCATTTCTGTGAGGTGATTAGGGGTTGATGAGCTCATAGAAGCCGTTCACAGAATTCTGCATGGTACTGAACCAGCTTTTAATCTATTTTAGTATTATTAGTGAATTCAGTATTCATGCATTTGACACGGCTTTGTTGGTCTTTCATAGATTTTCTTGTGAGGATTCCATAATGATGTATGTAAGAAATTGCATAATTTGAGCCATTCTGCGTTGTCCTAGGAAATGGTAGACATGGAGTTCAGCCACAGGGTGATTTTACAAAGGCTCAGGGCTGCCCTTGCTGTGAGAAATGTTTCTCTTCTCCTTTCTATTTTCTAGAACCTTTACTACACTTGAGTTAACACAGACATCATTTCCCCTGTGACTAGGGTATATATTCCACCACCTCTGTCATAGACACAGGTTCGCTCCAAATGTTCTGTACACGGCATCATCTATAACTTGACAGCTGTTTCTCCAGTGAGAGCTGCAGTTTGCAGAAATAGCTCCATTGAGTGGAGCTCAATATCGTCTCCAAATTAGGCTAGTTTTTACATCTAGCTCCTTGTTTTCTTGCTCTAGCAATTTCTGCTCGAAAGAAACATGGCAAGGGCTCTCTTTCCTGACTCTGCTGACGCATTCACGGGACAGGTGTCTCCAGGTCTGGCTGGTCCACATTCACGGTAGCCGGGGGTTCTCGTCAGATGGTTTAAAAAAGATGCTTCTCCAAAGCTGTTTTCTATCTATTAGTTAATGTGCAGTCTATAAGCTGGAAATATACTTTTGAATACAGTTTATTCTGTTATTTTACTGTTTATCTTTGCTTAACAGTGTGGTATCCTCCTTTGATTGTGAATTCTTGTTCTCTTTTGGGACTCTGTTCCAGCAGCAGTTTCTGGTGCAATCATTTACTTCAGCCCACTAATGTTTTTCTCCTCTTATGTGAATATCCAATTTAGTTTAATTTGTTTTATACATTTAATAAATTATTTATCTGGTATTCAAATTTTTTGTAGTTAAATATATGATTATATTTCTTAGAAGATGATTGTTAGAGATAGTAATTGTAATTGCTCCAATAGATAGTTAATAAATGGCAAACATGGCCTCTCCCTTTATACCTGGAATTAATACTAAAACACAAAAGATGCTACCATTCGTCTGAGGACATCAGTGGCAGACTTTGGCCAAGAGTGAAGTAACCTAATATCTAGAGAAGTGCAGCCTTTATTTAAATTAAGAATCACTGTATTTCTAAACCATAAGCAGAGAGATTAACATAGTACTTACAAGAGCATTTTATTTAGTTACATGTGCATATCCATGTTAAGCCTAAAAATGTTTAGATGGATATTTTTTCTTCCCTACCAATTATTTGGTAAAAAATTAATATTTAAGATTAATATTTTCATAACAATTCTCAAAGTACTGATATTATCTTTATTTATTTTGTGATATTTTTGTTTTAAAATCAGGGTGACCACACTCCCTAGTTGGTCTGGATCATTCTCAGTTAATACCTGTTGTCCTGATATAATTAAAATTAGTGCTCACTTTCACTCTCAAAACTCTCTTGTCTTAGACATAAATTATAATGGTATAATGCCCCATTGAGCATAATCAGAAGACAGAATGTCATGTGATGGAAGTAATTACATTCCAGGCTTTTGTCCACTTGTTGGGCCCAGAGCTACGGGTAACTGTGATGCTGCTGAGCACGTAGGAGGGTTCAGTATTTGTCAAGCAAACAAATAATCCAAAATGACAAAAAATGAAGAGTGTAGGTTTCATAATGTGATCTTATATTCTTATTATATCTTCAGTGGCATTTTGTGTCCCGGTAATTTGCGAATATTTTACATGTACTGATGAAGCTGGAAATCTGCCCTTCCTGGCATCCAGTCCTTTCTAAAAAAGGACAGTATCATGTCAGATATCTCAACTCTCTGGGTTTTTTTTTTCACAAGTATTCTCTAGAACATGACAGATAATCATTTTATATCAAAACATATAGTGTATTCTGAATGAAGCCAGACAGCCGCATGTGCATTAAGTGTTCTATCAGTTAGGAAAGCGTTTAGTTTACAAAAGATAAATCCTAATGACTAGTGTCTCAAAATATAGGGTTTTATTTTTATCCTATTGTAAAGAGTCTGAAGACAGGTAGTTGCTGGCTTAAGTTTAGCTGCCCAGTGATGCTTTCAGGAAACCAGGCTCTTTGTGTTTTTCTGCTCCGTCGTCCTTGGCATGTTGGCCTCTTATTGGTCTCTTACTCTTGGGTCAGCTGGACTTTACCCAGATCATTCTCTCATTTTATGGCTCTCTCAGTCTTTGTTCCTCTCGGTCTGGAGCTGAATGTCACGTAATCTCTTCATCATTGCTGGTAGTCCTAATATTCTGACACTTCTTCCCTACCTTTCGTCCTTACTTCTGGTCCTTGTCACCTGCCCTTGACATTTACTATTATGTCTTTTTTTAAATTTAATTTTTATTTTATATTGGAGTATAGTTGATTTACAATGTTGTGCTAGTTTCAGGGGTACTGCAAAGCGATTCAGTTAGACATATACACATATCCACTCTTTTTCAGATTCTTTTCCCATATAGGTTATTACAGAGTATTATATTGAGTATAGCTCCCTGTGCTATACAGTAAGTCCTTGCTGGTTGTTTTATATATAGTAGTGTATATATGTTAACCCCAAACTCCTAATTTATCCCTCTCCAGCTTAACTTGACATGCCCTTAACATTGACTATTATGTCTTATATGAACTTGACATTGTAGCCACAACTGTGCTTGAAAATATTAGGTAATTTTCTTATTCTTTATTTTGAAAATGAATCAACCAGAGACTAGATATGTATGAAAGTCATTGCCATGTGTCTTTCAAAATCAGATGAGTGACTCACTTTTATATTAGACATACATACAGTTTTATGTTTACAAATATCTCACATTTAGTAATGAGTATGTTCTTTAAACTTTTTAAATAACAGAGCCTGCCAAGTGATTTTAGGACCCCAGAAATGAATTATTAGATCAGTTTAAATCTAATTTATAAAAGGGGACTTGCGAGTGACATAAAAGATGGAGAGGAGGAGAAATAAAGTACACCAAAAAGAGAAACAGAAATTGTAAACTAATTCATTCCTTCACTGAAAATGTACTTCGATACTCTTTCCCTAACCACAGTTAAACCACAGTTAACCACAACGAAAATGAATGTCACATTTGGAAACCAGCTCTGGACTCAAAGCTAGGGTCGGCAAAGGGTAGCTTAGTTTTTCCCTGAAACAACTAGTGATCATTGTCCCCTTTGGACAAAAACTGAACAGAACATCCATGGAAATCAGAGAACTATTCTTGAATTACAGCATCTTTCTTAATGGAGGAAAACATATAGTCTTGCCTAAGGACCACTTTAGCAAACATTATGAAAGATCAAATGTTTTTTAAGTTATGAAATTAAGTTAAAGTATCCTTTTAAATGTTAAATGACAAATATATGAGTTAGTAGTAGCTTTTATAATTTTTATTTCCATGTACTTCATGTTGGAATTGCCTTCCTCAAACATGTATTTTAAAAATCAACTAAGTGCAGAATTTTATCCTTAAAAGCTTTCGGAAATATATGAATGAAAATGTTTATTCTCTTAATCTCAGGGAATATTTGTACCCTTCAAAGACATTCCTTTGCCACCATTCCTCCGAAGTCTTTCCTTAATTTAGATTTAGGTGCACGTCAAAGAAAGGGTACGTTAAACACTTGACCAATTCTTTAAACAATTCAGAAACAGAGCTAGAAAAGATGTACACTTTCACACGGCTACTGCTCTGTACTTCGTTTGTGTGGTTTCCTTTATTCTTAGACCATAATGCAGTTTCCTGTAGCATTTTGTCAACGTGACACCAGTGATCTGTCTTTACCTGCAGTAGTAAATGTACGAGGGCCTCGTTCTGCTAGGTGTGTGTTTTATGTTTCAGCCGAAGAACTTGAAATGTAGGGAAACTACTTTCTAGCATGAAATCACTGATGTCTTCACTTGATTTAAAGTAATACAGAGTTGCCCATGTTAGGAGGTCAGAGTCATCAACTCTGGGACTAACACAAGGATTCTGTTAGGCAAAGAAATTTTAAGTTAGAATATGTTTTTAATAACAGCAAATCCCTCTGTGAGACACCTTTGCTCAAGACTGATTCTGCATTGACATATAATTTCGTTTTCCCTCTTCTTAATGGTGTTTTTCAAAAAGCAACACAGGGTTCCACAAAAATAAGAATTGAGAACTTAAAGTTTATTGAGTGAGATCATCATGATATCATGCTGATGTTTATATTAAAGGTTATTATTTGTGTCTTTGGAAACAGTAAGATTCTAAAATCTTATCTATGATTTTGGTTCTGCACCTATTCAAATAATATTCTCAGAATCTACAGCATCCTTAGTCCAGTTTAATATCTAATAAATTAACCAAAATAGGTCATATTATGAGAGAAGTACAGTAGTTTTTATAGACATGATTTAAGTTACTCAGTACACTGATTTAAAATTCCTTGAAGATAAGTTTTAAAACAAGAAAAAAAATCATTAAAATGATAATTTAAGGGAAAACGGATTTAACCTAGTCTCTTTTCACATGCTATGTATGACCTAATTTTAAAATAAAACAAAGGGATTAAAATAAGGCTAGATGACAGTTTCTAAGGAAAACATCCACTCGTATACCCCCAAGCACTTGCTTTTTATTTAACCACTTGGCGCCACTTTACTGACTTCCTATAACAGTTACAATTAAGACACCTCCTAATAGAAGCTCTTTCTATATGCACACTCTAAGATAAGCAGGATGTCCATTTCTTTTCTTTTCTTTCTGTTGTTTTGGTGACAATCTTGTGCTGGGTCCCCAAAACCTAATGGCATAGATTTTCTTAGATTAGTAGAAATGTTGGCTTTAAATTCATTTTTCTATTTCTGTGCAATTTAATATTTAAATGGTTCAAATTTCAAATGTACTTTTCCGTGTGAACAACAGCTTTTTAGCTCCCCTTCTGGGCTACTCCCATGTGTTGGGCGACCTCCATTTGGCCCCCAGATCCACTAAGCTTGTCTTCCACTTTGATCCCCAGGGGCAAGTCACTCAGCTCCCTTGCCCTCCCTCCAGCTTTCATCTGGATTCAGCCACGGGTGACGTTGACAAGAGATCAGAGGGCAGGAGGAGAGAAGAGTTGGTGTGTTCGTTCCCCTTGCTTCTTCCCTGTGGGTCCCCGGTTTAACAGCGCTTCTGGGGGCAACACCTCAGGCCCTTGCTAGCTGTCCTTCATCCCTCCAGGCCCTGGGTGGGAACCTGCCTACTAACACTGGCCCTCGGTGCCTTACTATTCCTTGGTTTTCCTCCAGGCCATGTGAATAGTCCCTTCAGTCAATCCTCCAATTCTCCTGGGTGTGTCATCTGTTTCACGTCAGGATCCTGGCTGATATAACCTTGTAGTGAAGTAGGTATTAAAGTTACTGTGTTTTACAACTGGGCTATATTTCTAAATTTCTCTCCCATTTAAAGACTTAGTTGGTATGTGGGAGGTTGCAATGAGGTCAGAGCCTAGTAAACAGTGAGGGTAGAGAATCAGAGGTCCTGAGTATTACATTTCCAGCTCACTGTGGAAATCCAGCCAGCCTTTCAGTCTTTTTGAATTCTAGTTATTCACACAAGTGAGAAATTGTAATAATAATCATATGAGAATTCATTCTTTGTTTTTCTTCACAGTGCTACCTGAAATCTTTTATAAAGTGGCTTATATGTTTCATCTGCGTGGTTCTACTTCTTTTGCAATAGGACATCGTATCCTCGGCTAACTAACTTTACAGAGTCTGTGGCATGGGATGAGGGGCAGTGGGGGAGAGCTGGGGCTTCCTTTTTGGCCACCAGTAACTCACCTGAGATCCTGCAGGCTGTGTGGTTTCTTTTCTCTCCCTTTTGTAAAGTTCTGTGATTCTGTGATTGTGGGATGTGGGAAGAGAATTTTAAAATAGGCTAGCCCTGGGAAGGCAGACGTATGCACTGGCAAGAGGCGCTCGCTTTCAGGTCAGAACCTCTGCTCACCTGTGACAGGTCCTGTGTTTTAAGTTGCTCTAGCCGGTCTGGATGATGCTGGGGGGTGGGGAGAAGGGAGGAGGGAAAGACAGGGAGAGAGATGTCTCTTATTGTAACTCCTGTGGATGTTAACCTATTTCAACTTGGCACTGCCTCTAACGACTAGAACCCTCCTACTTTCTTTGTCTCCACTACTGTCACCTTAATTCAAGCTGCCGTCCTCGCACATCTGGACTGCCGTGTGTTCTCCTAAACGGCCTCTCAGAAACCTCCGTCCCCCTACAATGCTACAGTTCATCCTCCTCTGGGCAGAGCTGAGGGATCTCTTTAAAAGTGTGTCATGTCGCTCTTCTACTCACAGCTGCCGGCATCTCACCGTCAGACTTGGTCCTGTCTTGTCTGGAGACTTAGCAGCGGCCTGGGCCCTCCTCGCTCCTGCGTTTCTGCCAGACTGGCTTTCTCGCTGTTCCTCCAGCACACCTCACCTATTCCCATGTTAGGACTTGTACGCACACTGCCGTCTCTGCTGGACTCTCTCTGTCATCTTCATATTTTTGCCTCTCTTAAAATATTTATTTATTTATTTGTCTGTGTGCACTGGGCCTTAGTTGCGGCACGTGGGTGCCTTAGTTGTGGCACATGGGCTCCTTAGTTGTGGCATGTGAACTCTTAGTTATGACATGCATGTGGAATCTAGTTCCCTGACCAGGGATCACACCCGGGCCCCCTGCATTGGGAGCGTGGAGTCTTATCTTCCCTGCACCACCAGGGAAGTCCCCTAAAATATTTTTTGTATAGACTTGTTGTGTGAAAATCTTTACCTTATTTTCTACTTCTCCCCATTGGAACATTAGTTCTACAAGAGCAGTGCGTATTTCGTTTGTTATTTTCGCCGTGCCTGATACATACAGGCATTCAAGACTTTTTGGAATAAATGAATGTAGTCAGTCCCCCCAGAAATTACCCCCGTAGAAACTATCTGTGATAGAGGCATTGTGTTGTGCTCTTACTGCAGTGCTCTTAGTCAGGAGGCTGTGCAAGATCATACCAAGAGCACAGTTGGCATAAACTCCATCCCTTTCACAGTTGGTTATTGGAATGCATTACAAATTAGGTCTCTATACCATTAGGTCTATATTCCAGTCAGAGAAAGAAATAAAACAATTCCAGTTCAGGTTACTATTTCTGGAAAACCATGACCATCTAGCTGATTTGTCATGGAGAGTCAAAAATGAGTAATTTTTATTTACTAAAGGCATTTAGTACAAATTTTCTTATCTGTCTTATTTTTTACTTGTTT
This sequence comes from Hyperoodon ampullatus, assembly GCF_949752795.1. NCBI lineage: Eukaryota > Metazoa > Chordata > Mammalia > Artiodactyla > Ziphiidae > Hyperoodon > Hyperoodon ampullatus. The sequence continues at coordinate 85,961,662 of NC_136925.1, read as the reverse complement.
GGTTCACAGTAAAATACTCTTAAATTGTTTTGTCTAAGTAGTTTTGATAGTGAAATCTAAAGGATAACTAGGTTATAAGCTTTTCAACCCTAGTAGTAGCAATGCTACCTATGGAATCATATCCAGTGAGAAAGCTGGCTCCACATGCTTTCCAGCGCCCAGTTCTATTAACATTTTTTTCATAGATTTATGAGATAAGAAATCTTTTTTGAGATAAAGCTTATTACAATATTTAGCCAAAAGAAATAAATACTGATTTTTTGTGTGAATGTAGATTGAATAAAATTGAATTATTTCTATCTTATGAAATAATTATTTGTTAACAAAATAATAATTTTTTCTCATGTTCTATTTCTGTTTAAATGAATTTATCTGCTGAGCAAACAGATAATATACTTGTTGCTTTAGAAGCCCAAATCCAGAAATAAATATTCTTCTTTTAAACCACAAAGTGCTTAGGAAACTACCTCATCAAGAAACCATGGGGTTTCCTGATCATTTTAAAGGATTTGCATCTTCACGTGGCATCTGTTTTGGTGTCACAGGATGGGTACATGTAAGTCTCATGGACGTTTTTAAAGTTATTTAGGATTCCCTGTTAGAGACATGATACCCTTTTGACATGTGTCCTTAATGAAAAGTAAAGTTGTGGAAGATACCATTTAATTAGGCTAATGGGCTAAACGAAATTGGCTGATGGAAAATGAAAGAACCTTACGAATGATTGGCATCAAAGGAACCTGCTTTAGGGAACACCACTAAATCTGAGACTCTGCCCACACGACCGACAGATGCTCTTAATATGCTTTGGGCGTGGCGGGCAGGCTCAGGACCCAGGGAGTACTGTGCCCACAGATGGGGATTGTCTGTGCACCTCCAGGAAATAAGGTGGCCTTGAGCAGCAGTGGAGTCCTCAGACACATTAGAATTTAGGTAGGAGCTGGAATTATGACACCTTCTCACTTGTTATGTGGTTTTGTGTCTTTCTCAATAATTTGCCTTTTATTATTATGTAATTTGCTTTGTAAAAGTTAACGTCAGTAACATTAAAAGCTCTTAATAACTAGTACTTAGTGCCACCAGTAAGTGTAGACTTCATTTAGGGTAACTGCATGTCACTAGACCAGATGCATTAAAATTATAGGGGCTATGTCTGTTTGAATTCTTTTAAGCAATTTTTATCTTTCTCCAAGAGGAAATATTAAACCAAACCATATTTAGAATAAAAAATCAGACCTAGAACACATAGTTGTGAGTGCAAAGCAATTGAAAAGGAAACTCCTTTCAGTTGGGAAGTTGGAGCTTGTAAAGTGTTTGGAGACATCACATTTCTCTGCAGGTGGAGAGATGGGAGAGAATTCTGGAAATCTACATCTACTCTGGCCTTGTCTTAAGCCAGTTATACCTTGAAGACATCATTTCATTTATTTGCACCTCAGATTTTCCCTATATAAAATGAAAGGATTGGGACTTTTTTCTTCAAGGTTTCTTCTCACTCTAAATTTCCAAAATTCCATGAAAATCAAAATCTGGTTTGTGGCAGTAAAATATAGCAGGGGATTTAGATGGTATCAGGGCCGTGCCCACATAATATTTTATTTCAACAGTAACAACCAGACAGCAGGAACACAGGATATACTCTTCGTGGAACTAGGGACAGAAGTGACTGCTGTTCTTACAATTAAAGCTACACTGTTCTTTAATTCTTTATTTTTTTGCCTGTTAGTTGTATCTGCTCTCTAACGCTATCGTTCCCCCACCATGAAGTGATGCCTACTTTAGGCCTCACTCACTCCTGAAGATACAGAAGTCTTTCCAGTTGTTCTTATAAATTTTCAAATGTTGCAGTGACCAGTTTTATATTATTGTGTTCTAGAGACCGTGTCATTGGTTTGATGATGACTGCCTGTGATCTTTGTTCTGTGACAAAGCTGTGGCCAGTAACAAAATTGACAGCAAACGATATATACGCAGAATTCTGGGCTGAGGTATGTCCTTGATTTTTATATGAACATAGATAGTATCAAGAAATGAGAAACAATTGGGAAGAAATTAAATATAAGGATAATTTAGTAACTATCTTAGTTGCTCATGTTGCTAGTTACTTAAAAAAACTATTGTTTAGCATTTATACAGGTATGAAGTAAGAACAGTCATTCTGTTACATCTGACTTGAATATGTGTGTAAATTCTCTGATCTCCACTGAAATATTTCAGGAACTGATTCCCTGAACAGTAGTGCAAGAGTTTTCCTTATTTAATAGCCAATCTTTTGTCATCCATCCAATAAACTGTATTAGGCCATCTCCTTTATGTCAGCCACTGGAAAACGTACTAAGAGGGACCCACAATATCACGGGCTTTATGTGCCTGCAGCTAGAAATTCGAGAGAATAATCACGTTGTACCGTAGAAACTGAGATTATGTAAATATACCAAATGGTCAATTCAGCTGCAAATTATGAGTTCTGTAGAATATGTGGGATGTTAATCCATGAATTCCTGACATGTGAAACAACCATGTGAATTACTTTCATGAATACGTTTTCTAGACTGATTATCCAAATTATCAGAAACATGTGTTTACTCCTTGATTTGCCATGAATAAGTAGAATATAATTCTCTTATTCAAATGAATCCACAAATACTTAGATTCCTGCATATTCAAAGATTATGGAAAAAAAACTGTAAAGTGTTTGTGCACCTCATTTGTTCTGAAGAAGTAAAAGTAAATTTGGAGGACAAAAAGTTCGGTAGTTGATGGTTCAAACCATAAATCTCATGCATGTAGAAGAGTGGATGTAAAAAGTAAAAAACAGTAAATCATTCAGCTAACAATTAGTAGAAATAGTCTATAATGTTGATCTGTCTTATAATTGTAAAGCCGAAGAATTTTTTTGGGGTGAGGACCACGGGCATTGAGTTGAATATACTCATGGTGTTATTTCTGAAATACACAACGCATACATTGTGTAGGCATCCTCTTGCATGTTTTTTTTTCTTTATTTTATTGTGTGTGTGTCAAAATCTAGTTACTGTCAGACTCAGGAAGATTGTTTTTAGATGTACATGTCTGAGCTGTAATGTTTGACTTTATTATCACAGTCAACTTAATTTGCATGTGTGTCTAAAAGTAGTAACCTAGAATTAATTCTATAAATACCACATAAGAAAACTTGTCTGAAGCTAGCTTATTGTTTTGCAAATACTTTTATTTATTTAACTATGACATACTTCATACCATAACAATTATATTTGGATTCTAGAATACGAATCGAAATGTGAGAGACGTGTAGACTTTTTCCTTTCTATTGCCCATTGGTTTAACAGCCCACAGGGAGCGATTAGCTGCCCGAATGCTCATAAATGACGTCTGCAGGGAGCTCGTAGTCCGGGGGTGGAAACAGAAATGTAATCACCCAGTCTTGACAGTTGATCGTTCATGAAGTCCACGCTTCTCACCTCGGCCCCGCACTCTCTCCCACTTCTTCAGAGCTTCACCAGATTCCGCCTGGGTTACTGCAACATCTAACTGGGTTCCTTGCCTTTATCTTTTAAAATCAGTGTAACAGTGATTAAGAGTATAGTCTCTGGTGTCATGTTGCTTGAGATGAAATCCTTGCCTTAGTACTGAGACTGAGCCCTCAGGCCAGTTCTCTGACTCATCTCTGTGCTTCGGTGACCACACTTGCAGGTTCAGGACGACTTTAATTCTGTTTATGTCAGTACCACACCTCCCATCTTCCATCTCTCCACGCTGACATGACAAAGATGAAAATCACGCGCTTGATGCAGCAAGCCCTCTGCCTCTCCAGGCTCTCCCACCTTTCAACCCCTGTGTCCTCTGGGTCCCTGACCGTGCTGTGCAGTTTCATCTGCCTGGGGCTCCCTCCCTCACCCCTGCAGCCCCTCCCCACTGAGCCCCAGACACCCCTGTGCTCCTGCACACACGGTCCATGGTGTCCCATTGTTTTCCTCGCCAGCATCAATCCTTATTCGGGTACATATTCAAATCACTGCTTATTTTAAATCTTTTTGTATGTTGGGCTTGTGACATCCTTGAGCAAGGGGCCTAGTTATTTTCATTCACTGAGGACAGAAAAGAAAAAAAAAGCTTGAGAACTACTGCTGTTCATATTTAAAGCAACAACACCAGAGCAAACTCTATACTTCAAGTGACTTTAAGTAGTCAAAGCAAGTGTCTTCATCCTGTACACAAACATTCTTAACAAGGGTTATAGTAAGTTGTCTCTAGACCTTATCTTAGCAAATTCAGGGTGGTTTTAGTTGTTCTGTGCTTTGGATTTCTGAAAACAAGCATAATTAAAATAAAATAATAAAATAATTAAGAAATGTGAGGGAAGAGTGTGAGGTATTCAGTAAAAATTTTAACAATCTTTAACCTTAAAAAATAAATAAAAACAGTAAGATAATTTTTAAAATCTATAAAACGGGGATAATAATATCTAACTCATAGTATTTCATGAAGATTAAGTGAAATAATAATACAAGTTGCCTAGACCAGAGCCTGCGATACCATACATCTTTAATAAACATCTATAATTTTTAACCTTTATGCTGATGTCTAGCCAGTTATACTGTATCTTTACTGACATGTTTTAGTAGACTATTGTTTATTAATGATGTATCAATATTCCTCTTTAAAGCCTAGCTTCACCCGGTGCTTTGCATGTGAAAAATCATCTGAAGAAGTGAGATAAAGACCTTGAGGTTATTGCACATTTTGTTCTCGTGTTCCTCCTCACACATTTATCTCCTCTTATTTCTAACTAACTTTCACTAACTTCTACACAATGAAACCAGAAGAGATGGCTAGGTTTCTGGTAATTCAGTTCAGGAGAGGAATATCAGGATAAAAACCTGCAATAATACATTACATTTTTTTTATTCTGACATTTGTTTGGGTCATTAAGCAGCAACATTATTCATTTTGAAGAAAATTAATGAAAAAAGGGAACAACTCATTAATACCAAAGTTTTATAACAGTTTATTAAATTGAGAGAGCCTTGTTTTCCCCTGTTTCTCCCAGGGTGATGAAATGAAGAAGCTGGGAATACAGCCTATTCCCATGATGGATAGAGACAAGAAGGACGAAGTCCCACAAGGCCAGGTATGAATTGTGTTGTAAAGTCCAATCGTTTACAGTGGCTATAACAGCAGATATGAATAAAAAGCATATGCAGTCTTATAGGACCTGGAACCACCTGAAATCTCCATTTAGACAGACTTGGAGGATAGTAAGACCATGAATGGGAAATCCTAGTTGGACTTAAAGGATTCACAGCTAGCCTTGTCATCTAAGGATGAAATTGCAGTCAATTGCAGGCTTTCTTTTCTTACTTGAAATAGAGGGGATGGATGCATTTGAATTGTTGATATTTTTAGCAAGCAGAAAATATTTTGTCATCAACAAAGATATTTTTTGGAGAATAACATTATAGATTTTGATTAGGTCCACTTTTCCTAACAACTAATGCATATATTTTAGTACATTTTGAGTTTTGTCTTACCATAAACTGGCACTAATTATTCTCTTTTCAGGTCTTACTACATAATTTATGTTAATTTTTGATGTTTCGAGAGCTCTTGTGCCTTGTTAGTTTTGCATGTGTGCGTGTGTGGTGTGATATATTCCTTTTATTATGGTCTTTTTAAACTCTCAATCTTCTAACATCATAATAAGGATGTTAGTTGTGGACAAATAAATATAATATAAAATTCAGTTTAGAAAACATTTTAGAAAATTCACAAGATGAAGGTTTTGGATAAGTTCTCAAATTTTCCTACTTAGTTATTTAAAGTTAAGTTATTAACTCTTAATACAAAAGTTTAAGCTTGTCCACAGCTCTTGGAGGGCACAGCCCAGCAAGAAGTGGCATGATTTTCTCACCATCATTGCTCTGGGGAGCAGTTTACTTGTTCATATCCTTAACCAGTTCTTCTAGCAGGAGGCTCACTTTCCTTCTCTGCTGACTGTATACTGACATGCCTACCATGCATGTTGCAGGTGGACTTTGCAGTTTAGTTTTATTTTAACATTGTTTGTGGAACTTTCCCGTATAGGTAATCACAGTGATTATTCTTTCCTGTCTTGTGCCTGCTTTTCATGTCACATTGTAAAAGTCCTGTCCCACCCTGAGATTATATAAACATTTGTCTATATTTTCTTCAGTTATTTTTTTTATTTCATCACTTTATATTTAATTTGTTAATTCATTTGGAATTTATCTTGTTATATGGATAAGATAGGGAGTTGATGATGTTAGCTTTTCCTTGTAAATAGTTGAGCAGTCATCCCAATAGGGTACATAAGACTACTGAAGATGTTGTCAGGGAATGAACTTTGTTCTCATGTTATTTCATTAAGAGTAGTATGTTTCTGCCAAAATTCCAGATCCATTTATAGTATTAGAGAATTTTAAATAAAATATTTCTGTGATCAGCTAGTATTTTACCAAATATATTGCTTCTGACTTGAGATTACTATGAAATTATTCTTTGCCATAAAAATAAAAGACTCTACTTCCCAATAATTAGTCTCTCTCTCGAGACCTTCTGCTTCATGGCATCTGCAAAATATTGACATAAGAAAGTCTGTGCATGAACTGTAAAGTTAAAAATGAAAATGCATTTATTCTAGCAAGGTGACTATGATGATAGACTTTACAACAGGAGAAAGCAGAAAGGAACCAAGTAGATTTGACTCTTCTATATTCCTTGGTGTGTCTCACCAAAATTCAGTTAAGAAACTGGTAAGTCATGGCTTGCCCGTCACTTTATCTAAGGAGCCAGTTTTATCTTGTACATGTTGTCAACCATTAGGGCAGTTATTTGTAGCCAGACAGTCTGTGTTCTCTGGTTAATCATCCAGCAGCTCTTTTCCATGTGGCCTTCAAAGGCCAGTCGGGGCCAGCATCACTTATGTGCACAGTGGCCCAGAATAATTCCTAATAAAATCTTTAATATATTTTTTTAAAGTATCACAGATTAAAAACTTTAAATTCTGACATATTGAGAGAGCTCTTACCTGAGAGTGCTATGATAAAGTCAGTGAGATTTGTCGTAGGTCAAAAAAAGGGAGGGAGGAGATGAAGAAAATTTCAGTAAACCAAATGAGGTACCAAAGCTAAGAGTAACAAACAAGACACCCAACAGTGGGTGATTCCTGAATATTAAGTTGGTGAAGAATCCCCCATGTAGAAGAATAGCAGATTTGACTTTGAGATGCTTAATACTTAAAGTACTAAATTTAACCAGAGATAAAAATAGGACCTGAGTTATAACTAATCTATAAATAGAATCCCATTGAATATTGTACTTGGGTTTTAGATTAACTTCTTTTTATGTTTTAAATTTTTATGTTTTATTTTGTGAATGTATTTTAATGAATTTTTAACTGTAATCTGCAGTAGTGTTCCTTGAGCCAAAGATTACTTAGCAAAACCGGAACATTTCGTTTTTTAGGTAGGCTTGAGGAGTAGAAAATTCACTTGAGGAATATAGTGTTACTAGAATTGCTAATGTGCAATTGTGTTTCTTGTCCGTGGTTTTTGCGCTGAGGCAGCTTGGATTCTACAATGCCGTGGCCATTCCCTGCTACACCACTCTCACCCAGATCTTCCCGCCCACAGAGCCTCTCCTGAAAGCCTGCAGGTATGCACAGTAGTTCAACCTGTGATGCTATTTTTTAAAAGGTAAGAATGTATAGGGTTTTATCTCCAAGTATATGTGTCTTCACTACAGTTTACAATAAATGGGCTGTGTGTTTGCCTATGTAACAAGTATACATCAAGAGTATTTATTCATAAAGTTTTGAAGTTTTGTTTGTTTGTTCGTTCTTATCACTCAGAGATCCCTGCCCAATGCTGTTTTGAAGAAGACAATAATATCTTTTCTGGGCTGCTGGTTTGGAAAGGCACCCAGTTTAAATCACACAGTTTATCGTTTGAATGGAAGAGATGGAATCTTGAATGGCATCTTCTTTAAGTTTCATTTTCTTCCCAGAAGAAATGCAAGCCATCAACAGTTGATCTGTTCTAGTTCAGATTTCTCTGTGTCCTCTCATCATCTTTTTGGAGGGCTAAACTCTGCTAAGAACGTTGGAAATTTTTTAAGATTTTCATCTTACTTTGAAAGGAAATTCCTTTGGGGAAGGCGAACGGTGTTGAACAACGGCTGTGTGAGTTGATTCTCTGCAGGGGAATTGGTTTCGACACGATTTTTCTAACCACCCAGCCAGAACTACACTGAGGGGCTGGAGTAGATGCACCTTTGAGGGGAGAACAGACATGTGACGAGATATTTGTAAACAAAATCCGAGGATTTAGCGTGCTCCCATTCTCTGCTGTGGAAACTTATCTGATGAGCTCATTCTTTAAGGAAAACAAACTAACAAGCAAGAAAATTTTTAAAAGATCCTGCTTTTTCCTATTTAAGTGATTCTCTTTCTTCTCTGCTCCTGTGGAGATGAACAGAACATCCCAGTGTATTTTGTTGCACCATCACTGACCTTAATCAGTAGCTAGTTTCTGAAAATATTATCTTATTCCCTAAGGGCTCAGCCATGTGGACAGTTTGGAGTGTGAGTGAGTATTCATTCTTGATAGAGTCAGGTTGGAAAAATGAATGTCCCACCAAAGCAAAAAGAGAATATCAATTGAAATCCAAGCAGCATGTTGTAAAAAAAAAAAAAAAAAAAAAAAAATAGATGCAGGCATTACTCAGAAGTTCTTTTTGTCCAAAAATTCTCTGTATTTGCACTAAATATTTAGAACCAGCAGAATGAACGCTTGCTATTATTATCAAGCTCTGGGATTGTTATTCAGCTGTCTCAGCAGTTTTGATGCCTTCTTGCTACTGTGGACTTGGCTAAACCGCATAATCCCTTAAAGGCCATTTCAATATGATTAAAACTTGAAAAATTCATCATGTATCATTGTATCCAAGGAAACACAACAAAGTTAGTGGGTGTTTTTTTTTTCCCAATATATCAAAAAATCTCTTCAGGTTCTGGGAAAATGATACCTGATGACATAGGACAAAAGCTAAAGCGTTACATTTTTCAGGTTATATTTTAGGGGTTTCTTTTGTCCAAAGGTATCTTAGCAGGTCTGCTTTGCATGAACTTTGTGTTTGCTAATGCTAAGGTTCCCTTCTGATTTTGACTTTGCGTGTGAGAAAGCAAGGTGCAAAGTGGAGAATGTTGATGAGGCCTCTGCGAGGTTAGCTGGGCCAGCAGGGTGGCGGTCAGGCAGAGGGAGTTCTCACACCATCGGTGGAGAGGAGGAGGCTGCAACCCTTGAGCTGCAGATACTGAGAGGGGAAGACAGGAGGTGGGGGAGTGCGGCTGTGTTTGAGACTAGAGGCCACCGGAGCACAAATACAACCTCGTAATGAGGAAATTTCAAAAGTTTGTAGCAGGTGTAACTTATGGTGCCTTTCTAATACATGACACGGTGTTCAAAATAAGACTTCTCCCCGGTCTCGTGTGTGGGGTGAAGGGGATGGAGCCGCCCTGGGGGGACACACACTTCCCCCCATGGGGTGGGAAGACCTGGCCGGAGGTGTCATTGGTGGATGAACTTGCGGCTCCAGGCCCCCTCCCACCCTTTCCTCCCATCCCGCGTGTCCTCGGTGGTCACCCGTCAGCTCAGTCCCCTTTCCAGTGAATCCCAGCTAAGAAACGAGCTGGTGGGATGGGGCTTTGGTGGTTGAGGCTCCTCTGAGGAGACTGAGCTGTGGTGCCGAGTCGGGGGACAGGCTGGGAGCCTGCAAGCTGGTTATAATCAAGGTCACCAGAGTCAAAACGACACCCAAAAGCCATCAGGCTGAGTTATGCCACAGGATGGTGCGGATAATTGTTGGGACAGAGTCCAGAAATTCTCTCTGAAACAGCCCCTGTTGCTGTATCTCTTATTCCAGGAATAACCTGAGCCAGTGGGAGAAGGTGATTCGAGGGGAGGAGAGTGCCGTGTGGATCTCGAACCCGCCGGCGGCCCAGGGGACCTCGGAGAAGCTGCCCGTGAAGATCGATGACTGATGTCCGCCCCTGAGCCCTCCCACCTGAAGACGTTCATCTTGCTTCTTTGACTTTTCTTCCTTTTATTTTTGTGGGGGGAACCTACACCTGGTAACTGGGATGCAGACCTCTTCAAGAAGGTACCATCAAGTAAACACATCCAGCAGACGTCTCCCTGCCAGCCTCCTCTGTACTGTGTCACAGACGGTGATCAGCCAGGACCAGAAATCCGCAGCCCCAGTGACTCCTTGTGAACTGGCCTTTTCTAATGGGCTAATAGAGCTGAGGCCTTAATGGAAACGGAGAATTATTCGGAAGGGGTACTTTTCCACTGTATCTTTCCAGTGAGGGTTAAAACGGTACTATTAGGATATTGTACTTTGACTTTCACACCAGTGTTGCTTTGATGTTGTTGGTTATAAATAGGAACTTTTACATGTTACTCTTGTGGATGTTCATGTGTGACCTACTTGTAATTAGCGTGAATCATAGCAGACAGCCTCAGACACGTGGCATCGAGGTTACAGAGTAAGAAACGCCTTTCTGCAATCAGTGTGGGAAAATCGATTCTTCTTCAGAGCCTCATGAATTAAAAGTTAGGTGGACTTAAAGCATATTCTGTAAGCTTATACTAAAGAGCTTAGATGAATAAATTTAACACTAAAGGAAGCAGATTTTCTATCCTCTTGAAACGAGATGCAGGTATACATCATACTAAATCTCAGAAATCCAAGTATCAATTCAAAAAATGTCAGAGAATATTTTTTCTTTATTTTTTTCTTTATTGTAGTCTTCTTGGCAAATTTCCTAAACCCTTTACATAAAGAACAAAATAAAAGCAAGGCATACAATTTTTTTTCAACAGACAATTCTTACGGATGTAAAACGTGGATTTTTAACAATGATTCTTTTGTGTTTTCACTTGATGTCATTGCAAAATCTTAAACTCACATTCAAAGTGAAAGGGTTGTTCTACAAATTATTTAATTACAAGACCATACATTTCTCCTAATATCAATTAAACCATAACGTTTAAGCCTCCGGGAGTCTTCACTGCGAGCCGCTCATTCATCTCCTGTTTGTACTCCCCTCGTGCTCGCACTCTGCATGGTCTTTTGTAAGCTCTCTGCCCTCGGCAGCTGCATTGGGGCCCATCTCTGTTCTCTTTGCTCTGCTCAAGATTGAATATCTACAGAGACACCTGCGTCTGCATAGCCTCTCCTGTATCAGTTTTGATAGGCTCATATTACTCTACAATGTAAATGTTTTGAAAAAATATGCAAAAGTAATAGTCTGGACCCCCTCCTACAAGGATTACAAACCAGTCACTTCTGGTGCATATTAATGCTTTAAAGATTTTTAGCACAATGACATGGTAACCTCCGAAGCTGTGCTAGTCCCGACCTGAAGGAATTAGAGTCTCAGAAGTGCTAGGCTGAGCCGTAACAAATGGCTTATCCATGATTCTCAAAGCAGGAAACTGGAATAGTACTTTCAACAAAATAACTTTTGAAAAATATTCTTCTACATATCCAATACTATACACATTGTTTTTCATATGAGCTTGGTTTTTGCAAAAATGATGAAATCAGGTGTTTCTATAATATGGTTTATTTGTGTTGCAGCAGAGTTAGCTATACATAAACATAGTTCTTATTTTAAAATTACCACTGCGTGTTCAGTTTCCTTATGGGCTTCTGAAAGTCGCCATCTTCCTTACATGGAGCTCCATTTGCTATTATAATTATACAGTATGAGGTAAAATGAAATAACAAAGGAGACAGAATACCACTGTGGCTAGATACACACACACACACACACACACGGATGTATGTAGCTGTGCACACATAGACATTCATGTAGGTACACACATGTATGTAGATACACACACATATATGTGTGAGAGAGAGAAAGGGAGAGAGATGCAAACACATCTGTGAAAAGTAAAAGTCAGCCCCATTCTTCAAAAAGTGATTTTTCATGTTGGAAAATGTATATGGTTTGATATAGAGCTGACTAGAAAGAGTCCTTTCTCATGTTCATGTATTCACAGAACTGAATTCTAAAAAGTTGCATACATCCAAACTTCCTACAGCCAAATGTATGAAACTGGACCCATGAGATTCAACTTTAATCACAAAACTTACTTAGGTCATCTAACTGAACCTGGAGACTGAATTGCAAGGGGGAAGGAAATATCACTGAAGACTATTGTTTAATTAAAAGGATTTTAAAAGAGTGCATGAATTCTGCTTCTTGAAAGAGACAACAGTCATGGGGGAGGGAATGCTATGGCTATTCTTGCATTTTTAAGGTTGCTGTTCTGACATGATTATTAGAGAAAAGTATCTTATTTTGGCACACCCAGGTGTATTGCATTATGTGACCTGTACTTTGAACAGTAGTTTCCCAAAGAAACGTGTATGGAGTTATTGGTTGGTTGATTTCTTGTGAAATAGTCATAATAGAAGCAAAGTTTGAACAAAGGACTGTATTCTAATGTAAACTGTTACTATTACTTTTATCATGTGTAAGATTGACTTAGGAATCATAGATTTACCTAAAATGAAAGGGCCTCAGATGCAGTGATATTTAGTTAACAATCTGTTTTGGAAAACACACAGTTAGGAGTATCTTGTATCTCGGCAGATTTATTTAGCAGACACGCTTTTGAGTTCTGTTTTGTCTTTTCCCCAGATTTTTTCTTTAAAGGGCAGATGGTTTTTATCGCCAAAAGTTTTGATGAGTTTCTCCTTAAAGTGGTATTTTATATTGGGCCAAAGTTTCCCTGTTCAGTATAAATTTGGTAACCAGCTGTGAGTATATGTAGAATATTTGATTTGCAAAATTTTTATTGGTTGTGCTGATTTATAATAGATACAGTTTTATCATCAAATGCAATTATTCCATTCAGAGACAGTAAATATATTTTTTAACTAGAAATTTTCTTGGAAATGCATGCTAACAACGTGAACTATTGAACTTGGGCAGCGGAATAAAATTCTAAAAAATGCAAGTATCTGATTAATTACTAGTTGTGATTTAATTAAATAGAAAATCTTAAATGCAATTAATGTGGAAAGGAATTCTCAAAAATGAACCTTTTACTAGGGCAGGAATTGTGATCCATTTCCCAACTTTAGTTATTTCTGAGAAGCACGTGAGAAACCAATGTTGGAAGAGAGACCAGGTTTTGAATTTGTCACACACCGTTGTCCTCCATCCTGACTCTTCTCTCAATGGAAAAGCATCTGTGCAGACAATCACGGTGCTCCTCGGGGTGACTTGTTCTCACAGCAGCAAAAACAGAGCTAACTCAGAACTAGATTTGTTCAGTGTAGGTTTCCTCTTTTTAGCATGCTTTTCAGATATTATGCTTTCTTTATTTTATGCAATCAACCTCAGTGAATTTTGCTTTCTTGGTATATTCAAGCACAGTAGCTATGTTTGTACATGTACATGATACACATAGATGCATAAATCCTTAGCTTCCTGGATTGCTTAATAGATTTAGTTTTGAGTATTATGTTGCTGGTCTTTTAACCCAGAGTAAAGATTTGAGTTTTAATAGGACTAAGTGATTCACCATGCCTTGGCCTGTGCCTTTATTTTAAATTTTGTAATTTTACTTCTTCATTCATATACTCATTGTTTTGCTTTCTTACTTAACTATAATTAAAAACATTTCAAGGGACACATCCATGGTTAATTTTATCAAGTGGAATGAGTTAGGATCATTCTCTCCTTATCAGATTTCTATCCCTTATTTTATTTCATTCACAGTCACCCTTGTGACCATAACTGATGAACTGTTCAGATTCAGTCTTTTTTGCAAGAACTTCCAAAAACTGTGACATTGATTATGATGTGATTTTGTTGGGTTTTTCAGGTACATATGCATGACTTAGATTTTGAAAATCACTTCTATCTTTGTATATTTCAAATGTATTTGCTTTCTACACTTTGCTGATTTTATTCAGGATTTAATTCTTTAAAAACATATTCATTTAGTCACCTTAGTGTATCCCTTCTATTGCAAGTATTAATCTGATTTTAAAATCACTGCAAAATGTAAATTAACCGAGTATGCTGTCAGTGATGGTTTCCCCAGGCTTGTCTGTAGTGCATGGCTAGTATATTTTTACCTTTGCATTAAGTATTTATCCTGATACACATTTTGCCAATTTCTTTAAACACTTAAGTTTAAATTAGTGATACCCAATGCAGTGCTTACACTTTTTGTTTTTTGTCTTTTTTTTTTTTTTTTTTTTTTTTTTACTGGATATTTTGGTTGTCTGAAGCACTAGATACATTTATGTAATGACAAGAATAGAAAAAAAGGAAGAAAACAGTTTTAATGCTGTTCTGGTTCTAAATTGAAAAGATGGGACAAAGTGAAAGACAAGAAACACGTTTGAAATCCAAAGAAGCATTACTACCTTCACCCGAACTCTAAGCTTTTCCCTTCTCTGACTGACCGTGGAGGGTCCTGCAGAGCTGACCGCCCTGAGAGGGTGCAGACCTGCGTGTACCTCTGCTGGGCACGGGTTAGCGTTACCCCAGGACCCAGGCTGAAACTTCCAGCCAGATCACGCTTGCCAATTAGGGTAGTCGGTTTCCACACATCAAGTTTCAGCTAATATTTTTGAGGAACCGTACATTCACTGAAGCTTAAGTGGAAAGGTTTTATTCCTATTGCAGGATAAGTTTTAAAATTGTGTTATCCAGTACCCTAGACCACCTAAAATATCATCCTATCCTGGGCATTGCAGCTTTTGTTTTTTCTTTAGTTCCCAGTCTTGTGCCGTATCTCAAATATACTGTGTAAACGACATGTGGAGACACTCTTTTCCATATGACCTGTTGTATGGTGTATGCCCTTTATATTCACTTAGTGTGCACACTGAGAGTAGATGTAGTTGTAAAAGGTGTTTCTATACCATGCCCCCCACCTATTCACCAGAACCCACCCAGTGACCCACTGGAAAAGGTGTGCGTGCCCAGAACACTGTGAAACAGTTACCAAAATTTGTAGAAATGCAGCATCTTGACTCTTTCTGAAAAGAAGAGGTGACTTTTTTTTTTTTTAAGTCCTTATGAACAAAGGAGATCCTCTATCCCTGCCTAGCCAAGGCAACTAAGAGTTTGCTGGTGATAATCTCCTTGCTGACCAGAAGCTGCTGGAGTGGAATACAGGTTACAAGCTGTCAAAAATATAATGCTCATAATAAGCTGATTTGTAGAGTCGATGGATCTGTATCCAAAGTTTTAATGGGCTCACTTTTGGAAGGAGAAGGAATTTTGAGTTAACAATATCCAACTTCATTACAGTTAATAGGTTATAAATTTAAAAATATTTTATATGTACGACATATAAAAACTTTGTAACATGCACAAGTGCAATAATTTAAAGAGGTCTTAACTTTGCATTTATAAATTATAAATATTGTACATGTGTGTAATTTTTTCATGTATTCATTTGCTGTCTTTGTATTTAAAAGAAACCTTTACTGTCATGTTTGTATAATATAACAATAATCACTGATTATAACCTAGGCAAGTTGTAAATAAATTCATAATTCAAACAGCCAGTATATATGCATATATGGGTATTACTTTGCAAAATCTTTGTTTTACTTACATGCTTAGAGCAGCAAGAGACCTTTGTTGATATGTAATTATACATTTAAAGTATATATATATATGTATGATACATGAAATATATGTAGAGATGTTCATAATTTTAATGGCTATCCTTCGGTGTGAATAATTGAATACAAGAGTTTTTAAAATATCACCTTTCACGTTTATCATTTGTTCTCACGTGTGGGGAAGGTAAGAGATCTTTGCAGCTTCATAAAAGTTCATGTGCAAACACTCCAGGCCTCGTCTGCAGAGGAGAGACCAAGTTCACACTGGAGCAACGTGATATGTTTGCTTCAGCCATTTTCTAGCAGAAAGGATGAGACAACCTAAAACGCTACATTTTACAGGATGATTTGTATTAACTCCACTGTGTAATTTTAAAAGTGAAAAGACTCTCTGGGAAAAGTGTGGTCTTTTAGAAAGACTGCTTCATGTTACGAAACTCATGAGCCCCAGTGCCAAGGCTGGTTCCTGAAGCAGCTTCCCCACTAGCTGGGCTCCCAGGACCAGTCCAAGCCCACATGGCTTAGGAGTGGGAAGGTCTGCACGGGGTGGGCGTGTTTACACTAAGCGCTGGGATTCTCTCTGCTAGGAAGAAAAAATGTTCTCAGCTAAACTCACATAATCTTTAAACCGTGATCAGTATCCTCATGGCTTCATCTTTAAAACTCCACTTAACGTAACGGTGTTTATTTGGCTTTCCGCTTGCCATCAGGTGGGCAGGGAAATGGTAAATATTTAAGACCAGAAAGTTAAAGCTGAATCGCATCCCAAGACCCTCTCTAACCAAAAACATATGAGAGCTACATTTGAGAGTGAATGAAATAAATGTTTCTTGGAATAAAGACTTGTTGCATTGTTAAACATGGGTATCCACGGCCTTGTTAATTAGACGAACATAGAAAGACCTTCAAATGGAATTCTGCACACCAAACTCTTATTGATGGACTGCTTTCTGAATGCACAGCACTGTGCATGTTGTAGACAGGATTTTTGTTCAATATTCATTTCCTGTGACACTGTATCAAATGTTTACTGTGTTAAAAATAAATTTCATGAGCTAATATCTCCAGAAACTTATTTGGTAATTGAGCTTGCAGACTGGTTCTCTGTAAAGCTGATTTGAATTTGAACCCTTATCTTTATTACACAGGTTTGACTTTTCCATCAGACTTACCATAACCAAGAGCTATTTCCACACCAAAGGAACCCTAAAAACACCACACTATTAAGCAAACATTTATTCAGCAAGTGTGTCGGGCGCCTGATGTTCCGGGAAATGCAGGGCGGGGCGGCTGGGAGTCAAGGGCAGGACACAAGTCTTCCTTCCTCCCGAGGCCTTCTGTCACCTTGCTGTGACTTGCTGTGCCTTTGTCCCCTCCTGTGATGACTGTTTTCAGAGGCCCAGTTCTGGGAGAGACAAAAGGGAAACTACATACTTTTTGACCTGAGAATCTCACGTATTTAACAAGACAGTTTTTTAAATCTTCCAAGTAATACACAAATGACGCAGTTTGCAAGAGGACCCGGAGCCTGATGAAACAGAAGCCTCCATAAGCTGTTCCTGCACCCCTCTCCTCCCTCCCCACGGCCCTCTTCCACCATCACGTAAAAGGGAGCCGGGTGAGATTTTTCCTTGATTGATGTTGAGGGGAGAAAGTAAAATGACTAGAAAATAAAACCAGGCATTTATCTGAAACACCAACTTCCAAATGTTTATTTGGTAACGGTATACATTTCGATAATGTTGGCCTTGTTGATGTCCGTGTCATTAATTAGGTAGAATTCTTGCTCAGAATGATATTCTTAGAATAGGGTAAATGCTCAGTCATCAACAAAAAAGTCAAACATTTTAACACACAGAATGACTAAGATACATTATTATATTAATGTACGTTAAGAAAATAACATTTACCTGCTTAACTTGGCAGTAACTAAAGAGGCCATGCATCAAAACACCTGTTTCCTAAGCCTTCCTGGTAACTGAATTCTGTCCGTGTGAAACTATGACTGTCAGAGTTTTGACTTGAGGGCCACTGGTTTGACCTTCCACCAGCAACTCGAGGTCACTTACTCTCGCCACCTCTGGTAGATGGTCCTCCAAGTGGACACAGCTCCAGGGGTGGAGGACACGTTCCCATAATGCAAACCAGACCATTGTCTGACAGCTCTGGCTGCCAGAGAGCTTTTGCTAAAGTTGTCCTGAAATCTGTAGCTTTATGATTTTTCTTCTGAGACGCTAGTTCTGTACTTGCAGCCACACAGATACCACCTTTCAGTTACCTAGCTGGACGCTCTCTGGCCTCCTGTGCCTAAGCTAGTCTCATTTAAAACAGTGTATCTTGGCTCAGGAGCCCGTGCAATTCTCGACATCCTCCCCGTAGAAATTTGCCAGTGGCCTTCTGCTGGGCCTGTACTTACAAGAGACCCAACTGTCGGGGTTCATCAACTGGCACTCTGGGTACATCTCCTACACCTCCCGTCTCCGTGGCTCCGTCATCCCGAGGCACACCTGTTCTTGGCTCTTCCCACGTGTCCTTTCACGAGCACGCCCCGTAATGGTCTCTCTCTTGGAATAGCCTCCCTTCTGCTGAGCACATCCTGAGAGGCACGACTGTTCCCTCGTCTGTTCAAGAATCTCCGTTCCTCCCGCTCAGCGATCTGCTCCCTCCTGACCGTGCTCTCTCGGGACAGGGATGCACCCCACGCCCAGACGGAAATAGCAGAGGTTAACATATATTGAGCATTTACTGTGTGCCTGGCCCTCTAGGTACTACTTGGATCAACTCAGTATTCGATAATTCTATAAATTATGCATGCTATTGCCCCCATTTAAAGGTGAGGAAAATGAAACCCAAGGAAGTTAAATAGCTGGTGAAAGAGAAAGCAGGCTAGCCTCGTCCAGGTCCAGAGCCCCACACGCAAGCACCCTGCCGTCCTGGGTGAGCCGGGCTTCACTGCCTGCCGGTAAAGGGCACCTCTTGACGAATTAGACACATGGAACCTTGGAGGCGCCAGTGAAGACCGGCCCCAGAGCACGTGGTGCTTCATAAGCAAGCCTCCCTCCCTGCCCTCCCTCGGTGAGGACCTGAACGGGGACTCAGAGGGGAGAAACCGCACTCAGCTGTTGAGTTGAAAAATCACATGGGGAAACTCAGATGCAGTCTTAAGAGAAACGCTTCTATGGGTGTTTATAAGCTGACAATCTGGCTGAAAAGAGTTGTCTCCAGACCGTTCAGTCCCGGTACTGAGGGTCGCATGGCCCCGGGGAGGACGGACTGTGGAGAAGAAAGCTGCCGAGGTGTCAGCATGTCGTCTCCACCAGGTGAGAACCGTGCGGGGGGGATTCACCCCAGACCAGTTCAGTGGAATCTGGTCAACAGGATCCTGGCGCCCACTTTTCTCCTAGAGCTCGGAGAGAGGGTGCAGGTCGCAGCTGAAGCCTCAAATCAGCCTGCGGGGCGGGCTGCCTGGGCCACCGGGTGAACGCAGCCCACGCCCTGCTCTGGGGGTCACAGCCCCGCTCTCGGGGGAGGGTCACAGCCCCGCTCTGGGGGTGTCACAGCCCAGCTCTGGGGGGGGGTCACAGCCCCGCTCTGAGGGGAGGGTCACAGACCCGCGGACCTCCTGCCTGTGACCGCAGCACAGGTGGTTAGGGGGTAAAGGGGAGGGACATTGCCTCCGAGAAACCAGCCAGAGGAGCACAGACTGGCTCAGGGGATATCACTGAGGATAGATGGGTAAGGACCAGGCAGGACAGAGCAGCCATAGCTCCCCACTCGCCCCCCAACCAGGCAACAACCCAGCACAGCCCGCTCCTGAGCCCGCATGACAGCACCCACCCCGTTGCCCCGGTCCCCCTGCAGCCACACCCAGAATTCAGGTGGAATGGAGCAGGGAGACAGGCTTTTAATTTGACTGATTTAAAACCCAAGGGACTTCAGGACACAGTAAGTTTAGTACAAGTGACCCCATCATGCCTGAATTCAGTTTCCACATTGGACAAATTAGGAAATCAAGGCAAGTTAAATACAGCTCTAGAAAAATAGTTACATTGTTTTTTCACTGAATTCAGGGCCACTGAAATGTGTCTTCGCTATATTGATATAGCTTATTCGGGGTTTCAAATTCTTCGTTCCAATAGTTTAGAGATTTATTCAACTACTACTTTGCCAGCATCGGCCTGAGAGTGACATGGAATTTACTAGAGTGAACATGTGCGTCTCTACATCACAGTGTTGACGAATCATAATGCGGCGCTATCACCAAGGCGGAGTTTCCTCACTCAGAGTAGTGTTAAAATTCCCTTTGTAAAAGTTGCTTCTCTTTCAGAATAAAAGTACTACTTTTATTCAATATCCTATTAACATTCACGGTCCAACTGAGTCAGCCCAGGAGTATGAGTCAGGGTTCCCCGGAGAAGCAGAGCCAATGGGCTATACACCTACACGTGTCTGGACGTACGTACAAATGTCTATATATATCCCGCTGGCTCTGTTTCTGTGTAGGACCCTAACACACACACACACACACACACACACACACACACACACACACACACAGGCGTTTATTATAAAGGATTGGCTGACGCAATTACGGAGGTTGACAAGCCCCACCATCTGCTGCCTGCAAGCTGGGGACCCAGGGGAGCTGGTGGCTTAGCTTCTAAATTCTAGTCTGAGTCTTATGACCTCAGAGCCAGGAGCAGCGATGGTGTCAGTCTCATTCCAGGGGCAGGAGGAGACCAGCGTCCGGGCTCAGGGTCAGGCAGAGGGAGCCACCCCACCACCCCTGCCTTCTGTCTATTCCGGCCCCCAGCAGCTTGGATGGGGCCACCCCCACTAGGGAAGGTGATCCGCTTGATGCTGTACTGATTCCAGTGCTCACCTGATCCAGCGACAGCCTCCCAGATGTGCCGAGACTTCTGTTCAGCCAAATATCTGGTCCCTGCAGCTCAGGCATTGACACATAACACGGACCCTCACAGCAAGATGGTGCTTTCTTCCATCAGGGCACTTACTGTTATTTGTCAATAGTTCTCCAGCTCACAAAGTCCTCCTTGGATCTCTGCTCTTTCTGTGTGTGCTGCCTTTTGTTTTGGCCCTTTTGCATCCTTCCAATATGCGCTGCAGAAGCCAGCTGCCCGGAGCCCCTGCTCCGGAGGCTTTGGCCAGTGGTGCTGTCACTCGGGCGCTCGAATAGCTCCGCTGTCACTTCCCCAGCTGTGGTGAATTCTGACCGTGAGTCTGGCTCTGTTCCAGGCACTGGGCATCCAGCCATGAATGAAAACAAGAGAAACACTGCTTTCAAGGAGTGTACGTGCAAGTGTGGAAAGGCGGATGAGGAGTGAGCAAGGCAGACAGTACATAACGTGTCCAATGGGGACAGCTGGAACGAAGAAGAGCAGGGCAGGAGGTGAGGGACAGCGAGGGATATCTCTAATGAGGTGGCACTTTAGCAGATTCCTGATCAAGTGACCTTGGGGTAGGTAACAGTTGCTTAGATATGACACAAAAACGATCAGCGATAAAACAAATAGATCAATCAGACTTCACTAACATTAAAAATATTTGTGGGCCCAGTCGCTCCGCAGCATGTGGGATCTTCCCAGACCGGGGCACGAACCCGCGTCCCCTGCATCGGCAGGAGGACTCTCAACCACTGTGCCACCAGGGAAGCCCCATCAGGCACTTTAAAAAATATTTTTCCTTCAGTTATACTGGGATATAATGGACATTTAGCACTGTGTACGTTTAAGGCATACAGCACATTTCCAACCTTTTGGGGTCTTGTAGTGACTTTACCCTCAAATACCACTTAAAACTAAAGTGATGCTGCAGAAAAACACCGTTAGGGCAGAGTCAAGGCTGTACATGAGAAGGTGTGAGCTGCGTGGAGACAGGACTGTTATGGGTCACCCTGGCGGCTGCTCCGCTGCATCTTCCCACCTCAGCAGGTAGTCCACTGCCCTGCCTGCAATGTTCTCTGACTACTACCTTTTCTGTCAACAATAGCCATAAAAAGAAGCGCAACTGAGTTATTTGTAGTGAGGTGGATGGACCTAGGTAGAGTCTGTCATACAGAGTGAAGTAAGTCAGAAAGATAAAAATACCATATGCTAACACATATATACAGAATCTTAAAAAAAAGGTTCTGAAGAACCTAGGGGCAGGACAGGAATAAAGATGCAGATGTAGAGAATGGACTTGAGGACACGGGGAGGGGGAAGGGTAATCTGGGATGAAGTGAGAGAGTGGCATGGAAATATATACACTACCATGTGTAAAATAGATAGATAGTGGGAAGCAGCCGCATAGCACAGGGAGATCATCTTGGTGCTTTGTGTCCACCTAGAGGGGAGGGATAGGGAGGGTGGGAGGGAGACGCAAGACAGAGGGGACATGGGGATAAATGTTTACCTATAGCTGATTCACTTTGTTATACAGCAGAAACTAACACACCATTGTAAAGCAATTATACTCCAATAAAGTTGTTAAAAAAGTAATAATAAATGCGAGGGCGCCTTTGCCTTAGAAAGAAGTGGAGTCACAGCAAAGGTTTGCTTTTATATATATTTAGATTGGAAAAAACGAGAGCACATTTGTTTTTCCGATGGAAATGTTCCATCAGGTGGAGGGAGGGAGGGAGGGAGGGAGGGAGAAGGAGAGAAAGGCGGGGCAGAGGGGAAGACCCACAGGTGGGGTGCGGACCCCAAAAAGGCAAGCACGCAAGGCAGCGCAAAACCCCACGCTGTGGGCCTTTGATGGGTGAGACTCTCCTTCCTCCACGTCAGGAGGGGGTGGGACTGGGGTGGACTTGCAGCCAGCCCTCCTTTCAGTGTGTGGACCTGGAAATGCCCGTCTTGACTCTCACTACTGCCCCGTCACCGTCTCCAGTACAGCACCAGAGTTATGCTTCTCACACGGAAACCTGTGCTCGCCTCTCTACTGTGTAAACTCTTCCAACAACTCCTTGCCACCTGCGGGACCAAACAGAATTTCCCTCTTGACGCTGCCCCGTGCACCCGGCAGCTCTCAGCCTCCCTACATTTCCGCGTCTTCCCCCCTCGGGCTGGCATGTAATTTCCGTCTAATCTCAAGTTCCCTCTAGGCATCTCTGTTTCACGCCTCCAGAGCTGAGAGCCACAAAGATGTTTAAAAAGTCGGTTCAACTTTGCCCATTTCTGCTCAATGAATTCTAATCACGGAAAATGTTTATTTTTGACCAATTGCCTCTCCAAGCCATTGGCTGTTCTGACCCACCCGAGGCTCTCCTCCCGCCCCCGGCACTTCAGGCTGGGGTCCTCGACCACTGCTTCTTCTGCGCCTTTTCCTCTGGTCTCCGCAAAGCTCAGATCACCGCGTCCGTCCCCTAAGTTGTCTGTCTCTTTTCCACTCTGAATCTTCAGGGAATAAATCGTGCATCTCTGCAGTCTTGGCAAAGTGACAAGAGCAGACAATATTCTTTTTCTTTCTGGACGCGGAGTAGGATGGAGGATGCGCGGACAGGAGCTGGGACGGCTGCATCTCACCTGCGTTCCGTCGTGTTTTAAGATGTGCTCCAGCGCCACCTAGAGCTGAAACACAAAATAGACCATCCATCCCGGTAGAAATAACTCCAAGGTGAGCCATTGTTGATTCTTACACAGACGTCTGGCCTCCAGGAAGACCCCTGTGGTTCTGGCAGATCCGTTCGTTGCGCCCATAACGTAATACTTAAATACATTTCTGCTTCAGACACTTCGTTGAAATATTTAGCAATCGGAGAGCCGCAGGTGGGCTTCTAAGGCTTGCTATTGATTTGACCAACGACTCCCTGAACTGTAGTGTGTAAGGGTTAGGTTAATTTACTGTATGTGTGTCCATAAGACTTGACTTGGGAGAAACTTAGGTCTTGGGGACAAATGTATCGTTTTCTTCCTTATCTAAACCAAGACTGTGCATGTCCACGAAGAATGAGCCCTGGCTGAACCTGGAGGCCGCCCACCAGCCGGGGCTGACACCCCCCAACTGTCTCTACCATGGCCTCGGAGCCCTGTCGCTTCAGCCTTCCTGTGGGGTGGAGGAGGGACACCTCTGCCACCTGACTGCCTGCCCCTACAGGGTGGAAAAGGTGGCGTGCTCTGTCTACAAAAATAATCGGCCCTTTTACTAAACCACTAAGCAGGTCTGAACAGAAGAGCTCACTGTTTCATCTCCAGTAGTTGGTAACATGGCAACCTGTATTGCCACACGTTTGCTCTTAATTTATAATTAACTGAAGGAGGGAACTTTCCTCTCCTGGGTCAATGCTTAGCTAGCCTCGTGTAACGTGGGCACTTCCTGCCAGCATTTCTCGTTACGGTTGGATGCCTAAATACTGTGAACGTTGGAGAGAGAAGATCAGTAAACACTTTCGTTACCTTTTTCCAGGTTAAATTCAAATACACCGGATTAGGGAGCTGTCTGAGCTTGCTAGGGTCATGACAACTTCATGGTTTCAGAAAGGCTCACATTTAAAGTGTCCGGCCAGCATCAGTGGAAAGAAAAGAAAAATACCATGTGCCCTGAATCTTTCACAGGCACTGACTTCATCCTCCCAATTCTGTAAGGTCAGATTTGTCACCTTTGTCATCTGGAGCTGGTGAGTCGTAAGGGCTGCTCAGCGTGACATCTCCTGAGAATAGAGGAGCCAGCATTCCACTGCACTGAATTCCCTCTGCCTGGAAGAAATTTAAATCGAATACAGTGTTCAAAGATAAGAATCTTAGAGGGTTTTAGAGTTTCCTCCCTTGACATATGGGGTAGCCTGTTGAAAAAGCACCAACTTTGCAGCCAAACGTGAATTTATATGCTTTTGTTCCCTGCTAACTGATCTCAATTTCCTACTAGAAACTTCGGCATAATAACACTAAAATGACTAAATGATCATTTAGAGCCTGGCACCTACTATGCACTAGAACTCCAGGTACAGTTGGATGGGCCGTGCACTGTACAATCTGTACATCTCCATAGAAGATGCCCAACGAAAGGTCACTTACCTTTGGCTTCCTGGGCTTCGGAAGGGAATTAAAGAGTGCAAGGGCATTTTGATGTTTTGCAAATCACAAAAAGGGTTTTATTTTTAAAAGGAAAACAGGCAAGCAAACCTAGTACTCCCTGTTCAAGAAGGCCAGAGGCATGTGAGGAGGTCAGAGGAGAGATCCCTTGGCAGGGGGCTGTGTACCCTGGTTGCCCGGCAACAGAGGAGCCCTGGGGGAGGGACTTGGAATGTTTGTCTGTCTCCAGGGCAACTCCCAGCCTCAGCAGCTGCAGTGGGAAGGTGATGGCTGAGGATTTGGAGCCTGAATGTAAGTAGACATTGAACGTTTTGTGTTTGGTGTTTGATGTTTGATTGCCTAGGAACCCAGCTTCTGTAACCCAGTGTGAAGAATCAAAACCCTTCTTGTGGCTGCAACTCAGCTCCCGGATCACCAAGGTTTAGGATTGGATTTGGGGATTGGAAACTTCTCAGAAAATCCAATAATAAAAGGCAGAGAAAGAGGTCGGGTGTGTGTGTGTGTGTGTGTGTGTGTGTGAGTGTCTTCTGGGAAGAGGGAGGATGGGGGACATTTCTAGATGCTGTTAGTGTGTTCTTTTTTAAAAAAACACATTTCAGGATATTTTTTAGCACATGGCCCTTCCACAGTCTCGCTAAACAACCACAAAGCACAGGAGCTCCACACCGCTGCGTACAAAGTGCTTCCCCATCTCTGATTTAGATTCATCTCTCTGGAGGCTGGGTTACTGTATTTTACAAATGGGGCGCAGACTTCGTCCTGGGTCTTTGGACTCTGAAGCCCTTGCTTTCTCATCACACAGCATGCATGAAAATGTTGATGATTCAGATGAATTTGGGACAGAGAGAAAACTTGTTGGATTGAAGCAGTCTGAATTATAAAATATTTTAATGGGATTTTATTACTTCCAAGTGCATTTGTACTGGCCTCTGTGCATTGGTTAGTGGGCAAGTGAGACCATCAGCTGTGGAAGCAGCTTTCCAGGAGCCATGCACACCTGATTAACCACCTGTGTCTCAGTGTCCACATCTACAAAAGGGGATGGTAAGAGCACCTAGCTCCTGGGGCCGTGGTGAGGACTAAATGAGCTAGTGCATGTAAAGCGCTTAGGATACCAAATGTAAGTACTCGTTAAATTTGCTATTACTATTACTGTTTCTTCAACAAGGTAATGAGTCTAGTTCAAGGGTGGCTGGGCCATATTTCTCTTTTGTAATTAATTAATTAATTAATTAATTATATTTTAATTTTTTTAACATCTTTATTTGAGTATAATTGCTTTACAATGGTGCTCAAGTTTCTGCTTTATAACCAAGTGCATCAGCTATACATACACATATATCCCCATATCCCCTCCCTCTTGTGTCTCCCTCCCCCCATCCCTATTCCACCCTTCTAGGTGGTCACAAAGCACCGAGCTGATCTCCCTGTGCTATGAGGCTGCTTCCCACTAGCTATCTATTTTACATTTGGGAGTGTATATATGTCCATGCCACTCTCTCACTTCATCCCAGCTTATCCTTCCCCCTCCCCGTGTCCTCAAGTCCATTCTCTACGTCTGTGTCTTTATTCCTGTCCTGCCCCTAGGTTCATCAGAAGTGGGCCATATTTCTGAACGTCCTCAAGTGCCTCATGGAGACTTTCAACCAGAACGAGAGCTTCCCCCACATGCACACTGGGATTGGTCTCAGGGATATGGCCCAATCAACGCACTGCAGGAATCACCCAACTTAACAAATAAGGGTGAACAGCAGCCGGTGTGAGTGCAAAAGTGTCTTGGAAATGTTCCCTGCTTAAAACGTGATTTTGTAAGTTCTTTGACTATTTCTTCTGCGTGCAATTACTCAACATACTAATTGTGTTTAAGAAAAACCCTCTTCTTTATAAAGAATATAAATGATCATGTCAGTCCCCTCCCTGGGCAAGTGTTCTCAACACCAGGAGTGAGAAGCATCTCTAATTGTGCTACTTTAGCTCTTGTCAAGCTCCTGTCTGCTTCCAGGTGTGTTGCCTCCATCGTACAGATCATTCAGACAGTTTTGCACAAAACGCCTGTTTCTTTGTGTCCCGTGAGGGTGTCAATGTTGTTCCCATGAGGGGTGGGAGGGTAGGAGTTGGGCGCCCAGAGTAGAGCTCATGAGGTTGAGGCAGAACATCCAAGCCCACTTTGCCGGAACATCCGTGTTATGGTCCCTGACTCTCAGGAACTGCCCTACAGAATTAAATTCATAAAGTAACTTCATTTCTCGTGTAAAAAGTACAACTCGCTGGTTGGACATAGAAGAGCATCTCACCTTATTTTTGTATTTCTTAATAAGTACATAATCTGTAAATTAAAAGTAGGAAGAAAAATTAGTGGCCAGGCAAATCCCTACCAGGTAAAGTGGGTAGAAGGCCAGTGGGTTCGGTGCCAGCGAGGCTGAGATGCCCGCATTCCGGCCGTGGGAAGTGCATAGGACAGCGGTGGTAATTCTACAGTCGGTCAGCCCTGGAGGTCATCCTTTCTCTAAGAGGCAAGTAAAGAAACTGACGTCGCGCTACTCCGTAAGGTTGGGAGGTGTCACTGCTTTCTTCCCTTTGGGGTCCCTGGGGGAGGGAGATGGTGGGCTCTGGGTGGTCACCTGTCACCTCTCCTTGCGATGCTTGCTGTCCTTGAAATGCCAATTCTGTCTAGGGATTTGGCCGCCCCTTCTGCTGGCCACTAGCTTCCGCCACCCTGTCATCACTGTCCCACCCTTCCTATCACAGATCATCTAAACCTACATTCCACGCACTGTCCCAATGTATTAGTTTTCTGCTGCTCCTAGCAACACAAATTTATTATCTCTGTTCTGTAGGGCAGAAATCTGGGTGAGCTCAGGTGGCCTCTGTTCAGGGTCTCACTGGGCTGAAATCAAGGTGCAGGCTGGGCTGCCTTCCTTTCTGGGGGCTCCAGGGCACAAACTCCTTCCAGGATCATCAGGTCATTGGCAGAATTCTGTTCCTTGAGGTTGTAGGACTGAAGTTCCACTCCCTTGCTGGCTGTCTCCTGGGTCTACTCCCAGCTCCTAGGGGCCTCTCTCTAGTCCCTGCACCTGGACCCTCCACCTCACAGCTCCCAATGGTCCTGAATCCTTCTCAGGCTTAGAATCACAGAACTCTGCCCTCCCTTTCTGCCACCTCTCTTTTCTGACTTCAGCCAGGGAAAGTTCTCTGCTTTTAGGGATTTATTAGACTGGACCCAGAAAATTCCGAAAAATCTCTTTATTTTAAGGTTATAACTTCAATTAAATCTGCAAACTCCTTTTGTTAGGAGCATGGCTTAGGAGGTGGACATCTTTGAGGCACCATTACTCTGCCTTCCACTCTCAACCAACCTAAGAAAGGTAATTGACATAAGATCTCTTTTTCCTTTCTCAGTCAACACTGTAATGTGTGCTTCTCCCACAGCACCTGTATTCTCCCTTATCACAGGTGTTCATATCTTCTTCCTTATCGGACTTTAAGATTCCTGGTGGGACATATGCTTTATCCCCTAAGAGAGAGAGCACAGTGTGTGGTACAGAATAAAATTCTAAATTATTATTTAAAATTCTGAAAACATTACTTCTTTTCCACATTTATTCTTTAAACTAAACAATTACCCCTGATCTTTTCCCAAAGATGCTAGTGTGAATACAACGTAGTTCTTTCCCTTGAGGAAATTTAAGAGTCATAACAGAAGTGTATGGGAGCAGTCCCAATGCCATCTGCTGGGCTCAGGAAAGAAAGTTGACAATCTTGAGAGGAGTTTTTAAATATCCTCCAGGTGGATAAGATGGGGCAGAGAAAAATAGCCAGAAGGAGAGGGTCCACATGGATGGAAAGATGCCCCATGTAGGCTCTCTTAGGAGTTGGTAGGGGACCACAGAACACAGGGAGGGACGGGGTTGTCTGAAGCCTGGCACCCCACCTGGCCTGGCCTGTTCTCTGAATTCTTGCTATTAACACATTCCAGGATATTTGCTGACTTCAGGATGGAAGTGAGGGGGACAGAGCACAGAAAATACAGGTGGTGTAGGATGTTCTAGAAAGAGACCCACAAGACTTCCATGGGATGCCAGGGTTCCCAGAGTTCAGATAACACAGGGCAGTGATTTCTAATAATTCTGATGTTAAAGACCTGTTGCTTCTATTCTGAAAAAGGTGAATTACTGAAAAACAACACCCCGTGTTTAAAAATATCAAATGCTAACAATGGTTGAAATATCTGTTAATTCAAATCTAGTCCCCAAAACCTATGACTATATCTGCCTTATCAGTGTCTATTCAAAACGTTGGTTTGGTTTTACTTAAAGCAAATTTATTCCTTGATCATTTTGTAAAGAGTCACATTTTCCATGAACCCTTTCAACTTTTTTTTCTTGGTTGTCAGCTTGAGATGGCAGGATATGCAAATCACAATGTTTACAGTTAGAAAAATCGTTAAAATATTCATTGCTGAGATGGAACCCTTGGTACTTATCATAAGATCTTGGCAGAGAGAAACAGGAATCTGGATTCTCTAAGTCTAGTGAAACAAGTCTTCCTGCAAACTAAGGAAAACAAATTCTAAGTAGGAAAGTGATTTTACTAATTAATTTGCTGGTGGCTCTAACTCATTTTTGGAAATAGAATAAACAAAGGAAAACACAACAATTAAGTCACTTCCTCCGATTTTCCAAAAAGAGTGGGTCTAATGTGTGTGATGGTGAATTTTATGTGGCAACTTAGGTGGGCTACAGTGCTGGATATTTGGTCAAACATGCTGGATGTTTCTGTTGAGGGTGTTTTTGGATGAGATGAACGTTTAAGTAAGGAGCCTTTGAATAAAACAAATTCCCCTCCATAGTGTGGGTGGGCCTCATCTAATCAGTTGAAGATCTTAATAGACCAAAAACTGAACTCCCACAAGCAAGAGAAAATCCTCCAGCAGAAGGTATTTGGACGTGTACTCTGTCTCTAGCCTGCTACCTACCCTGAAGATTTTGGACTCTCCAGACTGCATAACTGTGTGAGCCAATTCCTTACAATAAATCTCTGTTTCTGTATATTCATCCTGCTGGTTCTGTTTCTCTGGAGAAGCCCAACTGATGCAATTTTTTTTAGTGCTTTCTTTACGTGTTGGTGCATTTGATGAATTATGATTATCTGTCTTGAAAACTTGTTCTATTAATATTTTAACATTTTCTTGATACAAATGAACTTATTTACAAAACAGAAACAGGCTTGGATTGACAAGTACATACTGCTATATTTAAAATGGATAACCAGCAAGGACCTACTGTATAGCTCAGGGAACTCGGCTCAATATTATGTAACCTAAATGGGAAAAGAATTTGAAAAAGAATAGATACATGTGTATGTATAACTGAATCACTTTGCTGTACACCTGAAGCTATCACAACATTGTTAATCAACTATATTCCAATATAAAATAAAAGGTTAAACAAAAAGAAAAAAGAAAAAAGGAATTCTGGCTGAAAAACTTTTTTTTTAACATTTCTTAACTGGTTTCTTTGAAGTACAAAACTACTCGGCAAGGAAATTCTCAAGGATCCCATTGCTAGAAGTGTTTGCTCCAGGATCCAACTGCACAGGAGGGAAAGGATAATTCTTTTCCACCTCGGACAGTGCAAAAGGAGCCTGGGCTCTGGGCTTGGTCAGAGAGCAAGAGCCCAAGCCCAGAGCCCAGGCTTGGTTTGGGGTGGGCAGAGCCCTGGGGTGGCCCGAGTTCCCTGCCCCCTGCTGTACGTGCCCAGCACAGATCCCAGGACTGAACATGAGGCAAGCACTCTGCAGTTGCACCGTGTCCCATGGCACCAGTGACCCCACTGCAGGGAGAGTGCTGGGTGGGCCTGACCTAATCACATGAGGTCGTCACAGGGGAAGAGTCAGAGGTCCAGAGGTCAAGGGCATGGGAAGTATTCAGAGTGCCTTTGCTGGCTCAGGGATTAAGGTGGCCCGTATGGCCAGGAAGGTGGGTGGTCCCAGGAACCAAGAGTGACCCCTGCCAAAGGCCAACTAGGAGGTGAGGACCTCAGTCCAACACCTGCAAGAAACTGGCTTCTATTCCAACAGGACTGAGCCCAGGGTCAGATTTCCCATCAAAGCCTCCAAGGACCCAGCTAGGCCCACACCCTGATATCCTGGTTGTGATCCTGGAGTGGGGAGCTTAGCCTGCAGGATGAAGTGTCGACCATGGAGTAGTGAGCTAGTCTGGGGGTGTGAAACTTCTGAATGTAGGGGGGTTCATCACACAGCACGAGACGCTGTTACACCTCCTCATACCCTCTGGTCTCTCATCTCTTATCTCAGGTGGCAATGGAGACAATGGCACGGCCTGATTTATGGTATTGCTTTCAGACGTGGATTGGACAGAGGAAGGGGTTTGGTGTGGGTCCCAGAAAGCCCTGTCCTGGCCCCCTTTGCTCGAGCCCTTGTGGAATGAGGGAAGAACCCAACAGTTAGGGTAAAAATGCTGCATAGAGAAACCAACGCTACCACTTGTCAGGTGCTGGGACTTGAGTTGATCACAAAACTCCCCTTGGCTTCCCTGTCACCAAAGGGGCCTAGTTACAGGTGGGCATGTCGTATGGATTGAGGGGTGTGGCAGGTGTGGATGTAGGTGAATCCTGGGCCTCTGAGAGCTCAGGCCAGGCCTTCGAGGGCCCCGATGGGCCTGGTTCACTGCCTTGTTCCCAGGGCCCCTCTCAGCTCAGGTAACAAGGCAGTGATACGACGTCTGCTGGCTGATTCCTCCAGCATTCTCTGGGAAGGTCGTGCACCAGGCCTGCTGCTCTATGAGCATCTCAGCGACAGCCCAGGAAGAAAGCCCCTCCCCCGTGTCATGTTGGAGTCTGGGCCGACTCCTCTCCTACCAGAAGTGTTGAGAAGGTGTTCCCTGGACTGTAGTCCTTTGATAAAAATAGGTGACCTTTATGGAGTATCTACTCATCCATGTGCTTGTTTGCCAAAAGCAGTTCTGTTTGGTTGGCAGTCAGCCCTTCAGAGTAGGACAGTTCTCCTGACTGTGCAGAGGAAGGGACTGCTCCAGAGAGGTCATGTAAGATCTTTGAGCTCACACAGTTAGGGAACTGATTCAGAAGACTGGCGTTTCCCAGTGCCCGAACGGACTCCTACCTCCGGGACTCTTTGTGTGGGGAGCTGGGGCCCCTGTCAACACAGCCACAGGGTTCCCTCTGTGGCTCATTATCTTCCTACATGGGGCAGGGGATGTGTGAACGCCTCATCAGTCATGGATCGGTTTGCTCAGGGACTCCTGTGATGTTTAGTTTTAAGGGAGAAAGAAAAACACCTTTATTTATTCCCTAGCATAGCTGTCTTTAAGCGTCATTAAGAATTATGATTTAGATTTAGATTTTTCTTCTAGAGCCTTTGCTAAGAGAGTAAGAAATTCCCTGCTGGATCAAAATCCCCTTTTCCTTCTTCCTGGCTTTGCGGGTCCTGGGCTTTCTGATGGCAATTGCCCATCACGTGCCCTGGTTCACCCTTCGTCTGCAGTCAGGCTGGCCTGTACTCTCTCCTCTCTGTATGTGTGGGCTCCTGCTCTGGGAGAAGTATATGCCAGCTCAGCAACTGCACACAGCCCTCTTACAGCCTCTTTGTGGAGCTAGAGTGGTATTTAATACTCTTCTTGTCTTTCCTGACCAGTTTACCTAAGGTGGAAACACTGTGAGACACCAGGTATTAAGACTCTGTGCAATCTAAGGACACTTCTGAACAAACTCCAGAAAGACCACAGACATGATGTCTACATGTACACCTCTGGACACCTGAACCCCAGCAAGCTCTACAGGCCTCTGGAGACAATCCTGTATCACTGGCCCAATGCCAACAGGCCCAAGGAGGCAAACGTCTTTAGAGTAGAAAAGCCATCTGATAAGAAGATTAAAAAGATGAAAGATGCTTTAGCTTATTTTGCCATCAACACAGCTGTGGGCCCAAACGATGCCGAGAACACACCACTCTTCAGGTATTTGAACCCTCTGACACATGGTTCCCACACTTCGGAGGAGGATTTGATTCCAAAGAAGGGTTTGAGAGAGGAAGGTTCCCCTGAACGGCCAAAGAGAGAAGAGCTAAGATGGCCAAAGATGAAGGTTCTGAACTACAAAGAAGTGAAGTCCAGCCGTGAGTGTGCGATGTGCCCCCCAGGCAGGGACGAGTTCCAGGACCTCAGCTCACACTTGGCTGGCATAACAAAAGCAGACAAGTACAGGAAGTTCTTGAGTTTCCAGAAACAAGTTCTTGCAAAGCAAGATGTCTTGAAGAGTGACTTCACTGGGAGCAAGGTAGTGATGTGCCATGAAAAGAAGCTGGAGCAGGTGAGGAGGGCAGTTCTGCGATGCTATCGGTACCCGTGCCGGTCCTGGGAGTCTAAAGGTTGTGGGCGGAGGCTGCTCTCTGATGCCTCACTTACTTTCCCAGTTAGGATGGAAAAGGGCTGAGAATATCCCACATAATGTAGATGGTAACAGGGTGAAATCAAAGAAGGTTAAGTTTGGAAAGTGGTGCCTTGGAGGTGATTTCATAATGGATAGCAATGGATGCTGCAGAGCAGCTACAGTCAAGCAAATGTCCCTGGGACAGCAGAAGCACCTGAGGAAGAGGTTTGCCTAACTCACTATGGAAGAATGTGAAGAGAGGGTGAGGAGAGAGGTGAGGATGCAGGTGAAATCCGAGTAGGAGCCAGGTGGTCTGTAGAAGGTAGTTTGGAATCGTGGGACATGCTGTTGTGAACGACCAAGGGCTGAGAGTGGTACTTAGTGATGGGAAGAGTGAGGATGCAGGGAAGAGTCTACATATGAAATAACCAAACAGTGATGAGATTTTTGGCTCAGAGGACTGATAGAAGGAGAAGGACCTTGAGGACACTGTAGAGGCAGAGAGTGAATCCCTGATTCACAGGATGCAAGGGAATAAATAAAGAAAAATCAGGCAAACATAGGTTCTCAGCCCCAGGTGGTTTGGCACTCAGCTCTGCTGAGACCCAACGCTGGGGGGCTGGACCTGTGCCCCCTGATAGAAAGCCCCATGGGGTGTCTGATTCCTCAACCTGAGAAAGTAATCAGAAAGAAAAACGAAGTCATCCTGAAACGGGCTGGTTCTCTTTTTCCTCCAGAAGCTCCAGAAAATATGTGACTGTGACCCTGAAGAGTTCAACAGACTACAGGTCTTTGGAGAAGTCTTTGAAGATATTTGCAATAGTTCTTTGATATTTGGTGATATCTTGAAAGAAATTAAGGTAAGAGAAACATGCTTTTCCCAGATAGCAATTGAGAGCCATGCATGATTTTTTGCACACATGAGCTCAAGCCTCACAGAAATTCTGCCGAGTATCATGGTGTCCATTCTACACATGAGGAAAATCATTCACGGAAACTTGAAGGAATGTGCCTACAGCCACATGAGTCATAAATGGGTCACATGAGATAAACACCCAGCTAGCTCACTCCTGAAGCCCATATATTTATACTAAAGCTTCCTAATTGTAGATAAATTCTTATAAACTGCACATATGTAACACAGAAACTTCTATGGTTATGCATAGATAATTTTATATGAATCTTTAAGGAGTTATAAGTTTGTTGTGATTTCATGGGGAAAGTGACCATCATATCATAGCTGGGTTGGAATTAGGTTGCGTGTGAAGTCTGTTATTGTCCAAGTCCCCAAAACAGGCAAGGCTTAAAAGCAGGGTGTGTGGGGCTTCCCTGGTGGCGTAGTGGTTGAGAGTCCGCATGCCGATGCAGGGGATACGGGTTCGTGCCCCGGTCCGGGAAGATCTCACATGCTGCGGAGCGGCTGGGCCCATGAGCCATGGCCACTCAGCCTGAGTGTCCGGAGCCTGTGCTCCACAACGGGAGAGGCCACAACAGTGTGAGGCCCGCGTACCGCAAAAAAAAAAAAAAAAAAAAAAGCAGGGTGTGGTGGTCTGCCCTCCATAGAACATCTCCATCTCTGGAAGGTCAGTAGGACCCAAATCCACGGAGCATCCTAGTGGCAGGAGGTCATATGTTGTACGTGTGTCAAGGTATTTTGTGATTCTATCCTGAAGTCATCAATAGTTAATATTCAAATATGCTTTAAAGATGGTGAGATTTTGTAAATTTTAGTGTGTATACTATTTAATATATTGCAGGAGCATTCTTACATTTTTTAAAATGATCTGAACTGGCGTCCTTAGCCTCCATTTTATTTACATATGCAAATAATATTACATTGTACTGTAATCTCATAACACATTTCCAATGGATCTTTCTTTCTTCTCTCCTTTCTCCCTTGCTTCCTTTCTTCCTTCTTTCTTTTTTTCTCTTTTTTTCTTTCTATAGGATGAATATGAACTCTATATGTTATTACTTCTGAAGACCCAGCCCACAGAACAGTGTAAGGTAACAATCAATCCTGCAAGTCTTAAGTAGAACCTATTTCTTCATATTTCCTGAGCACTGGAAACATGTTTGAATCAAAGAAGCCCCATTTGTGCCTCCATAATTTAGAACAACTGACACTTTTAATAACAATGGGCTTTATACTCATGAAGGACACTCCAGGTAAAGGCAACAGTGAGGGGTGGGCCGGGGAGGCACACACGTTTCTTGTTTTCTGCAGTATCTCTGGCCACCAGTTCTCCGTGATCTCTGAAGGTCTGTCCTTCTGTAACCCAGTCCTCGCGTGTCTGCTTCGCTCAGAATCGGCCCTCTCTCTCTCCTCACTCTCTGTTGGTAGATGAGATCCCTTACACTGATGGCTCTTGGCTTTGTATGCATCACCCCAATCTTTCCCGCGAGTTCCAGATTACAGTGTATCCTGCCAGTGTCCCCCTGGAGGCTGACACTTAGGTGTCTGAGTCGGCAGGTAACAGACCTTAAAATAGGGAGATTAGCTTGAATTAACTGGGTGGGCCCAGTCTAATCACACGAGCCCTTAAAAGCAGAGAACTTTCCCTGGCTGAAGTCAGAAGGGAGAGGTGGCAGAAAGGGAGGGCAGAGTTCTGTGATTCTAAGCCTGAGAAGAATTCAGGACCATTGGGAGCTGTGACGTGGAGGGTCCAGATGCAGGGACTAGAGAGAGGCCCCTAGGAGCTGAGAGTGGACCCTGCTGACAGCCTGCAAGGGAATGGGACTTCAGTCCTACAACCTCGAGGCACCGGATTCTGCCAATGACCTGAATGAACATGGAAAGAGTTTGTGCTCTGGAGCTCCAGAAAGGAAGGCAGCCCAGCCTGCACCTTGATTTCAGCCCAGTGAGACCCTGAGCAGAGTCCAAAAGCCACTCAGATTTCTGCCCTACAGAACAGAGATAATAAATTTGTGTTATAACACTAAGTTTGTGGTAATTCGTTATGACAGCAAAATGAAAGTAAGAAAATGTCCCACAAGCATCTCCAGTTTCCAACACTGTTGTTAAGCTGCTCTTTACTGAATATTTGCTGCCATAGTTCGTGTGTGGTCCTTGTCTCCTGATGCCTCACCAGCTCCTTCCACACTGCACATTCTGCATTTTCCCAATGAGGCGAAATAGTGTCCACCTGGAAGCTGGGTGACCTCTTGGCAAATAAGGTTTGTGCAGATGTAATCAAGTTCAGATGCGGTCGTTAGGGTGAGTCCTAATCCAATGACTGGTGTTCTTAGACGGAGAGGGGAGTTTGGACACAGACACAGCATGGAAATTGGAAGCAGAGATGGGACTCTCTGGAGTCCCAAACCGTGGAGTAGCTATACATGTAAATGGTTCGGGAATATAGAGGGTGCTATGTTAGTAATTACTGGAAAGCATGTACAGTTGTTACCCTCAGGGGAGAGCGAGCAGCCCACATAAACTGTGGCTACCTCCTCTCACTGTGTCAACTTCCAGGGGTTCCCTCTAGGCTTAAGCCACACCTGTGGATGCTTAATAAGGAAGGTGGACTACAGGAATGATGTTATCGCTTACAAAACTAAGAGAATATAGCACTGTAGCTAGGATGACTTTTGACATTTTCAATAAAGTTGAAAAATTTTATCTTATAAATTGGGAAGAAGAATGTCTTACTTTGTCTATGAAAAAAAAATCACAGACTGATTAAGAAGTCCGTTCTAATTTAGCTCTTAATCGAAAATCACATGTTTGCATGGTGTTCTTTGTTTTGAGCTTTTCGTGCTTCAGAAAAAAGCTTTTGTTTGGCAGGAATAAGCAATGGCTCCAGCTGGGGGTCTACCCTGTTCTTTACTTTTTGAGGTAAAGTCACAAAGGAACATATATGCCCATATCCCAATCAAACACCAGAATGAAAAAATCCCCAGGGCATCAGGGCACTAGATTCTTCTTTCTGCTTCTGGAAACTTGGCAGCCCATCACTTAAGAAGGCAGAGACCTTTGTTTCACCACATTTGAGAAGCATCACTTCATATCCATATATAGCCATCGAGTTAATATCATTTCTCACTAATTAGAAAGAAACAATTGTGGTGCTGATAATAATGCGCTCAAAGCACTTTATTCAGCACTTTCCTTCCCTCACACAAACCAACAGGAAACCCCACCACTCTAACTTTCTTAGGAAAACAAAAACTTAAAATTAAAAAATATATACCTTACCCAGATCTTCATGTGGCTATTTATCCCTCCTCTGATATTCCTCCCTCCCTTCCATCCTCCCTATTTACCTATGTTGACTAGAATTTGTATTTTGACTCAGGACATCTTGAATACACTGTAGTAACAAAAAAACGGAAAATCCTCACCCTTGCTTCGTGTTTGTCTCACCTGTTACGGCCTTATTCTGCCCAGACTTTGCTGACTCACATCCAGGGGCTGGAGACGAGGAGGGTGAGGACCACAGAGGTCGACCAGGCCAGAGAGGAGCTGAGGGCGCTCGTGATGGCCATCAAAGCAGCCCTGGACCGTAATGACAAGTGAGGGTTGATCTATACTGGGATTACACTTATTTTACAATGTCTTAAAACCATGTGACAAGCATAGTTTACACTTTTTCCTGCCTTGTTGGGTGTGGCACGCTGCCTTTATCAACACCAAGCTGGTCGCCGGGTCTCTTGCACAAACTGTCACACACGTGACTAGGATGTTCTACTAAATCTGGTGTTTCTATGAGGGGAGGTTTCTGAAGAATCTCAGGTCATCTTCAGTTGTCCCCTGAGGATTTATTGTTGGCTGAGTATGCTGGAAAATCAAGATAGCTTTTAAGAATGCCCTAGTTATTTTTTTAACTTAGACAATCTTTTAACCTCTGTCATTAGTCTTTCAGGGTGAAACCACAATCTGATAGGGTATAATTTTTTAAAGAATTAAAAAAAAGATGAAAGTAAATCTGACACACTCAAAATATGCTCAAGCAAACAAAACAAGAAACAAAAACCAAAAATCAAGACTCTGCCTTCAGTGTAACTAAAAGACAGAAAGTGTCCTAAATTCAAAATACCTGAAAATAGAAATAAACATTCTGTGCCAGTGAAACATTATCTACTCTCTTTCTGCAAAACTTGGTGAGAGCAAGGTCAGTCTGCAGCAGAGAGAAGAATGGAGTTAGTAGAAATCCTAAAATTGTCTTAAAAGCACTGTGTGAGAGAGAGTGAACCACCCAAAGTGAGAATACTGCACAGGTTACTGGGGGGTCCACCAGAGCACTGACTCAAATGAAGGGGACAAAAAAGTGAGTGTGGAAGCAAGGAAACAATTCTGAGATGATGATATGGGTGAGAAGAGGGTTAAAAGGAAGTGATCAGCATACTTGGAAGAGAAAAATTAGCAAGGAAGAGAAATTTAGAACCCCTTAAGAGAAGAAAATCAAAGGGCACACAACCCCTCCCACTACTGTTTTTGTCTCTTCAAAAAAAAAAAAGGGAAACAAAACAAAACAAAATAAAACCCAAACAACAAAAACAACAGTATAATTTTCTCTGACAGAAAAGTGTCTTCTTGAATTAAGAATCTCACAAACTAGGAGCTCTAACCATAAAAATGCAGAGTCTGTGTCCACACAGCTGACTCTAAAAAGAAAACAGAAAATAAGGACCCATATAATTTGGCTGATGAAAATCCCTAACATATGACAACAACAACAAACATCTGGAGAAGAAAACTGTGCCACAGCCCTGCAAACTAAATGAAATATTCTCAAAAGAGCATTTCAGGGTATGAAAACAACTTTGAGTCATAAATTTAAAACTTAAACACAGAAATCAACAGCAGCAAAGGAGGAGGCCATGAAACAAGATTTGACAACTGAGGAAAGATAGTGAAAAAGTCAAAATTATATTATAGATCAAGACTAAACTAGGACATGTCCAGGGAGGAATTGTTTTGAATGAAAATGTAACAAAGGGCATTAGAAAAAAGCAAGAAACAATCAAGAGAATTAAAACGTGATAAATAAAGGAAAAGAGTCGGAGAAAAAGTGGTTGAAATAAAAGACAGGCAAAGAAGATCCAACTTATATGTAATGGAAGTCCCCAGGAAGAAAAACAAAGCAGTGAAATAGAAACATAAGTAACATTTAGAACTGTAACACATTAAAAGTTTTTTTTAAAATTTATTTTTGGCTGCACTGTGTCTTCGTTGCTGTGTGCAGGCTTTCTCTAGTTGTGGTGAGCAGGGGCTACTCTTCGTTGCAGTGCACGGGCTTCTCATTGTGGTGGCTTCTCTTGTTGTGGAGCATGGGGTCTAGGCTTGTGGGATTCAGTAGTTGTGGCATGCAGGCTCAGTAGTTGCGGCATGTGGGCCCTAGAGCACATGGGCTCAGTAGTTGTGGTGCATGCTCTGCAGCATGTGGTATCTTCCTGGACCAGGGATCGAACCTGTGTCCCCTGCACTGGCAGGCAGATTCTTAAACACTGCATCACCAGGGAAGTCTCATATAACACAACACATCAAAAGTTTGTGGAGACTGAGCCCTCTGAAATATATATTGAAAAGGTTTTCACCATTATTATTAACCCACTTAACCTTAATTTCTTAAACTTGGAGTCATAATACTTTTCTATTTCTTTTAGTCTGTCATAAAATGAGTTAATGTGTACGAAAATCTTAAACCATCAAGCCCCTTGTAGACAAGGCAGTGTTAAGACATTTGTGGTGCTGATGTTTTTAACCAAATCACAGGGTTTCCCTCAGTATATGCAAGACTTATTTGATTCCTTTTTCTCTCTAAATCTATTAGAGATAGTCAGTGTAGCTTATTTTGAACGAGGAAGAAGATACAAAGAGATAACAAAAGTTTTATTTCCTCCTTTTAACTTTTCTTATGTTTTATTTTTAGTTTAAATATAGTGGAATTTGTAAATTGTATCTATGGGATACAATCATAATTAACAGGGAAAATGCAACATGTATTCCAATATCGGTAGGATTTTTCCATTATTGGAAACATTATTTCATTATTGGCTTCAGAGTGTAAAATGCTAGTTTCTTTGCCCCCTTGCTTCTTAAAAATTCAAGTCACCAAGTAATATTAATAAATGCTGTAAGACCAGCTCCTTTACCAGTGGCTTAGGCAATCTTGGTAAGAAAGTATTCTTTTGTTTATTGAAGTTGACTGATCCAGGCTCTCATACATCTTCAAATCACCTTTTTGGTTAGAAACTAAGAAGATCTGTTCTTATTTCTCAATTTTAGGACTGTTGTATAAAATAGACAAAAGGAAAATGGTACAAACAGGGTTCTAATACATCACTATGTTTTATCACCAAACCGTAGACTCAGAAGTGAATTGGAGCTGGAACGCATGTTGCTGCAATCCACTAAGAAGAGATCAGGTGAGTGACCGTGTGATTGATCTTCTGACGTGACTTTTGCTGTGACCTTCGGGTGAGGAATCTTCAAACCTGGTCCACTGTTCATGGCCTCTTCTGTTAGTTGTTTGAAAGGGTTTTTCAGAGAGGTTATTACATTTTATTCCTTTTTTTCCCCATCAAGTTCTTTAGAAATTCAGTAAGTTTTCATTTTATCTGAAGTGGTTTAAATGAAATACTTTAAAGACACAAGGAAGCAGTTGATTTCTTTAAGAGATTATGTCAGGGCCAAGATCATTATCCCAGTTTCTGCTGCTTTGGGCACTTTTGGTTATTGAGTTTCTCTGTAACAAGAGATGACTTGTGTGCATTTCATTTTCCTCCAGGATCTTTGTGGGTTTTAGTGGAACATTGAATGAATTCAGGACCTTATGTAGCAAGAATTAGGTCAAGCTTTGACCAAGATATTTGGAATAGATTCTAGGAAAATTGACCAAATGGTATAAATAAGAGAGTCAGCTCCCCTGAGGAAGTGCTGAAGGACTAAACGCTGTTGATTTTAGAGAAAGTGTCTTGAAATATATAATGGATTTTAGGGGGGGTGGACAGTGAACACTTCAGCGCAACCAAGTGAGATGGAAACAGAGGAAGCGGGGTCGTGGCCTGTGGTTTCCAGGGTAACAGCAAGGAAGACGGGCCAGCCTGGTTTTCACAACCCTTACATCTTTATTCCTGGATCAGAGGAGTCAGCTTTTCCAGACAACAATGAGTTTCTGCCCAGGTCTGGGGTGCCCTCTCTTGCAGACTGTCATCAACCTGCCCATCACAGCAACCCACTCACATGGCTGTTATTTGAACTGGTTTCATCTCAGCTGTTGCCTGTTCACTGGGGACAATGACAGTGCTTCCCTCAGTCGTTAGGAGGATTCAGCCTGATGGCCCTTGTGAGGCAGGAACACAGGGCCTGGCACAGTGGAGTTGCTCTGCTTGTACGCTCCTTCTTGTATCATTATTACATGTGAGCAGGAACACACAGTTCACAGGAAATTAATTACATTTTGTGAACATTTATGCAGTAACAAAATTAAAAATTATCTCAAAATTAGATACGCAACTTGGAGTTTGATTAAATAACCAAAATAAGTTCAATTAAGTATGTCGCTCATTAATCTTTACTGTTTACATTTATGATTCACTCAAATGTCACTTTTCCTCCAGGTTTGTTCCACACTAACTCATCCTGGAATCACTTGTCTCCTCTCAGCATCTTTGAGGCTGTTCTCACAAGTCTACCCTGTTTTGAGACTGGTTTTGAGAAGAAATCTGGTGTCCTGTATTCTTCCTCCTTTATTCTTTTTCTAAAGTTTTCTCATTCACAAGCCTTCTCCAGCCATACACATTTTCTGTGGAATTCCCCCCATTTTGATACCAC
Source organism: Hyperoodon ampullatus (assembly GCF_949752795.1). NCBI lineage: Eukaryota > Metazoa > Chordata > Mammalia > Artiodactyla > Ziphiidae > Hyperoodon > Hyperoodon ampullatus. Next base: position 85,919,759 of record NC_136925.1, on the reverse strand, counting down.
AGTCTTCCTCTTTAGGTAAAAAAGAGAAATAGTTGGGTCACACTCCTTTTGGCTTCTTTGCTGACAGTTAATTGTTTCAGGTGAAACCCTCAGGTTAGATCGAGGTGGGGGTCAAAGACTTTATTTTGTAGTATCTCTCAGAGTTCATGTAGAGGCTTAATGACTGTTTCTGCTCTGTTAGCTCATCATGTATCAAAACTTACCTTCCCACTTTTCCCTTCTTCCAAATTTGGCAAGTTTGAGTGACGGCAATGACTTGGGTCCTGCTCACCTATGTGTAAGTAGGTATGATTCCTCTTTCTGCCTTTTTTCCTGTCAAAAAGGAGTAGTCGTTCTTTCTCAAAAAATTAAAACCTCTCACTCATCAGAATCTAGCTGTGCTGCTTGAAAACAAAGCAGCCTTAGCAGTGAGTTACTCTCTGTCTCCACCTCCTCTCTGTACTCTTTGAATACTGATATTTATTGGAGCCCAGCATGTTTTTGGTTCAATCCACATGTCTTTGATTCTAAATCTCTTCCCTGCTAAAATACATTTTTAGGCTTAAGATCTGTATATGCCACTGCCTACTGGACATGGCACGTGAGTATCAACTCAACAAGTCCAAGGTTGGGTTCGCTCTCTCTCTGAATTTGCATGTCCTTGGAAATTTCAGTGAATGGCATCTCCAAATGCATGGCGGCTCAAGTCAGAACACCACTGGCAGGCGTCTTCCCTCTCCTCCCTGCAACCATGTCAACAGGGCTTGTAGTAAGTGGCCATGGCCAAGCTGGGTTCAAAGCCAGCTCTCTCTTACCTCTCTGCTGCACTGAGCTCATTATTCCCTTCCCACCACATCTGTTCTTACCTATGGCCAAGCTGAAACCTAGGGGTTATTTTGATATCTACTCCTCTACATCCAGATCATGGCAGCTACCAGTTCTATTTCCTAAATCGTTCCTCTGCACTTCTCTTTATGCCCCAGGTTCTATCGTGATCTGATAGTTCGAATGACTGCAGTAGCTTCCTAACTGGCCGTCCAGATTGGAATCTTGCCTTTCTCACTTTTGGTACCATAGACAGAGTGACCATGGTCGATAGTGTTTCTTCCCAGCCTAAAAGCCTTCAAGTCAGCTTTGACTGATTTCTTCACGTAGGTTAGAAGACCTTTTCAGATCTGCCCATTGTTCCTTTCTAGTGTCATTTCTTCATGTCTCTCACCGGTCCCTCAGTGTCCCCAGCCTACTGTGTAACTTTCCTTTTACTGAATGTGCCAAATTCTGCCCTTCTGCCTCCTCCCCACACCCTCCCGCTTGTCTGACTGCTGTTCATCCTCCTGGTCTCAACTTAGTCACACGTCTCTGGCAAAGTCATCCATCCACGCGTCTTCCCCACACTGTGTTAGGCACTCAATAAATACTCATCAATTATATAAATGAATTAAAGGACGAATGCCCCCATTCTTGGATCAGATAATTTTTTCTTTTATCTCAGTGGCTATGCCTTTACTGTTTATATTTTTAATAGGAAAAGATTCACAATATAGAAAAATATATAAAAACCAAAGCAATGAAATACATGTACTTAACTTGGATCAGATAATTTTTATTGACGTGACTGAAGTTTGAGTTACATTATAGTTTATAACTCTATGCAACATACATAATATTGTTAACACATAATGTTATTAATAAGGACTAAGGTATTAAACATAGAATACTTTGCTTTTAAAAAATACTCCAGAATCACCTGAGAAAAATGTAATGAAGGAGGAGCGCCTTACTCTTATTGAGAAGGTTGAAAAAAAGAGGTGTGAAGTGCTTAATAAATGGGATGAAATTCAAGCTCTTGAAAGAGAAATTAAAACAACTTTGGTTCATACTGGAATTTTGCATATCACCGAGAATAAGATTAAAAGCTTAGAGGTATGCAAACTGTTTATTTGAATGTTTACATTGTTCTTTTGCTGGAAGACCTTGGCAAACACATGACGTGTTTTATTTTGCAATTGGGAAAAAAAATAACATAACATTTGGTCCAAACATATTTTCATTTCAAAACACTTATAGCAAATGATTAGAATAATTAAGAGATAGAGCTAAAACAACAAAAATGAAGGTGATAAAAATTCTGTAGAGCTCTGTTAAGGGTCAAATTGGATCTCTTTCAGGTCAGTTGACATCTCTTAAAACCTAACAACTTTGTATAGAAAATGTTTATCATAAAAATTACTCCCATCATTCAGTGTCTAAAATATACTATGTAGTTTAATCTGAAGCCCAGAGAGGCTGAGTGACCTGCCCAACTTGACACAGAATACAGGTGGCAAAGCTGGGATTCACTTTAATTCTTCTGGGCCCCAAAGTCCTTATACTTACTATGGAGCCACATAGACTCCATACAAGTTGTACAATTATGCTGGAAGATAGGATTAGTTACTGCCATTGAGGGTCTACTATATTAGACTTTGTCAATTGTTGCTAACCATTTTCTTGATAAACAATAAAATATAAATTATGATCTATGTTTTGAAATGCTATGATGCCCAAAATTTTAATGTTATGACCTAATTTTTATTTGTGCAGAATCTGACTCAATACAACTTCTACTTAGAGAATTTATAAGTGATGTTTGAATGTTCTTTTTCTCCTGGTTATAGAGTTACCTATATTTTCCCAGTACTACCTTTTTTTCTTTTTAAGTCAAATTATAAAGTGTATAGGAAGGTGGTGGTGGTCTAAACTTGTTTTGATTTCTCTCTCTCTATTTTAAAATAATCTGTTCAGATTTCCTTCTGTGTTTTCATTTAGAGTCTGCCCCTTATTTTTTAAACTAAAACTGACTTGAGAAGAAACACTAATTTATAGTTGAATTTTTAAACAGTGAAAACAAGTTGTAGCTTTATGTATTGTGAGCATGTTATAATGCAAAATCATGTAAACTTTTCTTTCATAATTAAGACCCCTTTTAAATCGATTGAACCTAGGAAATAGAAGATTCCCTATAATGATTCCATATCAGTAATCTATAATACTTTAAATATTTATTATTTATATTTGGCTCCTTAATTCAAATACTGGAGGGTACAATAGAATTGCGTTTATTATCCTATTAAGTAACTGATATCTGGATCTGGATTCGAAATGTTATTTCTAACCAGAAGAAAAAATAACTAAATATATCACGGATTTACAATGGACATATATTGCTGTAAACAATACAAAAATACTATTTCATTTAATTCCCAACAACCCTAAAAGATAGATGCTGTTATTAACCCTCTTTTTCAGATAGGGAAACCAAGGCACAGGTATACTAAGTAATTTGATTAAGCTCACAGCATCAAGTAGTAGAATTAGGATTTAAAGTCAGCCCAACTTCTTAATTATACATTATTCAGCCTCATGATGCACTTGCGAATCTTTTTCAATATGGTGGATATCTGGAAGAGCAGATATCCTTTCTTCATCATTATTTTGTTCACAATTATCTTGGATATTGTCATTTACAGTATTAACTAATTTTTCAGTTTCAGTAATAATACTCTTGGTATTTTTATTGTGCTTCTAATGAATTAGAAATTCATTCAGGAAGAACTGACAGCTTTACAATATGAGCACTCCATCTAGGATCATTTTGTATTTGTTTATTTTAATGCACTGGTCTTAAATATTTTTTGTTACTTTTGTTCTTGTGACTTTTTGGTATCTGTTACTATTGTGAATGGCAACTCAAAATTTTTTTCTTAACATTACAGTTTATAATCAGTTAACACTGATATTATGTGACTTATTGATGTTTGTATTTTTATATTATATCTGGCTATCTTAAAAATTCCATTATTAGCTCTGAAAAATGAGTAACTCTTCTACTCTGGAACTTCCATAAGCTTCTCCAGTTTTTTGCAACATCAGCTTCCACCTTCTCTAGTTTTTGACCCAGAGGGCCAGGATCTTTCTGTCTTAATAAATGTCCTTCAAGTCATGCTTGTTTATTCATTGTTTTTAAGTGGTGTGCTGTTGAATACTTTTGAAATTAGAATAACAGTATTCACATAATACTTTTTGTTCCATAAATGGGGAAAAAAATTTAACAAATATTCTTAACCAAGTATCTTTCTTTTCAAACCGTTTTTCCTTCAGACTGAAACTATAAAGTTGGAAACAGCAAATAAAATTTTAAAGAAGAAAATACAAGTAAGTTTGTGCGAATCTATGTTTTTCAATAAAAATATTCCCCCTAGTGCCTTCTCGTACTATGTCATAAACCAAATATGAAAGTATATGCATAATCTTTCTAAATGATAACTTTCTCTCATGCCAGGAATATCTCGCTATGCAGACACTAGCTTAAAACTGGACAGTTGTAAGCTAATGTATTAATGAAAAGAAAAGCATTCTTTTTTAAATAGTTGAATGTGTCAATCAGAATTGACCATTTTTCTAACCCTTCTGCACATAAAAATTAATTGTAATAAGTTTATTTGGTGACAAGGAATGTAATGAACTGGCTCCCTTAATGACTTTCCAGGATAGCCCTCCAAAATGCACGGTAACAATTTGTTGTTTCATAGATGGTAGTGCTGCCTTGATTACATTTGTACTATATACAGTATGAAGTAGTATGCTATGCCTGATTCTAGAAGTGGCAATGCATTTGGACGTAATCGACAACATCACCGCCATTACCAATGAGCAGTATCATGCATTATACATGACCAAATGATTTCTAATTCTTGGTAGTTTACTGAAAACCACGTGAAGCAGATCATGGGGAAGAGCAAGCTGAGTGAGGGGGAGCAGCAGTGAGTATTGATGCCCTGGTAAAGGAACTGTCATAATAATCTGATGTTGAAACTATCAAGACTGTCCATTAACAACTAGATTACACTGGACAGTACTTTGGAAGTGTTTACATTCCTGAGTGTTAACTTCACACATGCATGACACACATCCTTTCCAGTGCTTAAGAATGCTTAGTCCAAGATTTCAATCTCCACTGTGTATATTATTCAGCAATCTAGAAATAAATTCTTTGGACAAAGCTGAAGTGTTGAGGGTGAATCCTCATGGACAGGGATCAGGAAGGTGGGGAGGCGTGTGGCTCTGAGTGGCTTTCTTTTCTCAAATTATATGGCTTTTAGTGATACTAAATCTTTGAAACAACCTATACATGTATGATTCTGAAAATTTTAATTTAAAAATAAAATGCTGATCTGTATTATCTGTCACATATGTTTAGATTTTGTAGAGTTAATTTTCGTTTGAGTTGGTACCATAGTTTAAATCTCAGGATTTGGGAAGGCTGGGAAAACCATTGATGGTTTAAATATGGAAAGAGCTTATTGTATCAACAAGTAAAAAAACGTTTAGTTGTTGGTGGTGTAGGTTCAATGAAATCACCAAGGAACCAGGGTTCTTCTCTCTTCCTTCCCTGCTTTCCTTGAGGATGGTTTTCCTCCTTAGGGCTTCAGCGTGGCTGTCTTCAGGCACTGGGTCTATGTCCCATGTGGGAAGAAAGGGGAAAGTGCAGGACAGGTGGCAAAGAGCTTTACATTATGAGCTTATTCTGTTGTATTTAGGAAGGAAAGCCCTTCCCAGGGACTTCCACTGTACCTCACTGGCCAGCACCACATCCTAAGGCCACCCTTAGCTGCAAAGGAGTCAGAAAATAGAACCATTCCACTTGCCAGTTTACATGGTAGAGAGAGGAGAAAAGGTGTTAGGATGGGTGTTGACTGAGCCACACAGGTAGATCCAGGTTCTGTGAGGCCTTGTATTATCCTCAAAGGAAAAGAATATAGAAGTACAAATACAAAAGAGGGAAGATTCGTTCCATAGTCTTGGTAGTGAGAATGAACTGACCTGACGTTTAAACATCATTATCGTCAAGGTAAATCTACCTCTGCTGCCACACCCTACTTAGCCTGGAAAATGTTGCAGGGGACTGTGCCCATATGTAGAGAGAGAAACTTTGCTACATTCAAGGCCAAAAGTCTACTACAAATATCCTTTGAAAGAAAGTGGAGGGTTGCAAAGTCTTACTCTAAGTTTTTGAGTAAATGTGTCCTAAATAGATGTTTATTTTGAAATTTTCTTTTATGCTTAATGTACTTTTTTCTAACCCATTGTACTCATTTGTTTTGTATTTTAAGGAACCTTTGGGAATTTATTAATGAATTTGTAAAATTAAAACAGACAGATAACTCTTAAGTGACTGGAAGAATGACCTAGGAAAACTCACAGCCACCATCTACATAGTGTGGATGTTTTCAGAGGTATAAATTAATGAAGATACATTTCATTTTGTCAGTTTTAATCTCCAATAAAATTAATGTGGCATATGTATCCTACTCAAGATATTGAAATAAGTACATGTATTCATGTGATTAGTTTTACTTTGTATACATATTCATAAAAATAGTAGTTCTTAGAGTATTTTCTGCTTCCACTCAATAACTTTCTCCAGGAAAAAATACTTTCAATTGTTGGATAGGAATAGGAAATTCAGCACTGCTGCAATACAGATTAAACTTATTTCTTACTTGCCAATGCAAGTTTATGTATAAGCACTTAATAAAATGTAGTAGTCACTGTATAAATATCCATTTAATGAAATGATACAGTGCTCTATCGCCGTTACAAAACTAGCATGGTGCTTCGCACTGCACATGTCTTAGGTGATTGTGATCTTCATGACAACCTTTGTATCCGCACTTTGCCTATGACATGGTCTGAACAATCAGAGTAAATGCAAGTCCAGTTACTTTGGACAACCGTATATAGAGCTGCAGTAAAGATCAAATGTCAGTGATTGGTATAAACATGAGGATTTTAACCCTAACTTGGAACAGTAGGGTTTGAGGTTAGAGAGAGAGAAAGAGATAAGTAAGGTTTACTTTCTATGGACCAGAAGGTGTGTTCATCACAGGTCTCCTTAAGATGTTCAGCTCTTCCTAGGGCCTGATCCACTCTTCTTTCTGAGAAACATGGGTGGCAACTGAAACAGAAACATGTTACCATGTATAAAAATAAATTAGACTTTATTAATGTTTGTTGAGTTCTCTGTGTTCAAGTTGCTTTCTATGGGTTATTTATGTTCTTTGGAATCTCATTGAGTAGGCACCTGATATCCCATTACACAGGGGAGAGAATGAAAATGTAAAATGGTGAGTTGATTTGCTTAAAGTTCACTTAATTAATAGAACTGGGATCCAAACCCAGATGTGGCTTGCTCAGTTCCTAAACTCTTATCACTGCAATGTGTCATGTCATTTTGACACATCACCAGTCAAGATATAGGGAAATGAATTTCTGCAATGTCAAAGAGCGACATAAAGACCACTAGAACTAAAAACAGACCAACCCACAAAGTTGCATTTATTTGCTTGTCAAGAAAGGGAGAGCTGGGCTTCCCTGGTGGCGCAGTGGTTGAGAGTCCGCCTGCCGATGCAGGGGACACGGGTTCATACCCCAGTCTGGGAGGATCCCACATGCCGCGGAGTGGCTGGGCCCGTGAGCCATGGCCGCTGAGCCTGCGCGTCCGGAGCCTGTGCTCCACAATGGGAGAGGCCACAACAGTGAGAGGCCCGCGTACCGCAAAAAAAAAAAAAAAAAAAAAAAAAAAAAAGAAAGGGAGAGCTATTCACTCAAGAGACGGGGTCAGGGAAGATCTACTGTGGAGGCAGAAAAGCTGGATGTAGAGGCAAAGGGATGTATTATTCCATGTTATGAGGGCTTCTGGCTTTAGGGACCAAATGGATTTGTGGGGGAGGAGTGGCGGGGCAGGAAAGTCCTTCTTTCAATTGACCATGATTCTGGCTAATGCCACAAAAACGCTGTTTTTGAAGAGACATGAGATAAACTATAATAAATCTTTGTCAAGATCAAAGTCTTGTAGCAGTCACTTTGGTATGTATGTACTTGGGACTGGTTAATTTTTCTTTAAAAAAAGACATCCTACTATTCATCCTACTATTCATTCATTTATTCAAGCAACATTCATTACATCAACATTCAGGTACATTTCAAACAATATGCTAGTTGCTGGAAGTATGGGAAAGAAGACACAGTCCCAATCCTTAGGGAGTTTATCATTTGCTGCACAGATTTCTGAACAGAATAACGACAAAAAAGAAAGTCTGCTAAACCTAAGTGCATACAAGGACATGGATAAACTAAGTCTTACCCACTGCTGAAGTGAGTGTAAATTGATCCGAACAGGTTAGAATGTAATTAGGCCACAAGTTGTGCTGGTCACCGAATATCTGTGTTCCTAATGTGTCCCAACCCCCCTTGCAGGAAGACCAGGTAACATGTTTGGGTCAATGTGGGAGGGTTGTGATAACATATTACAAGAAAGGTGAGCACCGGCAAGATCAACTTATTTGTAAAAAGAAATAAACAGGAATAATACAAAAGAGTCAGAAATTTGGACTTCTTACTATGACAAAAAATGACTGCTTTGAGTCCAGAGATGTAAGAGATGAGATTATAAAAACTCTGTAACTTGACTGACCATGTGAAAATAAAGAGTAAGTTATAGGTGTGGCCTTTCCACCAAAGCCCCATTGCCTCCAGGAAACTGTCTTTGAATTGAGGATTAGAGCTGGGCCGTGGGAATGAGAAAGCAAAGAAAAAGATCTGAGAGCATCTCTAAGCAAACAGTGGGCACCTGGAAGTGACGGGAAGCAAATGGAGTGGACATCTAATGAGTTTTGAGGGGACTTTTACTGCCAAGGAAATTGGAAACCTAAGGCAAGAAAGTCCATTGCTGTTCAAAACCTTGAACCATCCTTGGACCCCTGAACTTCAATGAAGAGGTGCAGGAAGGAAGCTGAGAAAACGTGTATCCCCCAAGGAAGCATGTTCTGGGAAGCCCACTTCAAACGTGTCCAAGTGGGGAATAAAGGAGGGCCAAGCCAGTGACGAGGACAATGAACAAGAGGGTTCCATTCAGATGCAGAATCAGTACTTAAACCGAGCACTTCACCCAGATGCTTCCTAGGGACCCTTACAGTGTCTCTCTGCAGGCCTTCAAAATGCTGCAGAGCAAGGGCCGCTATGTGTATGTTCTATTCTCACCTTTTTTTTTTAATTATGTCTTTTATTTATTTATTTTTGGCTGTGTTTTGTCTTTGTTGTTGCACTTGGGCTTTCTCTGGTTGCAAAGAGCAGGGGCTACTCTTCACTGTGGTGCACAGGCTTCTCATTGCGGTGGCTTCTCTTGTTGTGGAGCACGGGCTCTAGGCGTGTGGGCTTCAGTAGTTGTGGCTTGCAGACTCAGTAGTTGAGGCGCACGGGCTTAGTTGCTCCACGGCATGTGGGATATTCTGTGACTAGGGTTCGAACCCGTGTTGCCTGCACTGGCAGGCAGATTCTTAACCACTGTGCCACCAGGGAAGCCCTATTCTCACCTTTTCTGTATGAAAACACACTTGTACATTTATTACAATTATTTCTGGTTATCAGCGGATGGAGAGACTACAGGGTATCCCCCAATGATCGTGGACTCTGAGCTGGACGCAGGGACTGGATGGGAAGTTGTGTCCCTTAGAGAGCTTGGGAGTATCTCCATGCCAGGGAGGAAGTGAGCACAAAGATTCTATTACTCAGAGTGTGGATTGTGACATAAACATTTCCCTGTTGCAACATCAGTAAGATGTAAGCTTTATTACAGCTAGATATATTATACATGCCAGCAGGTATTAGGATTAACTTGTTACTGCAGCATAACCTAACCTGATCTACCATAAAGGTTGACCCTAGGGAAGTCCCTGGAGGTCCAGTGGTTAGTACTCCACACTTTCACTGCCAAGAGCCCGGGTTCTATCCCTGGTCAGGGCACGAAGATCCCATTATCTGCATGGCTGGCCAAAAAAAAAAAAAAAAGTCTGACCCTAAAGAAGAAACTCATGTACATGTACCCAAGGAGATTTCTCTCTCTCTCTCTCATTTGGTCTGTCCATTATCTATCATCTATCTATCTATCATCTATCTATCTATCTATAATCTATCTATCTCTATCTATCATCTGAATACCTATCTATCAATGGTCACTGTATAACTGTGATAGTGGAAAATGGAAGCAACTTAATGGTTCCTGAGTAGAGTAGTAATGGTCCTGGTGATGAAGTCTTTCAATGGAACACTATACAGCAGTTAAAAGAAATAGAGCTACATATGTTAACATTGCTAAATATAAAAAATATAATGTTAGGTGAAAAAAGCAAGTTTCAAGAGGATACATACATCGTGGTATCATTAATTAAATATAAAATTAAACAAATAAACAATCATTAAATAAAATTAAACAAACATATAATTAAACACACATTGGTATGAAACTCACTAATTCTAGGATGCTGATTAACTGTGGGGAAGAAAAGAGAAGGCATAGCTAGCTTTAATAGTTTAGTATATCTGTAATGTTTCATTTCTTTTAAAAAAGAAAAATTTGAAGCAGATATTCCTAGATACATTCCTAATGTATGTTTAATATTGATAGTGGATTCACAAGTATTGCTTATATTATTTTCTATACATTGCTGTACAATTATTATGCTGGCACCTAACACGTAATCAACACTCACTGTATACTAGACACGAGTCTATGCGCTTTACGTGTGTTCATTTAATTCTCACATGACCCCATGTGGTAGACTACAGTTATCATTCTCATTTTATAGATGGGGAATTGCTTATTTAAAATGTTTCACAATTTAAATATATTTTATAAAACGATGAGTGGAATAGCTCCGTTATGGGGCTCTGGTGTACGTATTTGTAAATGGTGTAAGGAGAGTAAACAGATGGACCCAAAGGATTCCTGAGCATTCTCCATGGGGGAGAGGGGTCAGAAAGGCCTGATGGCCCTTTGGAGTCCTTTGTCACCAAGAAGTTCCCAGGAAGGGCACTGCTCTCCCAGCCTCTTCCTGCCCCCAGTCCTGCAGCCACGATCTGGTACTCAGGATGGAGGGAGAGAGAAGCGGCCCTCACAAGCTCACACCTTCCCCTGTGGAAGATCGTGAGCTGTCTTGGCCCTCAGCTGGGCTGCCCTGGGAGAAGGATGATGTGGTAAAGTCACACTTCTCCTCTTACCCACGCGAGTGCATCCAAACTTGTATTTTTTTCTCCAAAGTTGTGCAGGACCTTCTCCTCTGGAAACCTGGACTTCACAAGGCTCCCTTGACTGTAGGTGATTGTCTAAGACAGCATTTTTCAAGGGCTCCCACGGCTGAGAGGGGCTGGCGCTGGTTCATGGGCCCCAGCAGGGTACACACCTGGGACCAAGGTCTACCTGCCTATCACCAGAGTCATGTGTGGGTGAGGCTGTCCCTGGGTCCCTTGACATATGGTGCTGGATCCCACAGCTTCCACAGAGGCACCTTTGTCTGTGGATGGACCATGACTTGTTGTTGTGGAGTCAGGGGGGGAGAATAAGGGACACATTATTCAACAATGGTGTTGACGTCACTCCCTGAACACTGGACTGTATCGCAAATCTCACAGCATTTTGGAAAGAGTCTATTGGGTGACATAGATTCATTTATTTATTTATTTATTTATTTATTTATTATTGGAGTATAATCGCTTTACAATGTTGTGTTAGTTTCTGCTGCACAGCAAAGTGAATCAACCCTATGCATACACACATCCCCTCCCTCTTAGACCTCCCTCCCCGCCCCCCATCCCACCCATCTAGGCCATCACAGAGCACCGAGTTGAGCTCCCTGTGCTATACATATACAGCAGGTTCCCACTAGCTATCTGTTTTACACACGGTAGTGTATTTATGACATAGATTTATTTAGATAAACCTTTAACTGTCCAAGTCCCAACTGTTAGGCTATAAGAAGAAAGTGCAAGGTCTCCAGGAGCTTGGTGGTGCCAGGAGGGTCCATCAGAGATGCTGCAAGAATGCTTGGCTTTGAAAGAGAATGAGAATCATAGTAGAGAGAAGCCGTAGTCATAACACAGATGTCTTAAGCATTAAGTTTGAAGTGAGGAAGGAACAGGAGAATCAATTGCTTTCTGTGATGAAAGTGGCCACTGGAGTCCAAGGGAGTGGATGGGGGGTATCCCAAGGGTGACCAGGGCATGCTGGCATTCGTGAATAGGGGCCATGGGCCATGCTTTCTCTTCTACACACGAAAGCCACGTTCCCCAGTCCTCTGTCTCCTACAGGTCACCCAACAGGCAAGCTTCAAATTCCTGCATGTGGCTTCTGCTTATAGACAGGGCATCTCAGCCTGTGGCACTCCCCACGTGTTTCTGGGCGCAGGAGAAGGTGTCTCACGTCTGTTTCTGAGAGGATTCCCTTCTGGTAGGCACTTTACCAGGCGCTGTGTCTCCCACTGAGCTCTCCTTTCCCCCGCAGCCAGCACACCACAGCCCTCATGCAACGCGAGTTTGCATGAGTTTGCATGGCCGAAGGGAGTAAGGAAGCACATCTCCAGCATGCTTTATGCTCTGTGCAATAGAAACATCCGCACAGGATTGCTTTCGTGCTTTCACCACGTGAGGTGGTAAAACCATCTAGGCAAAACATATTCACTATTTACATTTCCATGAAAGGCAAAATTCTAGACTACAGTCTGCTCATGGGTCTAACTTGCATGTTGGAATTGACATGAATCTTGGCTTTTAATCTTGTCTGTGTAGTTTTAAACCTTTATCTTGATTGTAGAGATAATACTACACATGCTATCATCCCAGGGATCTATCTCCCAAAGATACTCATAATATTGACGCAAGGGATGGTCTTCTGGATGTCCTTCTATGTATACTTGTGTTTGGTGCATATATATATTCATATAACAGGCTTGTGCACTTATATTAATAATTAATGATAAATTTATTGTAACTATAAATTAATAAGTGCATACATATTTTAACAAAGCTGGATCAACTTATAATAGCTTTGAAACTTGTCCTTATTTGACATTATACTAGTATCATCTTTTAAAATAAGAACATGAAAATCTGCTTTTTTGTTGAATGGCTACATCCTATTCTATGGTGTGGCTATATTTTAATTGATTTAACTATTCTCTCATGGATCACTGACTCTTAGCTTGTTCTCAAAATCTTTTTGCAATGGAATGGACATTTGCAACTGCCATGAACAACCTTTATTTGAGACGGTAGTTTTTTAAGATAAACTAGTCAAAGTAGGATTTCTATGTAAAATGGTACATGCATTAATTTTTTTCTAGATTTGTTCAAATTGGTCCAAATCATGAAACTGTAATTTGGTTGTACCAAAATTAAACCCTCATCAACCATAGAATACCCATTTCACCTCTTTGTAACTAGCAGCTATTGGAGTTATTATTTCTAATTCAATCATTACTCACAATTATTTATTGAGGACACACTGTGTGCTGGGTGTTATCCTACATGATGGAGACACAGCTGTAGATGCCAGATACAAAGCCGCAGGAGTCCTGGGCTCAGGAATCCCAGTTCTTGACCAGTTCTTGACCCGTTCCTCACAAGTAAATTGGTGAATATGTCAGATGGCAATTAGTGCTATGAGTGAAAGTAAAGCAGAGAAAAGGAGACAGGGTGTGTGGAGGATAGTGAGGACGATGCCATTTCACATAGAGCAGTGAGGGAAGTTCTCCCTCCTATCATTATATTGGAGCAGACACCCTAAAGAAGAGAGGTGAAATCACACAAGGGTCTGGTGGAAGCATTCCAGGCAGAAAGAGAGCACGTGCAAAGGCCCTGGAAACAGAAGGACGTGGGACTTCAAGGCACAGCAGGGGTGTACATCCAGTACTGCTCGTGTTATCATACCAAGAGTAGGCTCAGCAAGGAGGGAAATGCAGCAGAAAGGAGGAAGCAAGGGAGAACGAACAGGGGGAGACGCCCAGAGCTAGAGCAGGGCTTCTACTGTGAGGGCGACAGGCAGTCACTGGGGGTGAGAGTAGAAGAGAGAGGACCCGTCTGTCTCCTGCGTAAGGGGCTCGGACGGTGAGTTTTATGGGTCAGTCTGTCCGGGCCACAGTGCCCAGGGATTTAATCAAATACCGTTGCGGTGTTGGTGTAAAGCTATGTGGTGGGTGGGGTTAACATCTACCATCAGTTGGCTTTTGGTAAGGGTAATCTCCTTCCCTAATGCTGGTGGGCCTCACCCAATCAGTTGAAGGCCTTAAGGGCAAAAACTGAGGATTCCCTGTAACCAAGTTCTGCCTCAAGATGGCAGCATGTACTCCCACCTGTTTCCAATCTGCTGGCCTGTCCTATAGATTTCAAGCTTGCCAGCCTCCACATGGCATGAGCCAATTCCTTTAAAGATTCATTTTAACATGTATAGCCTACGGGTACATTTCCCTGGAGAACCATGGCCGATACAAGCCCCAGGGCAGAAACCTTCTACACAGGGACCCCACGAGGAGAATTTTCCAGGAATACAAGCAGGAGGTGATGCTGAGCCAGCCAGCAAACTTGGGAGTGGCGAGAAGTTGTCAGATGTGCTAGAACTGGGGGTAGAGGAAAGCAGATTTGAAGGGGAAGTGGCAGGATTTGCTGATGGTTTGGATCTAACGCTGGAGGGAGAGCAAGAAATCTAAGGCGACGTTAAGGCTTTGTGTCTGAGCAACAGACAGGAGCTGACTGTGGGAAGCATGGGTTTTGGGAAAATGGAGTGGGAGGGAATTATGAGTTTTTAGTTAATTTAAGATTCTTACTTGAGCTTTTAAAAATAAATTTTATCTGGCCATTTAATGTCTTCTTATTAACAAGATCAAGCATCTTAAAATATGCATGTTAGCTATTCTTTTCCCCCTTTTCTATATTTTTCACATTTGGTAGATACTCAATAACTATTTTTTTTTGCGGTATGGTACGCGGGCCTCTCACTGTTATGGCCTCTCCCGTTGCGGAGTACAGGCTCCGGACGCGCAGGCTCAGCGGCCATGGCTCACGGGCCTAGCTGCTCCGTGGCATGTGGGATCTTCCCGGACCGGGCATGAACCTGTGTTTCCTGCGTCGGCAGGCAGACTCTCAACCACTGCGCCATCAGGGAAGCCCCTCAATAACTATTTTTCATTGCTTATTGGCTACCCATTTATGTTGTGCCCATTTGTTTTATGGGTTTTTCATCGGAATTCTGTGTGACTTGGCACATGGATCTTGTGTAGTATTCAGCAAGTACAAAGCTTTGATTTCTGTTTGGAATAGCAGCAACTGAGACCACTGGACTTCAGTTTTTAAGTAATCATGAATTCATTCACCTGTCAATTGTACACAGAGTGTATTCTATTAGTACTACCTTATTTAATTAAAACAGCAAGAAAGTTGACATTATTTTTTTAAGGCGTGTGCCTGCTTGAGTGGGGTCCTGGAGTGTGTGGATGTGTATGTTTTCACTGTAAGGGATCAGGCTGGTTGTCCCACAGGTTGGTTGGAGCACTGCCAGCTCCATCTGGAATTTTGGGGGCCAACTTGTACATAGGTAACAGCATATTCTGAAGGAGGAGGGGGCAACGTGCAAACTTCTCATGGTTCTCAGAGCTGATTAGAACCTCTCGAAAGCATCTGGAGAGCCCTTCTTTTAGGAAAATCACATTTTGTTCCCATTTTACAGATGAGAATACTGAGTCTTGGCTGTAGGTGGCTGGGGGCCCAGGCACCAAGATGGTCCATCAAGGTGAATCCACGTCCTTACCTGCTTGTGGAAATCAGGTCAGATGTATCACCGTGGAGGTCCACACTGTGCCTTTCGTGGACAACAGATCTCGGCTTGGGCCGGTGACTCAGAGACCTTTCCCTCTGTCCTGAGCCACAGGACACCTCCATAGCCCCCACTTCTTCCATGAAACAGCAGCTTCAGTGTCTGCTACTGACCTTCATTCCCACTTGGCAGAAAACAATTTAAAAATATGATACAAATGAACTTATTTACAAAACAAAAGCAGACTTACAGATATTGAAAACAGACTTACCCTTACCAAAGGGGAAAAGTTGGGGGTGGGGAATATATCAGGAGTTTTGGATTAACATATACACACTATATAAAATAGATAGCCAACAAGGACCTACTGTAGAGCACAGGAAACTCTACTCAATATCTTGTAATAACCTATATGGGAAAATCATCTGAAACAGAATGGATGTATGTAAATATATGCCTAACTGAATCACTTTGCTGTACTCCTGAAACTGAAACAACATTGTACATCAACTCTACTACAATAACATTTAAAGAAAACAAAAGGAAACAATCAAGGCCGGAAGCCATCTGATCAGAGCCATCGCCTCTCCCGTTGCGGAGTACAGGCTCCGGACACGCAGGGTCAGCGGCCATGGCTCACGGGCCCAGCCGCTCCGCGGCATGTGGGATTCTCCCGGACCGGGGCACGAACCCGCGTCCCCTGCATCGGCAGGCGGACTCTCAACCACTGTGCCACCAGGGAAGCCCGGAACCATCTTTATGTCCTGATCTTTGATGACAAAATCATCCATATTCTCATCCACTGTTGCCACCTTCCTCAAATTTACCAAGTGTCATGATCACAGTAAGAGCCCAGTGCCGGGCTCGCTGTTCCAAACAGAGGAAGGGGCTGTTATTATCCCAGCCCCGCAGATGAGGAAACCAAGGCACAAGAGGTGAAGGACTCGCCCAAGTTCACAGAACCTTGCGGCCAAGTCGTGCTGTCTGGCTCCGGGGCCCCGCTCCTAAGTGCTCCTGTGTAGCCTCCGGAGTCCAAGCTCATTCCATGTGGGAGACTTTTCTGCCCACATCCTCATCCTGCTCTTTCCTTCCCTGGCCCCTCGACTCAGCAGTGTCTTATTTCCTTATATTGTCAGATAGCCCTTTTCCATCGGTTCCTTCATATCAGGGTAAAAATGTCTAAATCTCTCCTATTAAAAACAAAAAGAGGGGCTTCCCTGGTGGCGCAGTGGTTGAGAGTCCGCCTGCCGATGTAGGGGACACGGGTTTGTGCCCCGGTCCGGGAAGATCCCACATGCCGCGGAGCGGCTGGGCCTGTGAGCCATGGCCGCTGAGCCCGCGCGTCCGGAGCCTGTGCTCCGCAATGGGAGAGGCCACAACAGTGAGAGGCCCGCGTACCGAGAAAAAAAAAAAAAAAAAAAAAGAAACAGAACTTCTTTACCCAATAGTCTTCTTAGGGGCAAATCTTTGTTTCAGAGTCGAGCTTCTTAACAGACCATTTGCCTGCACTTTGTGGGTTTGTGAGCAGACATCCTGCCCTGTGTGCCAGGGACTGCAGTTGGCTGCACACACATGAGCCAAACAGAGGGTCACTGCCTGAGCCCATGGAGCCTGAGGGTCTGCGTGGAACGACAATGTGGCAGGTGAGCATGAACGTACAATTTGCTCCATAACACATGGAATGCCAAGTTGCTTTATTTCTAAGTCAAATTAAAGTTGGCTCTGAAACCCTTATCCATCTGGTAGAAAGATAGCTCATATCAATTATTAGAGTTCCTCTCTCCAGCTCCTCTTTGGTGGGTATAAAAATCTTGGGGATAATTTTTTTTTCTAAACATTGAAAAGACAATTTAAAAATTTATTTGGAAAAGTGAAGGACCAAGAATCAAGGACATACTTTACCTGACATCAAAACTTACTATAAAGTTGATCAAGAGAGTATGGTATTGGTAAAATGACAAAAAATAGAGACCAGAAATAGACTCGCTCATATATGGTCAGTGTTTTTGAAAAGGATGCTAAAGCAATCCCGTGGTGAAGGAAAAATATCTTCAACAAATGGTGTTAGAATAACTGAGTATACGTAAGGGAAAAGTGCTTTCTCAAGTTCTACTTCACACCGTCCAGGAAAATCAATTAGAGATGGGCCTACACTTGGCATAAATGCTAAACAATAGGCCACCAGAGGGAACACAGGAGAATATTTTCATGAGCTTGGGCAGCAAAGACATTCTTTTTAAGTGAGGGCACAGGAAGCATGGGAAAAAAAAGTAAAAGGCAATGTGGAATTCTGGATTGGATCCCAGAACAGGACAAGGACAGTAGTGGAAAAACTGGTGAAACCCAATCAAAGCTGGTAGTTTAGATACCAGTTGTGGACCAGTGTTAATTTCATAGTTTTCACAAATGCACTGTAGTCACTTAAGATATTAACATTAGGGCAATCTGGGTGAAGGTTCTTAGGAACTCTCTGTGCTTTTTTATACCTTTTAAGTAAATCTAAGAATGTATTATTTTAAATGTCAGGAAGCCCAGAGGCAGGCAGTTTAGAGCTGATCCAGTGGCTCCAGTGTCCACGGTATCCAGGTTCTGTCCATGGTTCAGCTGTCCTAGTATTTCGGTTTAACATTTAGATTTCTTCCCTCTTGGTAAATTGGCCAAAGAAGAGAGGCATTTTATGTTATTCCTTGCTTTTGTATCAGGAGGAAAATCCTTCCGAGGAGCGATCAACAGACTTCCCACCAGAAATCACAGGACAGAATCGGGTAGGTGCTCGAAGTCTAGCTGCAAGAGAGGCTGGTGCTACAGGAAGGAGGCCCATACGGAACAGGATAATCTTAGGACAGTTCAATAACAGAGGTGCTGGGCTGGGGGGCCTGCTAGGCTGGGGCAGTCTTCCAGGGCTGGGACTTTTGAAATGTTTGCAGACCTCGGCCAAAGGGATGAGGGGAGGGAGACATCACTGGACCCCCAAAGTAGGGCATCTTGTAGGGAGACCATGGTGAAAGGGGCAGGGGCACTGAGCCCAGGGTGATCTCCAAGGAAAGGGTTTGGCATTTCCAGCCCGGATGGTGGGGGACAGGGAGTGCCAGAGAGCAGCCGAGCTCTGCAGGCAGTCGGCGGTGGCTGCTATGCGCCCCGACGTGGCCGGGACCAGTGGCTCCACATCTCTGAGTTTCTCCATCTGTGACATGGCAACAGTGATAATCCTTCCTTCACATATTTCGGGATTAAGTTGAAAAATAAAGGTTAAGCGCTAGCAAATGACTTGGACTACAGTAAATGCTCAGTAAATGTTAGTATTAGCGTGACTTGTCTGTTTCCTAACCAGATCTCCCTTTCTTATGCTCAACTTGGAATCCTCACTGCCTTGTGATGTGCTAGCAAGCTGTATGGCTGGACGTCGTTTTCCAAGTCTGGTCCTTGACCAGCGGCTCAGCACCTCTGGGAACGTGTTAGGAGTGCAAATTCTCAGACCCAATTGTTGAGACCTGTTGGATTAGAGACTCGGTGAGGGGGTGGGGGGGCCAACTGTGGTCCAAGCAGCCCAGGGGCTCTCCAAGGGCTGGTGTGTAGATCAGGCAGGGGTAGCACTGGGGCGAGTGGGCTCTGACGTTTATCACCTGGCTCAGCTCCTGCGTTCATCTCCCCTGGTGCGCAGTGAAGGGGTCACTGTGTTGAGAACTGACTCGGAACATTGTCAAGAATCCCTGGGCGCCCTGACGCTGCTTGGGGAGAGGTGATCTTTCCAAGTCCTGGAGTTCCTGGGACTGAAGTGTGAGGGGGTGAGGTACGTTGGCTCCGCGAGCTGGTCTGTTGTCCCAGCACCGACACAGGGTGGATGGAGAAGTCTGAGAAGAGTGTTACACCAACAATAAGGTACCAAGCTGGAGAATGACCATGTTTGTACTCAGGCATATGAAAACTTACCCCGTTAGAGCATCGCTCTCACTTGCAATTGGCTTTGTTTTTTGATACGGAAAATGAGGGAGTAAGGCTGAGGTCAGAGTATTAAATCTCTTCTTCCCTGCCCTCCACCCCACCATAAGAGAGCCTGTGTGCATAAAACTACCTTGTGTGTGCTAGAGAAAAAACAACGGGTGAGAACGGATTTTCTAAGGAATTAAATTTATTTTCTATTTGCATTAGACCAAGGCTTACAGATCCAGTGACATCAAATGCAAACTCTAATTATAAATGTAGGTATAAATATTTTAAGTATTGCAAGGGCCTGTTTTCAAGGCATTTTATACTTGTTAAAGCAATGCTGCTTATGTTTTTCTGCACAGCTGAAGCCCTTTCGCCTCTCAACCAGAGTGGTAGACCTGAAGCACCCACTAAGCTGATACAAGAATTAAATGTGTGTCCACCAGTGATCTTTGTTCCATTGCTACTTTACTTAGAGTTTATGAGAATTTGTGTTGGTGAGAATTATCAATTAGGACACTTGAAAGTATAGAGCTTTTTTCAAGGGGTAGCAAGAAACCTAAATCAGTATCATAAAACAAGGATCTTTTACTGGCTTGTTTTATAGGTAAGTCCAGGGGTGTGTTTGGCCTTAGGCTGTTGGCAGGGGTAGGGGTGGGTGGGGACTTGGGGCTGGTTGGAATCCAGGGGCTCCAGCAATGCTCTCTTTACAGGTCCTCAAGATTATTCTCCAGACTCCTCTGTCTCCATGGTATTTCTTGCATTAAACCCAATGATTTAAAGTCCCAAGGGTAGGGATAGTTTATCTATATTTATGAATATAGTTATTCAGTTTTTTAATAGACTTTATTTCTTGGAGCAGTTTTAGGTTCACAGCAAACCTGAGTGGAAGGTACAGAGATTTCCCGTATCCCCCCTGCCCCTGCATGGGCACACCCTCCCCCATTATCAACATCCCCCAACACAGTGGTGTATTTAGGATAATCGATGGACCTATGTTGACACATCATCACCTTAGGGGTTCACTCTTGTGTTGTTCATGCCATGGGTATAATGACATGCATCTACCATTAGAGTATCATGCAGAGAAGTTTAACTCACTGTCCCCCACATCCTCTGTGCGCTGCCTATTCATTCATTTCCTAATCCCTGGCAACCACTGATCTTTCTACTGCTCCATAGTTTTGCCTTTTCCAAAATGTCATATAGCGGGAATCATACAGTATGTAGCTTTTTCAGATTGGCTTGTTTCACTTAGTTGTATGCATTTACGTTTCCTCTATGTCTTTTCATGGCTTGATAGCTCATTTCTTTCTTTCTTTTTGTTTTAGAAAATTTTTTATGTAGTGCATATTTTTCTTCCAGTTCTTTTTTTTTTTAAATTTTAATTAATTTTTTATTTACTTTTATTTAGTTATTTTTTGGCTGCATTGGGTCTTCTTTGCTGCACGCAGGCTTTCTCTAGTTGCAGTGAGCAAGGGCTACTCTTCGTTGTAGTGCACAGGCTTCTCATTGTGGTGGCTTCTCTTGTTGTGGAGCACAGGCTCTAGGACACACGGGCTTCAGTAGTTGTGGCACGTGGGCTCAGTAGTTATGGCTCACGGCCTCTAGAACGCAGGTTCAGTAGTTGTGGTGCACAGGCTTAGTTGCTCCACAGCATGTGGGACCTTCCCAGACCAGGGATCAAACCCATGTCCCCTGCAGTGGCAGGCGGATTCTTAACCACTGTGACACCAGGGAAGTCCAGCTCATTTCTTTTTAATGCTGAATAATATTCCATTATCTGGAGGTATCACAGATTATTTATCCATCACCTAGTGAAGGAAATCTTGGGTGCTTCCAACTTTTGGATATTATGAATCAAGTTGTTATAAACATTCATGTGCACATTTGGGTCATTTGGGAAGAGTATGTTTAGTTTTATCAGAAACTGCAAGACTCCTTCCAAAGTTGTTGCACAATTTTGCATTCCCACCAGCAAGAAATGAGAGGTCCTGTTGCTCCACATCCTCATCAGCATTTGGTGTTGTCAGTGTCCTGGATTTTGGCCATTCTCACAGGTGTGTAGTGGTACCTCATTGTTATTTTAATTTGCATTTCCCTGATGACAAATGATGTAGAGCATCTGTTCATATGCTATTTCCCATCTCTATATCTTCTTTGATGAGGTATCTATTAAGATCTTTTGACCATTTTTTATTTGGATTGTTTATCTTCTTATTGTTTAGTTTTAAAAGTTCTTTGCATATTTTGAATAATAGTCTTAAAACTTGAATGAAAAACATTGACCAAATTAGCAGAATGAGTGAAATAGCAATAACTTTAATCAAACATCATAGTCTTTTTTTGTGAACAATTTTTATAAACTTCATTAATTTGAACTTGCAAGCTCATTTAAAACTGATTTATAATATGTCTTTATCTTTATAATGTTGAATAAAGCGTTCTGTTCAGAATGCTGAACATCTTAACTTGAATTTGGTCCCATATTCTAATTTGCTCTAGGTCCATTCATAAATGTAAAAATAAATTAAGAGGAACATTTTTGCAAGAGTAAACTATGATTTTTCAGTCTCCATTGATTGTTATCGTGGAGACTTGATCTAAAATTATTACTTTATCATCTGAATTTGCTTAGCTTTGGCTCTCAGCTCAGCCTTCTAGGTATAATATTTAAATGGATATTATGTTTTACGTTAAATATATACAAAATCCCTTGGATCTAATTGATTCAAAATTTATGACCTTAAGAACTATTTAATTTGGTCTATGGATGTGCCATTTCTCCCATGTTTTCTTCTTGCAACACTTAACAGCATTTTAATTCCAAGATGAGTTTTTAAATTCTATCAGTGTGTGTTGTAGATTTGTTCTTGTACCTTTCTTGCCTGGAATAGTAAGAGTCAGGGCACTCTGGAGGGTTTTCCAATGTCCTAAGGATGCAAAACTGTTCTGAGCTGCAAACAGAAAGTGAAAGAGCACTGCCTTCCAGGAAGGGAGGAAATAACTATTGATTTTGAGTGTCCTCATAGAGCACTCTCCAAGACTCACTCCCTCTTTACTTATAACTTCCAGTTGCTAAGCAGCGGCTCTTTTTGGATCTCAGAGTCTACTGTTATTTGCAAGGGACTCAACGGTGTGTTAACAGCGCTTCTCTGAGCGTTTAACTTGTGTACGCTCTAAGCCTCTGGAGATACCCATTGCTGACTCTTCAATAACCTTGCCCCATCAATCAGACTCTCTATCCATTATCTTTAATCGCTCCTTTCCTGGGTCTTTTCCCTTAACTTGTAAACATGGCCAAGTTATCCATGTTACAAACAAACATACAGCAAGGAAAAAGAACAAACTTCCCTTGATTTTACTCTGCTGTAGTGTGGGCTGCCTACCTAGCATCTGTTACCCACTCTGCCTCCCTAAAAGAATCCGTGGTTTTCAATTGTTTTATACTTCTAATTTTTAATTTTTTTCCACCGTACCCACACCTCCTCCACCATAGCCCTTGTAATGTGGCAGACCAGGCCTTCCTTCTACATTCAAGAGTGGATCCCAAATTCGACCGTGCCAATGGGTCTCAATTTTATCTGCACATTAGACTCCTCTGAGGGAAATTAAGGAAAAATAGATGCCTGAGCTTCAACCTGGACTAATTAAATTGAGAGATTGGTGAGACTTGGGTGTTAGAAATTTGTATAAGTTCCCCTAGTTCTTCTGATGGCTGAGCTGGTGCTTTTGACTTCATCCCTCCCCAGTATTTGGTCAGGAACTCAGGCTGAAGCCTGGTATAGGGGACTCTTACTGTCTAGGGGTGGGAACAAGACCTACATTGGACCAATCAGATGAAAGCCAAGGATGCTACTGTGTGGTTGGGAGCAGTGTCCTCTGGCCTCCGAAGGTCAACAAGGAGGCAAGTTGCTCAGTTGCTGCTGACAACTGTCTGGCAATGATGAAGAAGGACCTCGAGAGCAGCATAGACACACAGAGGTGGGCAGAGGGAGGAGAAGGGCATGCGGACTGTGAGCTGATCTGACCACAATCTCCCGAAGGCCATCCACCTCTGCCTTCTCAGTGAGTTTTCTTATTTGAGCCACATTGGCTCAGGCTGTACTGCTTGGGGCCTTCTTCACTTCATCACTTTCCTCTCCCAAGTGTTTGGAGCCACTGTCTTCTGACCTCCTCACATCCAGTAGAAGGGCTGGCATCAGGCGTTGGTCCAGGACACCTGACACTGTTCTTGGTCCTTTTCGTTGGTCCCATGTTCATCCCGTTTCACACTCTCCGTCACAAGCACCCATTCCTGGCCCCACAGAGCATCACGCCGTCTCTGCTTTAATGTCACAGGGAAGGGTTCTCAGCCTAGAACAGTCTGCCCATCCTTTCTGCTACAGTAAGTAGGATCCATCTTTAAGAATCAGATGTTCACCTTGTCTAGGAAACTGTCCTAGGGGCACAAAGCCCCTCCTGTGTACACATTGTCACAGATGCGGTGATTTTCTGTTTATGGGTCAGTGTCCCCCCACAAGAGGGGTGGCTCCTTGAGGCAAGGAGCCATAAGTCATACCTGTTGCCTTCAGTATCTTCATAACACGTAATGTGTTTTGGTGACATTATGGGTTGAACTGTGTTCTCCCAAAAGATGTTGAATTCTTTTTTTTTTTTTTTTTTTTTTTGCAGTATGCGGGCCTCTCACTGCTGTGGCCTCTCCCATTGTGGAGCACAGGCTCCGGATGCGCAGGCTCAGTGGCCATGGCTCACGGGCCCAGCTGCTCTGTGGCATGTGGGATCCTCCCGGACCGGGGCACGAACCCGTGTCCCCTGCATCGGCAGGTGGACTCTCAACCACTGCGCCACTAGGGAAGCCCAAGATGTTGAATTCTTAATCCCCTGTCCCTCAGAATGTGAACTTATTTGGGACTAGGGTCTTTTCAGGTTATTAAGTTGAGATGAGGTCATAGGGTGGGCCCTAATCCAGTATGACTGTGTCCTTATGCAAAGGGGAATGTTGGACACAGACCCGCACACAGGGAGAACAAGTCAAGAAACCGCCAGGAGCTAGGAGAGCGGCTTGGAACAGAACCTGGCTCTGCCGACCCCCTGATTTTGGCTTCTGGCCTACAGAACTGTGAGAGCATACATTTCTATTGTTTAAGCCACTCAGTCTGTGGTACTTTGTGACAGCAGTCACAGGAAGCAAAGACAGAGAGGAATCCCTGCATGCTGGGTGCCTGAGTGAACGAGTGAACAGGGAAGCTAACCTTGACCACAGGAACGAAGCTCTGACCCCCAACACAGGTAGAGCTTTTACTGAACGCAAGTTCTTATGCCTGACGCACAGTGAGGCCAAACAAACTGAAGTGTGGAGTTTGGAGCAGAGAAAGGTTTATTGCAGGACCATGCAAGGAGAATGGGGGGCTTATCCCCCCCAAATCCCTAACTCTCCAACGGGTTTCAGCAAAGCATCTTTAAAGGCCAGGTGAGGGAGGGGAGTGGTTGGTAGTTGCAAACTTCTTGAGCAGGAATCCTTTGTTCTTGAAGCTGTCCATGTAGGTCAGGTCACGCGTTCCTGTAAACCTCCAAGAAGACAAATGTTCTTCTCTGTTCTGCAACTTTTTATCTCTGTATGAGTGAAAAGTATGTTATCCTTAAAGGTCAGAGCCTTGAGGATGAGCTATCCTGTATATTTCAGGCTATAGGCAACATTCTTAAAGCAAAGCGAAAGCAATAGAATACAAAGGTTAAAGTAAAAGACAGATCTAATATGGAGTCAGATTTGTTCTTCCGTATTACAGAGCCAGAGGGTGGGGGAGGCATGCTTAGTGCAGGGCTATGTTCTGGGGCTCAAACCTAGACCGGCCCTGCTCAAAATGGTGTAAATATTGGATGGGACTTTTTACTTGTGAATTCACACTCCTCATTTTTAGTTAAGAAAATTATCTTTTAACCTAAGTTTTGTCTAGATTTCTTATTCTCTGGTCTTTTAAGAATTTATGTTAGACTTTTCTGAAATGCAAGCGTTGTATAAGCAATTGCATATTTAAAATTTATTTCCAGGCCATTATTTGCTTCACTGTATCTTCCATTTCAAATTCTCTCGGTTCACTGAAAGTAATTTGGGTTTTCCCTCTCCCCAGACGGTGCTTTGCTAGACATTTTCCTACACTTTCAAAACATGCTGAACTCAGAGTCCTTGGCAGAAATGAGAAAATAGTGGTGAACTTCTCTTCTGGTAGTAAAGTGAAACTGACCTACTTGATTTTTCAAATCTCAAGGAATTTACACACAAATAAAGTTGATTTACACTCTTGTAAAATGGCTGAACAGTTATTATCTAGTTGTTTCAGAAATGCAACTATTAGCTTATTCTTTCTGAGAACACTACTCTTCACATTTGTACAATAATAAGCCAATTTGGCTACTGTATTTCCTTTTCACCTGGAAGGTTTAGGGCATGAATTTTCACTTCCCCTTGTTTAAATCACATACTTTCAAGTTTCCTTGGCTTCTGCAGAACAAAGGCTTTTGGAGCTAAGTTAACTCTCATTGGCATGTTATCCAGAATATTCCAAAGAAGAACCCCAAGTATTTGATGGGACCTTCCTATCCCTGAACAGAGGCTAATACAGGTGACATTTCCGTCTCTGCCCTGGCAGGGCCAGAGAGGCCAGGTGGAAGGTTACCCTTGTGTTAGTGCCTTAATGTCTTCCAATTTCCCTCTTTCAAAATGGGAGGTGATAGTAATAACTCACGAAAACTATTGTGAAGGTCAAGTCCCAGATACGTGCTTTGGCAATATCTGTAATTGCGGTGATCTCCTTCAAAGGGAATCCCACACCCACCCCTGAGTGAGCAGCAGGTTACCGGGCACCAGTCCTCAGTGTCACAGGATGGACACCTGAGCCCCAGGAATGCCTAACTGAAAGCATATTGCATGTCTGCTGTGGGCAGCTGGGACGCTCAGGGAGCCTGTACCCAGCCCTGAATGATCCCACCCAGGAGGGCGGAAGCTGGGGTAGTTATCACCAACTTCCATCTTGTGTGGGTTGGGGGTTGCTTCTGGGGGTGCATCATGACCCTGGTGCCCCTGAAGGAGCCAGCAGGCCTCTGTGGACAGAGAGAGAGATCTCAGGAGAGGGCCCCAGGGGTGCGTGGGAACTTCCCGCTAAGCTGCAGGTGACATCCAGGGTGGGATGAGGGACTCTGGGAGGGCAGGGACCATACGTGATGCTACAGGGAAGGGAGAAAGGCCAGGGGAAGCTGGACAGAGAGGACACGGTGCGTACCTGAGGACACACTGAGGTGAGACATGCCGGGTAGCCCCTGGGGACTGAGAGATGCTTCGACGCCAGACTTGTGGGTCTGAGTTCTGGCCTGTAGGGTCCTCATAAAACCTCTTCTTTGGCAGTTTGAATAGATTCTTGTCACTTGCACCCAAGAGCGTGATCAGAGCACCTTTACGATTTCACAGATTCAAGCATTGATTCATATGACTTGATTGAGTGCTATGTGGCCCCCTCTGCGGAAACAAATATTCATGAAATACGGGAATTGTCTGGAATCGCTTCCATTGTGTAGAGCTGTTTAAACTAAAAGCAGTTATGATTCTTGAAAAAGGGATGAGGAGATGTTAATATGCAAAGACATGTTTTAACATATGTTTGGAGTTCAGGTTTATATATTAGCGTCCTTGGAAAGGAGTGCCCCTAGAGGAAAGTGTATTGTCTGGATCTGGGGTGGCTCGGCCTGACCTTGTCACCTGCTTGTCACGGGCTGGACGTTCTGCACTGCCTCGGTCACCCTATATGGAGGGTTCTTGGTGCCACGTCCTCCTCCCTCTGTCAGCAAAGTTATCTTTCTGTATCCTGGAGGCGTCAGCCTTGAAACTATGCAAGAGGATTCTTCTGCTTTTGGAATTTTTATTCCCCCCCTAGACACCTCCAGAAATTCTTAAATTTCTCCAAGAAAGATGACTCTTTTTTGCAGATATGATTACCTCTCTAAAGAAACATTGTTCCACATGTCTAACCTAAAGCATATTTACTGCAGTTTAAGTGAATTTTTGCGACAGGCAGCAGGGAGAGTTAGCAATTTTGATACTATTGCTAACTTTGAAGCCGCTCTCGTTTCTGTACCTTTCACAGAAAATATGAAGCCCTTAACTGGAAACAAAATGAAACTTTGTGACTAACGATGCAGTCCTATAAATCACACATTGCAGTTTCTGGGTAGATTTTGCTTTAGTTATGGGTGCGTTGCTGATAAGGATTCAGGGCTGACCCTCACAGACTCAGGCTCACGTCTGCTGGTGTTTTCAGCCTGCTCATCCAAGAAGAACTTTGATCTTCAGACTTGGTGCACATTCCTAAGCCCCTCTGCTCTCAGAAAATAGGAATACTTTGCAATCTATATAAATATGCTAATTAAACTTTGACTGAACTTTACTTATATACTGTAGATGTCGTAATGTTGTGGGGCGCAGACATGCAGATCGTCCACCTCCGCAGAATCAGAGATCGAACATCTGGGTTGGCAAAATATTGTAAAGACAGGGATATTTCTAGCTGTCTGTGTCCCACTACCTTTTCTCATCTGCTGTGATAAGAACTCATCAAGAGAGCAGTGACAGACACTGAATGTCACGGGCTCTGTTGCAAAGAGCCCCGCTTACTTTACCCTCAGAGTATATCCAGAGTCACACTGCTATCACTGGCCAATACCACCTGGGCACCACCTTGCACTTGGCCCGGGTTATATTTTTCTGGGATTATAGTGATCGCCTCCTACTGGTCCCCCTGCTTCTCTTCTTGGTGCCCCCAGCTCAACACCCAGAGGGATGCTTCTGAAATGTGAGGCAAGCACTTACTCTGCTCACAGGCTCCCTGGCACCCGGTCCTGAAGAGTAAATTCCCAAGTGCTTAGGTGCCTGTCTGGCTCTCATGGCTCCGCCCACCATTGTTCTGGGACCCCTCCTCCCAGCTGGTTCCAACCAGAACACTCTGGCCTCTCCCTGTGGACTGAGTCTCTTCTCAGGGTGCCCTGGTGGGGCCATCCATGACTACCTTACTCAGAATTACAGCCCTCCATCTCCCATCCTTCATACCTGCTTAATTCTTCCGCCAGACGTATATATTATGTAACACCCCAATTAATTTACTTATTGATTCTGTTTATTGCCTGCTTCCTCCCAGCTTGAATGTCAGCTCCAAAAGTTGTAGATTTCAGTTGGTTTTGTCTACCCTGTCCTCCGAGCCTAGAACAGAGATGGGCACAATGAATTTGTGACACTTTTTCTGATGCTTTATGTGTCTTGTGTACATCAGTTAATCTAATCCTCCTTCCACCCATAAGAGTAGGTACCCTGTTATTATCCTCCCTTTATAAAGAGAAAGCTGAAGCAAGCCCTGCAGGGTCTAACAACTGACTGAGATCGTGGGGTTTGTAAGCAGGGGAGGTGCCCTGGCTCCAGAGTATGTGTTCTTTTTTTAATTTTTTAAAACTTTTTATTTTATATTGGAGTATAGTTGATTAACAATGTTGTTTTAGTTTTGGGTGTACAGCAAAGTGATTCGGTGATACATATACATGTTCTTAAGTCTTTTATCATCACTCAGGAGCCAGGGTGGTCCACACATCCTCAAGTTGAGTGTTTTCCCTTCAGAGCTGGGGCCCTGGCCTGGGCTTAGTTCATTGCTTTGGGTCGGCATCTCCATTGGTGGACAGTGGTTGGTTTGCTCCAGACACACAGATATTTAGAGGTATTTAAAATAAGATGTATTTTATCTACACATTTCTTAACTCTCTTCTTAACAGACCTAAGAAGCTCTAAGTCCTGCTCTTATATCCTCTTCATGTCCTTTACTTCTCAGAAGACTTCATTGTAAGAAAACCTGACTCCTGCTTTGCCATCTGCTTTTTGTCCCATTTCTGTACCCAAACCCCAGTTTTCTCTTTTTCTAATTATCCCCAGGGGGAGACAGTGGAATTCCATATATCCTAGAGTTGTAATCCTTGCTGCTGTTGGGAAGATATTCATAAATAAATGTATTCATACTAGAATTTTGCATAAGTGCAAATATTTGGTTGTGGATAGATATTGAATATGATAGTTGAGGCATAAAGTAAGCATACATTATGAGTACAGTGGATAATCATTAGAAAACATCAAATAGATGAAATAGTCATATTTTCATAGGAAGATTTCTAACTATGGTTTATTAATTTGATCTGTTGATTGTGTTTCTCCAACAAATTCCACACTTTTTCTCTATCTTATTCTTCATGTGCCTCATACAATGTGACCCACTTCTGCTACCTTCCTTTGTTCCTGCTTCACTTTTTCCCCCCAGAGTGTTTATCACCTTCCAACATGCTATATTATTTACTTACTTATCTTTATCCTCCTTTGCCAAAATTTAAGCTCCTTGAAGGCATGGGTATTCTTGTTTTGTTTTGTTTTGTTCACCAGTGTATCTTAAATGCCTTGAGGAGTACCTGGCATGTAGTAAGAAATTAATAAACATTTGATGAATGATTGAATTCATTGTTAAACGGTGCTCGATCTTTATTTATCATAACATTTTAATTTAAATTAAAGTCCTTTCTTAACCTTGACCAAACCGAAAAGATATAGACTCTGACTTATCAACCACTGTTCCTCTAACACATGGACTCAAGACTGTGCCAAAATACAGAAGCTTCACATAAGATTTTCTTAAAGGGCTTGTTATTATTATCTTTTTAACCTAGCATAACTTAATTATAAACTCTTCTTGCAAAACACCATAATTGAATAAAATATACTGAAGTGTGGAACCTGATTTTTCCTAGTAAAGCTATCAATCAAAGCAAAAATTTTTACTGATTAAGAAATTGTATAATATTTGCAAACTCATTGCAGAATTTTTTAGATTACTTCTTTTTGCAAGTGAAAATGAACACATATAGGAGATGATTGGATAGCTAGGAAAAGATTGAATAAAGAAGGGAAAAGTATGATATGAAATACAAGACAATGAAATAATACAAGAACAATTTCAATTTCACTTCCAAACTGATTGATTGATGCCTCCTATGTGAGAAGCACTGTTTTAGTGCCTATGGAGAACATAAGGCAGAATGAGATAGTCTTTTCTTTCGGCCACTTGAATCTTGTGGGTTAAAGTGGCAAACGCATCTTATTTGAAAGGGCCAAGAGAGAAAGAGCATAAATTCAATTCTCAATATTCAATGGTTTAAGAAATTTACAGATACTTGGAAGATAATCTGGGAGCAACAATGACAATTACAGGTAATTGAAATAAGGTTAATGTGGCAAAAAAAACCTCTATCATATTTAACGTTGCATATTTTCTGACAAGAGGTCTTCTGTAATCTCCTGTATTATTACTCTGTGTGTCATGTATTTTTATCTCTGGTAGCCTTCAAGAATTTATTTTTACTTTTGACTTTTAGCAGTTTGAAGATGATGTGTCAGAGTTTGTGTGTGTCTAATAATTTTTGAATGCTGAGTATTGTAGACTCGTAGAGACTGAGCTCGTATATGGGTCCACTTTTCATCTATAATGCTTTGAGTATGGTACGTGAAGTCAGCCCAGCCAATAGTTGAGCTGGATTCAGGTTTGATTGTTGCCCTGGTTCCACTCACTGCACCCCTAGCTTCAAACTCTGCCAGTATTGCTTTGTGTTGAAGGTGGTGGCTGGTATCCTGAGGGCTTTTCTCAGGTTCATCCTCCATCTTCAGTTCTTAATCTTTGCTGTGCTCCTATGCCTGGGGGGCTGGGTATTAGTTTCTCAGGCCTGCTGTAACAAATTACCACAAACTTAATGGCTTTCAGCAACAGGAATGTAATCTCTCACAGTTCTTGAAGCCAGAGGGCTGAAATCAAGGTGCCAGCAGGGCCATGTTCCTTGCAGTCTTCCAGGGGAGGATCGTTCCTTGCAGTCTTCCAGGGGAGGATCCTTCCTTGCCTCTTGCAGCTTCTGGTGGTCCCAGGTGTTCATTGGCTTGTGGCAGGATCTCTGCAATCGCTGCCTCTGTTACCGAGTTCAAGCTCATACTGCTCACCACACGACAGGCCAATAAATTGAGAGATGAATTGCTGGGGCAAGGATTAGTGACTTTATTCAGAAAGCCAGAGGACTGAGAAGAGGGTGGACTCGTGTCCTAAAGAGCCATCTTGCCTGGGTTTGGGTGTTCATTTCTTATATAGAACAAAGAGGGGTAGGTGAGGAGGTAAAGTAATAAAGGTGATAAGTTGTTACAAATATTTCCTGGTTCCAGCCAGACTCTGGAGGGGATGGGTTAATTTCTTCCTTCCTGCAGCCATTCACAGGTGGGCCTGGTCAGGGTGTTTCTTGCAGCTAAACAAAGGTATTTTAGCTTAACTTCAGGCATGGGAGGCAGGGTTCCTGGTGATGGGCCATTATGTGTAATTTAAGTTATAGACAGCATCCCTTTAGTGATTAACTTGTAGCAAAATCAATAGAATACGAAGGTTAAAGTAAAAGAAACAGATCCAATATGGAGCCAGATTTGTTCTTCCCTGTTACACCTCTGTCTTCGTATGGCCATCTTCTGTCTGTGAATATCTCTGCCTCACAAGGCCTTTTGCACTCTGTATGTCTGTGTTCAAATTCCTTTTATAAAGACACCAGTCATTGGATTAGAGCCATCCTGATCCAATAACCTCATTTTAACTTGATAACAAATCCAAAGATTCCATTTCCAAATGAGGTCACATTCACAGGTACTAGGTGTTTGGACTGACATATAGTTTGGGGGGACACAATTCAACCCAATGCTCTCACCCCCCTCCCAGTGGTAGATTGCTGTCACTTGTTCCTCG
Source organism: Hyperoodon ampullatus (assembly GCF_949752795.1). Taxonomy (NCBI): domain Eukaryota; kingdom Metazoa; phylum Chordata; class Mammalia; order Artiodactyla; family Ziphiidae; genus Hyperoodon; species Hyperoodon ampullatus. The sequence goes on along the minus strand of NC_136925.1, from coordinate 85,887,332 downwards.
GTGCTTGCTAGCCTGGTAGGGGTCACTGGGAGGGGACATTTCTCTGTTTTCCCAGTGTAGCCTCAGTCTTAGGCTATATGTACCTGATTCATGATTTTTTTTTTTCAGTGATTCTGGGAGGTCTTTCTTTTCTTCCCACAGTGGTAAAAGACCTCACTGAATTGATTTAGGATCCTGGGTCCAGGAGTTTTCCTTCACCTTCCCCAGGACAGAAGGCTTTTGCTCCTTTTACTCTTTCCCCAGCTGCAATGGGTCATCACGTGAGCACTGGGATTGGCTGGGTTCTAGTAGTGGCTTAAAGCTTAATTTTCAGAGGGGAGGAGTCCTTTTATCTTGTGCCTTTTCTGCACTAGTAAACCATCGCCTCCCCCAGGCTGCACCAGAGCCCATAGCTTTCTCTGCGCTGCCTTCCTGGGAGCACCCAGCAGAAGTATGTAAGGATCCAGTGAGAGGGTGTGACCTCCTCTTGTGTCTCTGGCTTCCAGAAGTTCTGTATTCTCAGGCTCGTCCACACAAGCCTTTTGGAATTTCTACAATTTTTGGATCAATTCTTGGTGCCTACTGTTTCTTCCTGTGCTCTGCTACAAGTGATCCAGGGTCCATCACCTCTCCTTGGATGGTTATGCCTTTCTGTAGAGTTTAGGTTATTTGCTCTGTGACCTTAGCTCTCTGTTGAGATACCATTATTATGTTTTTGAAATTATCCAGCTTTTTCTCATGGCTGGAGTAGGAGGAATATTCTTCCCAGCTTTCTGACCCCCAGGCACAAGGAGAACACCTTCCTTCAGTTGTGTTTCCAATTGTAAATCTCTACTAATAGCTTCGGACATATTTTGTCAATAGAGTAATTCGTTTTTACAAACATAATCCTCAGGTGTTAGAAAATCTTGACAGGCCTTTTGAGTCATGTGAGAGTCTAATGATTATCTAGCACCGCTTTGGGATCCTATTTACTTAGAGATCTAATTTGTTGAAAGTTGGTTGTACTTGCAGGATATACCCTCAATGAACATCAAGACTCCAGACCCATTTCTCAGCTTTGTGTAACAGCCCTTGGGAATTGAGAGGGAGGGAGATGTTACCATGGAAGCAGTCAGGCAAGGGGTCCCAAGTAACAGATTGCACTGATCTGCTCCTGAAAATCATCACTGTTGAGAACTGTAGCTTGGAGTTGCTGCTGCAGTGGCATTTTGGGGCTTATTTGTCTGTTACCGGGTCATTATCATACCCATCCCACTCCCACCCTGCCCCACACTGCCTACTCCCTACTTCCAGTTTGATATTTTTATTCTCAAACCAAGTCATTTAAAATAGTTAAAAGTATTTTCCATTTTGCATTCCATTTACACTTACCATTTTTACCCAAGACTTTCTATGGAGACACTTGAAAACATAAAGAAATGTTTATAGTGAAAGGATGAAATATTCATTTCGGATCTCACTTTCTCTTCAGGAGTGTATGGGATACGTTTGTGATTGCCAGCTGGAGTGCCACCAGTGGAATGAAGGGGGAACAGAGTAGAGGATTTCCAAAAAATTGAGTATCTGGAGGTGTTATTGAAGCTTTTTTGAGCTACATGAAATATTTTATCAAAGTTTTCCCTGAAGTAATTGCTTACTTTTGAAAAGCAATGCTAGTTTATTTAAATTGGCTTGAGTCTCATGGGTAAATGAAATATAGTATGTAGACATATGAAGAAATAAGGAAATTTACTGCTATTTAATTTTGTCAGGTTAAGAGTTAGAGAACTCAGCAGAAAGGAATAATAGATTTTACTCAGCAACTCATTTCAAAATTCATGGGTTCTTTACATTATTTATTTTGTAATAATAATAAAACACTTTTATTAAAAGCTTTCTATTCTATTCCAGAAAAACATAAGTCTATTCCTATGGAGTTGTTCAAATATTTACACATCCCCTTCTATATGTTACACACTGTGATGAATAAAGCTTAGCCCATGTCATCAAGTGGTTTACATTTCTCATGTAACTGACAAGGGTCCAAGCTAGATTTACACACATTTTTCATTTCCTTCAGTGGATAAAAGAAAGCGTTCTTATGGCACTGTGTATTAAGTCTTATAAATGTCTTTGTGTTTTTATAATATTTTACCTGTTCAAATGGAAACTTTAGGAGTCACTAGGGTTTTTCCTCTAACCAGTTTGACTTTTGAATTCATTTGGATTGATTGAATTGACTGGTGGTTTTGGCTCTGAGAACACATAGACAAAAATCATTTTCTAGCTGATCTTTAACTAAAAATGTCAGTCATGTAAACTTTCATGTAGTTATTAGTCTCTAGCTTTTTAAAATATCATTATAGACCACTTAAATTTTCTTCCCCCTATTTCCGATTGCTCCATGGGATACTGAAATAGTGTCAAGGTCAATTTAGTAAATTAAGTATATTGTGCATTTCATTTGTGTCCTCTTTTTAAAGCCATTAGAAAAATCTGAAAATATTTGCTGTGAAGTCTCTGATCAGGATATGTCTTAGGGGCAACTTTAGAGTTTCATCAGTAGGGAATGTAGGACCATGTTCACTTTTAGGGAACACCTGTAGCCTAAAGATGGAACTTTGCACCAGGAGAGTGCAAGAGAACTTTGATTCTAGTGCTGCATCATTCCCTGGTGAATTCATAAGTTCAAAAACCCTCAGTCATGGCCAGTGGCTTTGTATTATGATCAACTTGTTAGAGGTCAAGATTTAGAGAAGAAAATGATCCATCTCAGCAAAAAAAAAAAATCAGGAGATAATGTTACAAGGGTCGTGGCTCTTTGAGTCTAATTAAAGTAGCAGACTATAGGAGAACTGATGCTGAAATTGCAGGCTTAATCATCTGTCCACTCTGATGGTGTATCCTGTTCCTTTGGCTTGTGGACATTCTTATATACCTTATTTCCTGGCCAGGTGAGGGCCCTTTGAATGCTCTTTCTCAGTGTGGTCCAATGGCCACCTGCATCTAAGGGCGAGATCTGGGAATCTGTATATTTCCTCTGCTTCTTGAGTGAAAATGTCTCCTTCATTTTGGGGGGCCTCATTTTCCAGAGTTTTAAATCAGGGGATTAGACTGTAATATGGTTTTTAAGACCTTTCTCATGGGATGCAGGCACAAGTCAAGGAATGCTGACAGCCCCCAGAAGCTAGAAGAGACAAGGAATGGATTTTCTCCTAAAGCCTCTGTGGGGTATATAGCCTTACCAATACCTTGATTTCAGATGCTGGCTTCCAGAACTGTGAGAGGGTAACTTTCTGTCATTTTAAACTACCAAGTCTGTGGTAATTTGTTATGGAAGCCACAGGGAGCTAATACACACATTCAATTTTCACTGAATATCAAAAGATAACTTCCTGGGAATTTTCACTTTTATCACTTGATGGATTATCTGGGATTAGATTTGCCTTCCTACGCTAAAAATCTAGAAACTGGGTAAAATAATGAAAGAACTGCTTACAGACATTGGGCAGCAGGCGATGTAGTACTGTGTTCCCTGAGAGGAGAGAACAAATGAGGGGGCCTTAGAGCAGGAGGGAAGTCACCAGTGAGTGTTGGTAGTTGGAGAGACAAAGAGGCTGGAATTTGCAGGACAGTGGACAGAAGAGTTGTGAGCTGTGCAGAGAAAAAGTTCCAGAAATCTGCTTATGTGACTCTTTGAATCTTTGTTAAGTACTTCTCTGTACATCTGTACTTGCTCAAGTGTACTGTACATTTGTAGTGTGTTGATGAAAAATTAATCAGTTGATCTAAGAAACAATTGGTAAATTTTATTCAAACCAAATTTGAGGATTGTAATCTGGAAAGAGCATCTCAGAAAGCTCTGAGAACTGTTCCACTGTTAGAAGTCAGACACAGTTTATATAAGTTTTTTGAGACAGAGGGCTGTGCATCAACTGATGTACGTATTATTGACAGTTAACACAATCCAGAGCTAAGCGCCACATGGCCCCTTACGAGATCAAGAAGGAATGTTACTTTTTTTTTTTTTTTTTGCGGTACTCGGACCTCTCACTGTTGTGGCCTCCCCCGTTGTGGAGCACAGGCTCCGGACGCGCAGGCTCAGCGGCCATGGCTCATGGGCCCAGCCACTCCACAGCACGTGGGATCTTCCCAGACCGGGGCACGAACCCGTGTCCCCTGCATTGGCACGCGGACTCTCAACCACTGCACCACCAGGGAAGCCCCGAATGTTACTTTTCAGGAGTTGTCTTGTTGATGTTGAGAGAATGCTGCTCTTTATGGCTGAGCAGGTATTCCTGCTGATGGGGGAGGTTTGGTGGATGCACAACGCAGACACACAGTGTGCAGTGGAGGGAGAGGGGAGGCCAAAGGGCAGAGAAGAATTTTTATGTTTAAATTTTTCTTGTCTTGCCATAAAATATGAATCTTATTTCACAGGTGTGATGCTAATCATTAGTAAACAGGACAACGCATCCTGAAACCACAGTAAGATATTCCAGCATACTTGCTCTGTCAGCTACAGTGGGGTGTCCACTGTCAGAGTGGATGTGGTGCAACAGGTACAGTCATACACTGCTGGTTGGAAAATAAAATGATATAACCACCTTGGAACAAGTTCAGGCAGCTTCTTATAAAGTTATTATACACTCACGATATGACCTTGTGAATTTACTCCAAGGCATTTCAAGAGAAATGAAAAGACTTGTGTACAAATGTTGACTGACTTATTTATAATTACCCCAAACTGAAACTACCTAGACATCTACCAGGTAATGAATGAATAAACAAAATATGGTATATCCATACAATGGAATACTACTCAGCAAGAAAAAAGATTAAGTTCATGGTACATGCAACATGGGTCAATCTCCAAATCATTATGGTGAGTGAAAGAAGTCAGGAAGCAAAGCAAATATATTGTATGATTCAATTTATCAAAAATTCGAAACCTGGCATAATATAAAAGAAAGCAGATCCGTGGTTAGGGCTGGTATGGGGTGGGTAGTGTGGCAAACAGGCATGAGGGAAATTTGGGGGATAATGGAAAATTTTATTTGTGGTGGTGGTAGCGACTGTTCTATTTGCATTTGTCAAAATCCATTGAAGTGTACACTCAAAATAAGTGAATCAATAAGTTTGATTAGTAACATGTTTCTCATGAATTTTTATTGAGAGTTCCAAGTAAGTGTTGAAGAGCGGCATGGGTATGGTTGAAGCTGGGCTAAGTTGAAGACCCCTGCCACCCCCTCTTCTTAGTTCAGTTCTCTGGAACATTCCATCTTGAAATATGGACACCATCCTCTCAAGAAATAAAGATCAAGTTTTGTGTGTCAATTTTGAACAGGAGAATTTCTTTGTATAATATCAACCACAAGATGGCAGGGCAGCCTGCTCTACAACACTTTAAAATGCTCCATCCAAATTCAGCTATGCTTGGGTTATTGTTATGATCCTAACAACGATTATTTGGCATTTTGGATGGCAAACGTCCCTCCGAGGCTGAGAGAGAGGGCCATCCTTTCAACCAGGGACTCCCAGCCATACCTGGTGCATTTGAAGAGCTGTGCACAGAGAGCTTCCTTTACCCTTACATTTCTATTCCCCTCAAATGCTCAGGAAGCGCCAGTGTAGAGACAGGCAAACCTTATTACGGCCATGCACCACTTAGCAGGCACTTCTGCTTATTTGTGACATCAGAGGTTTTGAGATGCATGTCATAATAATTTGATTCAATACACACTGTTATTACAAGGTCTTCAGCAGTCGGGTCAAGAGGCTGCATTATTATTGAAACTCTGTCTTGGAATGCTTCAGTCACTGGCTTGCTGTGCCCAGAGCGCTTTCTTTCACACCTGCTGCCACCGTGGGGGGGGGGGGGGGGGGAGGAGGGGCAGGGGAGGGAGGGAGGACGACCACAGGAGCACATTATTCCTTGGTGGGCACAGGAACAGACCCTGTCTTCTTCTTCTTCTTTTTTAATTTTATCGAAGTATGGTTGATTGACAAGGTTGCGGTAATTTCTGCTGTACAGCAAAGTGATTCAGTTGTACATATATATATATTCTTAGGCATATTCTTTTCCATTCTGGTTTATCACTGGATATTGAATAGAGTTCCCTGTTCTCTACAGGAGGACCTTGTTGTTTATCCATTCTATATACAATAGTTTGCATCTGCCAACCCCAAACTCCCAATCCATCCCTCCCTCCCTCCCTCCCCGCCTCCCCCTTGGCAACCACAAGTCTGCTCTCTAGGTCTGTGCAGACTCTGTCTTCTGCTGTCTCCTGCTGCCCAGGTGCTGGGTAGGCTATGGGTGGGATGGCCTCTAACTTAAGACCTGGGTGAGAGAAATTCTCTTTAACCTTCAGCCTAATTTTGAAATCTTTGGACTAATTTAATCTTTGGCCTAATTTTCAAAATATACTTGGACACTTTTCTTCTTTTATCTTCCCATAGACTCTTCATTTCCACCTCATTAAATGCTTTCTTCGCTTTCTGACACTTTATTTACTTTTCATCATTTTCTCTGATTCTCCTCCTCACCTCTCCCTTTGTATTCACTGCCTCAGTGCTTTCCTGGAAAGACTTCTTTTTTTTTCATTTTTGAACAATTCATTTCTCTACTTTGCTGTAAAACTTTACATTACTACAATGAAAGTATTTAGCTATAGTCAATGAAGAATCTTAAGAACTTCACAATACACTCACATACTTAAGCAGTATCATCAGATGAGAGAAATAACAGCTGATTGATGAGCATACAAAAGGCATATTGCAGAAATGTGACTATTTATTGCTTGTTATATTATTGCTGTAACTGGGATGTTTTACAATTATGAATGTTTATTTGAGCTTTTATATGGCTGGGAAAATATATTTATTATTATTATTATTATTTTGATGTAGTTTACTAGTAGAGAATACCAAATGTGTAAAGTCTCACTTACTGGATTTACATGTTCACAATAATATTTTTGAAAGGAAATATACCTTGTTCTTTATTTCTCTTTCTCTCACATATTCAAACACATGTATACATGGGAGATATGTGTTCAATTATTTAGCCAATGGAAATTATTTATCCTTCTCACACTGATAAAATCAGCCTTGGAAAACTTAGAAATGACTAAGAATAGTAACAATGGAGCATTTAAATGTTGTAAAGGTAGTAACTATGGTGAGACAAAGCATAAATATTGGCAGAAAAGTATTTTAAAAATCTTTATGAAAAACCTTTGAACTTAGAAATTATACCCAAGAAAATTAGGTATAAATTTACGTGCAGTGTAAGAGTTGTTCAAGCCTTCTTCCAAATGATTTTAAACTAATGCTTATTGAATTTAGATTGACTTTAATGAGAAAATATATTTCTTAAGGAAAGCACATTTTTCTCTCTGATAAAGCAATATATGGAAAGTTTATTTCTCAAATGAATTTGAATATAAAACTCTAAAATTTTATTTTGGTTCATTGTTACCTAAAAGAGTTGTCTTGCAACTGATTGACCATTGATATTATGCTGTGTGTTCCACAGTAAATAATAGAGGTTGGAAGAAAACTACACCTTGAGAATCTATGCAAAATAAATGACAAATTGTGATAGCAAAGCCAAAAAGTTATTAGTGGTTGACTATAAGATCAATTGATGAGAGAAGTCAATTAAACCATTGGAAAAAAGCACATGAAGAGATGCTTAATACTACTAGGTTTAAGGGAACTGAAAATTAAAACCACTGTGAGACATACCTTATAGACTATCTTACATTAAAATGAATGACCATGCAAGTGCTGACAAGGTTGTGGAGGACCTGAAACTCTCATACACCACTGGTGTGACTGTAAAATGGTACAATCACTTTGGAAAAGAATTCAGCAGTTTCTCAAAAACTTGAACATATACCTCTCACATAACCCAGGCATCCTACTCTTAGGTATTCAGAGAAACGAAAGAACACATCCTTGCAAATATTTGTACACACGTTCATAGCAGCTTTATTTGCAAGAGCCTCAAACTGAAGAAAACCTGAATGTCTATCCATAGATGGATGGATAGATATATCCATACAATGGAATATTATCCAACAATAAAAAGGAATACACTATTGATATGGGCCACAAATGGATGAATCCCAAAACACGATGTTGAATGAACGAAGCAGAAAGGATATATTGCATGGTTTCATTTATATAAGATTCTGTGAGATGCAAACTCACCTATAATGACTGAAAGGGGGTTACTGGTTCTTGGGGATGGAGGTGAAATGAAAGGGGCAGGAGGGAAGGATTTCAAAGGGGCCGAGAGAAACTTTGCACATGGTTTTTATTTCATAACATTGATTACAGGATATAAACTTGTCAAAATTCTTAAATTGTATGCTCTAAATATGCACAGTATACTCTATATTAGATATATATCAACAAAGCTGTTAGAAATATAAATAAAAATAATAAAGAAGTAATCTACTAGAGAATATGTTCTAACCACCCCCAAATCAAATAGCAATTACTTTAGAAATTTTATGGCATGATGTCTGATTTTGTTAACCTAAAGTGATTTGCTTCCTCGAAGTTAGACCCACAGCCTGTTCAGTCTTAGGCTCCAATGGCTCTGTTGCCTGCCTGTTGTTTGTGATGCATTGTCCTCCTGACCAGCTATTGCTCATGGACAGTGTATGTCCTGGTTGACTGCTTGTATTACTTTGTTCCTAGAACAAAGTCAGTAATTCCGAATTCTTTGTTCCTCCTTGTGTGTGCATGTGACTTTCATGGTTCTTCTATTTTCTTTATCCAGTATGCACAAGTAATTTTGTTTATAGTTAGTCTCAGTGATTATGTATTGTATTAATGCTCTGAGCAGTGTTGGTCACTCAAGGCAATGTTTTTCCTCTGCCACACCATGTCCAGAGCAGCCAGCAGGCTGCCTGCAGTCTCCTGAGCTGGAGGATGACAGCATCTTACCTGCCGTGTGATTCCAGACCAGCACTAACCACGTCTCTTAGGTTCTGGTCTCGTGGTGCCACCCCCCGTAAATCCTTACATGTATAATGGAATATTACTTGGCCATAAAGAAGAATGAAATAATGCCATTCGCAGCAACCTGGATGGACCTGGAGATGAACATACTAAGTAAGCCAGACAGAGAAAGACAAATATTATATGATTCATTTACATATATATATATATATATATAATATATATAACTGATTCACTTTACTGTGCACCTAAAACTAACACAACATTGTAAATCAACTCTACTTCAATTTTAAAAAATAGTTAATCTCAAAAATAAAAAACCAGCACTTGCTGTGTGGGCAGGGATATCGGCTATGGTAGTGATCGCTCTGCAGTCCGTCCCGCTGGGGGTGAGGGAGCGGCGTCCTGTCTCGGTGGCCAATCCCCTGGAGCAGGTCTGATGGCGACGCGTGCTTGGGTCTGTGTTCCGTGGGCTCCGAGAAGCCTCGGGGATGAGGGCCACTGCTGGCACCTGTCAGGTGTGAGCAGCGTGGGCTGCACTGCCTGTCCCTCTAGGGCTGGGGCTGCCCTGGGCTCTGAATCCGTGCGCCACAGTGAGCTCCTCTGTCGCTTTGTGCTCCCCTGTGGGGGGCGGGGGGCGTGGCAGCCCCGGGGAGGCCAGGGGTCCGCAGTGGAGCCTCTGCCCGCGGTCTGCGCACCGAGTCGGGCTGAAATCGTGTAGAGGGCAAGACACGATCCCTGAAGCACAGGGGGCTCCCGACCTCTGCCACGGGGCCCCACAAGGCTGCCACCTGGGCCGCCTGCTGACGCAGAGCCTAGGGTCCCGGGCACACAAGGGCTCTGTCTGCAGTGCTGGTGGGAGGTACCTAGGGGGAATGAACACATTTATTTTCTCTTGGGAATTAAAACAAAATAACCAAGCAGATCCTGTTATACTTGCTGACTTCTATTCAGATTTTATATTCAGACACTAGTATTTAACTTGCCACCCTGGCTGGCCTGTTTGTAGCTGTGGAGGAGAGCCAGGCCCTGCGACAGACAGGCCGTGAACACCTGAGGGTACCTGACCAAGGCAGAGCTCATGGGAGATCCTCCACACTGTGCCCTTCCGGTGGCTTCCAGGGGGCAGGCACTCCAGCCTGTGGCCTCACTAGAAGGCCAGCTGACCCCTCTGAAGGAGACCAGCTCTCCCCAAGCCAGATTTTAGGCAAGAAAGGCAGATGGAGAAGAAAGGTTGAAAGGTAGGGGAGAGAAAGTGACAGGATGGATCCAGTTATATTTTAAACTGGGGTCTAAATATTTCAGAATCTTAAGTGATATGAAAGTGACATAGATTTATATTCAGCATATAGCCTCTTGGGTACCTAGACGGAGAGGACCTGGATGTGGTGGGGAATTTTGTCAGCTTGGCTGGGCTGTGACACTGGTTGTTACATCACATACCATCTAGGTGGTGCTCTGAGGTTACTCTGTAGATGTGATGAACATTTGCAATCACTCTGCATTTGGTTTAGGTAAAGCCCATTGCCGTCCATCATGTGGGTAGGCCTCATCCAATCAGTTGAAGGCCTGAAGAGGTCTCCTGGAGAAGAAGGAATTTGGCCTCAGTATCCCAATGTCAGCTCTGCCTGCATGTCCAGCCTGCCCTCCTGCCCTGTAGATTCTGGACCTGCCAGCCTCCACAATCTCCCAAGCTAATTCCTTAAAATAAGTCTCTCTCCCTCTCTCTCTCTCTCATTGGTTCTGTTTCTCTAGAGATACCTGACTGATACAGCATGGGAGAAAAAGGGTTTGAAGACAAAAGAGGACGTTTTCATAATTTTCTGGTAGAAAACTGGCTTTTTGAGCATAAAGAGACACTTGCATCCTTTATGCTGACTCTGGGGGAAGAGACCCATGTTGGGTCTCCGCCGCCCCTCTTGCTAGCCTCTGAGCAACTTGTGTGGGATTGCCTGTTTTTCTGGAACTCGTGGACTCACCTGTCGTGGCCCCAAGGCTGGTGAACCGTGGCACGTGATTCCACAACACATGTGTCTTTGGGGCACATTCCTCCAATATTTAAAGAGTTTTCCTCACAATCGTTGGGATAAGAATCTGCAGCAATCCCAGCTCTCACTGCAGGAGTGGATTTGTATCTTTTGGGAAACAATCCCCCCGTCGGTTGGTGGGGTCTGTTCCAAACATTTGTTTTGGAGGCGTGTGTGTTGAAGCTTTTCTCGAAAGGATCCAATATCATACTGACTTTTGCTGGAGGCCGGACATGGCACCAAAGGGACACTTCTTCTGATTCCACATTAAATACAGACTTATTTCTGTTTTCTCACCGCCTGGAAAGAGGTACTCTTGGTAGTCCTGAAGCCTTCAGATTTGGTGGTATTTAGTCATGCTGGGTCAATATTCCTCAAGCTTTGATCTTTCCAGTTTCAATGTGAATTTTACATCCTTTTTTCAGCATACTTTGTTTTTCTCACAAAGGGCTAGGATTCAGCCTTTGATAAATTCTCATTTGCACAAGGAAAGTAAAAGGAGAAAAAAAGCATTTGGACCCTTATAACAAATAAGGTTTTACCGTGCGATGGTTTTGAAGTTTGAAGGGTAACATGCGTGCGCACACACACACGTGTACTTCAAACATGAAGAGAATTTGAAATAAATCAGGCACCACGTAAAGGGATGGAACTCAGAGAAGAGGATGCTGTAAAGGCTGTGATAAGCCTTTTCTTTACTCTCTTGAGCTGATTGTTTGTGTCCCTTGACACACTGGCATCAGGAGTAGTGAAATTCTGACAGGCTAATTCGAGCTGGTGGTTCCAATGAAATGTACATAAGGCACTAGTTATATTTAGTGACAATCAGGGCCATTTTCTGTTTAAAAACAATCCATTTATTTGGTCGCCTGTGAGTGCAGTAGCCCTTTGGAGGGACCTAGAGACTTAGACCCAGTAGGACAATGGGGAGGAGAGACCAGAGGGCAGAGAGAAGGCCCTGGCTATTGGCTGCTTTGGGTTACCCTGCGGGCAGGGCCTGAAAAAACGCAGGATGGTGACACACGCTTGCATTTGACAGTAAAAATGAGCTTATACCTTGCCTGGGTGATTTCAGCCCTATTTGGCAAGATCTTGATGGATTTTGACTAGCAGTGATTCAGATGGTGATTTTATTTGGTTATAAGTCCAGCCTGTAGCTTTAGGTAGAACGTTAAAAGCTAATTCCACATGGATTCCAGGAAACACTAAATGTTAGCCCAGAAAAAAATCAATAAAATGAGAAGTGGGGGCGGAATATATTTTGCCAGTGGGTGGCAGTATCGAACCAGGCAGAGCACAGCTTCCTGCTCGGCTGCGACAGGGAGATTAGAGCTGTATACAATTTCCCGTTAGCATAGAAGGTGAAGTCAAGGATTGTAATAAAGACCACTTTGAGTCTTTGAAAATGCCGCGTGTCAGCAGCAACCAAGACTGACCCTTTGAAAGAAAAGCCCAGGGACCAGCTCACCGAAGAGTGTACTGAAACAGTGTCCTAGTTGAAATAATGTCTGATGTCATGGGTGAAAATAGACAGATCTCGGCTGTTTATTTCGACCATAAAGTGGTCACATTTCTTAGGCGTCTGGAAGTTATTTCATTTTAAAAGAGAGAGGCATATTAAAATAATTTTTATACAGCTTATTTTTCAGAAAGATAAAGAAGATATTCTAAATAACATATATCTCCTAAATCTTGTGTGTGCCCCTCAGGAACCCTAGGGCTAGAACAGCAAGGTCAAGGTAGTATGTAATTACAGTGCCAGATGGGAGACTCTTTCTGCCATCCAAAATTCTAATTTATTCCTTCTCTTTATCCAGCACTAAATTGACTCAGCTTAATAGAACCACACACGGCGAACACCACCACTGCTGCGTAGCATTCTAATTTGTGCCTATCTTGTAACATTTCAGAAAAGCCACATTTTTAGATTGAATGAACATGAAATAGGAATGTTACAAGAATAACTAAGTTCCTAAGAGACTGCAGAAGATTTAAACACAGTATAAACTCGCCTGAAATGGTACTCTGACCCTATAAAGCCTTACCTGGGGGAGGTGAGGTGGTGTCCCGATTGGTGAGCTGTCATCCTAAGCTGCTGTTTCCTTAATGTTGAGACCGGACTGTCCTAGCAAGATTTTTGTTTCTTTGTTTTACTCAAAAATCTTTATTGAGCCAATGTATTTCCCCCTACTGAAAGCGATCATCAGCTAAAGCTGTAGTAAAACCCCTTTCCCCCCAAATCGCTACAGTTTCTGGGCAATGAAATGTAATCAAGTCAGAGGTGTGCTATTTTCTAAAACAGTGGTCCAGCCATGAGGACTTGGGGATCTGGCTTCCTTCCAGAGACATGTGCTAGTGCCATTTTATTAGGGAGCAGTAAAGTTATGGGCAGAAATGTAAGAAATAGGGGTGAAAAATTGGTGGGAGAGAGAGCTTGGAAGAATCCAAGTGTGGTCAAGTTAAAGAGTTCTGCCCTGGGCAGCCCGATTTCGGGAGCCCCATATTTTGTTTGGCTTATTTTTTTCTTGCCAGAGTGAACCACTATTGATACGAACCAAGTCAGAGTCCTGCAGAGGCAACTAAGGCAATTTTCCAAATGGAATTTAGGCTTGGTCAATTTCATAAACTCCAGTAGCTAAATTCTTCATTATTACTCATTTGGCCACTCAGATTAATGCTGCTTTATTGCAAACCTCCAAATTCAGTCAATCCCAATGCATTCAATTACTGCTCCAGGCAAATCTTTTACCCTAATGCTCTCCTTGTGAAAAGAGTCTGGATTTAGAGTTACCATCTCCGACTTCATTCCAGGTCTATGATTTGCTAGTTCGGGCTCCACTCCTGATCCAGACCTGGCCAGGCCATGATGACTCACTTCAGGACCGTCCTTCCCATATTTCTGGACACACTGGGAAGGAGAGGGGTTGTCAGGCTCTCTGCTCTCCTCTGTGCTTCGAGAGGGTTATCCTATCATGATTCCTTAACAAATGCTTCCTTTGTTCGATTGTCACCATCTGATTACATTGTTGTTTTCAAGCCCTTGTTGGTCCTTGTCCACTGACCTTTAGCCTATCCGGACACCTTCTCTGGAGCCACAGCGAGTCTCTCTACCTTGTCATGGTAAGGACAGAGTAAAGGGACAAAGTAGGTGATTAAATAGTTAATCCCACTAACGGATCCTAAGTAAAGGGAACAGTATGGGAGACGCCTGTAACTTGATGATCACTCAAGAAAGCAGGTTTGCTTAACCACAAAACCAATCAGGCTTGTTTAGCAACAAGACCATGCAACAGAAGCATGAGACATGCCCCCAAACAATACAACAATGGTGGCCTAAGACCCACATCCTGCCCAGTGAGCTCAGTAAGCCAATGATTCCTAGGACATGCTCTTCTGGGCATACTAAAAACAAAAATATAAGGAAAAGGTGACTTTATACTGAAATCTGAGAAGATTTACCATATTTTAGCATAGGTTACCAACTTTTTGCTCATTTCCACGGTACCATGACAGTCCCAGTTTGACCACGTAGGGACAAGAAAACTCCCCCGCCCAATGTGGAGGAGGGGAGGGGCTGATGATGGAAGCTCAACGTCTACTCAAGAATGAGGAAGAAGGTGGTCTTCTCCCCCTCCCCACTTTCTCTTTGATTATAAAGCCGTAGTCCACTAAGTTCTCAATGTGACACTCTCTTGCCCGCCAGCTTGTATTTCTCACAAGCCTCCTATTCTAATAAACTCTTTCCTTACCTGTCACTCTGCCTCTTACTGAATTCTTTCTGCATCAAGACAGAAGAACCTATGCTCTACTAAGTACCGAGATGCGTTCTACCAGTTTTAGTCACAGGGCCAGTCGAGTGTCGGTTGAAAAATGGGTGGATGTCCTGGAACACAGCAGTTGTGACGTTCTGCTTGTGGACATACCACAAACTCATGCATTCTCTCCACAGCCAGATATCTGTCTTCCTTTCCAACCATCTTAGAGTAAGAAGGATCTCATTTCCAAGGCTAACCCCTCCAGTTGGCATCTCTGTGTCCTTCAGGATTGTATTCTTTTAATTTTCCCTTTTGTCCCTCTTTTATCTCAATGTCCTCCCTCCCCACTGCTCCTCCTCTGTGTCTGCAGACATGGGTATTTCCCACAAGAATAAAAATGGGTAAACATTTCCCTGGAATAATGTCAAGGATCCCCTCTCATACCAAAATCATGGCCTTTTCTCTGGAAACCACCTCCAGAAGTCAGCATCCTACCTCTGGAGTCACATAATTGGTTTCCTGATTTCTGCTTACATCCCCTCCATTCTATTCCACACATCAGCATGCGTGATTTCTTTTAAACACAAATTCATTATGCCAACTAATGGCTTAAAATACTCCAGAGTGTTCCAGTTACTCTTAGAATAAAGACCAAGCTCCTTACCGCATTGCCCTGGACCCATTTGCCATGGAAGTCCTGGGTTGTGACAAGACTGTGACCTCACTTTGTGTTGCTTCATCTTGCTTGTACCCCCGCGGTCACCCCAGTCTGCTTCTACTGTCACAACGCGTTGAGTTCTTCACACGGCAGAGGCTTCGCATTTGCTGTTCCCTCTCCTGGAATGTTCTCCGCCTAACTCTTCTTGTGGTGCTTCTCCTCAATCTTATAGAAACCTGCTTCTTTCTTTTCTGGCACTTAACATACTATTTAATTAGTGAACTTGTTTAGCTTCTGTCTCTTCTAGTAAAATGTAACCCCATGAGGGCAGGGATTATTTCTGTTTGGTTCACTCTTGTATTCCCTGCACCCACTCAGCAGGGTCTCTGGTATATTAAACACACTCAGTAAACAATTTATTGATCTAGTGAATTAACAAAGGGACGGATGAAGTAATTAACCCTGTGACCTCAACCAGCCATCTGACATGTGGACATCTGTACACTGAGCCCTGTTACCTCTGCTGCTGTTCTATGAACACTCATGCTTCTCCACACCATTGATTTAATGAGAGCTAATTTTGAAGATGCAGACCCCATCTCACCTACTCAAATTACTCCACTCCTAATCAGCTTAGCCTAAACTCATCTCTCCCTTTTCTCTGAGTCATAGTATATTACCTTGTACTATTTACAAAAAGGTAATTTTTTCATGAAAACATGCTTTGTTCTTTTAACTGGATTATGGGCCTTGACAACAAAAAACGTGTTTAATATCTTTTCAATTTCCTAGAGTTCTTTAGCACTATAATTATTGACTGCTAGACTTGAAAAGGAGGATGATGAAAGACACTTACTGAATGTTTAAACTTTCATCAAGATGGAATAAGTTATATAAGAGTGACTTTCCTAATCTTTATATACTTTGCTCTGAGATTTCCTTCCACTGTGATGAAAAAAAATAGAATATTTAAAAAATACTAAATAATATGTAATATACTTCAGTGGATATGACAAATATGGCTTAATGTAGCAGATGAAAATGTAGTGTCAGCAATCCTTGTGCCTTACCTTTTGAGGAGAAATTCTTCCCCTTTTCTTTTAATCTTTCAGGTAGGGTTGGAAACTACTTACCCAAGAAAATCAATGGAGGGAAGTCAGTTTGGGAGCCAGACTGCTGCCAGTTTTGGATCAGAAGACGTTTTCAAGTGTTTTCAGACAGCAAGGTAAAGCATGGTCTACACACGGTGGCTGGGGTGCTTGTTTGTGTGGATATAGCAATGCTGCTGCAAAATGAGTTCATCATATTGCATTCATGTAATGATGTGGATTTGGTTAAACGTGCTTAAAATCAGTTCCGTGTCACCCACTGTTGGAGAAAAAATATTCTGAAATTGATTCAAACAGCTTTGTGGTTTGGCTCTGATTCAATGGGGTAGAGTGATCTAAACCACTTGTTACCACTCTAGTACCCAGGAGGCTGTACAATGTCTTCTAAACAATATGTACTTGAACAAGGTATCAAAGGCCAGTGCCATAAATTGAGGATTAAAATGTAACACAGAAGGAGACATTTGGGAAAAGTTAGAAATTGAAGGATAAGTATAGAAATGCTACTTGAAAAATGCAACATGATTTATTGTCACTTGGGTATAAAAAAATAGCAAGCAGATTCCCGGGAAAGAGTTGGGTTAAAGCCAATTAATCAAATTAGAGTTGGAAGCAAAGATTAAATCAGAAGTCCGAGGAAAGTCTCAAGTGCTCAGGGAATATTCTCCAGGATAGATCATATCTTGGGTCACAAATTAAGCCTTGGTAAATTTAAGAGAATTGAAATTGTATCAAGTATCTTTTCTGACCACAATGCTATGAGACTAGATATCAATTACAGGAAAAAAAAATCTGTAAAAAATACAAACACATGGAGGCTAAACAATACACTACTAAATAATGAAGAGATCACTGAAGAAATCAAAGAGGAAATAAAAAGATACCTAGAAACAAATGACAATGAAAACATGATGACCCAAAACCTATGGGATGCAGCAAAGGCAGTTCTAGAGGGAAGTTTATAGCAATAAAATCCTACCTCAGGAAACAAGAAACATCTCAAATAAACAACCTAAACTTACACCTAAAGCAATTAGAGAAAGAAGAAGAAGAAAAACAAACAACTCCCCCAAAAGTTAGCAAAAAGAAAGAAATCATAAAGGTTAGGTCAGAAATAAATGAAAAAGAAATGAAGGAAATTATAGCAAAGATCAATAAAACTAAAAGCTGGTTCTTTGAAAAGATAAACAAAATTGATAAACCATTAAACAGACTCATCAAGAATAAAAGGGAGAAGACTCAAATCAACAGAATTAGAAATGAAAAAGAAGTAACAACTGACACTGCAGAAATACAAAGGATCATGAGAGAATACTACAAGCAACTATATGCCAATAAAATGGAAAACCTGTAAGAAATGGACAAAGTATTAGAAAAGCACAACCTTCCAAGACTGAACCAGGAACAAATAGAAAATATAAACAGACCAATCATAAGCACTGAAATTGAAACTCTGATTAAAAATCTTCCAACAAACAAAAGCTCAGGACCAGATGGATTCACAGATGAATTCTATCAAACATTTAGAGAAGAGCTAACACCTAACCTTCTCAAACTCTTCCAAAATATAGCAGAGGGAGGAACACTCCCAAACTCATTCTACGAGGCCACCATCACTCTGACACCAAAACCAGACAAAGATGTCACATAAAAAGAAAACAACAGGCCAATATCCCTGATGAACATAGGTGCAAAAATCCTCAAGAAAATACTAGCAGACAGAATCCAACAGAACATTAAAAGGATCATACATCGTGATCAAGTGAGTTTTTCCCAGAAATGCAAGGATTCTTCAATATATGCAAATCAATCAATGTGATAAACCATATTACCAAATTGAAGGAGAAAAACCATATGATCATTTCAATAGAGGCAGAAAAAGCTTTCAACAAAATTCAATACCCATTTATGATAAAAACCCTCCAGAAAGTAGGCATAGAGGGAACTTACCTCAACCTAATAAAGGTCATATATGACAAACCCACAGCCAACATCATTCTCTATGGTGAAAAAACTGAAACCATTTCCTCTTAGATCAGGAACAAGACAAGGTTGCCCCCTCTCACCAATATTATTCAACATCATTTTGGAAGTTTTAACCACAGCAATCACAGAAGAAAAAGGAATAAAAGGAATTCAAATCGGAAAAGCAGAAGTAAAATTTTCACTGTTTGCAGATGACATGATACTATATGTAGACAATCCTAAAGATGCTACCAGAAAACTACTAGAGCTAATCAATGAATTTGGTAAAGTAGCAGGATACAAAATTAATGCACAGAAATCTCTTTCATTCCTATACACTAATGATGAAAAATCTGAAAGAGAAATTAAGGAAACACTCCCATTTACCATTGCAACAAAAAGAATAAAATACCTAGGAATAAACCTACCTAAGGAGACAAAAGACCTGTATGCAGAAAACTATAAGACACTATGAAAGAAATTAAAGATGATACAAAAACATGCAGAGATATACCATGTTCTTGGATTGGAAGAATCAACATTGTGAAAATGACTCTACTACCCAAAGCAATCTACAGATTCAATGCATTCCCTATCAAACTACCAGTGGAATTTTTCACAGAGCTAGAACAAAAAATTTCACTATTTGTTAGGAAACACAACAGACCCCGTGTAGCCAAAGCAATCTTGAGAGAGCAAAACAGAGCTGGAGGAATCAGGCTCCCTGACTTCAGACTATACTACAAAGCTACAGTAATTAAGACAGTATGGTACTGGCATAAAAACAGAAATATAGATCAATGGAACAGGATAGAAAGCCCAGAGAAAAACCCACAGACATATAGTCACCTTATCTTTGATAAAGGAGACAAGAATATACAATGGAGAAAGACAGCCTCTTCAATAAGTGGTGCTGGGAAAACTGGACAGCTACATGTAAAAGAATGAAGTTAGAACTCTCCCTAACACCATACACAAAAATAAACTCAAAATGGATTAAAGACCGAACTGTAACACCAGACACTATAAAACTCTTAGAGGAAAACATAGGCAGAACACTCTGTGACATAAATCACAGCAAGATCCTTTTTGACCCACCTCCTAGAGAAATGGAAATAAAACCAAAAATAAGCAAATGGGGCCTAATGAAACTTCAAAGCTTTTGCACAGCAAAGGAAACCATAAACAAGACCAAAAGGCAACCCTCAGAATGGGAGAAAATAGTTGCAAATGAAGCAACTGACAAAGGATTAATCTCCAAAATATACAAGAAGCTCATGCAGCTCAATATTCAAGAAACAAACAACCCAATCCGAAAATGGGCAGAAGACCTAAATAGATATTTCTCTGAAGAAGATATACAGCTTGCCAACAAACACATGAAAGGATGCTCAACATCACTAATCATTAGAGAAATGCAAATCAAAACTATAATAAGGTATCACCTCACAACGGTCAGAATGGCCATCATCAAAAAATCTACAAACAATAAATGCTGGAGAGGGTGTGGAGAAAACGGAACCGTCTTGCACTTTTGGTGGGAATGTAAATTGATACAGCCACTGTGGAGAACAGTATGGAGGTTCCTTAAAAAACTAAAAATAGAAATACCATAGGACCCAGCATTCCCACTACTGGGCATATACCCTGAGAAAACCATAATTCAAAAAGAGTCATGTGCCACAATGTTCATTGCAGCTCTATTTACAATAGCCAGGACATGGAAGCAACCTAAGTGTCCATTGACAGATGAATGGATAAAGAAGATGTGACACATATATACAATGGGGTATTACTCAGCCATAAAAATAAATGAAATTGAATTATTTATAGTGAGGTGGATGGACCTAGAGACTGTCATACAGAGTGAAGTAAGTCAGAAAGAGAAAAACAAATACTGTATGCTAACACATATACATGGAATCTAAGAAAAAAGAAGAAGGTTCTGAAGAACCTAGGGGCAGGACAGGAATAAAGACACAGATGTAGAGAATGGACTTGAGGGCTCAGGGAAGGGTAAGTGTAAGCTGGGATGAAGTGAGAGAGTGGCATGGACATATATACACTACCAAATGTAAAATAGATAGATAGTGGGAAGCAGCTGCATAGCACAGGGAGATCAGCTCGGTGTTTTGTGACCACCTAGAGGGGAGGGATAGGGAGGGTGGGAGGGAGATTCAAGAGGGAGGAGATATGGGGATATACGTATATGTGTATGTATAGCTGATTCACTTTTTTATACAGCAGAAACTAACACACCATTGTAAAGCAGTTATACTCCAATAAAGATGTTAAAAAAAAAAAAAGAAGTCAGAAGAAAGAACAAGGCAAGGAAGGATATAGGAGAAGTTCCTGGGCCACTTGCTTCTCTCTTAGAGAAAACAGAATACAGGAGATTGGATTGGACTGTTTGTTTTTTTTTTTTTTGCGGTACGCGGGCCTCTCACTGTTGTGGCCTCTCCCGTTACGGAGCACAGGATCCGGATGTGCAGGCTCAGCGGCCATGGCTCACGGGCCCAACCGCTCCACGGCACGTGGGATCCTCCTGGACCAGGGCACGAACCCGTGTTCCCTGCATCGGCAGGCAGACTCTCAACCACTGCGCCACCATGGAAGCCCTGGCTTGGACTGTTTTGTTGCTCTCTGACAAAACTGTTTGCCTATTGGGAGAAATCCAAATTATTCACTTGATAGAGACTGTCTTGAGCACCAGTTGGGTTCCAGGCACAATTCCTGGTGGTTGAGATTCATCAGTGAACAACAAAAAAAAGATTATTGTCCTTCTGGAGTTTATATCTAATGGAGGTGGTGGGGGTGTGAGGACAGAAAGTAACAAAGGCATATATGAATATTTAATTTGTAACTTGTTAGAAGATGAGTGCTATGAGAGAAGACACATACAGGGGCTTCCCTGGTGGTACAGAGGTTAAGACTTTGCGCTTCCACTGCAGGGGGTGCAGTTTCGATCCCTGGTGAGGGAACTGAGATCCCTCAAGCCACAGGGTGTGGCCAATAAACAAGTAAATAAATAAGACAGTTTTAAAAAAGAAAAAATACCTACAAAGTAGGGTTGGGTGGATTGGACGTGGGAAATGAGAGAGGAGTCAGGGTGATGAGTGTTTTTGTTATGAACAACTCAGCAAAATGTGCATGTGAAACTAATGTATTTTTCTCACTGCTTTTCCTTTTCAGGGTGTCAACTAGTATGGCATGGAACATGGGCTAATGTGAGCATGATTATCAGTCTGCAGCTAACATGGGCATCTAATATGGAGAAAAAATCTCTATAGCCTAAATCTATTTAGTGAAACCATGAGTTGAGTACAAAAGAAAGTGGGCAAGGAGTATGGATTAAGTGGCAAACACCATCTTCAGATGGAAATAAGTATATTATTGATTCTCTAAGTTCCTCTCCCTGGTGGGAAGCCTGGCAAAGTTGGCCTGGTGGTTATATGTCCCAGGGGACCTGGATGGGTAGGAGGAAACACCTTTGACTCTCAGCCTTATATTTATGACCTGAGGGACGTTTAATTTGGGTTAAGCTTAATGTTTGCTGACATTAATTACTTGGGGGCCTATTTCCAAGTGGATTGTCAAGCAAGCTGAGTCTGAGCCTCAGCAGTGAAACCAGAGGGTAGAAAGCCAAGAACTCTCACAGGCGTGACGATAGCAAGAGAAACAGGTAGACTAGACCCGAAGGGGAGTCTATAGCCTTCTCTGGTTTATTCTGGATGGTATATTTTTAGATGCCTGTATCATTGTCCATGTAATAGCTATGAACTGGTACATTTACCTGAGTAGAGGCATTTGTTTCTGATGTTACATGTAGGTGAAGAGGCTTGTGTAATTATAATATGACCTCAATATTTGGGATGGAGCAGTCATCAAGAATGGAGGTTGGATGGGTCCTAAGCAGTGGCTTTGCTCTGACATTGTCCTGTCCCTGGATCCTACATGGTGGAGCTCTCAACCAGCTGTATGAAAGGCTAAGTACGAGAGAGAGAGAGATTATTCTACAAGGCAAAGCTCCTGGGCTTGTTCTTTTCCAGTTTTCTCTTTTTCTCCCATGACACCTGTGATGGCTAATCTTATGAGTTAACTTGACTGGGCCATGAAGCGCTAGGATATTTTGTCAAACATTATTCTGGTGGTGTCTGTGAGGACCTTTCTGGATGAGATTAACATTTGAATCTGTAGACTGAGCAAAGCAAATCACCATCCCTTATGTGGGCAGCTTCATCCAATTAGCTGAATACCTGAATAGAGCAAAGCACTAACTGTCCAGCCAGTAAGATGGAATTCCTCCTGCCTGAGTGTCTTCAAGCTGGAACATTGTTTTTTCCTTGCCTTTAGACTTGAACTGTATGATGGGGGGAAAAAAACCTCAGTTTTTTCCTTCCCATGTAGGGAATAACCTAGCTCTTCCCTACGGTGTGTCTCCAGAAAACACTTCACTTCTGACACTTCTGGTTACAAAATGTATGGAGGTTTTCCCCACACCAAGCAATTCTCTGCGACACCAGCTCTGTGTCCTATAATTTAACTCAGTTCTGACACTACCGACTTGGACAGAGCATCAGATCCCCCAGGTTAGGTGCTCAGTCCCACAAGACTGCCTCCCCTCCTCTACCCCCTCCTTCAGATGCTTGTTACAAAGCCTAAGTTACCACCTGGGGTTCTGACCAATGGGCTATAGATCAGAGGTTCCAATGATTCCCCTCCCTGGGTTTGATTAATTTGCTAGAGCAGCTCACAGAACTCAGGGAAACACTTATTTACATTTACCCATTTATTAAAGGATATAATAAAGGATACAAATGAACAGCCGGATGAAGAAATAAATAGGGTGAGGTCTGGGAGGGCCCTGAGCACAAGAACTTCTGTCCTCATGGAGTTGGGGTACATCACCTCCCAATGCGTGGATGTATTTGCCAGCCTGGAGGCTCCCCCAAGCCTATACTGTTGGGGTGTTATAGAGGCTTTCTCATGCAGGCATGGTGAATTATTACCTTCATTTCCAGCCCCTTTTCCTTCTATGGAGGATGGAAGTGGGGTTGGAGCTGAAAATGCCAAGCTTCTAATTCTGGCTTGGTCTTTCTGGTGACCAGCCCCCAACTAGGAGCCTACCCAGACTCACCCCATTAGTGCAAAAGATGCTCCTGGTTTTGTTATCATTGAGGAACTTACAAAGATTTTTATAAGTCCTGTGTCAGGGACTGGGGGGCAGAGACTAATATATATATTTTTTCTATTATCTCACAAACTGAAACATGGGATTCTCCTGGGTGTTGACTCTACCAGCCCCTGGGCTAGAACTACGTCATCAGGATTACCAGGAACTCCATAGTGACAAACCCTGTGGTCACCTCTCTTTTCACAGTACATTTGACTACTTAGTATTATCTGATGCAATTGACATCATTTTTTCCTCCTAGACCAGAGATTCTCAACTGGGGGTAATTTTTATACCCCAGCTGTTAGTTGGGAATGTCTAGAGACATGTTTTGTTGTCCTGATGGAGAGGTACTACTGGCATCTAGTGGGGAGAGAACAGGGAGCCCTCACAACAAAGAATTATCCAGCCCAGCATGTCAATATGAAGTGCCAAGGTGCTGAGGTTATCTTTTATTCGTAACTGTCTGATGGTTTCAAGGGATTCTCCTGTCTCATTTGCTATTATCTTCTTCCAGATAACCTCTAAATATTAGAATTTTATAAGATTTGGTCCTGTACTTCATTCTCCATTTATGGGTAATCAAATATATTTTCCTGTTTTAAAATACTATTGGTATGCTGATTGTTCTAGCTTTAAACACCCGATAGTCTCTAGACTCACATATCTAATTGCTTACTTAACATTGCCATTTGAATGAATAATGGGATCACAAACTTCATATGTACAAAATATAATTTGAATTGCTTCACGAAACCTGTTTCTTCTCCACTTTTCCACTTCTCTGTAAAGAGTCCCATAACTTACCCAGTACATAAAGCTCTAGCGATCATGCTTGGTTCCTCTCTTTCCATAGCCCTCCACAGTTTGTACATTAGCAAGTCATATCAGCTTTATTTATATTTCCTGATTTAATTGAATTTTTTCCAGCATCTCATCTAAGACATCATTAAATATTTCCTGTATTTCTTCAATTACTTCTAAATGATCACTTTGCTTCTGCTCTTGCAACTTATTACCTATGTAGGGTCCCTAAGTAATATTCCAAAACCATAAATCACCTAGCTTCTAGTGAGTTATACTGTATTTAGTAAAAAAACTACATCTCCTTACTTGGCCCACATGTTCTGAATCATTTGACTTCTGCCCATCTCTCTTATTGAACTAATTGCATCAGCAGTCATGGTATAGATGGCAAAACAGCCCAAATATTACCCTACCCAGATTCATGACTTACTGAAGCTTATCTCATCAAAAGATGAAGTCTATTTCTCTCCCCCATGAATCTGTGTTGGCCTTGTGATTGCCTTGATTAAATGAGTGCAGCAGACGTGATGATGCATCCATTCTGAGTCCCGGCATCAGAAGGCCTACTGTGCTTCTGCTAGCCTCTCGGGTCACTATCCAGACACCATGACAGCTGCCTGCTGGAGGATGAGAGACCACGTGGAGCAGAGACTTGCTATCGCCTTTGAGGCAGTCCAAGATCAAGAAGCCCCCAACAGATCCAACAGATCCAGCATGAGTGAGCCCCACTGAGACCAGAAACACAGTCTATCTCAACTTGCCCAAATTGCTGACTCATGGAAAAGTGAGCCACATTAATAGTTGCAGTTTTAAAGCATTAAAGTTTTTTGGGGTAATTTGATATAGAACAACACCAGCTTTCATTCTGTTCCTCTAACCAGAAAAACCAGTTCCCTCATCCGGATGGCTGTGCACTTGCTGTTCCTTCTGCCTGGAATACTCTTCTCTTAGCTCTTTTAAGTCATAGTTGCTTCTGAGTCTTTGTGATCAGGGAGAAACTATTTAAAAATTTTGCATGGGTTATCTTATTTAATGCTGATGACATTATTATTTACATGTTTCCCAATAAGAAGACTGAAGTACCACAAGTAGCCTGTTAGTTTTCTCAGTGAACCAGTTGGGGAACTGGGACTCAAGTCAGGAAAATTATGATTCCAAGAGCCCGTGCCATTTTTTCTCCCTTTATGTATATGCAGTAAGATACTAATAAATATTTGTTAAATAAAAAAAATTGTGTAAGTGAATGCATAAGGCAAATATGTGGCAGAAACACAAGAGTAGCAACCTTCTTTTGGAGACTGTGCTGGGGAACAAAATGTTTCTTAAGAACTTTCCCAAGCATACGTTTTTAATATTTAAACATAAAGGGAGGGAAAATATATTAAGGAAACATTGAACATTAATGATCATCATAGGTTTATTGAATGATCTGGGCTCTGAGTAGTGAATAAAAAAGCAACTTCTTTTTTGACTGCACCGCACGGCTTACAGGATCTCAGTACCCCGACCAGGAATTGAACCATGGCTGCAGCAGTGAAAGCCCGGAACCTTAACCACTAGGCCACCAGGGAACTCCCCACAAGCAACTTTTTCTGACTCATGTCAGATGGCCCTCTCCCTAAGAACAAAGACTCTGGCAAACGCTCAGTCAATTTCAGATACTGATAAAGTTTCATGCACAGAAAAGACCTAAATCGAAGCTTTGGTTTCTCATTCAATTTAAACTCTCTTTTCCACAGGTCTTCTGGCCTAACCCAGAAGCTTATGTAGGAAGAAGGTGTGGTTTGTTTTTTCCTCTTTGCTCCTTTTCTTCTCCTAGACCTGGTTCTTCTGGTGCCTCCAGGGTGAGCAGAGAGAGGAGTTGTAGGAATGTGAAGGTCTTGCTTGACTGGTGTCATTGCAATCTGGTATAGTACTGATGTTTCTGCTGTGAAAATGCAGACACTTCAGTCTTGGGGTAAAGCTCACACAGCTTCTTTCCATTGATGTCACTTCTCCCTGACAAGCCATTTGTGGGATGGGCTCTTTCATGGAAGTTCATGGGCTACTTTCCATGGTGACTACTCTGGCCCATGGAAAGCACTTGGCAGGTCACTCTCCATGTAGCTACAATTTCTCACTCATCTATCACAGATACCTACAGCCAAACTCTTGCTTTTGGATTTTTCTAGATAAAAGTCAATTACTCAGTCTCTATGCCTCAAACTTTATATGGTGGATGTAATGTTTCCTTTTACCTGACTTGAATTAGAGGAAATATATCCTTTCCTGGATGGGGGTATGGGACACACAGTACTCTTCAAACACTTTCCAAGAAAATCCTCCTGGTCAGTCTTCTCCCTTACTGATCAGTCTCCTGTAAGTACCTGGCCTGGGGGAGAGCTCCAAAGAGCTTTCATCGTCTTGTGTGTGACTTGTTTGTACTGGCTGGTGTATCTCTTTCGAACATGGGGATACTTGAAACCTAGAGTCTTTAGCAGCAATTCTGACTAGAAAAGCCTAATTCAACATGTTTAATAACTTGGTTCCTTAAAAGGTAGCTTAGATCTGATCACTGAGCAAATCAGTTTTAGGAGAGTTTGACAGAATGGGCTGAACATGGCAGGGTTAGGCAGGGTCCTAATGAAGGACCCAGTATGTTCCCAGTAAGTTCCCAGTATGTGGGAAGAAGACTGTCTGCTGGTGGAGACAAGGCAAAGAAAGTTTCTCACAGGGCACCAAGTGCGTGCCCAGAATAAAGATCATTAGTCTAGCCTTCCCGACAATGTCCTGCGACACCGTTATTCTCATTTTACAGATGAAGAAACTTAACGCTAGTTATATTATTTTTACTGTTTTCTAGACAAAGGAGAGGACAAATATTTAGATTGGTAACTGATCAAAATATTATCACCCAGTAAATAGGTATTTTGCTTTCTGTGTTCAGTTTGATAAATAATTTTAATTACACTGCTTTGTTCAGTACCTGCACTCTAATGAGTAAAATGAGCATTAACTTTAATGTTCCATACGTTGCTTACTTTAACTTTCATGTTTCATCTCACATTGACTTCTCATCTACCAGGTGACAGATAAAGGTTTTCAGTATTGACAGGAATTGACCACTCGAGTTAATTCCCATGCTGATGTAGTTAAAAATTTTACCAGTCTGGGCCATTTAAAATAAGAATGCATAAGAACATCCGAATATGCTCTCTTTTTGTCCCAATCCTCCCCCAGGTTCTTCTAAAATGACCCCACTCTTGCCAACTCTACTATCTTCTGTATTCATCTATTTCTATGATGTTAATCAGTGGTATCTAGACTCTGAACAAATATTCATTCAGACTGAGGCAAAAATACTCAGTGTAAGATTCCAAGGGAAACCAGTCATGCACTCTTTATCTGGACACATACAGAGAATGTAAAAATAGCTGTCAAGTCCTTTTTTGTCTATGTAAGAGATAAGACACTTTTTTTTTTTTTTTTTTTTTGCGGTACCCGGGCCTCTCACTGTTTGGCCTCTCCCATTGCGGAGCACAGGCTCCGGACGCGCAGGCTCAGCGGCCATGGCTCACGGGCCCAGCCGCTCCGCGGCATGTGGGATCCTCCTGGACCAGGGCACGAACCCGTGTCCCCTGCATCGGCAGGCGGACTCTCAACCACTGCGCCACCAGGGAAGCCCCCTAAGACACTTTTTTCTCACCTTCCAATTTATCATTGTCCATTGGAATGTTTATCCAGTGTCAGGAAAACAACCCAAGCATCTATTTTCTACTTTAATAACCTGCCAGACACAGGTGCCCAAATAGCTTTTATTTTGAATGATATCCTCATTTTTATTACATTTACTGTTTGTTGATCATATATCACTTGACATAACAAACTTGACTGTGTTCTTAAAATATATGACAAAACATGATAAGGGTTTAGGTTTCAGATAATTTTGACTGAGTGGTGTTGGATTCTAGCACTGCTGAACCAGACTGAGACTTTTCCTGATGGGAGAAATGTGAATACATTAGAATCAAACGATCAGCCTTTCGTATCCGAACTAATGGGATGCAGAACTTAAAAAAAAATAATCACTGCAGCACTGTCAGCGTTCCTATCAGAGAAGCAGCTGTGCTAACACACTGCCGCCTCTCTCTTCCAAAACCTGTCTACATGTAAGATGTCAAAGGGTCACATTTGCTTACAGCTGTGATTCCCTGAGATCTTTCATCAAGATAACCAGCTTCTGGGTAATGTGATCAGTCTTCATTTATCTCTGCAGAATGTCCAGTTTAGAAAAATGAAATGCCTGTATGAGTTAAGATTTAAGAATACTTGAAGCCAAGCTGAAATCTCTATTAATTTTTTTCCACACCATTGTCTCATCTGCTATAATAGCGTATACATTAAATGCACACTAATACAGTAACACTGAAAGATAAAGGCACAGGAAATTGTTTAGGTTTAGGAATAAGACAGAAATGAACTTTTATGGGGCAATTATTAATATTTCCCATGTGTATGACTTGCAGAAAAAGCAGCTGATGTGTCTTGACTAAACTGTCATTGTTTGCCAGCTGCAGTTACAAAGGTCTCCATGTTAAGGTAGGGAGTGTGAAAGCCAGTTGATGTCGGCGGTGTGACACAGCTGTCTGTTAAGATTTTTCCTCAAGCGGAAGATGCCAAGGGTGAATGCTAAAATTGAAATGGCATCAAGAATATTAGGGCCACAGAGCAGAATTACTTGAACTGAAAATTGACCTGATCATGAGGACAAATGCTCCCTATCTTATGAAAGAGTTTTAGGAGCTCTCCAAAAGAATTTTCTATCACATGTGCTGACTCAAGCAGCTGCAACTTTCACCAGCTACAAAGCTCTCCTCACCCTGAGCTGTTCTTACTGCACATAATAATTTTGACTCAGTACCTTTATATCTTGTTTGCTTACCACCACAATCTCCATTGTTTCCAAGAACACCTTTAGGATTGAATTTCCCCATGTTTTGTTCCAAATATAGTTACTTCAACTGGGCAGAGCTTTGGTGCTATCTGTAATTATGCCTTTCCTCTTCCTCTGGGCAACAATCTCTGTACGACTGCCCTGGAGCTGGGCCAAGCACAATACCACACTTCTCTGAAACACCCTGCTTCACTAGCATGGCACTGGGCTCAGGGGAGAGCAACTGGGGCCCTGATATTCTCCATCTGCCGTGCTTAAGGCCGAGCTTCTGCTTTATGAGTGAGAATTGGGTAGATAAAAGAGTCTCAGATCCCTCTGTTGCCATTGTCTGGAAGAAAATCCTCTACAACATGGACCTGGGGCTTTGGTGAAAAAACACTTGTCGCTTTCCCCTCCTGGGGAGATACCATAGCCATCCACTGGGAGCTGAGGGGAGAGGAAGCTGTGTGTCCTCTTCTGTCTCCATACATGTGGTGCTTCTGTCACTATGGGTGAAGGAAGGAGGAGGGAAGGAGGGCATCATGGCTCAAATACTACAGACTGTTTCTATTCTTATTTAGATTTCATAGATTTTCTTGACTGAATGTTTATTTGTTTGCTATATACGCTTAGGACAATTTCTAGAGACTTAAATTTGTTTTTAAAGAAAAGTTTCACCAGTCATGCTCATTTCACAAGAGAGTGGGTCCTTACTTATGCTACCAAACCAGAAGTCATCCTCATGTATAGTTTTTAAAATTAACATTATTAATGTATAATTTTCTTACAATAAAAGCACCCATTTTCAGTGCATCTTTTGATGAGGTTGACAAATTGATACATCTGTGTATCTACCAATGCAATCAGTAGGTAGAGCATTTCTGTCACCACAAAATAGTCCCTGTGCCTCTTCCCAGGCAACTCCCCAGCAGTGACCCCATGCAGCCACTCATCTGTTTTCTGTCTCTACAGGTTTTTCTCTTCTAGAGTTTTAAGTACATGGAGTTATACAGTATGTACACTTTTATGTCTGCATTCTTTTACTCATCACTATAAATTTGAGGTTTATTCATGATATACCTCGTACTAACAGTTCATTCCTTTTTATTCCTAAATTGTATTCCATGGTAGCAATGTGCCACAATTTGTTTATACATTCACTTGATGGACATTTGAGTTGTTCTGATTTTTGATTAATTCAAATAAAGCTCTTATGAACATTCTTTGTGCAGACACATGTTAAATACCCAAGAGTGACATTGTTTTCCAAAGTGACTGTACCATATTGCATTCTTGGAAGGAGTGGATCAATTTTCCTATTGCTCCACATCTTAACTCTCTGTATTGTTTTAAAATTTTGAGTCATTCTTGCAAGTTTATAGTAGTGTTAAATTGTAGTTTTAAGTTAGATTTACATAATAGCTAATGATGTTGAGCATCTTTTCATGTTCTATTTGCTGTCTTTATATAGCTCTTCTTTGGTGAAGTGTCTGTTCAAATCTTTAGCCTATCTTTTCTGTTTTGTTTTGTTTTTGCGGTACACGGGCCTCTCACTGTTGTGGCCTCTCCCGTTGAGGAGCACAGGCTCTGGACGCGCAGGCTCAGCAGCCATGGCTCACGGGCCCAGCCGTTCCGTGGCATGTGGGATCTTCCCGGACCGGGACATGAACCCGTGTTCCCTGCATCGGCAGGCAGACTCTCAACCACTGCACCACCAGGGAAGCCATAGCTTATCTTTTTAACTGGGTTTAAAAAAATTTTTATTGTAGAATTGAAAGACTTAAAAATATTTTGGTTATAAGTTCTTTATTGGATACATGTTTTGGAAATATTTTCTCCTAGCTTCTCTGTTTATTTTCTTAAAAGTGTTTATTGTTATGTCTTCTGGGAAAATTGATCCCTTTATCATTGTGTAATGTGCTTCCTTGTTCCTGATAACTTTCCTTGCTTTGAAGTCTGCTCTGTCTGAAATTAATATAGCTACTCCTGTTTCCTTTGGATCAGTGTTATCATGGTATAATTTTTTGAACCATTTACTTTTAATCTATATATGTCTAATATTTAATTATATTATTTTCATAGGCAACATATATTTGGGTTTTATTTTTTGATTCATTCAGATAATCTTTTAATTGGTACATTTAGATATTTGATGTTAAGTTGATTACTGATATAGTTGAATTAATATCTACCATACTTGTTACTGTTTTCTATTTGTTGTCTTGTTATTTGTTCCTATTTTTGTCTTCCACTTTTTATGCCTTTTGAGGTTTTAATAAACATTTTATATATGGTTCCATTTTCTCTCCTTTCTTAGCATATCAGTTATACTTTTATTTATTTATTTATTTTTAGTGGTTACTCTAGTGTTGGTAAAATACATTTACAACTAATTCAAGTTCACTTCCAAATAAAACTATATGGGCTTACAGGTAATGTGAGTATCCTATAATAACAAAATAATTGTAATTTCTCTGTTCTGTCCCTTGCATCATTGCTTTCATTCATTTCAATTATACATAAGATATATACATAAGCATACATAATTGAATACAGTGTTATTATTTTGAACAAATTGTTATTGGTTAGATCAATTAATAAGAAAAATAAAAATTTTATTTTACCCCCATTTACTCCTTCATTGATATTCTTCCTCTCTTTATGTAGATCAGAGTTTCTAAGCTGTATTATATTCCCTTTCTTTAAAGAACTTATTTTAACATCCTTTCAGTTTCTGTTTGTCTGAGAAAGTCTTCATTTCTCCTTCACTTAAAAAAATTTTATTTATTTATTTATATATTTATGGCTGCATTGGGTCTTCGTTGCTGCGCGTGGGCTTTCTCTAGTTGCGGCGAGCGGGGGCTACTTTTAATTGTGGTGCATGTGCTTCTCATTGCAGTGGCTTCTCTTGTTGCAGAGCATGGGCTCTAGGCACAGAGGCTTGGTAGTTGTGGCACATGGGCTTAGTTTATCCATGGCATGTGGGATCTCCCTGGAGAAGGGAGTGAACCCCTGTCCCCTGCATAGGCAGGTGGCTTCTTAACAACTGCACCACCAGGGAAGTCCCTCTCTTTCACTTTTGAAGGATAATTTTGAAGGGTACAGAATTCTAGGCTGGTGATTTTTTCTCTCAGCACTTTAAATATTTCATTCCACTCTCTACTAGCTTGCATGATTTCTGTGAAAAGTTGATATAATTCTTATCTTTTTTCCCCTTTAGGTAAATTGTTTTTTTTCCCCCTCTGGCTTCTTTCAGGATTTTTTTTTTCCTTTACCTTTGATTTTCTGTACTTTGAATATAATATGCCTAGGTAGAATTTTTGGGGACATCTGTTCTGCTTGGTGCTCTCTGAGCTTCCTGGCTCTGTGGTGTGGTATCTGACATTAATTTTGGGGAAATTCTAAGTCACTACTCTTTCAAATATTTTTTTCTGTTCCTTTCTCTCTTTCTTCTCATGTTATTCCCATTATGCATATGTTGCATATTTTGTAGTCATCCCACAGACCTTGGATATTCTGTTTTATTTTTTCAGTCTTTGTTCTCTTCGCTCTTCAGTTTTCGAGGATTCTATTGATATATCATCTAGCTCAGAGATTCTTTCCTCTGCTGTGTCCAGTCTTCTAATAAGCCCATGAAAGGCATTTTTTATTTCTGTGACAGTGTTTTCATCTCTAGCATTTCTTTTGGGCTCTGTCTTAGGGTTTCCATCTCTGTGTTTATATTCAATTAGAGTACTTGGCATGTTGATTACAGTTGTTTGGAATTCCCTATCTGA
This sequence comes from Hyperoodon ampullatus, assembly GCF_949752795.1. Taxonomy (NCBI): domain Eukaryota; kingdom Metazoa; phylum Chordata; class Mammalia; order Artiodactyla; family Ziphiidae; genus Hyperoodon; species Hyperoodon ampullatus. Next base: position 85,854,213 of record NC_136925.1, on the reverse strand, counting down.
TAATTCCTTTATCTTTGTCATGCCTGGTTCTGATACTTTCTCTGTCTCTTCCAACTGTATTTCCTGTCTTGTAGTTTTTCCGTCTTGTAATTTTTCCTTCAGAGCTGGATATGATACACAGGGTAAATAGGCCTTTAGTAATGTGGTGTTGAGGTTTGGGGCTGGGGACACATTCTATAGTCCCAGGTTATGTTGATAAAACCATGTTTACTTATGTTTATTTATGGCATTTAGAGGTGGGGATAATGAAGATTCTGGAATGATGTCCACATTTTTTGGGTGGTGCATGGCAGGGTACTTCCATGATCATTGAAAAGGGAATTTTACAGGGAGATGCTTGTAAGAAATACTGTCACTTCAGTTGAGGAGGTGCTGTCTTTGAGATGCCCAGGTGCAAAAGCCTCGTAGGTATTTGGTACCCCAATAGATATCTGAGCTGGAGAAATATATTTAAAACTTAGGCACCTTGGGAATGGAGAGAGAGGGAGTGATTGCTTTTGTGGAATAATGATTCCAATAAGGAAAGAAAAGTTCAGTGTTTTGTTTTGATTTTGACAGAAAATCAGCACTCCTAAAGTGAAATTCATCTTACGGCATGTAGAAAATCCTCCTTTGATGAATCATTTGTCAGGGTAGAGCTGCTTTTTGAGGCAAATCCAATATTTATTTATTTTGTACCTTGCCTTGTTACTAAAAGCATTTCAAGTGGCTTTCAAGGGTGGATGATGTGTGACAATATTAAGTGACTCAATTACAACATGAAGAGGAAGGAGGAGGAGGAGGGAGGGAAGGATGATGAGAACAAACTGCAGACAAGGGTCACGTTAAACATGTGTTACTAAGGCCTGCATGTATTCTCTGATTGAGTCCGAAGGCATTCTGGTAGTGCATGTGACAAAGACTATTTGTATGTATTCTATACTTAGAATTGGAACTGCTCTGGGGCTAATGTCAGGTGAGAATTCAGAGAGTGTGGTAAAGAATTACACTCTATGTAACACAATGTACAAAGACCTCATAATGTCTTTACAGTAGTTACTGAGTTTTATTACTCGGGGATGCTTGTCCCCCATTCGTGATGTTTCCCTCTAAGTGGAGAATGCTTCATTATAGAAGCACGTCTGGCCTCTCTCCATCCTCTCATTCCCTTTGTGAGTTGGTGCAAAGCAAACCTTGGCATGAAGAGTACAGTAGCTTCTCCCTCTCCTTGGGAGTAAGATGCCTGCTGGGATACAGACTTCCCTCTACTCTGAGTTATTACCTATTACAGGGGAATCCCTACAGCCATCAAAAATAATGGGGGAGCCGGAGGAAGATGGCGGAAGAGTAAGACGCGGAGATCACCTTCCTCCCCACAGATACATCAGAAATTCATCTACACGTGGAACAACTCCAACAGAACACCTACTGAACGCTGACAGAAGACCTCAGACCCCCCAAAAGGCAAGAAACTCCCCACATACCTGGGTAGGTCAAAAGAAAAAAAGAATAAACAGAGACAATAGGTTATGGACGGGACCTGCACCAGTGGGAGGGAGCTGTGAAGGAGGGAAGGTTTCTACACACTACAAGCCCCTTCGCGGGCGGAGACTGCAGGTGGCGGAGGGGGAAAGCTTCGGAGTAGCGGAGGAGAGCACAGCAACAGGGGTGTGGAGGGCAAAGCAGAGAGATTTTGGCACAGAGGATCGGTGCCCTCAGGCACACACCAGCCCGAGAGACTTGTCTGCTCGGCCGCCAGAGCGGGCGGGGCTGGGAGCTGAGGCTCGGGTATCGGCTTTCAGTCGGAGCGCAGGGAGAGGTCTGGGGCTGGCGGCAGGAAGAGACCCTGAAGGGGTTAGTGCTAGCCCGGAGGGAGTCCGGGGAAAGGGTCTGGAGCTACCGGAGAGGCAAGAGACTTTTTTCCCTTTTGTTGCCTGGTGCGCGAGGAGAGGGCATTCCCCTCCCTCCCCTCTGCCTGAGTGAGCCAGAGCCCCCGAATCAGCGGCTCCTTTAAACCCGTCCTGTCTGAGCGAAGAACGGACGCCCTCCGGCGACCTACGCGCAGAGGCGGGGCCAGGTCCAAGGCTGAGACCCGGGAGCTGTGAGAGCAGAGACAGGGAAATCTCTCTGTGCAGCCTCCGAGGCAGCGGATTAAAGCTCCACAGTCCATTTGATGTGCCCTGCGTCTGTGGAGTGCATGAATGGACAGCGAATCATCCCAAATTGAGGAAGTGGACCTTGAGGACAAGATTTAAGACTTTCCCCCCTTTTTTTTTTCCTCTTTTTACAACGAATTATCTCAAATTAAGGAGGTGGACTTAGCAAGATTTCAGACTTTTCGCCCTTTTCCTCTTTTTACAACGAATTATCCCAAATCGAGGAGGTGGACTTGGAGAGCAAGATTTTTGATTTTTCCCCCTGCTCTCTTTTTGTGAATGTGTATGTGTAATCTTCTGTGTAAGATTCTCTCTGTATAGCTTTGCTTCCACCATATGTCCCAGGGTTCTTTCGGTCCGTGTTTTTTTTCAATAATTACTTTTTAATTTTAATAACGCTACTATATTTCATACTTTATTCTATTTTACTTTACCTGCTCTTTCTTTTTTTCCTCCCTTCCCTTCCTCCCTCCCTCCCTCCGCTCCTCCTTTCCTTCTTTCTTTTTCTTTCCTCCATCCCTCCCTCCCTCCCACCCTTCTTCTTTCCACTTTCTCTTTCCTTCCACCCTCCCTCCTGTCTTTCTTTCTTTCTTTCTTTCCTTCCTCCCTCCCTCCCTCTCTTCTTCCATTCACTCTTCCTTTTGCTTTCATTCCTTCCTCCCTCCCTCCTTTCTTTCTTCCTTCCTTCCTTCCTTCCTTACTTCCCTTCTTCCTTTCTTTCAATCTCTCTTTCTTTCTTCTACTAATTATTTCTTTCTACTTTTTCTCACTGTTATTCTGAGCCGGGTGGATGAAAGGCTCTTGGTGCTGCAGCCAGGAGGTAGTGCTGTGCCTCTGAAGTGGGAGAGCCAACTTCAGGACACGGGTCCACAAGAGACCTCCCAGCTCCACATAATATCAAGCAGCGAAAATCTCCCAGGGATATCCATCTCAACACCAGCACCCAGCTTCAGTCAACGACCAGCAAGCTACAGTGCTGGTCACCCTATGCCAAGCAAATTGCAAGGCAGGAACACAACCCCACCCATTAGCAGAGAGGATACCTAAAAACATAATAAGGCCACAGGCACCCCAAAACACACCACCAGACGTGGACCTGTCCACCAGAAAGACAAGATCGAGCTTCAACCACCAGAACACAGGCATTAGTCCCCCCCACCAGGAAGCCTACACAACTTACTGAAACAACCTTAGCCATGGGGGACAGACACCAAAAACAACGGGAACTACGAATCTGCAGCCTGCAAAAAGGAGACCCCAAACACAGTAACATAAGCAAAATGAGAAAGCAGAAAAACACACAGCAGGTGAAGGAGCAAGATAAAAACCTACCAGACCTAACAAATGAAGAGGTAATAGGCAGTCTACCTGAAAAAGAATTCAGAATAATGATAGTAAAGCTGATCCAAGATTCTATTTCCCAGATCCAAAATCTTGGAAATAGAATAGACAATATGCAAGAAACAGTTAACAAGGACCTAGAAGAACTAAAGATGAATCAAGCATCGATTAAAAACACAATAAATGAAATGAAAAATACTCTAGATGGGATCAATAGCAGAATAACTGAGGCAGAAGAACGGATAAGTGAGGTGGAAGATAAAATAGTGGAAATAACTGATGCAGAGAAAAATAAAGAAAAAAGAATGAAAAGAATAGAGGACAGTCTCAGAGACCTCTGGGACAACATTAAACGCACCAACATTCGAATTATAGGGGTTCCAGAAGAAGAAGAGAAAAAGAAAGGGACTGAGAAAATATTTGAAGAGATTATAGTTGAAAACTTCCCTAATATGGGAAAGGAAATAGTTAATCAAGTCCAGGAGGCACAGAGAGTCCCATACAGAATAAATCCAAGAAGAAATACACCAAGACACATATTAATCAAACTGTCAAAAATTAAACACAAAGAAATCATATTAAAAGCAGCAAGGGAAAAACAACAAATAACACACAAGGGAATCCCCATCAGGTTAACAGCTGATCTCTCAGCAGAAACTCTACAAGCCAGAAGGGAGTGGCAGGACATAATTAAAGTGATGAAGGAGAGAAACCTGCAACCAAGACTACTCTACCCAGCAAGGATCTCATTCAGATTTGATGGAGAAATTAAAACGTTTACAGACAAGCAAAAGCTGAGAGAGTTCAGCACCACCAAACCAGCTTTACAACAAATGCTAAAGGAACTTCTCTAGGCAAGAAACACAACAGAAGGACTATACCTACAATAACGAACACAAAGCCATTAAGGAAATGGGAATAGGAACATACATATCAATAATTACCTTAAATGTAAATGGACTAAATGCTCCCACCAAAAGACACAGAGTAGCTGAATGGATACAAAAACAAGACCCATATATATGCTGTCTACAAGAGACCCACTTCAGACCTAGAGACACATACAGATTGAAAGTAAGGGGATGGAAAAAGATATTCCATGCAAATGGAAATCAAAAGAAAGCTGGAGTAGCAATTCTTATATCAGACAAAATAGACTTTAAAATAAAGACTATTAGAAGAGACAAAGAAGGACACTACATAACGATAAAGGGATCGATCCAAGAAGAAGATATAACAATTGTAAATATTTATGCACCCAACATAGGAGCACCTCAATACATAAGGCAAATACTAACAGCCATAAAAGGGGAAATCGACAGTAACACACTCATAGTAGGGGACTTTAACACCCCACTTTCACCAATGGACAGATCATCCAAAATGAAAATAAATAAGGAAACACAAGCTTTAAATGATACATTAAACAAGATGGACTTAATTGATATTTATAGGACATTCCACCCAAAAACAACAGAATACACATTTTTCTCAAGTGCTCATGGAACATTCTCCAGGATAGATCATATCTTGGGTCACAAATCAAGCCTTGGTAAATTTAAGAAAATTGAAATTGTATCAAGTATCTTTTCTGACCACAATGCTATGAGACTAGACATCAATTACAGGAAAAGATCTGTAAAAAATACAAACACATGGAGGCTAAAGAATACACTACTCAATAACGAAGTGATCACTGAAGAAATCAAAGAGGAAATTAAGAAATACTTAGAAACAAATGACAATGGAGACACGACGACCCAAAACCTATGGGACGCAGCAAAAGCAGTTCTAAGGGGGAAGTTTATAGCAATACAATCCCACCTTAAGAAACAGGAAACATTTTGAGTAAACAACCTGACCCTGCACCTAAAGCAATTAGAGAAAGAAGAACAAAAAACCCCCAAAGTTAGCAGAAGGAAAGAAATCATAAAGATCAGATCAGAAATAAATGAAAAAGAAATGAAGGAAACAATAGCAAAGATCAACCAAACTAAAAGCTGGTTCTTTGAGAAGATAAACAAAATTGACAAACCATTAGCCAGACTCATCAAGAAAAGAAGGGAGAAGACTCAAATCAATAGAATTAGAAATGAAAAAGGAGAAGTAACAACTGACACTGCAGAAATACAAAAGATTATGAGAGATTACTATAAGCAACTCTATGCCAATAAAATGGACAACCTGGAAGAAATGGACAAATTCTTAGAAATGCACAACCTACCAAGACTGACTCAGGAAGAAATAGAAAATATGAATAGACCAATCACAAGCACTGAAATTGAAACTGTGATTAAAAATCTTCCATCAAACAAAAGCCCAGGACCAGATGGCTTCACAGGCGAATTCTATCAAACATTTAGAGAAGAGCTAACACCCATCCTTCTCAAACTCTTCCAAACAATATCAGAGGAAGGAACACTCCCAAACTCATTCTACGAGGCCACCATCACCTTGATACCAAAACCAGGCAAGGATGTCACAAAGAAAGAAAACTACAGGCCAATATCACTGATGAACATAGATGCAAAAATCCTCAACAAAATACTAGCAAACAGAATCCGACAGCACATTAAAAGGATCATACACCATGATCAAGTGGGGTTTATTCCAGGAATGCAAGGATTCTTCAATATACGCAAATCAATCAATGTGATACACCATATTAACAAGTTGAAGGAGAAAAACCATATGATCATCTCAATAGATGCAGAGAAAGCTTTCGACAAAATTCAACACCCATTTATGATAAAAACCCTGCAGAAAGTAGGCATAGAGGGAACTTTCGTCAACATAATAAAGGCCATATATGACAAACCCACAGCCAACATTGTCCTCAATGGTGAAAAACTGAAACCATTTCCACTAAGATCAGGAACAAGACAAGGCTGCCCACTCTCACCACTCTTATTCAACATAGTTTTGGAAGTTTTAGCCACAGCAATCAGAGAAGAAAAGGAAATAAAAGGAATCCAAATTGGAAAAGAAGAAGTAAAGCTGTCACTGTTTTCAGATGACATGATACTATACATAGAGAATCCTAAAGATGCTACCGAAAAACTACTAGAGCTAATCAATGAATTTGGTAAAGTAGCAGGATACAAAATTAATGCACAGAAATCTCTGGCATTCCTGTACACTAATGATGAAAAATCTGAAAATGAAATCAAGAAAACACTCCCATTTACCATTGCAACAAAAAGAATAAAATATCTAGGAATAAACCTACCTAAGGAGACAAACGACCTGTATGCAGAAAATTATAAGACACTGATGAAAGAAATTAAAGATGATATAAATAGATGGAGAGATATACCATGCTCCTGGATTGGAAGAATCAATAATGTGAAAATGACTCTACTACCCAAAGCAATCTACAGATTCAATGCAATCCCTATCAAACTACCACTGGCATTTTTCACAGAAGTAGAACAAAAAATTTCAAAATTTGTTTGGAAAAACAAAAGACCCCGAATAGCCAAAGCAATCTTGAGAACGAAAAACGGAGCTGGAGGAATCAGGCTGCCTGACTTCAGACTATACTACAAAGCTACAGTAATTAAGACAGTGTGGTACTGGCATAAAAACAGAAAGATAGATCAGTGGATCAGGATAGAAAGCCCAGAGATAAACCCACGCACATATGGCCAACTTATCTTTGATAAAGGAGGCAGGAATGTACAGTGGAGAAAGGACACCCTCTTCAATAAGTGGTGCTGGGAAAACTGGACAGGGACATGTAAAAGTATGAGATTAGATCATTCCCTAACACCATACACAAAAATAAGCTCAAAATGGATTAAAGACCTAAATGTAAGGCCAGAAACTATCAAACTCTTAGAGGAAAACATAGGTAGAACACTCTATGACATAAATCACAGCAAGATCGTTTTGGACCCACCTCCTAGAGAAATGGAACTAAAAACAAAGATAAACAAATGGGACCTAATGAAACTTCAAAGCTTTTGCACAGCAAAGGAAACCATAAACAAGACCAAAAGACAACCCTCAGAATGGGAGAAAATATTTGCAAATGAAGCAACTGACAAAGGATTAATCTCCAAAATTTATAAACAGCTCATGCAGCTCAATAGCAAAAAAACAAACAACCCAATCCAAAAATGGGCAGAAGACTTAAATAGGCATTTCTCCAAAGAAGATATACAGACTGCCAACAAACACATGAAAGAATGCTCAACATCATTAATCATTAGAGAAATGCAAATCAAAACTACAATGAGATATCATCTCACACCAGTCAGAATGGCCATCATCAAGAAATCTAGAAACAATAAATGCTGGAGAGGGTGTGGAGAAAAGGGAACACTGTTGCACTGCTGGTGGGAATGTGAATTGGTACAGCCACTATGGAGAACAGTATGGAGGTTCCTTAAAAAACTAAAAATAGAACTACCATATGACCCAGCAATCCCACTACTAGGCATATACCCTGAGAAAACCATAATTCAAAAAGAGACATGTACCAAAATGTTCATTGCAGCTCTATTCACAATAGCCCGGAGCTGGAAACAACCTAAGTGTCCATCATCAGATGAATGGATAAAGAAGATGTGGCACATATATACAATGGAATATTACTCAGCCATAAAAAGAAACGAAACTGAGCTATTTGTAATGAGGTGGGTAGACCTAGAGTCTGTCATACAGAGTGAAGTAAGTCAGAAAGAGAAAGACAAATACCGTATGCTAACACATATATATGGAATTAAAAAAAAAAAAATGTCATGAAGAACCTAGGGGTAAAGCGGGAATAAAGACACAGACCTACTTGAGAATGGACTTGAGGATATGGGGAAGGGGAAGGGTAAGCTGTGACAAAGGGAAAGAGAGGCATGGACATATATACACTACCAAACGTAAGGTAGATAGATAGCGGGAAGCAGCCGCAGAGCACAGGGAGATCACCTCGGTGCTTTGTGACCGCCTGGAGGGGTGGGATGGGGAGGGTGGGAGGGAGGGAGATGCATGAGGGAGGGGATGTGGGAACAGATGTATATGTATGACTGATTCACTTTGTTATAAAGCAGAAACTAATAAAAATAAAAAATAAAAGAAAAAAATAAAAGAAAAAAAAAAATAATGGGAAATGATGCCAGCCCACTACTGCCTATGACTGGATCTGTGAATAAATCCGAGTAATCCCACTGACTGAAATTTCTTTAATATTCATTTATCAGTCAAAAAATAGTATGTTGAATTTCCACCTACTTGCTTATTTTCTATTTCTCAATTGGCTCAGCTGTCACACGGGGAAGAGATGTTTGTTTACTTACTGAAACCCTTAGAAATGCAGTAATTTTCACAGTTATTTATTTTAAAGATAATCAATGTAAGCTGACATCATAAAAAGAAAATGCAACTTAGTAAGTGATTCTACAAGTGCTCAAATTTGACGTTGGTACCGTATTTTGCTGGATTTTCTAGATCTAGAAATGTATTATAGAATATCTAGAAAACAGTAGATGGTCTGCATGACCTTGAGTTTGCTTTTTTTGCTGGAAACTAGTCAGAAGAGCCACTTGTTTGGGAATCAGGAGACCTTTATTGCAGTTTTACCTCTGCTTCTCGATTAACGGTTTTGGCAAGTCAAATGACATCTTGGGAACTCATGCTTCAGATTCTCTAAGGCTCTGCTTCCCAAACCTGCAGTTCATCACACTTTCTTGAGAGCTTATATTGTGTTGTGTCCCAAAGATTCTGGGCCAGTAATTCTTCTGTGCACTGCTTGAATCTGGATTTGATCCACAGCTCAGGAAGAGAGGTTTTTCCCACTCTGAGAATCCCTGATTCCCTGAACTTTCCAACTGATGGATGACATTTTCTGTCTCATCCGTAGTATGTCACCAGTCACACCATTCCCAACGTCATCTTCACTTGTATGTTTTTATGTAAAATATATTCTCAGTTGAGTGATGATATGGTACCTGTAGCAGGTTGCATACAGCGGAGTGTGGCATCGTGTTCTTACAATCATCCCGAATCTGAAGACTCCAGAGGAAGCAGGGCCGGGAGACTCGTCCATTTTGAGTGGTGTTGGGAGTGACGTACAACCCACGATTTTAGTGGCTAGTTGACAGGATCTGGTTGTGTGAACGGGGCCCCACTTTGTTCCCTTCAGATCACTCATTACTCATCTGTGCCTGGTGCTTCATGAAGGAACAAACTCTGCCCTCAGCTCGGAGCCTGGGGCCACCCAGTGGAACTCCAACAACGCTTCCTGCCAGCCGGGTGCTCCTAGACATGAAAAAGGAATCTTTTAGACAAACTACCTTGTCAGTCTGCAGTTTGCAAATTTGCATAAATAGGATTTTTGATGTGATGCCTTGGAGCAGCCCCACATACGCTTTGTCAGTGTGCTGTGCTAATCCACAGAGAACTGTTAGGATGTTAATAATGTCACAGTCGGCCAAGCTTATCTCTAAACCAATGAGGCAGATCTTATGGAAATGGCAGGGTACAAGGTGGGGAGCACTACAAAGATAGAAGAAAAGGGATTCACTGGGTTTTTTTGTCCATAAGAGGACAAGAGATAGATTATTAATCGTTTGTTGTCAGCTTTCAGACCCCTCCATGAGGTACTGTTTGAATCACACATGATTTAGAGAGGAAATGAATTGGACAGTTTATCTAATCAAATCTCTTCACTGCAAAAATGAGGAATATGGTCTTTAGAGATGTGAAGTGATTGTTTCCAAAATAACACAACTAATTGATAATAGATCCAAAAGTATAGGATCATTTACCTTGTGAAAACAGTAACGAGATGTATTCTTCCTGTCAATTTCCGACTCTCTCTGTGGAAGCACTATTTTTTCATTTCTCAGCTGTCACATCAGAAGTATATATTATCTGATGGTTTCCTAATTTAAGCAACAAATGCATTACCTTCTTGTAAATCTTTTCCCCAGCAACTTATCAAAAGTGATACTCATGCCATTGACTCAGTGGGTTTCAGAGACAGAGCAAAGATTGGTGACACGTAACTGAAAGGGACTCAAAGACAAGAAAAGTCCTAACATTAAGGAGCAGCCCATACATCATTCAAATACGCATCTGTGGAAGGAAACTGGGATTATCCACTTTTAAACAGGGAACATTAGGGAAAAAAAGACTGTGAAATGCTGACTGAGATTGAGTCTGGAAAACTTGCTTTGTGCAACAAGTAGCACGATATTTAGTTGTTTCAAAATAGGTAATACATGCTAAGGTTCCAACATATTATTTAGACATTGATAATTAAAGATGGAGGCTCTAGAGTTCAAATTAGTAGTCATTATAGAAAACAGTAGTGCCCAGAAATACATGTTCTTGTTACTCTTTTTTTCTCTTAAGGAGGTTAAATGGGTTGAAATTGGCCACAGTGAAACAGATCATGTTACCATCTTACAATTCACATTTCATGTGTTTTCACTCATGGAGGAAGAAATAGGATATTGGTTTGGGAGAGAATTTGAATAAAACTTGTGATTCTCAAACATTCAGTGTTAGCCCTTGGTTACAAATTGGCGGGAAAGGGGATGTTTATATATCTCAGTGTCAGAGCAGGTACACGTTGGTGCTGCATCTGAGATGAGGTAGAACGTAGCACAGTTACCTCTCCAGGTAGCAAGTGGGATGATGATTTTTTCTGTGACATTTTCAGAGGGAAAGTATTTTTTCCTTCATAGACCTTTTGTATTTACCTTTTGAATCATGCATTAAATCATCAGTATTATAATTTTGAGAGTAACAGAGCAGGACTTCAACAAGAAAAATATTCCCTCACCCTCAAATGCATGGGCTCATTAACCCATTCATCACGTTTCTTGCACACCTGCCATTACAAGGAGCCCTGTCAGGAGCTACAGGGACTGTGAAAGTGAATAAGGTACGAATGGGCTCTACACCCAAGATCAGAATAAGAGGTGTAGATCTCTTGTTACTTTCTCCACTCCATGTGTTTAAACATTTAGATAATATCATAATATGCAGAAAATGTATTTTCTTCCATCACACCATGGGGGTTCACCTCGTAGGGTTTGTTTTTCAAATTTAACAGCTCCAGAACTTGTGAAAAAATGATGACTCCCCCCACCCAACACCCCCCTTCCCAAATGGGACACTCCTGTATGTTGTCTAGGTCACTACCTCACACAATTTCTGAGGGTTAGGGTTCTGGGAATGGCTTAGCTGGGTGCTTCTGGCTCGTAGTTTCTTGTGAGGTTGCAGCCAGTCTGTTGGCTGGGGCTTCAGTCATCTGAAGACCCGATGGGGCTGGGAGATCACTGGCATGGCTGTTGGCAGGAGGCCTCGGTTGTTACCATGAGTTCTCTTTGTGGGGCTGCTCAGGACTTGGCGACTGGCTTCCCATAGAGTGAGCAATCTGAGAGAGAAAGAGAGAGGGAGAGAGAGGAAGTGGAAGATGGAAGCACATTGTCTTTTACACTATCATCCCAGAGGTGACTCACCATTACTTCTGCCATTTCTATTGGTCGAATGGACCAACCCTAGCACAATGGGAGATGTGGGGTCTGGGGCCATCTTAGAGCTACCATGACTGGGAATGGGCTGAATAGGATTGAAGATCCCTCTAGTCATCTGACTATCTGATCTTTGAATTTATTTAGAGAATGAGATTCTTTTCTATTTGGCCCCATTAAATGAAAGTAAGAAAGGTTCTAATACACTTCTGCTTTGCAATAAATGGTGGATGCCAAAAATGGCTTCTAATACTCCTAATGAAATAGAACATACTTTTGTAAACTTTGGTCTCTTTGTCTATGGCCCTTATAGCCCACTGAATATGCTGGAGCTTGGTAGAACTAGAGGTATTCCTCTAAGCTGGAGACTAGGACCAGAACACCTGTACAGAGAGGCTATGGGAGATCAGAACCCTAGTAACAACTAGACACTCACTGGGTGGTGCTGAGTCCTGGACAGTACAGACGGTGGGCAAAGCAAGTGGGAAGTCCAAGCAGGTGAGGACAGAAAGAAACTTGGACAGAGATTTACAAGTGAGTAAAGGAGCAAGTGGGTCTAAATCATGCTCCTCAGAAAACTGACTTTGACTTGTGTGGATGAGTCTGGGTGAAAATCATGGGAGTTGTTCTTTCTGTTGTTTTCCCAAAGCACCTTTTCACCTGTTCAAATAATTCCAGACCCAGCTGGCATCCGGGCATGGTGCAAGGTTCTGTCATGTCACCAATATAGGGCAATTGCATCTAATGAGATGGAGGCCCATTGTAGCAAAAGATTAGTGATTATGTAAGATTATATTCCATCCTGAGGCTGTAAGAGGCTTACACAGTGGTGGAGATCTGCATAAATGTGATTAACTTCAGCTAATTAGGGCCCTTCTAAACCTGAGAAATCTGGATTCCAGAAGCAGAGATGAGAACATTTGGACCACTTTACTGAATTACAAAGCAGCTTACATTTGCCTGTGGCCAGTGCTTGTTTAAATCCTCAAGTAGTAAAGGCTTTAGCTGAGGATATTCAGCCTGGCCTGAAGAGAGCAGCTGTCTACACAAACCTTGGATTTATCCAGTGGCGTCTCTAAGGTTTTGATTGTTGGACTGTAATTGTTCAGATGGAATCCGCCCCATCCAAACCATGTAAAAAAGGCGAGAAGGCACACTTTCTCTTAGAACATTGAAGAAAGAAGAGCATTTATTAAACATGATGCAACCTGCTTTCTGGATTAAGAATGGCAGAGGTGCTTCTTTCCAGGTGTTAGATTTGCCTAAAAACCACGGCTCTCCATAACAAGTGGAGAGGTCCTGCTTTTCTTCAGGTTCTACCTGCCTTGAGGGTGATACTTACGTAGCATCAGACCAACATCTCTTCTCATGAAGTTCAGTTGCTTTTGGGTTCTGCTGAGCTTTCCGCCATCCCTTGGTTTTGCCCGACGAGCTGAAGAGCTGCGTGTTTCAGGCCCTCACACACTTGCAGAATATCCTCAGCCTTTGCTTAGGTACGTGTTCAAAATTCCTCTGATATGCAGCCTTAGTAACTGTTTCTGGTCTCTGTGTATTGGAATATGTGCTAGAAAGGAGAGCTGCGTATCACCCCAAGAGTAGCTCCTGTAGGCATGTGTCCGAAGGCCCCTCTCCGCACTGAGTTCTCTGCAGCTAAGGTGTGGACAGGGCTCTTGTCTTGATTGGAAATACGGACTGAAACCTGGGCCTTTGCTTTGAGCATTATGATGCTGCCTAGGTAACCCCATTAAATACTTCCCTCCAGAAATCCTGATACCGCCTCCAACTAGTGCAAGCAAATGTCTGCACCGTGGACACACACACCACAGATACAGGGTTAATTATATCCAACTTTGTTGTGTCTTAGACTACTATTAGCTTATTTGATTAGAAGTGTAGAGTAGTGGTTAAGGACGCCAGCTCTGGGGTCTCACTTCAGCTCCTGGTGTCTGAAGCTTGATTCTCCTCAATGTTTAGCCTTGAGTGAATTACTTAACTTCTCTGAATGTCAGTTTCCTCATCGTCAGATATCTATCTATCTATCTATCTATCTAATATATCCTCTGTCTATCATCTTTCTCTGTCTGTCTCTCTCATATCTGTGCATCTCTATTGCCTATCTATCACTACATCTATCAATCCTCTGTCTCTCTCATATCTCTGTATCTATCTGTCATCTATCTATCAGTCTTCTATCTATCATCCACGTCTATCCATACCTCACAGGTTGCTGTCAGGATTAAACAACTTGCTTTATGCAAAGTGATTCAAACAGTGCCTGGCCCATAGGAAATATTTAATAAATGTTAGCTTTTAAAATTGTCTAGTGGCACCCTTAAAATCACCCATTTTATAACAGCCAAGTTTTTCCTTCTCCATTTTCTCACTTGCATACATGCCCTGCTGTGTTGCTTTTATCTTTAACTGTTGTGTATGTGTTCATCCCTATCTGAAGGGCATGAAAGGAAATTGGAAATGCTGTTAATTTTGACTAATAAGTAGATCTATATATTTAGCAAATTTCCAACCAAAATCGTAATACCTTTCCTTTTATAACTAGACGGCACTTTTTCTGAAGTTCCTAATGAAGAAGTGCATGAAAATAAAGATATTTTTGTAAATTAATAAGAGGGCTGCTTGCCATACAGGTGAGACATTGCATTGATGACCCAGGGTGGGGGATTGAAAGGACTCACAGGCTCCACAGGGTACACAGGATACATAAGTGAAGACAAAGGATGCAGCAAACAGGAGAAACTGCTGAAGGTCACAGTCACAGAGGGGTTCCAAATGTCCAGGTGCAGCTACTTTCCCTCCATCCCCCTGGTCCCTTCTCACCTTCATGGGATGTACTTTATGAACCACTGAGAAATATAGCTCAACATCAGAGGAAGTCAGTGAGGAAAGGGTAAAGTAGTCAATAAATTATAACAGTGTGTTCTAGGCATTTGTTGTTTTTCTGGAGCCATCATTTCTATTTTATGATATAAGTGACCTTTAATTTTACTTCCTGGTAGCCCAGGGACTCTTCTGATGGTCATATTGCAGTAAGATACCAAGAATACATAAATTTCAGGGAAAGTATATTATTACAGTTCTCTGTCAAATTTTCAAAACTATGCTGTCCTACATGACTTCGGTGCCATAGGTATTGGAGAAGTAAGACCAAAAAAATGAGAGAGAGAAAAACACCATATTTTCTATTTTATCCTAATTTTTACTGAAAGTCTATGAAGTTTACTAAAGAATCTCTTTTTATTTTATTTTTAGATATTTTCTATTTTAATACAAGGCAGATGTCTATCTTATCATGAACTTTAACACCAATATTCTTCCAGTTTCCTTTTTTATACAGCAAAGTTTTGATAGGCATACTTAAAAATGTCCTTTAAAGATATACATTTAAATGTATTTATCATCTTCAAAACCTTTGTTACTATTACTTGTGCTTGTTGAGTAAGGCACTCAATTTTGTCTTCCAAGCTTGTTTCTAGGACAAGAGGTTCCTTGGAGACCGAGCATAGATATGCTTGTCATTGGAAAATTGTCTATTTTCTCATTATTATAAAATAATATATTGGCATTCTGTGTTGCAATCTGCTGGTCTGGCCTCTGGGAGCCAGGTTCTTTTAATCAGTTCCTTAGGGCTTTAGTTAAATGCTCTTCGTGCTCCAGAATTGAGAATAAAAGGAGCATTTTACAGCAGATGTCAGAGACAAGCTCTTACCACACAGTGAATAGGGTGCAGTGCATATGAAGGTTGCAATGAACAGCTTTTTACTTCCTTGGTCAGAAAACTCTAAGATTCCACAATAACTTTGTTTCTAATGTTATCATTATATCTCTGTTTATTAGTTTTATTCTAATGACCAACTCTCAGCCAAATACACTTGCATATTTCAACAGTCAAGATACGTTTGCAACAGAAAAAGTGGGGTTTTTTTGGTGGATAAAGGCAAATGAGGACTGGAAAAGATGTCATCAGCACAAATGTGCTCTCTTTCTGCTCTTTATGAATTAGAAAGCTTAGTCAGTGATTTCCTTTAAATTATAGGCTCCTAATCTTACCACCTAGCAGTCACATAATTACCAAGTCCTTATCTGTTGCCACTAATTTTCCATTTGTAACGTGTCCATTTTGGAATGAGAGAAGAATGGCACAAGGGATTCTCAAATAAGAAAGATAATGATAAAAACTTCAAATGTTCTGCCAAACAAGAATAAAGCCACTCTCAATTCATTTCCACACCATCTTCTTTTCTACATCACAGTCTGTCCTGAAGACTCCTGCAACAGCTGGGATATTAACAAAATATGGCTGATGTTTCAAAGTCAAGTTCAAGTTTGGCAGCAACACTGAATTTGATATAATAAAATAAAAGAATGAAGCTATTCAGTCTTAAATGTTAATGGAAAGATCTGTTGGCTTCCTTCTTTTCTTGACGCTAGCTTATAAGCACCTCTTGCTAATATGAATAAAACTCTTTAATTTTGCATGTATATGTAAAGTATTATTGATGTATATTTAATTATATTAATTGAGTTTTATAGATGTTCTCTATGTTAATTTCACAAAGCAAAACAGGATAACTGGAGAAGGAAAGTCCTGTGACATTTAAAATATAACAAACATGGAAAAAACACTTAAGAAAGTTGAGACTTTAAGATGAGTTATTGTTCTGAGTCAGCCTGATCAGAGGTAGTATAGGGTAACGGAAAAACACTGGGAAGGAAGTCAGGAGACCTGGCCTTATTGTGATTTTTTTTCTGACAATTTTTTAACTGTCTCATTTTCTGCATTGGGAAAATGACCGTGTTGGTTTATTAGGTCTGATGATGTCAAAACTCTCAGAGTTCAAATATTACCTGATATTTTCACTTCCTCATGTTGTCACTAAAGTATAGGGATTTTAAAAGCTTGATGAACTAAAGGTGAAGAATCACACAGAACCATTGTTTAATTTTGTCTGATGCCATACTTCAGATTAAATCATAGTCTGCTTCAGGAACTGTGCTAGGCACTTTCATTAGTTATTCTCCTAAAATAACTCTCCATTTAACAGCTGAAGGAACTAAGAGAATTTAATTGAGTTTGTTAAGGTCGCACAAGCAGTGAGGGGCAGGCCGAGTGGGGATATGACCTGATCTGCTGTCTCTGAGTACAAAGCTGCTGCCCTAAATCTCTGACTTGGCATAATATTTATATCTAGATTATGACAACATTAATTAACATTACACTGATGTTTTTTACACATAAAATAGAAAGTGATATGTAGTACAATTTGAAGAAATGCTGATGGAACGACTGACACTGATCATTGAAATTACCTTTTATAGAATGATTATTTTGGAAACACGTTTCATTTAAATCTGCCTAAATCTGCCTGCATTATTAACTTCTCACAGTACATTAGTATAACTGATAACAGAAATAAAAAGGTTTTCCAAGTTCCTCGCTCACTGGTCAGTATTTACTGACATGGCCATGACCCCAGTATAACTAATAGATGGGTGCAGGGATGAGCAACAGTCCATAGAAAAGGGAAATGGAAGTTTTATACGGGGAACTAGGCTAGGGATGTCTTCCCATCCACTGATCACTGATACAGTGGATTTTTGTGACAAAAAAAATTTGTGTTTTTTTTTTTTACATCTTTATCAAAGTATAATTGCTTTACAATGGTGTGTTAGTTTCTGCTTTATAACAAAGTGAATCAGTTATACATATACATATGTCCCCATATCTCTTCCCTCTTGCATCTCCCTCCCTCCCACCCTCCCTATCCCACCCCTCTAGGTGGTCACAAAGCACCGAGATGCTCTCCCTGTGCTATGCGGCTGCTTCCCGCTAGCTATCTATTTTACATGTGGTAGTGTATATATGTCCATGCCACTCTCTCACTTTGTCACAGCTTACCCTTCCCCCTAATTTTGTGTTTTTTTTTTTTTTAATAAAAGAGATTTTATTACTAGCGAGAAAGGAAAATAGACACTGGGAAAGAAATTGAAGTCTCAACATATATCAAATAAGGTTTCAGAAAGACATAATAGAGTAATAGGGAAGGAAGTTTTCTGGAATTGAAAAAAAAAAAAAACCATGAAACTTCAGTATGAAAAAGCACAACGTCTCAATAACAACAAATAAAAACACGTTTATTCATAGGCACACTGTAGGAAAACTATGGGCCGTCAAATATGAAAATAAATATCTAAACAGCTATCAAAGAGAAATGACAGAATATCTACTAAAAATGACCATTGAAAAGTCTACTCTTCAGGAGAAATGAACATCTCAGGACAATAAAATGGGTAAGCTATAGTGTTAGGGGGATAATGGTAATGACCTGAATAGAAATCAGGAGAACTATGAAGAAAAAGACAAAAACCATGTCAGAAGTGAAAAAAATATATTATTGGGTGGCTTAGAGTGAATCAATTGAAATATACTAAGAAACTTTGAAGAAAGGCAGAAAAACGATGAAGAAGATGAAAATGTAATAAAAGTGAAATGTTCAGAAGGAAAGAGTTTGTAATTGAATGCAGGAAAAATGGCCCCAATTAGATATAATTGGAGTTACTGAAGAAGTAAAACAAAATAAAGGAAGAGAACGAATATTTAAAATAACAATCCAGGTAAATTTTCTGGGATAGTGAGGAAAGACTGAAGTTTATTTCTTGAAAATGGCCATTGTTTTCCCAGGAAATTGAACTGAAATCACTAAACCTGAGACAAAGCCTATTAAAAGTATTCATTGGACCTCCTGAAAAAAAAAAGTTACTGATGTGGTTAAATGAATTAGGCAAACTTGAGACCAAGTAGTCCTCCAAGTATAGGCTTTGGAACAACAGCACTGAAGGTGCGGGAACTCAGGGGACAGAGTGGACACATGGGCTGTGTGAAACATCACCGAAAGGATGACCATCATCAAGTGGGGAAGCCTTAGCAAAGAATTGATGCTGATAACTTAATCCAGTTAATGGATGAGCTAAGATTAAAACAAGAATATGTTCTGACAGTGTAGAAAGAGACACGTAAATAATGGCAATTAGAGGAAGAGACAAAGGAAAATTAGAATAAGATCATTCAAAATAGAAAATCACAGAAAATAGGTGTGAGTCAAACAATACAATTTAAGCCTCACAGACCTAATAGCGGTGGTTATGTAAGAAAACAAAAGAGGACTCTGCATTGTAAAAGGTATAAACATACATTTAACAACTAGATCAAGTTTAAGCCTTTGAAAAATATCAAAGGAATTTAAAAAGTAATAACAGAGGTGACGCCCCATATAAAGAAACAATAAATATGACATAGTACATACAGGTATTATAACAAAAAATTATGTGACAGATCTGAGACTAATATAGCAATCATATCAATAAAAGGTGAATGGGCTTGACTCATCTATTAAAGCTAAAGCGGGACTTCCCTGACAGTCTGGTCCAGTGGTTAAGACTCCACACAACCAATGCAGGAGGCATGGGTTCAATCCTTGATCTGGGAAGTTCCACAAGCCATGTGATGCACCCCCCGCCCCCCCCAAAAAAACAAAACCATCTTCACAGTGGCACATAAAATAAAACCCCACTCTATGCTGTAAATAAAGACACACCCAAGGCACATTGATTCAAAAAGCTAAGAATAAAGGGATGAGGGACTGTATACCGGGCATGGAAACAATAAGATGATTGGTGCTGCAATTCTGATTTGGGATGAAGGAGAATTCAGGCAAAAGAGCATCATATGAGATTATTTTATAATGCTAAGAGTAAAAATTCATAACCAAGAAATGATTACCTATGCCCCAAACAGCCACTACCTGCACAAAGCAGAAACTACAGGAGATGCAAGGGGAGATACACATAAACACACTAATAGTAGAAAATTTTAACATATCACATGGTGAAAGACAGGTCAAGTGCACAGGTAAGTAAGAATATAAAGGATCTAAAAAACATCTGGAATAAAGTAGCTCTTATGTATATGTATATATACCTATATCTGTCTATATCTTTATCTATGTATCACTATATATAAAAATATATCCTGAAAATAGAGAATATACCTTCTTCACAACTGCACATAGAGGATGTACAAAAAGTATGTAATTTTGATCATATATCAGATCATCAAGAAACATTGGTAAATTCTATGTAGTAAATATATTTCAAACAAAAGTCTTTAATCAAAAAAAAAAAAAAAAAACAAAACCCTCCAAAATCCTAGAAATTTGAAAAGGAATTAAAAACTCCTCAAATTCCTTCTATTTGGAAACTTAAAGCCTTCTATTAAACAACTATGGGAAGAAGGGAAATATGAATTGAAATTTCAGAATTTCTGGAAAAAATAATAGGAACTTATATTACATATCAGAATCAATGAGATACATTTAAAGCAGTGACTAGAGGAAAATATATAGCCTCAAATAGCTCTAGCAATGAAAGCAAGAGTGAAATAAATGAATTTACAATTTAAAACGTTATTCAAAGTACAAGGTAAACAGAACAAAAGCACAAAAGCACAATAAGAAAATAATAAAGAAAAATTAATGAGGTTTGGAACAGAAAAATATTGGATGAATCTAATAATTCAAAATGTTGGTTCTTTGAAGATATCAAAAAAAACAAGAAAGAAAAGAAGAAAATCCACTGACCAATTTCATCAAGGAAAATGGGAGAAAGCACATATATACAAAATATTTATTGATACAGAGGAATTTGAAAAAACATAAAACATTTTTACACCTCTATGGAAATATATTTGAAAATCTCAGTGAAATGAACAGTTTCTTAGGAAAATAAAATTTATCCAAGTTAATCCCAGTAGAGACAAAAAGCTTCTATTCATTCCTATAGAAGAAATAGGAAAGTTATCAAGGCCACAAAAAGCACCAGGCCCAGATGCTATCACAGGGAACTTCCACCAAATCATTACATGACCAGATAATCTCAAAGTTAAAAAAAATTGTAGAAAATGAATGAAAACTTCTAAATTCATTTTATGAAACAAGATTAACATTGACACAGATATGCCAAAAATAAAATATAGATCAATGTTGCTTATGAATATAGTGCAAAAATACTAGTTACAATATTAGTAAACAGGTTGAAAACCACATTAAATGTAAGTACACCATGACTAAGTCAAATGTATACTATGAATGCAAATCTGATTTAGTATTAGGAAATCTTTTCTTTTTTTTAAATTTTATTTTTGGCTATATTGGGTCTTTGTTGTCGTGCGCAGGTTTTCTCTAGTTGCGGCAAGTGGGGGTTACTCTTCAATGCACTGTGCGGGCTTCTCATCATGGTGGCTTCTCTTGCTGTGGAGCATGGGCTCTAGGCACGCGGGCTTCAGTAGTTGTGGCTCGCGGGCTCTAGAGCGCTGGCTCAGTAGTTGTGGCACACGGGCCTAGTTGCTCCGTGGCATGTGGAATCTTCCTGGACCAGGGCTCGAACCCATGTCCCCTGCATTGACAAGCAGATTCCTAACCACTGCCCCACCAGGGAAGCCCAGGACATCTATTAATATAACTCCCCATACTAATGAGTCTAAGAGGAAAAATCATGTAATTATCTCCAAACGTGGTTTAGAAACTTTGAATTTGGCAAAATTCAACACCTGTCCTATTAAAGACTTCCAAGAAAATAAGTACAGATAGGTACTTTCTTAACATCATAAGATATAAATACCTCAGTCTTAATATCAGACTATTAATGGAGAGGAAAGAGGCATTCCCTTCGTGGTCAGGAACAAAGCAAGAATATTTAGCAGGTCATGGGAAGCCAATGCAATTAAGAAAGAGAGAACAATTAAGGACACAAGACTTAGAAGAAGAGTAAAACCACTATTAATAGCTGATATGAAAGCATGTTTGGAAAGCCCTAGAGAAACAATAACAAAACTAACTCAAACCATAAAAGGATTTATCAGGGTAGTAGAATATAAACTTTGCACACAAAAATCAATAGTCTCCATATACAGAAAAAAATAACCAATTAGAGTATAATGGAGGAGAAAACCCCATTTATAACAGCAACAAAAAAGATAACATACTTAGGAATAAATTTAATAATTTAAATGGATTAAATCCATCTATTAAAAGACAAGTATTCTCAGAATGGATTAAAGAAAGTCTAGGTACATGCTGTTTAGAAGAGTTATCTACGTACCTAAAATACAAGGATATAGAAAGGTCGAAAATGTAGAAAGGGAAAAAGATAACCATGGAGTTATTAACTTAAAGAAAACTAGATGAGCTATATCAGAAAAAAAGCTATGGGGAAAAGAATTAAGGAGAATAAAGAAGGAGATTTCTTAATAATAAAAGCAATATTTCCTCAAGAAGATATAAAAATCATGTCCCTTATTCACCTAACCTCATGGCCTCAAAATATTTAAATCAATAGAAAAGGGATAGATTATAAAACTCACTGACAAATTTACTCTTATAGCAGAGATTTTAATAAACTGAGAGAAGAAATGAACAGATCATTGTCATTTGTATATTATGCCTCATTTAGTCGTCACGATAATCTTATGAGGTAGATACAATTATTATCCCCAGTTGAGGGAACTGGGAGCACAGAGTGGTTAAGTAACTTGCCCAGGGACACACAGCCAGTACGTGGTAGACCCAGGAATCAAAATTTGATGATCTAGCCCCAGAGCCCGTGTGTTCACGCTCTGGAGGCAGATGGGGGGACCTCACCAATTAGCTGTGACCTTAAGTTACCTCACATGCATTACTGTACTTAGGTTCTCAGTTTACCATCTGTAAAATAAATGAATGGTGTGCATGGTGCCTGGTACATAGTGGGTCTCAATAAATGGTAACTCTCAGCGGTCTCAACCTCTCTCACTGCCATCTAATCCAGCTTTGCCTCCTGAAGAGGCTCATGAAGAAGGTGCTGTCTCTTCATTCCCTGGTTCATTTCTTACGTATCACTCTAATTTGTCTTCCCCAGATTTAGAAAGATTCAGTGGACAACTCAAGAAAAGAATTGCCAGAGGACAGGCACAGTTAACTCAAACAAGAACTACAATTGACTAGTAAACATTTGATAAAAGTAAAGGTCACCCCCACTGGTATTCCAAAACATGAAAAATTAAAACAGCATTTTCAAATATCAGGTTGGAAGCCATTTAACAATGGTTAATACTCAGTGTTGGCCAGGTTGTGTGAGAAGTTTATTCTCGTTCATTTTAGGTTGGAATTTTACTATGTATAATCTCTCTGAAAAGTTTGTATCAAACATTTTTAAAAGTTCACATGACTATGACTATAATTCTACTTCAAACACTTAAATGAAGATCATGACAGACAATTATTGAGTTCTTGTGATGTGCCAGCATTGTTCTAAAATCACGTGTAACTTTTGCTGTGGGCTCCCATCTGTAGCCCAGCTCATATTTAAACATGTTTTTATTGGTGTATAGTCGACTTATAATGTTGTGTTAGTTTCAGGTGTACAGCAACGTGAATCAGTCATACACATACATATATCCATTCTTTTTCAGGTTCTTTTCCCATACAGGTTATTACAGAATACTAAGTAGGGCTCCCTGTGCTCTACAGCGGGTCCTTATTAGTTCTCCATTTTATATGTAGTCGTGTGTACATGTCAATCCCAATCTCCCAATTCATCACTTCCCCCCAGCCCCATTTCCCCCTTGGTAACTGTAAGTCTGATTTCGAGATCTGTGACTCGGTTGCTGTTTTGTAAACAGGTTCAACCGTATCATTTTTTACTAGATTCCACATATAAGTGGTATCATATGATATTTGTCTTCCTCTGTCTCACGCCCAGCTTCTTTTTGAAGAGGTTCAGAGACGCAGCTGGGGACACTCCCCTAGAATGCAGGGTGGCTCAGAGGGCTCACATTCTTGGGATTCTCCTGCTCTGAGTTCCCCAGATTGGCCAAGAAAGCAGGCACCTCATCATGGGGAGGTTTCTGGAATTTCCACACTGCCTTCAAGTCCCAGCTAATCACAAGACTTGAAATTATCCCCACTGGTAATCAAGCCTGACAATGGTCCCCAAGGAGCTGAAAGCACAGCCAGCCTTGGGATGGATTTGGGGGCTGCCAAAGGCAATCTAAACTAAACTCCTGGCTGGACCCACAGTGGGGTAAGACACCTCAGGGAGAGTGCAGTAGACATTGTTTTTATTCCCTGCTCTGAATTTTTCTTGTTTTCTCCATGTCCTGTATCGTAAATGATGCTTTCAAGTGTTTTCTCCTGTCTCCTTTACAGATGATTCTTTTCTTGAGGATAAGCAATACCATCCGTACGTTCCCACATCATACAGAGCACAGCGCCTCACAAGAGACGCACACTCAATAAGGACCGATGGATTGACTGAATTGCCACTCCACGAGTTTTTTCATATTGTCGCTTGATAGTTCCTCTCGTATTTTAGCAAAGAAGATTACATAAAAGAGTACAAGAGATTCCAAAGCAAAGAACGTAATTGCAGCCTAGTGTGGGCAGATGTGGCACAGCTGACTAACAGGTACAGCTGTCCAGGCTTTTCTGTAGCTAGGCAGCTATGGCATATTTTCAAACTCAGATTATATTTGTATTTTCTTGGGTTGACATCCCAAGTTCACCGTGTAAGGTTCACACTTAGGATAATAAAGAAAAAGAAAAAGTGAAGCTTTTACACCTTGCATTATTTTTTAGGTCAACATCAGCAATTAGGAGGCCAAAAGGAGGTAGGGAGGAGGGAGAAATAAGAAGAAAAACCTCAGCCCTGCTTTATAGAAATTTATCATACATCTCTACTGGAATATTTGACCAGATCTGAAATGCAGCTTTATTTTATTTTATTTTATTTTATTTTTGCGGTATGTGGGCCTCTCACTTTGTGACCTCTCCCGTTGTGGAGCACAGGCTCCGGACGCACAGGCTCAATGACCATGGCTCACAGGACCAGCCGCTTTCTGGCATGTGGGATCTTCCTGGACCGGGGCACGAACCTGTGTCCCCTGCATCGGCAGGCGGACTCTCAACCACTGCGCCACCAGGGAAGCCCTGAAATGCAGCTTTTTGATTTAACAGGAAGTTTTGCTGTCTAACCAGCAGGCAACTGGCAGCCCAGAGTCCAGAGTATTTGTTCCTGGAACTTCTACTCCACAAGCGCTGGCCCTGGCTGTAACAGATATTCTTCTATCAGCTGAGAAATGGGACTAGACAGCAGTTAGGGTCTAATGGAATCTAATCCAACATATTTCAAATTTTTATTTAAAATAGATATTTTATAAAAAATCATCTACTTAATTCACAACCCTGTGGTTTAGACTTCAAATTTCCAGATCAACTTGAAATCTATTTAATTCAATAAATAAGCAGTCAAATAAGCCAACCGCTGTACTAGGTATGGAGATTGCTCTGGATATGCAGCAGGTTATGCCCTCAAGGAGCACATGCTCTAGCAATTCTTCAGAAATATTTTCCACTGTTGATTTACTTGCTGGCATATCTGAAGATGAGAAATCATACAGTTCTTGGAAAAGGCCTTGATTTCTATGCATCCTGAATGAGTTCACCACTGAGCTTACCCAGCACATATGGATTTTTCTTGGATGATCTTCAGTAGATACTTTTCAGAGGTGCTGAGAAGTGCATTGACGTTCTTAAGCATTTACCTTCCAGGTCCCCGTCATAGTTTGAATTCCAGGTATTAAGGGCAACGAGCCCTTTAGGATTTCTCCTTGTGCTGTTCTTACCTGTGCTTGGCCTCCCATCTCATGGCGCACACTGGAGACATTGGGACTTCTGTCCGGTATGTTGTAATTTCACCATAGCCGTTGCTCTAATGCTGATGTCATGTGGCTAAGTGTACATCACTAAGTACCTTCTGATGGCATCCGAGCACTAAAATGCCACTCTGTGGTGTGTTCTCTTTACTTATGATATCGGTCTCAATGCTTTTGTTTTTGTAAGAAGAAAAATATTCTCCACAT
The DNA here is from genome assembly GCF_949752795.1 of Hyperoodon ampullatus. NCBI lineage: Eukaryota > Metazoa > Chordata > Mammalia > Artiodactyla > Ziphiidae > Hyperoodon > Hyperoodon ampullatus. The sequence goes on along the minus strand of NC_136925.1, from coordinate 85,828,291 downwards.
TTTTTTAAGAGGGAGAAAGAAAATCTCCCAGAGCAAAAACAGCCCTCTCTTGAAATGCTCAGGGGCAGAAGAGAGTGGTCAGAAAGCTGTTTGAGCTTTGAGCTTTTCTCTTATAGATGGATCCCTGACTTTTCAGTATCTAAAATGCCACTCTCACGTGACAACTTTTATAAGAGGAAAGGCTATACCTTGGCAGATTACAACATGTTTTCATTCATTCACAGTGAATCTTCTGGACTCATTATTGATAAAAATGAGCTGGCCTTCCTTTAAAGAATGACTAAGTACTTTTCATACAGATAAGATCTTTGGTCCTTTCTATTTTAGAAAAGCACATAGATAAGAGTTTCTATATTTTCTCTGGTCCTGAATGCCTTCCACAGACTGCAAAGGCTACCAGTAGCCATGAAGCAACACAGAGGATGCCAGTCGGAGTGGTGTCTTCTGCCCCCTCCCTGTGCTGTAGGACCTGCTAAGGCCAGTGATGCGGGGTTTCTGCACCTGGCATTGGGGGCTCCCACCTCCTTCTACAGGAGCTGCTGTCACCTCTTGTTACACAAGGCATGGCCACAAGGGAACCTCTTCCCCTCAGTTTGTGTCACACCCTGGTGTTTGGGGCTCCTGACCTGTCATTCATTCATGAAGCAAGTATTTATTTATGCACCTGCTATGGCCTAGAAACCCTGCAAAGTCTTGGGATGATGCATCAGTGAAGAAATAGACAGTGATCCCTACCCTGATAGAGGTTCATCTTAAAGTGGGACCAAAACATCCCCTGTGTGGAGCAGAGTCTGGAGAAGCTGATCTGGGTGAGAAATCAAGAGAAGGAAAGGGGTGAAGGCCCAGGAGGTCCTGGTGGAGAGCAGGGGTCGTCACTGCTGTGGCTAGAGGGGGACCACAGCCGGCCTCCCTGCCTGGCTGCCCGTCCTGCCCAGGGCTCCTTTGGTGTCACATGAACCAGGAGTAAGGACCAGAATCATTCACAGGAGGGTGAGGCCAGAAGTCAAGTGTGGACGAGGAAACCATGAGCCTTTCTCCAGAGCTGTGTGAACAGACCTCCAGAGGAGCCTCTCAGTGTCTGTTGGAAGCCTTTATCCAATGCTTGGAGCTTTCTTTTCCCTTGTTGCTTAGAGTCATTTTGTACTTTATGAGTTCTCTACTCCAAAAAAGAGGGTGAATTAGTGAACTGTTAATGTTTCTTATGGCTTCAGCAAATATAAAGTGTGTATATAATATTTCAGAGCATAAGGTATTAGGTGGATTACAAATACGGACCTTTCTAATGCATGGTCCAAATCTAGTCCGATGGTTTCTGGCTCTGGTGAAAATGTATTCTTCTGGAAAAATGTAACAGGGAAACTGGATCAAACCAGTCCGATTCCACTGTGAGCAAGTGTCTGACACACATTCAATACATGTAACTTGAGGATCTAAAATAATTCAGTAATAATTTATTCAACACATATTTAGTCAGCGCTTATCAAATTCTTACCATGGAGGAGGTGTCCTCTGTCAGGCCCTAGGGATTAATAAGATGACCAAGAATCTGTCCTTTTTCTTTAGAATCTTAACATCCAATCAGGGAGCCAGGCGTGTCTGTAAACGATTTTATTCCAATGCAGATATACAATAAGTAAGACAATATAATACTGAGGGTAAAGGAAGGGAGAGGTCAGTTTTATCTGTGAATACTTTAAAAAAAATCTGTGTAATAGCTTCTGAAAGAATCTAGAACTGGAGAGGTCATTTAAAAGATGCCTGGAATTCAGAAGGGCAATTCATGCAGAGGAAACAACTTGAAGAAAGACAAAGGACTGATTATATTAGGGGGAATAGAACTTCATCAATTTAGGGAGCTTTTAAATACCAGAATGAAAAGTTTGAAATAGAAAGCAACTGACTATTTTATAACAAAAGGGTGGCATTCTCTGTTCTGTATGTATGGAAACAAACCTGATGCTGGTAGCTGTAAAGAGCACCGATTTGGAAGAAGCAAGATGGTAGGAGGAGGGCTATCAATTCCAGTTATGAACCTGGGCAGTGGCTGCAATAAGATAAAGGTGGGTGCGAGGAAGTGGATTTAATGATTGTTCAGAGTGGAATTAGAGAGGCATTGATGATATATCTGAGTAGGAGTAGTTTGCCATGTGTCTGTGGGGATTCTGCGGTAAATTCTGTTTAGAAAATGTTGTTTCAAAGGTTTCGGAATCTTGTATCAAGATGTTAGTCAGACAAATCAAAATGTGGTTTTGGGGCTTCCCTAGTGGCTCAGTGGATGAGAGTCCGCCTGCCGATGCAGGGGACACGGGTTTGTGCCCCGGTCCGGGAGGATCCCACATGCTGCGGAGCGGCTGGTCCCGTGAGCCATGGCCGCTGAGCCTGCGCGTCCGGAGCCTGTGCTCCACAACGGGGGAGGCCACAACAGTGAGGGGCCCGCGTACCGCAAAAAAAAAAAAAAAAGTGGTTTTGGAGCTCATAAGATAGATCAAAGCTGGAGACAGGGGTTTGTATTCCATCAGCTTAGTATTATTGCTAATGGAAGTCGTCAGAGAAGAACATATTGCCAAAGGAGAATCTGTGGAGTGAAAAGGAAAGAGAAGGTAGGTAACAGCTATAACAATGATGACAGCCACAGCAGCAACTAAATCCCTATGTCAACGGCTGTGGCAGTGAACTTCCCAGACGGCCCTGAATGATTCTCAGCTCCTGGTGTTGTGTCTGTTTTGGTCAAATAATGTCCCCCCCGCCAAATCCTGTTCCCCTGGAACCTCAGAATGTGATATTTTCTAGAAATAAGGTTTTTGCCGATGTAATCAGGTTAAGGTGAGGTCATACTGGCTTGGGTGGGTCTGTAAATCCAATGACTGTTGTCCGTATAAGGAAAGGGAGATCTGTAGACACAGAGTATAGAACCCCATGGGAAGCTACACACAGAGACTGGGTGATATATCTATAAGCCAACAACAGCCAAGGATTGCCAGCAACCACCAGAAGCCAAGAGAGAGGCAAGGAAGAGATTCTCCCTTCCAGAAAGAAGCAGCTCTGATGACACCTCGATTTTGGATTTCTTGCCTCCAGAGCTGTGAGAGAATGCTAGTTTAAGCCACCTGATTTGTGGTACTTCGTTACAGCAGCCCCAGGAACTAATACAAGGTCCTGTGCTGTCCTCTCTCGCATTGGAGAGGGCTGGGCTGCCTGACCCATGGGATATTGCTGGCATGATAACGTGTGGCTTCCACCTTGCTCTCTCTTGGAGCGCCCTCTGCGGGGAGCCGGCTGCTGTGTCTGAGGACACATAAGCAGCCCAGTGGAGAGGTCTTGGGGTGAGGAACCGCAGCCTCGGCCAGTCACCAGCACTGACTTGCTGGGTCAGATGTCGGGCCACACTGGAAGAGATGCCCCAGCCCAGTCAAGCCTTCAGACGATTGCAGCCCAGCCAGCATCTTGCCCGCAGCCTCCCAAGGGAGCCTGAGACAGACCACCTGGCGAAGCTCTCTGCAGATTCCTGACCCACGGAAATTGTGCAAGTTTATATATGCTTGTTTTTTGAGCTGCTAACTTTGCAAAATGACTTTTACACACTGAAACAAAATGGATTCTCATTTGGAAGGGTTTTTCTTTTCCCTTCTCCATGTCTACACCTAAGGCAGGTTATGGGGAGTACGCTCTCCTTAATGACTGAACATGCAGTTTGCTTTGGGCTTGTGCATCGTTTAGCTCCTCAAGGCTTTTCCAAGGCTCACCTAACAATCATGGGATTTTTTTCATACCAGAATCATGGTTTCTTGGGCAACACCCTCCCCTTAGAAACCATCAGGCTTCTGGCCTGTTTCTGGTCAGTTATGTGTAGGAGAACCGTACCCAAGTTCATTCCTGGATGTGCCTTTCATCTTTTCTTCCTCCTTCCATGGTTCTTTCACCATATAAGCATCTTAAATAACAGGCTTACAGGTGGAGCCTGGTATTTAACGCAGCTCCAGGACATTCTGTCCAACTGATGAGTCTTATTAGCCTTTGTTGCCCAAAGCTCTAATCAATCTTATTCTCTTCTATTTGGGGCCAGAAGCACTCGGCTTTTCTTTATTTTCAGAAGTTCTGTATTTCCTTTAATTTCAGCTGAAAACCATTGATGTTTTGCCTAAGCTTATTTCATATGTTGCTAAGGGCATCCCAAAGCAGCACAACACATGATGCTCTGACTCTGCTTTATTTATTTCCTGCTTATCTAACCAGAGCATATGGGTCAACTTCAGAGTTTCTAGATGTAGGGGATTCTGTTCCTTATATTTTATCCAGGGACTCAGGCTGCCAAAGCATTGCCATCTTGACATTGCCCTCCAATGTTCAGCCAGCACACATGTAAAGAAGATGGGGGATTATGCAGAGAATATTTTTATGGGTCTGACTTGGGACATATATAGGTCATTCCCACTGGCTGTATGTGAAGATGGGAAATGTAGTCTGACTGTGGCTTAAAATACAAGAAAATAGGATTGATGGTCAGCTAGCAGTCTCTGACACAGATATTGAATCTTGTAAAATACTCTCACTTAAGGAATAATTATCAGAAGAAAGAAAAGATGAAATTGAAGATGAAGCTCTTAGAGTGGGATGAGACACAACAGAATCCAGTTACAAGTAAATAAATACATACATACATACATAAACAAAACAAAAAGAAACACGGAAAGTGATAATTCTAAGGACTGGGGGTCAGGTTTTGTGTTTAAGTCTGTAAATCTCCCTGTCACCACTTATATCTTCAGAAAAATACACTATGAACATTACATATGTGTATGTATGTATATTTAGAAATGGGTTGAGATTAAATGTTGGGTTTATGCAGTAAATTATAGATCAAATTGCTAGTTACACATACATAGACCATCTTTGATCCTAAAACTACATTGGAAATATCGGGTGAAATAAAGCATACTCCTATTAAAATTATGTCCACACTGGTTTCAAAACAAGTTGATTTAGTTAAATTGACCAGTTCACCAGGCTATGTGGTGATGTGAAGAACGAAGTCTCTGGGTTCAGACAGATTTGGGCTAGAATTCCACCTCTACCTCTCTCCAGCTGTGAGGCCCCCTGGGAGTCTCAGCCTCCTCATCTTTAAAATGGGAGTAGCAACCATAGTGCTACTACCATAGTGCTATTTTGTACAGGCTTTGATAGGATTGGTTAAAATAATAAATGGAAATCAATAAGCATAGTTCCTAGAACAAAACAAAATATACAATAATGGTCAATTTATTAATTTTTTTAAAATTAATTAATTAATTTATTTATTTATTTGGCTGTGTTGGGTCTTCGTTTCTGTGCGAGGGCTTTCTCTAGTTGCGGCAAGCCAAGACCACTCTTCATCGCGGTGCGCGGGCCTCCCACTATCGCGGCCTCTTGTTGCGGGGCACAGGCTCCAGACGCGCAGGCTCAGTAGTTGTGGCTCACGGGCCTAGTTGCTCCGCGGCACGTGGGGTCTTCCCAGACCAGGGCTCGAACCCGTGTCCCCTGCATCGGCAGGCGGACTCTCAACCACTGCGCCACCAGGGAAGCCCCAATTTATTCATTTTTAAAGAAAGGGTCCAAGCAGTGGATGATTGTAGCTGGAGCATAACCTCTAGGGGGTTGCAAAATTTCCTTCTCCCATAAGGAAGTGGCATGTAAAGGAATATGGTGGAAAAATTAACCCCACTATGAGTAGGACTTTTACACTTTCATAAGTAAAGTAAGTAGAGCTTTTGAGTGGAAAATCCAAGTGGTTAGAAGAGATCTTTTCCATGTCCCTTTTTGATTTCTTTACCATTTAGATTTTCATCTTTTATTGTATTCCTGTTCCACAGGGGTAGTGATGAAAAGTGATCCAGGATTTCCTCCAACCTGGGAGAAAATACTTCTCTCATCCCTCTTTCTACTAACTCTGAGTTATAAAGACAGGTAGTTGCAACCCAGTGGGACCCAGGAGACAATAAGCATGAGAGAGGCCTCTTAAGGTCACATTTTATCTGGGCTTCAACCTGAAGGGAAAATCAAGATTTCTTAATCTGACTCATGTTACCACATGAGGAGAATTTATAGAGATATGTGGCTGAATTTCTAGTAATCTCCAATGTGTGAATTTTTGTGGAGTGCCTTTTAGAAGACTATCAGAGAATGAATTTTCAGAAATTCTGATTCCTGGTTCTCTTCACAGAAGAGAGAGAATAATAGTGATAAGTGAACAAATAAAATGAGTAAATAAGGCTTCCACCTTGACCTGTATTTTGTTCCCTTTCTTGTGCTATTTTAAAAATGTCTACATCCTATCTATCTATCTTTCTATCATCATCATCATTTATTCACCATCTATGTATCTTTTATTTTAGTAACTGTTGGGAAACATTAATCATTTCTAACCCATACATTGGAGATTGCTTGATAAAGTACATCTTTCAGTACTATAAATGGTCCCAGAATGTCTTCTGTACATTTATCCATATCATATTGAGTACATTTGCTTAGGGCAGTTTCTAAATATTATTCACTGTTGGAGTAAAGCAATTATTGTACCCCTTTCCTATCATTATTCGGGCTGCCCTTATATGTTAATGGGTAATATGGTTATGTCTAATTCTGTGCTATGCACTCAATAATGTTTTGAGGTCTAAGTCACAATTAAAAGTGAGCCCAAAATACCAATTTTATATCAGGGCATTAATTTATTCATTTCTTTCTCAGTAATATTTTTATGATGTTACTTGTTTCTATTCTAATTTTAAAAGAAGATTGATTTCATAGTAGTGTCTATTAGAACAAATAAGGAAAAATTTATAAATTGTTACATAAAACAATTATTAATACATTTTATATTTCTAGTTGCTTTCTTCCATGTAAATACACATGTATAAACTTACGCTTATATGGTGAAAAACTTTGCTTATACAAATGTATATGTGGAGGCCAAAACTGGAATAACTCTGTACATGATGTATTGTTCATAATAGGGTCATGAATCTTCTTTTGACTTAACATGACATAATGAGCATTCTTAAATGTTATTAAGTAATTTAAAAACATTTTCTAATAGAATTACACTTTAGATTTGCAATTTAATCATTTTCCTGTTATTGGTGTTTTGGTTTTCTGTTATAAATAGTGCTGTGAATGATATTTATTATTATAGTTTCTTTATAATAAACGCTAGGAAGTAACATTACTTACTTAAAGGGTACAATCTTTAAAAAAAAGTCTGCACTGTCTTGAACTCTCACCAATAATACATATTCACAAAATAACTCTTTACACTAAGTATTTACTAAGATTAGAGGTGAATATAATGCATCAGTGTTTCAACTTGTATTTCTGTAGTTACTCATAAGATGGAATTTTCCCCATATTTTTATTAGGCATTTGTATTTCCTTAATGAACTGTCTTTACTTGGCCTTTGCCCACTGCATATTATGGATCCTAGAGAGATTAGATTAATTGCATCAAGAAAACATGAGGGTTCCATTATATTCATGTGTTGATTATTGGCACAATTAGAGTGTTCTTCCTCCCTTCCCTATTGTGTTCTCTTCTCTATCATCTCTTTTGAAATATCATACTCATAGAAAACAAAAAGTAGAAAGTAGGTGGGGGGCTTCCCTGGTGGCGCAGTGGTTGGGAGTCTGCCTGCCAATGCAGGGGACAGGGGTTCGAGCCCTGGTCTGGGAGGATCCCACATGCCGCGGAGCAACTGGCCCCGTGAGCCACAAATACTGAGCCTGCGCGTCTGGAGCCTGTGCTCCGCAGCAAGAGGCTGCGATAGTGAGAGGCCCATGCACCGCGATGAGGAGTGGCCCCCACTTGCTGCAACTAGAGAAAGCCCTCACACAGAAATGAAGAGCCAACACAGCCATAAATAAATGAATAAATAAATTAAAAAAAAAAAAAAAGAAAGTAGGTGGGGTGAAGGGGGGGACTTTCGGCAGAACATTGGTCACAAGTCAGGGGCCACAAGGAGTGGGGTGAGGGGGAGAGCTCTGGAGCAGTGCATGCTGGGATTCATGGTGGGCTCTGTGTTTCATTGGTTGGGAGTATTGGGAGGTCCCACTCTGGTCCAACAGAACCCACCTGGATGAATGTCTACTGAACACGAGGATAGAGGGAAAGAAACTATGTCCATCAACTTATTCTACACCTGAATATCCTACGAGGAATTTTGATTGTCATCCAGGTGGATGGGGAATGAGTCAAAAGCAATGCACATACCCTTCCTGTTGGTAAAGAACGGTTCTGTTGAGAACCTGTCTTACTTTAACACAAATAAACAAGGGTTCTGTGGAAGACCAAAGGGGCAAGTGAATAACATCTTGAGTCATAGAGGGAACTTAGCATTCTTTTCAATTGTTTTATTACATGAATAAGAATAAAAATGTAGAAAACTTCTAAACATTCTTAATACATTGTAAGATTGAATGAACTCTTAAGACACAGGGACTGCTATACATTGGAAGAGAAGAAAGAGGATAAAAACTGAACAGGGGTGAATAAACATGGAGATGCATGAGTTAAGAGAGGACTTCAGTGAAATTTTAAAAAATGTAATAGTACCTTTAAGTCAATATGAAGGGTTCATTTACAAAATGATAACTGTATTTTGGAGTAATCTCTTCTCAGTCTCTTTGAGAAGAGATTCATTCCTAAATTCACTAGGTATTTTTCTTTTCTTTTCTTTTTTTTAAATAGACTTTATTTCTTAGACCAGTTTTAGGTTCATAGAAAAATTGAACAGAAAGTACGGAGAGGTCTCATATGCTCCCTTCCACCACACACGCACAGCCTTCCCTCTATGGTGTTTTTCATTTTAGTTATGAGAACTTAGAAAGATTCTGGAAGTATTGAAGAAGTATGAATATTTTACATTCAAAGGTGCAAAAGCTTAAATTGGCTTCCTTCTTTTCCTCTGCACCTAGTTTCAGAAGAAAACTGTGCCGTAGTCAACATTTGTGAGATAAATGCCTGCTACCCAAGAAGCACATGACCAAAGAAGTTGTTTTTTACGCAGGAAGGCATTAAAGACAGTTACAGATGTACAAGGACTAGGAAAATACACTGTAAATGTGTTATTTTTATGGTAAAAAGAAATTTTGGAAACATACCAAGATGCATTGAAGCTATGACTTTAAAAGTAACATATTCATGGCTCAAAAGGGCTTGCAAGTCTTCCCTCCCTGGATTTCACCAGAGACTCTGGAATTTAGCTGAGCTGTGTATTCTGACAGGTACTGCAGGTGGGCCCAAGCTGGATTTTCCTCATTGGTTACACACCTGACTACTCTTCTCACGAGGATCCCTTTTCTCAGACATGTTCTTCCCCCATACACGGAAACAGAATCTGACACTCAACTTTGTGTCCACTTCCTATGATTACTCTTTTTTCTCTTTCACTACTTACCAATTTTGGTAAAATATTTCTCTAAGTTGAACTCTGAGATTGGAAAATTATTTATTTAAAAAAATCTAATCTTAACTCCTATTCAAACAATGTTGTGAAAGGCAACAAAATGGCCATTTATAAAAGAATTTGAATGGTAATTTTATTTTTTTAAACCTCCTTTTTATTGACTTATACACTGCGTATGTTAAAGTTAGGAAATACAAATAAACTACTTATTAATAGATATTATTTGTTTCCAAGTTGTTTTCTGTTTCTTTTCTGTCTATAACCTGCACCTACAGCAACGCTATCATTCTAAATATATTTAAACAAGCATTCCTGGCAAAAATTCTGGAAGGAGATATTAGAAGTAATTATCTATTTAAAGCCCTAGAGGTGTTACTTCTTTTCTTCTGCCCTGTGTGTTTCAAATTCACTTAGTTGTCCTGAATTTTTAATTTGGAAGAAAACAATTATTTTATTGATAAAATAAAAGTTATAAAAATACAATTTTAAAATGGCTTCCATACTTTAAAAAGAAAAATAATTGATATTCTGAACCTGTGATGCAAGATTTTGAGCAAGATATAGGTTCAAAATTATCATAGAGAACTTAAGTTTGCCCAACATTTCTGTCTACTCTTTTAACTGTAAAAAATGGGCAAATATTTTGAGTGAATATTTTTAAAAATTATATGTTTAAAATGTGGTACTGTACAAATTTACAATATTTTTAAATTAAAAAATCAATAACAGAATTTATTTTGAAGTGTAGATTAATATTTTAAAAATCAAGTTTGGGAAGTTCTCAGACTTTTAAAAAATATTCTATCTGCCCCTTTCTTTCTCTCTTCTCTTTCTGGGATTCTCATTATGTGTAGGTTGGTACCATCAAAGTCCCGTAAGTCTCTGAGACCCTGTTCATTTTTTTTTTTTTTTTTTTTTTTGCGGTTCGCGGGACTCTCACTGTTGTGGCCTCACCCATTGTGGAGCACAGTCTCAGCGGCCATGGCTCACAGGCCCAGCCACTCCGCGGAATGTGGGATCTTCCTGGACCAGGGCACGAACCTGCATCCCCTGCATTGGCAGGCGGACTCTCAACCACTGCACCAACAGGGAAGCCCCCATGCTATCTTCTTACCTGATAAAATATAATTCTCTTATCTGGATTTCTTTCACTGTCTTTTACAATCTGGCATCTGCTGTTTCATTCCTTATTAAAACCCTCATTCACAGACCCTAGTTTCTGAACACTTTCAGAAGATGGAATATTTCATGGCAAAAATTATAGAGAGTAGATAAAACATGACCTGAAGTTTTGATCTTTCTGGCTTTTTATCTGTAATTTCCATTTCTTCTTTCTACCTGAGCTTGAAGATCTAGCTCACTTGTAAAATCCTCCAGGAAACCTTTTTTAATTCCCTTGTCACAGCGAATCTGCCTGGATTAACCCTTACAGAATGCCTAGGATATAATTCTCTCTGCCTTCGTACTCTTAGAATTTTCATGTATTTCCACTATCACACACATTACATTTGCTGTATACTATAGTAATTTGTAAAAATCTCCCTGAGAGAAGGGATATAATTTTTATATGAATTTTCCTTGAAGCACTTAGTACAGTAAAGCATGTAGCAGATCTTTAACAAATCTTTGACGAGTAGGCTTAAGATAGGATAAAGAAAGCATCAAGATTTCAGAATAGAGTGATGAACCAAGAGTAACAAAAATTACGTGAATTTTCCTGTTCTTGTACTCTCACCCACTTCGTGTAGGTGGTTCAAAGTTGTCCATTTCCTAATGTATATAGTTTGCTTAAACAACAGGTCTCATCTTCATCCTTCTCTCATTCGCATCTATCAGTAGAAAGAATATATTTCTTTATACATTTTACACACACTACATTTCTTATTACGTGTAAAACTCAACTACTGTTTAAATGTGCTAATGCCTCTTATTAGGAAATAAAACCTTAAGGAAATTCACCTTGAAATAAACCCACAAACGACATATAAATCAAAATTTCTTAATAGGTCTTTCCTACACAATACTTGGTTATTGTCTGTAACATAAATTCGGTTGCATACATATCTTTGTACATTTAGAGTATTTTGGTCTTAGAGCTACATGTGTGCACACACTCACACGTGCACACACACACACAGCCAATTCACCCAAATGTATTTATGTTGTGTCTTCATGTTGAGTGTCAGTACTTTTCTAAGATATTTAGGGTTTTTTTTTTTTTTTTTACAAAAACTTTAACTGGAGTTAGTTTCTCCAGGCTTTCCTCGTGTTTTATGTTACTGGACTTTAATCTAGGACTAGGATTTTGTTGCCACTCTTTTAGATTTAAGCATTAGTTAAGACATCTAAGAATTAGACTTCCCATGGCCCAAGAGTGTATTGAGTGATGTAACTTATAGTTAAAAGAAACAAGAAAAAAGATAGCGCTGAGTAGAGTTATACCAAAGAAATGATCCTTTTATTACCAACAATTAAAATAATTTAATACATTTATTTTCTTATGAAAAGGGACAAATTAAATCCTGAGTAAAATTTGAATGTTTGACTAGAAATCCATTTTGTTAAGGAAAACAATTCTTATGCCTTAAAATGATACCTTGTTAAATCCACAGTATTAAGTTGTTGTTGGTGGGAATGTGGTGAGGACCCGGAGTTTTTGTGGGTTGCGCTGAAGAAGGTAACTAGAAGAAAGCACCAAATGAGCTGAAAAATAAACCGTTCCACATATATTGAAGCAAAGGATGGGCGACCATTGGGAGATAAACTATAAATATTTTGTTATATAGAATGTGTTTTGACTGGAGAGTGGGTTTATAAGGAATTGGCATTGGGAACACAATCTGACCTGATAGTGGGACATTAGTCCATAGGTTCACACTGTCAGTTTACTTTATTGATGTTTTCTATTTTGCAAATTTTATGCTTTTATAGAGCAAATGCATCTCACAACTTACAAAACTGAGTTTATTAATATATAATGTCATATTTTATGTTCTGTCTTATTTTTAATAAATGCTCATAATTTTTCCTCATGTATTGGGATTTTAACTTGTTATGGTGGAAAGGTGGGGATTGGGGGTAATATTGTGTCCTCGGTGTTTCCCTCATTCTATCCCCCATATATAATCAGGACCATGGACAACACACTAATGGTGATAGTTGATTCTAAGCTTTCTGTTAACTTGGATATTTTAATGATTCATATTTAATCTCCCTCTTCCCTAGGGAGGTTAGATCTTAGTGTATTGAACACCATGGTTTTATGCACAAATTTCTAAAGAAATAAACTAGAAGTTGTACTTGATTAATGAAGAAAGACTTGAATTAAGAACTTTATTTTACCACATGTCAACTGTAAGTAGGATTGTCTCTGTTTTTACTGTTACTTTAGTTTATATCACTGCTCTCTTACACCTTTTATTATTCCATTCTTGAAATTCATTTTCCATGGGTACACAGAGTTTTGAGTATTTTATAAATTAATCAGGGACAGATTTCTTAGGGTTTTCCAATTTAATTATGTTTTAACATTTATCTAGTTACTGAAAGTCATTTGACATGCTATTGAACTACTTGACTCTGAAAATTGTGTTTTGGGAAAATTGAAATATTGAACATGCAAATCTTCAAATGATCTGTAGATTTAATTCTACATTGACATTCATAAAATTAAAAAAATGACAGGTTTTAATCTGACTTTATTGAGTTTGACACTTCCATCCATATTCAGAGCACCTTTACCTCCAGATTCAGGAACTTAAATACCATTCCACACTGAAAAGAAGAAGGGCCACTTAAATAAATGGCTGCTTCTAGGTCTGGGGAACAGTATAAATTTTGGACATTTTGTCTTTTCAGAAAGCAAGTAAATCATCAAAGACGACTAGAGGAGTCTTCTCTGAAGTTTTTCCATTGTTAGAATTAGGTTTCATGCTTGATCTTTAGCTCCATTTGCCTTTGGATTGCAAAATATGAAAATTCACTCAAATGTTTTCAAAGAAGTTCACTGACCTTCACATTATGCTCTAAATTGTGCTTAATAGATCTGTGGCTGCCATTTTCTCTCTTCAAGGAATCTATGGCCCTTAGCCATGTTCATCCAAGTCTATAGGCCTTAAAATTACCAAGTTCCCCATGTTTTTCAAATGACAGAGGTATTGCAAGAGCTAGTGTGTTTCCTTCTATGTTTATCTGGATCCCGTTTATCAGAGGTAGATGCTTTAGCAATCACACATCTACTTACTACGTTCTAGCAATACTCCACCCATCACCAATCATAAAAACCTCATTGTCTTCAGGTCTGCCAGGGATCCAATTCCAGAACCCCATACGAAGATTCTGTTTCTAGAGAAATTTACTGTCACCAACCAACTTAAACTGAGTTCTCTAAAAGCCGTCCCCAATCCAGGGTTCAGAGCATGTGATTTACAGTATTGAATGAATGTTCTTTGGGAAAAATCTGTAGGTTGTGAAGCAAGAGAGAGCAGGGGGAAAAGCTGAGCAAGCTGGTCTCAGGTCAAGCCTAGTGTTGGCCTGACCCATAAAGGGAGCATAATCCACACCAGGGAGTTGCTTCCCTCTGCCCACCTCAGGCTAGTGAGCCAGGCTTTCACGTCCCCATGTCGCTCAGTCATTGGTTTTAGGCCATAAGGTGTGAGATGGTGGGAGCAATTTCCCAGGCAAGGTGGCTCTGTCAGTTGTAGGTAGTTGTCCAGAGAAGGGGAACAGCTATAAGCCTTCAGCATCCTTCACCCACAGTTCCTGGGGGATGTTTGCTGGACCAGTAGCGGTGACCAGGGGAGGCCAGCACAGCATCATCCACAACCAGGTAGCCAAAAGTATGGGACAGAGAGAGAAATGTGTGAAATCCAGAATGTGGGTGTATTAATTTGCTAGGGCTACATCACAAATACCCCAGGGCAGCTTAAATCACAGAATTTTATTTCCTCACCATTTTGGAGTCTGCAAGTCCGAGATCAAGGTGAGGTATCAGCCAACTTGGTTTCTTCCATGGCCTCTCTCCTAGGTTGTAGATGGCTGTCTTCTTCCTGTGTCCTCATGTGATCTTCCTTCTGTGCACATGTGTAGCAATTTCCTCTTCTTATAAAGACACCAGTCAGATTGGTTTAGGACCCCCCCTTCCCCCAAGGACCTCCTTTTAACTTAACTACCTCTTTAAAGGCTTTATCTCCAAATACAGTGACATTCTGAGGTATAAGGGATTAGAGCTTCAATACATGAATTTTGGGGGAACACAATTAAGTCCAAGCAGTGGAAAATTCATCAGGACAAATAACATAAGCTCTTCAAATAGTCCAAAAAAGAAGGGGGTCAGGGAACTTGTTATAGATTAAAAGACATCAACAAAGTGTAGGCTATGGGTTTTCCTAGAATCTAATTCAAATAAATCAACAATAAAAAGACATTTTTGAGTGAATTAGGGAATATCATATTCAGACTGGGTATTAAAAGATATCAATAAATAATTTTTAATTTTGTTAAGTGCACTAATGGTGGTTTTGTTTTTATAAAAACGTTCTTATATGAAAACAGGTACTGAGCATATGTGGGTGAAATGATACGCTGTCTGGGATTTGCTTTAAAATAGTTTGGATGTGCTCCCTCCACAAAAGAAAAGCTGAAGGTGTATTAATGAAAGAATAAAGGTAAACATTTAGACGTTTTTGAAACTGGGTGATTAAGGGTTCATTATACCATTTTTTCTATTTTTTTGCATTTAAAATGTTCATTAAAATGTTAATTAAAAATAAATTAAAAATCATGTTCAAATTGTTCTATGAAAGAGACCTATTCCTTCCACGTTTAGGTCAGTAACGTTTTCTGTTACTCTGCTAAACAGGATCCTCACCCATCTATGCTGTCAGGACACTCCTTCAGGGAAACAGTTGTATACCCTCGGGTTTTCTTTTTGCCACTATTGGACCTGTATCAGGCCTGCCCATGACATTCCAAGTCTTGATTTTAAATATTCTTCAGACTCTGCTTCTAACTCAGCTTCCCACTTGCATTCACCACATGCTCACCATACTCCTTTCTTTCACTATATTCTCCCATGTGTTAGGGTTATTAATATATTTGCTTTATCTTCCCTATTAAAAAGGGGGTTCTCTGAGGGCAGGGAGCATGTTTTGTTTATCTTTTATATCTATAATATTTTTCACAGGATCTTGCATAAAGTAAATGCTCAATAAATATGTGGATTAGCTACAAATTAGAATGTTAGGTTCTTCTTCTTCTTCTTCTTCTTCTTCTTCTTCTTCTTCTTCTTCTTCTTCTTCTTCTTCTTCTTCTTCTGCTTTTTCTTATTATTATTTTAGTTCCTGTTAAGTGTTATACATTAAAATATTTTTTTTGCATGTAATGTTTTTTTGTCTCACTTAATTTGGATACTTTCCCCAGGATTTTCTTTTCCGAATAATTTTGACTTCTAAATTTCTCATATTATATTTGTCAATATAGATATTAAATAGATTTAGATATAGCTATCATACAAATTTAATAGGCATAGGAAAAAATATGGCACAAATGACAATAGAAATTCCTTCTGAATACTCTAAAAACTCTATTATTATAAAGAGTTGTGATCTCCACACTGGTTGATGGCCAGTATGTGAAGGGCTCATAAACATTTACAGGTTGAATTAACATCTACTCAAGGTCTGTACTTTAAAAAGGGCTTTCCCCACTTGACCTTTTTAAAAAAAAATTTTTTTTGATGTGGATCATTTTTAAAGTCTTTGTATAATTTGTTACAATATTGCTTCTTTTTTTTTTTTTAATGTTTTTGGTTTTTTGAGCCTGAGGCATGTGGTCTCTTAGCTCCCCGACCAAGGATCAAACCTGCACCCCTGCACTGGAAGATGAAGTATTAACTAGTCCTCCTAGTTGACTCTATAGAAGGTAACAATCCAAAGCTTTAAATTTCCTACAGACTGAAAGCAAGTGAAATGTTTGGGTCTCTCTCTGTCTCTCTTTGTCTCTATCTCTGTCTTTCCCTCTCTGTCTTTAAATCTAGTCACAGGCAGGAGGCTTGGAACCTCAGAAGCAGATGCTGGTGACAATTGCTCAAGTGTTGGCACATTGGTCTGGCTTTTAATTCAGAAATGTTCTTTTCATCCCTATCATCTGCCAGATGACAACAAACTGCCTTGCCTACAAGTGCCTGGCACCTGCAGCCATAAGGTAAGAGGCTCACAGCAGCCACCCACCGAAGTCAGCAATGGAATACTTCATCCACTTAAGGGCAGAATGCATGGTCGTGCTTGTTTGACCCTTCTCGCACACAAAAGAAAGGAGCAAACCTAGAGGCTAAAATGTCTTGGTATAGTTTACGATTTCACTTTGGAGTTTGGATTTCTTCCCCTGCAGATCTGGTTCTCTTCTGCTTCCAGAATCTCTCTGCTGGCAGCCTGAATATTGCTGAGCTTTCTGATAAAATTTGGGTTACAAAACTAAGTCCCAGCTGGAAGACAGACCCGTTGGCTTTTGGAGATTCCTTATTGTGATGCAGGTTTTCTTCATTTCATGTTTTCTGTGCTTACTCTGTTTTGATCCTTGTTTTATTTCTTTGGTGGTAACCTGGAAAATCTAGCATGGCTAAGAAGTGTCATATTCTAGAAAGATTAATTCATAAAGTAACTTGTATTGATAGGCAACCTATTGGAATTTTAAGAATCCTTAGTAAAGAAAGAATCCTGGGGATTGTTTCTGAAGTTTCAGCTGAGGAGCCCAGGATTTGTATCAATGCCACCTTATTCTTATTATTTCAGCTATTTTTTTCCTTTTAATGAAACAGGCAAACAAACCAACAATAATGCCAGCTTGGAAATAGGGCTTAAAAATGTCATCACATAAATTGAACTTCCAGTTACCTTTGACATGCATTTCCTTTTTGCCCCCTAGTGTCTATTTGGATCCAATTATGCTAAAATAGCAACAACAAAAACAAAATAAAACAAAAGCAGCTTCATTATTTCCCAGCCTAGGAAACACATGAACTATATGGACCCCACACTGAAGTTCTGATATTAAATCTATGGCAGGACATTCACTTTTTATGTCCAGAAGATCAAGCAGATGGAAAAGCCATTTCACGTGGGTGGGAGACTCCTATTTAAAGCACAGATAGCTGAAATAATAACTAAATAAATTCAACAAAGAGGTAAACTATTTTCAGGTGCAATTTTTCTTTCCTTTTATAACTTTACCAAGTATGAAAATTCACAGAAGTAAAGACACAACAGAGAAGAAAAGCAAAAAATATAAAGTTTCTATGGAAAGTGGTGAGAAAACAGCCATGGATCAGCGGGCTATAGAAATCACAATGATTCGGTGTGTCCATCAGAAAATGCCACAAGAAATATCCTACATTTCTTCTTTCTCTTTGGTTCCAAAGGTAGAACAAGGTATTAAGAATAAATGTATGTATATAGTTTTTTTTTTCCAGATTAAAAGAGGAAAGATTCATTTTCTCTTCTTCCTCTAAAATATAGTTAAACACACACACACATGCACATAACATCAGAGATGTGCACATACATTCACACACATCCACATGAGTACACGTGTATGCACACACATGCACATGAGCACACACACAGATCACCAAACAAGTGCTGGTTGCAACAGCTCTCAAATGGCAATAATGGATTGTACCAGATGGCGCAAGGTGGGAACAACTCTTCCAGTGAGTGATTTGTGTTTTTTGTTGCTATTTCAGAAAGTAGAAAGTATATCAAGCAGAATGTAATTTGTTTCTATAAGAGGAATGGGTAATTCTTTTGCAGGGTCACTGATGTATGACGAAAATCGCTATACTTCATTAGACTAGCTTGTCATACACTGTTTAGTGGAAATACCTTTTCAGTTTTTTTGTCAGTTATCCTGACAGACCAGAGAGACCTCAATTTTTCAGGAAATATTCCATTTTACAATGGAAAAGGGAGTTGTAGAGTGAGAGGGAGTGAGGCATAAACACATGTGGAAAATATGTCTTCACAAGTTTCATTGGAGTATATTTCAAAATGCCTCAAAATGAAATATAGGGCAATGTTTTCCAGAATATAATTCAGAAAACCCTCAAGTCTTTGGATTCTACAAGAAGGCTACTCTGACCTGTTAACGTTAGAACAGTATTATTTTTATCTAACTCACTACTAATATCTGATGCTGTTGTAGCTTATTGAGGGTTAGACCAGGGTAAATTGTGTATTAGCTTATGGATTAGCCTTTTCCCAACACATTATTATTTTGTTGTTTTTGTATTTTAACTCTGGCATAGATAAGAGTAGCATATCCCATAGAATTAAAATGCAAACATCTATTTTTATGCAAATTTTCTCATCTAAGAGAAATTTCCCCTTGACAATGCTGGCTCATTATATATGTGGCTAATAAATAGCAATTTATGCCTGGTATTATGGAAAGGAAGTCACAAAAAGTCTTTGATCTCTGTGGACCAAAGTAGATAAAACAGGATATTGCAATTAGCAACTAATGTAAACCCTGGAGAGGCATAAAGAATGAAAAGAGGTGTACACATTTTTCTTCTGGAAGGATTTTAAGAGAACTAAAGCAAAGAAGGATATAAAAGTGGTGAGATAATGGTTTCTTTTATGTCTACCAGGATAACAATGTCCATTGTTATCTGTGTAAAAAAAACATTCATTAAACATCTAATGACCCACCAAAGGATAATAATACTAATTCAATATTTTAGCCCAGAAGTCATTTACAAAAGTTGTTAGCACCATAAAATTCACCTTGGAAAGTTAGACTCCATCAATATTTGCTAGAACAAGGATTCCATTCATTTAAAGCAGGGCATTCCACTGTTTTAGGAGATGGAAGTCAAATTCTTTGTGGACTTTTGTGATATTCTCATTGTCTCTTCAAACTATAATATTGTTTATTTTTTGAATTTCAAAGAAATTAATTTAATTTAATTTTGAGGATCTTTGAAATACACAAACATGCTCTTGTAACACCTGGCAAGAGTAGCAATGTCATAAAACCAGGCTTGGACCTGCTGGCCTATGGGAAGAAATTACACAAAGAGTTAATGGGATAAATTTCTAAGACTATGAATTTAAAGTAATAATGTTATAATTTTTCAATGCCGGATAACCAAACCCCAAAATAGTGACAAATCATAAACATACAGAATGTCTGACCACATGGGAACAAACCTAGGTGTTCATTATCCAGGGCTTGAAACTGAACATTATATATGCCTCAGACTACTTCACGCTGTATAGTACTCAGTACGTCCCATTCTTTTCTTCCTCATGGGTAACCATGACATCCATGACGTTGACTTCTAACATGATGGACTAGTACTACTTTTTGTTTAATCTAACAGAATAGGAATCACATACATGTATTCTTTCTATCTCATTTCTTTCCCTTACTATGATGCTTATAGGTTTCAGTCTGGTTGTTGTGTGTCCAGGTAGTTTGTTCATTTTCATTGCTTTGTAATACTCCATTATATTTCACAATTTCTTACCACATCTCACAATTTATTTATCATGAGAAAATACCACATAAATACAAATTGAAGAACATTCCACATGTCTTTTCCAAGACTTTTGGTGCACATCTACATGCATTTATGTTGGGCATACCCATTAGAGTGGAGATGCTCTTTCTACAGTACATATGCATTTAAATTTAGAAGATAATGCCTTAACTGTTTTCCAAAGTGGGTTCCAATTTACCACTTGCATAGTGTGAATGTTCCTGTTGCTCCAAATCGTTGTCTCTTGTCCTGTTAGTGTTTTTAATTTTAGCTATTCTGGCGAGTGTACAGAAAAATCCCATTGTGATTTTAACCAAAATTCCTTAATGACTCATGATGTAAGTATGATTTCTTTGCGTATCTCTTTTGGGAAGTGCTTGTTCAAGTGATTTGTCCATCATTTCTATTTTGGGGGGGTAATTTTCTCATTGATTTATGGGAGATGTTTTCATTTTCTGGAGGCTTGTTACTATGTGGGCTACAACAGTTTCTCCAACTTTCCGGCTTACCCTTTTACCCTCTGGAAGATGTTGTTTGATGACTATAAGTTCTTAATTAAAATGTAGTCTCACTTATCAGTCTTTTTCATTATGGGGAACTTTTTGTGTTCTATTAAGAAGTAGCTGCCTACTCCATAGTTAAATTTTAATTAAGTAAAATAAAGTCAAAATAAAAATGAAGTGATCCAGTTACAAGTGTCACATTTCAGGTGCTCAAAAGTGGCTAGTGGCTACCATGTTGAACAGTGCAGATAGTAAAGCATGTCCATCAGCACAGGAAGTTCTATTGGATGACACACTTCAAGGAGTTTTGTTGTATTACCTTTCACATTTAGAACTCCAATCCATAAGGTATAATTTTTTCGCTGTGGTATGAGGCAGATGTCATTTTACTTTTTTGCCATATTGGTATCCAATTGACCCAGTAAAATTTTTTTGAAAAGACAGTTCTTTCTCCACTGCTCTGTGGTACAAACTTTGTCATAACAAAGCGTTCACTTATGGGAGATTCTGTTGGTAGACTCTTACTATTTTATTTCTATTTATGGATCCTTATGTCAATAACACACTCCTTTAATTACTGTGGCTTTATGTAATTCTCAACATCCAGTAGTTTGTCTTAAAATAATCTTGGCTCTTTCCTTCTGTACAAATTTTAGAAATGTCTTCTGAATTTCTACCAAAACGTTAATTTTCTAGGGATTTTGTTAGGATTTGATGAAGTCTGTATAACATTCTTGAGGAGTGGGATGAGGCATTCAACATGCTGAAAGAAAAAAGATTGTCAGTCAAGAATTCTATATCCAGTGAAACAATAAGAAATTAAGACAATTTCAGATAAACAAAAGCTGAGAAAATTTATTACTAGCAAGGATTCCCCATAAGAAATGCTAAAGTGAGTTCTTTAGTCTGAAATTACAGGACACTAGACAATAACTCAAATCCACATGAAGTGATAAAGAGCACCAGTAAAGGTACATACACATACATAGGTATATACAAAGGTATATACATAAATGACTGTAAATATGATTTTTTTGTTTTAAAATATTTATTCTCCAGTAAGACTGACAACATTGAGCTAGGCTTATCAAGAAACTAAGAGAAAATTCAAATGACTAAAATCACTAATAAAAGATGGGACATCACCACTGACCTTGCAAAAATAAAAAGGATTATAAGAAAATAGTATGAACAAAGCATGCTGACAAATTAGGTGAAATGCATAGATTCTTAGAAAGACAAAGATTACTGAAACTGGTCAAAAGAAAGAGATAATTGATAGAGACTGATTACAAAGAGATTGAGTTAATAAGTAAAAATCTACAACAACAACAAAAAAACCAAGCCCAGATGACTTCATTGGTGATTTCACCAAACATTTAAAGACTTACTGCCTATCTTTCACAAACTTTACCAAAAAAGTAAACAAAGAGAGAACACTTCCCATCTCATTCTGTGAGGCTAGTATTATTATCCTGGTGTCAAATCCAGACAGATAATACAATAAAAGAAAACAACAGATCAATATCACCTATACATATAGATACAACATTCCTGAACAATATAATGCAAACAAAATCAAGCAGCATATAAAATGATTATACATCATGACCAAGTGGTACTTATCATTGGATAAGAAGGTTGTTTCAACATCTGAAAATCAATGTAATACACCATATTACTAGAACAATGGACAAAACCACATGAACAACTCAATAGATACAAGAAAATCATTTGACAAGAACCTAATCTATTTTTATGATAAAAGCACTCAATGAACTAGGAATAGAGGAAACTTCCTTAAGCTGGTAAAAGACATCGGGGCTAGTCCCAAAGCTAATATACTCAATTGAGAAAAACTGAATGCTTTCTCCCTAAGATCAGGAACAAGACAAGTGTGCCTGCTATCACACTTCTATTTAACATTGCATTGAAGGTTCTATCTGGTGCAATTAGGCAAGAAAAAGAAATAGGCATCAAGTTTGGAAAGGAAGATGTATGACTATCTCTATTTGCTGATTATGTAATCTTGTATATGGAAAATTCTAAGGATTCTACAATAAAGTTATTAAAACTAATAAATTCAGCAATATGCAAAGCAATTAAAATGATTTCAATAAATATTTCTTCAAAGGAGATATGCAAATTATTAATAAAGAAATGAACAGATCATTAGACTATACCATTAGTCAATGGGAGAATGCAAGTTAAAATCACGATGTGATTGTTACCACTTCATACACACTAGGATGGCTACAGTAAAAAAAGTTAAACAATAACACCTGTTGGCTAGGATAGAAAGAAATTCAAACCCTCATACATTGCTGGTGGGAATGTAAAGCAGTGTAGCACTTTGGAAAGCAACTTTTCAAAAGGATACATATAGAGTTACCATATGACCCTGAAACTCCATTAGTAGGTGTTGTGAAAGAAGCCCAGTCACAAAAGACAACATATCTTATGATTCCACTTATGTGAAATGTCTAGAAAAGGCAAATACATAGAGAGAGAAAATAAATTGGTGGTTTCCAGGGACTGGGGCAGGAAAAGAATTGCAGAGTTACTGGTAATGGGGACAGAGGTTTTTGAGGTGATGAGAATGCTCTAAAATTAGTTATGGTGATGATTGTGCAACTTTGTGAATGTACTGAAAACCCACTAAACTCTATATTTTAAATGGGTGAATTTTGTGATATATAAACTATATCTCAGTAAACCTGCTAAAATTAAAAAAAGTAGAGCCTCTGTATTATGCCGTTTTTCTTCCTTTCTTTTTGATAACATATATGGAGTGTAAGTAATCACTTAAATTCTGATGAGGCTTGTTCCTAGCTTTGTTTATCTCAATTTTGCTGGTCGATTTCAGTTTTGCCCTTATTCTGAGAAGGTGGCCCTTCTGGTGTTTATTAGGACTGCTGTACCTTGGCCTGAACGCCAACCTCTGTTAGCATTCTTGTGGCATTCTATTCCTCTACATCAAAAATGGCAAATGTTGTCAGTAGAAGTGCCAAGATGAATGCAAAACACCCCTTGTTGTGTTTCCCTTCATAGAGGATCAGAGCCTCTCAATTCTTGCCTGTGTTGGCTACTCTTCAAAGTTTTTTAAAGTGTTTTTTTTCCTCCAATTCTCCAGATTTTATGTTTCTTTTTTCCAGCAGGAGAGATAGTAACAAACTGATGCTCTATGATGAGAACTGAATATCCCCCTATAATGACTAATTTTAGCATAGAGAATTGCAAGACCCCCTGTAGTAGATGTCCTTTGTTTTGACACGGGAATAGCATGGACTCCCTCTGCCTAGAGGAATGTATGTTTCAGAGACTACTTGGACCTCGACTCCAACCAGGCGACTTGAGTGGGAGCTGCCAATCAGAGAACTCCACTCCCCAGGACAGCCAATCAGAATCTTTCCCAAGTTGGAAGCCCTGTAACTAGGGGGAAGAATATTTTCCTCTCCTGTGCAACTCTTTGAAAGCGTGAGTCCCAGAGGGAACAGTTCCAGCCTTTGGGGAAAGGCAACTTGTAAAAGGAAAAGGTGGAGTTGCTGTACAGAGAAGGTAAACCATGAATGAAAGAATCACAGAAATCTCTGGTTCTTAATCTTCACTAGTTACACTCTTTCCTGTGTAGTTAAACAAATACATTTACCTTATTGCTGAAGCTAGTTCATTTTTTTTTTTTTTTCTGTCCTAAGAAATGAGCCACTTGATCTGTGGACCACATGGTGATTTTTGTGCTTCTTTTACACAATGATTTAGGAAATTTATATGAATGTTGCTTTTCTTCCCACAGTTTGGGAATCGTCAATATAGGCGTTAGGGAGAAATAGAGTATACTTTATCAAAAGAAATGCATTCCTGGATTTATGTCTCAGAGAGATGAATTTGATCACACTTCAGTAGGTGAAATAAGGAAGAGTCAGAAGTCAGCAAAAGGAATTGAAAAGCTCAAGGTAAATTAAAGGAATAACAAACCATGGAAATTGTGAAAGATATGGAAAACGAAAGAACACTGGTTAAAGAAGTATTTTGGAAAGAGAGCTGAAAGGACCTGGATACAGATGAAAAAAGAAAAATAGAATTCAAAATTTTAGAAAATGCTAAGAATTATGATAGGAAGAGTAAGATAAAGGAAGAAATCTTTTGCATGTGTTTTCTTGGGGATCGATCATTGAAAATATTGGTGAAAATCACATTTCACCTCATTTTTACAAGATCTAAATATGGACTTAAGACATCAGAAAAATCAGAATTCATTTATTCTTTACTCTCTCCCCATTCTCATTTTTCGATCAGTCTACTGTATTGCTTTATTTCACTATAGGTTTTGAGATATGGGGAATGTTATAACCCCAAGCTTATCTGTAACTACAGTGGATACTCAGATTGTTAGCGGGTTGCAAGCACTTCTGAAATAATACTGTTCCTCATGATGTGATTTTCCTTCCTCTATTTAGAAAGAGGTAGCATCTTATATTTCTGCACATCTCAGAATGAGCAAATTTCATTTTTCTAATCATGGTTTAGATGATAAAAGAAAAAACAATAGCATGTACCAACGAACAAATGAAACACTTTCTTGACTGGCTCAGTGTTAGAACAATGACAAAGCTTTGACTGAAAAATAACCTAGTTTCTTGTCTGTTTAACAGTACGCAACACATTTGATTCTAATTTTATTGTTTCTCTGTCATCTTATATATGTTCTAGGAAATTGTATCCTAAAGTTTTATTACAATGAGGAGAAATATTTCCAGGGTGCATACAGTGGTACTCTTGAACATGTGACATTTAAAGGGCAATAGAATGCTAATGTGGCTAATAAAATAGAAAAATGGCTTTATAACAGACCATGTGAGGATCATAGCTTCTCCTTAACTTATAGACTGACTAAATTTGACAACTTAGTTTGTAAAGATCGAAATAGAGAAGCACCGTGGATTCAAAATGAAGTAACAGTAAAACAAAGCCGTTTCTTGTATTTCAATAAACAGGTTGTCAAGTTCTTCTTTTTTTGTAAGGCAAAATCTATTGGGAAAGGGTGGAAGAGTGTTCTGTGAATGTGGTGGTCTATAATGATTTTTAAATTATTCTGGAAGGCAAGCAGTTGCAATACAAAAATAATCCTTCTTTGGTAATTGATTGCTGTACTTTCTTTTGAAAGCACAAAATTGGTTTCAGGGCTGGCATGTTACCATGGGCCAGTGAGCGAGAATATTGATAACTATAGTCTATGAACTCAGCAAGCTATCCATTGCCATTTTTGCCCTCGGTGCTTACATTTAGCATACTAAAACTAGGTCTCAGCAGCTGGGACGCCTGTATTCAGAGCTGAAGATCAGGGCACTGGGTCTGTCAAATGTCAGTGTACTTACATGGGAACATTAAGCAAGAATATTTGAAATACGGATGCTCCAGAAGTTCTAGGACATAGAGTTACTCTAGCTAAAGCCTGTTTTAAGGAGAAGAAAATATGTGTTCATTCACTCACTTGTTTATTAACTCAAGAAGCATTTCTACCCAGCAATCCCTCTAGTGGGCATATACTCAGAGAAAACCATAATTCAAAAAGAGTCATGTACCACAATGTTCATTGCAGCACTATTTACAATAGCCAGACCATGGAAGCAACCTAAATGCCCATCAACAGACGAATGGATAAAGAAGATGTGGTACATATATACAATGGAATATTACTCAGCCATAGAAGGGAACGAAATTGGGTCATTTGTAGAGACATGGATGGATCTAGAGACTGTCATACAGAGTGAAGTAAGTCAGAAAGAGAAAAACAAATATCATATATTAACGCATATATGTGGAACCTAGAAAAATGGTACAGATGAACCAGTTTTCAGGGCAGAAATAGAGAAAGAGATGTAGAGAACAAACATATGGACACCAAGGGAGGGAAATTGGCATGTGGGTGGTGGTGGTCTGATGAATTGGGAGATTGGGATTGACATATATACACTAATATGTATAAAATGGAAAACTAATAAGAACCTGCTGTAGAAAAAAATAAAATTAAATTAAAAAAAAAGAATTTTATGCCACTTAATAGTCACCAAACACCAGAAAAATGAATTGGGGATGAAGCCATGAGCAAGAACCAGTCTCTAGAAGCTCACAGTGACTCTTAAAGGAGCAATGAGAATCAGGAGACCCTGCTGACCTGGACCTTTTGTCTCCACTGGTTCTTCCATCTGAGGAGGACATCTGAGCATGGTCGTTTGGTATGGAAGTCAGGGTCCATTGTGAAAGGTTGTAAGTGAGCCAGTGAACCTTCTGGCTTGGCAGAGCAGGGCGGGAAGACTCAGAGCCTTTCATGCAATGGCTGCCCTTGCAAAATTTCTGTTTGCTCCTGTCAGGCACTGCTGCTCCCTCTCTAACCTGCTTGAGCCTCAGGAGGCTGCCCTGCATGGGCTGAGTCAATGGCGCCCTGGCTGGGCCCTCTGGCTGTTGAGACTCACCAGGAGGAGACTGGAGCTCAGCCCCTGGACTCCCCCGCTGGTGGCTACATCACTGTCTGTCTGGACAGCTGTGTCGTACAGCTGCATTGGCTCTCTCCAGGTTTTGGTAGCCACTTCCTCCCTTCAGGTCCAGCTGTGTCAGCCTCAGGATGCCTCACCATCTCTTGTTGATTTCTTAAAACTCCACATAGTTTTATAAATTGTCCCATTCTGGAACTTTTCTCAGTTATCCTGCTTGGATAGACCCTCTGTCTCCTACCTGGCCCTGACTGATACATAATGGTGGATTCAGCAACAAACCAGCAACAAACCAAGAGTGATGAGACACACCCAGTGTGGCACTGGCTAATGAGGGGTTCTGTGTAGTCTCCAGGGCATTACAGAGGCAGAGGCTTGGGGAGGAGTTTGGATGCAGGTTCTAGCTGGTTGCATTTCTTTTTCTTTTCTTCTTCCTTTCTTTTATTCTAATAATTGGGTTGGAAAGGTCCTTTTTAAAATAATGTTTACATTTTTATACAATTTTTAAAGGTTACTCTCCATTTACACTTATTACAAAATATTGGCTACATTCCCTGTGCTATACAATGTATCCTTGAGGCTAATAGTTTGTACATCCCACTCTCCCACTTTTATACTGCCCCTCCCCCTCATTGGCAACCACTAATTTGTTCTCTATATCTGTGAGTCTGCTTCTTTTTTGTTATATTCACTAGTATGTTGTACTTTTTAGATTCCACATACAAGTGATATCATATGGTACTTGACTTTCTCTGTCTGACTTATTTCACTTAGCATAATACCTTTCAAACCCATCCACATTGCTGCAAATGGCAAAATTTCATTCTTTTTCATGGCTGAATAGTATTCCATTGTATGTATGTTAGTCGGTCTCATTTCTGCATTCATTAGGAAAGGGTGATATATAATTGCTAATCCACTAAATTTTAAATTAGGAGAAAAATCATGTTAATAAAGTTTTTGCAACTAGAGAGAGTCCTTGTTGTTGACCCTCTATGAAGCCTATTGAAGACCCTCTGATAAATCAAGAGTTAAAAATCTAACCATGTGACTGTTAGAAAAACCCAGAAGTCCACTATTCTATGTTCAGTTTGAAATTAACTTTTCTCTGTTCAATGAAATTTGAAAGGATGATGTAACAGTTCAAATGGGTGTGTCCAGGCCAATTTTTTTCTATTACCTCTGCAATAGGAAGTAAGTCTTTCCACAAAAAAGAGGTTTAAAGTGCTTCTCCCATCACTGTGGAGTACAGAAGACTGATACTGGCAGAGAAAAGCTGCTAGTTTGGCAGAAAACACTGGCACAAGGCCGAGAACTGCATCCGCACACAATCATTTCTGTTAAGCAAAGCAGGCAGCCAGAACTCTGCAAATCTTGATGGTGGGAAGCAGAGTCTTTAACAACTGTTCTTTGAGTACATAGATAAAGTGAGGTTAACAGCTTGTGGCAATAAGTAATAAGAACCCTTAAGTAAGGAACAGACATGCCAGTGTAAAGAGTGCATAGAGCGAATATCCTAGTAAGGAAAGAAGAGTCGTTCACATCTCTATTCTCTTGGAAAAACTGGTCAAGGATGAGTGAAAATGATCACAAGAAATCCCTGTATAGTATACGATTTTACATGAGTACAAGCCTGCAGTTCACATTTCTTCTTTTTTTTTTAAATTTATTTTTGGCAGCGTTGGGTCTTCCTTGCTGTGCGTGGGCTTTCTCTAGTTGCGGCAAGTGGGGACTACTCTTTGTTGCGGTGCGCGGGCTTCTCATTGCAGTGACTTCTTTTGCTACGGAGCATGAGCTCTAGATGAGCGGGCTGCAGTAGTTGTGGTGCGTGGGCTCAGTAGTTGTGGCGCGTGGGCTAAGTACTTGTGGCTCACAGGCTTAGTTGCCCCACAGCATGTGGGATCTTCCCAGACCAGGGCTCAAACCTGTGTCCCCTGCATTGGCGGGAGGATTCTTAACCACTGTGCCACCAGGGAAGCCCCCGGCAGCTCACATTTCTAATTTCGTTTTCAACTCTTCTCAATAAGTCATTTTTTCATCTTCAGAAACTTTCAAGAACTTGTCTGGATATTGTTACATACACATTTGTACCTTTCCTCTCACACCCACACCTGTGTCTAACTTTAGAAATGAAATGTTGTAATAAAGCACTGCTAAGGCATCTGCATGTTGCATAGGTATCTAGAATTGCATCCTCTACTACGGAGGGCGGTCTGTACAGGACTCTCCTCCCTTGTCCCAGCTGCATGGACCAGGTGTGGACAAGAACTCCAACTGGGATCATAACTTTTCTCTCTGGGGATTTAGAATTGTGACCCAGGACCATTTGCTCTGTCTCTGAGTGTGGCTGAAATTGAGAGGAATGTGGCTGAATGGTGATGGCATGGTGCTTCCAGGGTTGAGGGGGTCACACTGACTTGATTTTCATCACCTCAAAAGAAAGCCCTGTACCCAAGAATCACTTGCTCTTCATTTCTCCCTTCCCCTAGCCCTGCTCACCATCCATCTACATTCTGTCTGTGGATTTATCTATTCTGGATATTTCAAATAAAACTATTCATACAATATGTGACATTTTGTGTTACTTGTCCTTAAAATAATATTTTGAAATTTCATCCACATTGTACCCTGTATCAGAACTTCTTTCCTTTTTATGGCTAGTATTTCATGGTATGTATTTAGCACTGTTTGTTTATTTATTCATCCAGTGATGGGTATTTGTGTTTTTCCATCTTTTGGTTATGGTAATAGTGCTGCTATGAACATGCATATACATCGATTTGTTTAAGTACCTGTTTTCAATTTTGGGGGATACTTCCCATGGAGTAGAATTTCTAGGTCATATGGTAAGTCTATGTTTAATCTTTTGAGGAACCACCAAACTGTTTTTCACATTGGTGAACCATTTTCCATTGTCAGCAGCAATATATGACGGTTATACTTTCTCCACATTCTCACCAACATTTGTTATTTTCCATTTTCTAAATTATAGTCATTATCGTGGGTGTGAAATGGTACTTCTTTGTATTTTTGATTTACATTACCTTAATGCCTAATGATTTTGAACATATTTTCATGTGTGTGTTAGCCATTTGTATCTTTTCTTTGATGGGATGTCTATTCAAGTCCTTTGCTCATGTTTAAATTGAGTTGTTTGTCCTTTTGTACTTTAGTTGTAAGAGTTCTTTATATATTCTGGACACAAGACCCTTATCAAGTAGAAGATTTGCAAATATTTTCTCGCATTCTGTATGTGGTCTTTTGTTTTATTGATGATGTCCTTTGATGCATGAAAGTTTTTGACCAGTGAAGTTCAGCTTATCTATTTTTCCTTTTGTTGCTCATGCTTTTGGTGTCATATCAAAGAATCCATTACTGATTCACTCCTATGTTTTCTTCTAAGAATTTAATGGTTTCAGTTATTATATTTAGGTTGTTGATTCATTTTATGTTAATTATTGTATATGGTATGAAGTTTCCAACCTCATTCTTTCGAATGTAGAAATTCAGTTTTTCTGACATCACTTAATGAAAAGACTATTCTTCCCCAGTTGAATAGTCTTGGCACCTTGTGTAAAATCGATTGGCAGGAAAATTGTCCATTTTTGATACACTCAGGGTATGATTAAAATCTATTTATCTTTTACATTAAACCCAGGGGCTCTGAGTAAACAATATCCTAATTCTGGAGCATGAGGAGGAAGCTAGTCTGGTGTGAGAGAAGATTGAGACAAAAATACAAAAGAAAGAGATGTAAGAGATGCAGAGTACCTGTCACTCACCAGTTTCTGCTTCCAGTCTCTCCCTGAGGTACAATGCTGCTCCTGCCCTGGGCTTCCTGGTCACACATCTATCCTTATCATAAGTTCCACTTAACTTTCAACTGACAAGATTTTCTTTTATGTAGAATTAATGAGTCTAATCAATAAGAATCAATTATTTCATTGTACCCAAGAAAAATGAAAAGATAACTATGTTGGAATTACTGTATTTAATCCTACCTTGGGGAGATATTTATATACAATTACATGAATATTAGAAAGGAAGAATGGCCAAAACATAATATGCCAACAATGTTAACGCTAGAAGTGCTCTTATGAAGCCATGGAGACTCCCTCTGAGCAAACTAATCCCTATGCTCTCAGACAGGGGCTCCTAGACTCTTACTGACAGTGGACATACCTTGATCAGAGCTGGCACTTGTCACAGACATTTGATGTGGAGTTGCCAGGAATCTTTGATTCCCAGGCAACCCCTCCACCTGCTGATTTTGTCCAGAATTTTTATATCCCATTTCCATCCTTTTGATTATACAGGTTTTCTTTTTGACTGAGGAGTGGTCATTAAACAATGCGTCAGACTCCATAAATCTTATATTAAAACATTTTTTTACTTTATTCATATGAAATAGTCCTTAAAATTTTTATTGCACAAAAATTTCTCCTTTTCTTTTAATTTTTTCCAACATGACCCCCTTTCCTCAAGTTTTAATATAAACATTTTATTTCGATATGAATTTGCAGTGTAAAATAATTCAAAACCTACAGAAAAGTTGTAAGAATAGGTAAATAAAACCTGTATATTCTTTATCTTTTATCCTGATTTACTAATTGTTTACATTTTGCCCCATTTGCTTCAGTGTCCACTTTCTCTCTTTCAAAGAGAGGGAGCAAGAGGGGGAGAGAGAGAAATTATATATATAATAATAAAGTTATAATTATATGTTAAATACATTTTATATATGTATATCTTTATCTTATTTTTCTGAACCATTAGAGAGTAAATGGAAAACTTAATGCCCCGTTAAATACGTTAGAATGTATCTCCTAAGGAAAAGGACATGCTCTTAAATAACCATAGTACAATTATTATAATCAGGATACTTAAAATGGATGTAATACTACTATATAATTCATGGGCTAGATTGCAATTTTGTCAATTGTCCCAATAACATCTTCAACTTTTATTCCTTGAGGAATTTTTCAAGGAATATAAACAGGGCATGCTTAAAAGGTTTAATTATTTTATTTAATTAATTAATTTATTTATTTTTGGCTGCGTTGGGTCTTCATTGCTGCACACAGGCTTTCTCTAGTTGCAGTGAGCGGGGACTACTCTTCCTTGTGGTGTGCGGGCTTCTCAATGTGGTGGCTTCTCTTGTTGTGGAGCATGGGCTCTAGACACATGGGCTCAGTAGTTGTGGCTTGCAGACTCTAGAAGGCAGGCTCAGTAGTTGTGGCTCATGGGCTTAGTTGCTCTGCGGCAGGTGGGATCTTCCCAGACCAGTGCTCGACCCCTTGTCCCCTGCATTGGCAGGCAGATTCTTAACCACTGTCCCACCAGGGAAGTCCTCAAAGGTTGAATTTTTAAAATTTGCTTTCTCTGGCTCTTTTTCCCTCCAACTTTATGAACTCTCCTTTGCTTTTTCTGTTGATTTTCATAGCATTCAGCTTCTGCCTTTGTGACAATGAGTTCCCAGTCAATACATCTCCCCTGATTTCCAGAGACATACCTCTATCTGCATTTTCCAAATGTGACTTTCGTCATGTAGACCCATAGGAATTACCAAGTGTTTGGCAAGAGAAGGGATGGATGAATGAATGTATTGATTCTTGTATCATGGGCTCATCAGCTTCTCCACAAACCTACCCATCTCAGAAACCTGGACAGTCATTCTTCTGTCTCATTTCTTCCCCCAATATTCAGTCACTCCCTATTCTCCATGACCTGTTTGAAGTATTTTTCATTTCTATGCTATGGTCTAAGCCATATTCTTAACTCCTATGCTCATGTCCATTTTCTTTGGTAAGTGCAGAGTTCCCATTGGTCTCCCTGATTCCAGCCTCATACGTTCCACATCACTGACAGAATGATCTCCATCACTTACAAATCTAATTCTTTTACTCCTTCCCTCAGTGTTTTTCAAAGAGAACATTTCTCAGTAGAAAATGCATTCTCTCTATCATGGTAGAAAATCCCTATGACCAAGTTTCTGTACTTGGCCAACTTCATCTCCATCCACCACATCGGCTCTGAGCTTTATGCCTCTGGGCCCTTGAGTCTGTAATTATTTTGTCCTGGAATGTCCTCTTTACTGTCTTGTAGAAACTTCTCTTCACACACGATTACTTATTATATTAATTTTTAAAACACAATTGCAATTTGAGTAATTACTTGCTGTAATTTGCTGCTGTTTGCCAGTTGAATTTGTATTCAGACGTCAACATTTTTGTAAAGCTGATGTTACATTGAACCTGGTCTTGTTGTTATTAAAATAAATTAGACTGAGAAAGATTCATACCAAGAGAAATTTGATCCCTAATATGGTCATCTGAAGGGACTATTGAGGTCCATTCCAAAACAAAGGCATGTAAATCAAAGAATCTGACAAGTGATGAAGGAAAATTCAGCCAGAAAGCTAGTGTGGTGGTCTCATGTGAAGTAGGGGGAGGTCTACCTGCAGGCATCATGAGGCAGTGAGGAAGCTCAGCTGAGTGATAAGTAGAAGTTTAGGTAGGTAGACAGATGACCTAGCAATGTATGTCCTCAAGCACTGGAGTTCTATCTCAGGGCAGGGGCCACGGACAGGTGGATACCAGCTAGATGCAGGAAGAGCTGTGGGTGTAGATGCTCAAAGCAAGGTGGAATCCTAGTCCCAGAGGACCACATGTACTGGGAGGCTGGAGTACTGAATAAGGATTTAGGCAATAGGAAAAAGGCAGAAGCTCAGGTAGCTCAAGTGCTACCA
Source organism: Hyperoodon ampullatus (assembly GCF_949752795.1). NCBI lineage: Eukaryota > Metazoa > Chordata > Mammalia > Artiodactyla > Ziphiidae > Hyperoodon > Hyperoodon ampullatus. The sequence goes on along the minus strand of NC_136925.1, from coordinate 85,794,578 downwards.
GATCTGAGCAGGATTTAGAGGTGAGTATGATTTGGTGCTGATGCTGGACTGTTAAGCTCCTTAAATTTCTCTGAGTCAGGGATGGTGTAGAGACTGAGCTGTCTTGATCCTTCTATGCAGGACCAATGCCTGGAGTCTGACAGAGCAGGGAGTGGGCAGCACCTGAGAGCATCAGGTTATGTTGACAAGCATAGATGTTTCATGAAATCACCTACTCCTTTACCAATGAAGTCATTTGTTATTTCCCTTTCCAGTCTTAAAATCTCACCTGTACTCCAGTAGTTATTGAAATAATTGTTTGTGACTCATTTTTATTAAATACTTTTCAAAGCAGATTGAGTCAGTATCCTGCTGATTTGAAAATGAAGGCTTTTAAAATAATCTTTGAAGAGGTTTTTAATTAAGCATGTAGTAGAGAACAAACAAGTGAAAATGTAGTGTTTCAACCAAATCTTACTGGTGTTTGTTGTTAAAATGAGACAGCTCAAAGTAGCACATTTCAGAGACCTACAGTTCTTTTAGTGTCTTTAATCATTCTTTTTAAAATACTGGAAAAAGAAGAAACATGTTCCAGAAAATTAGAAAATAATGAAGACTTTGTAAAAATAGCTGCTGTTGAAATTCAGGTAAGGGCACACTTGGATAATTTAAACAAAATAAAATTAGTGGTTCCAGATGGCATTGAATGCAGTGCTGCAGCTGAACTAACTAAGAAACATATTCAACTACTAAAGAGTATTTTTAGAATACAAAAATAGAGACCCGGGAAGGTATCAGAAGATCAGAAGATAGGAATTAGGATACGTCTTTTAAAAAGAGAAAGAATAAGTGTAGTAATTATCCTAATTGTATAATTCTTGTTAATTTTATAGGAAGTTGTAAGATAAAATAGCTCAGAAATCCGGAGTCTAATGGCGTTATTAAAAATAAGGTTCATGGGCTTCCCTGGTGGTGCAGTGGTTGAGAATCTGCCTGCTAATGCAGGGGACACGGGTTCGAGCCCTGGTCTGGGAGGATACCATATGCCGCAAAGCAACTAGGCCCGTGAGCCATAACTACCGAGCCTGCGTGTCTGGAGCCTGTGCTCCACAACAAGAGAGGCCGTGATAGTGAGAGGCTCGTGCACCGCGATGAAGAGTGGCTCCCGCTTGCCACAACTAGAGAAAGTCCTCCCACAGAAATGAAGACCCAACACAGCAAAAATAAATAAATTAATTAATAAACTCCTACCCCCAACATCTTCTTTAAAAAATAAATAAATTAAAAAAATAAGGTTCATCAGTTTGGAAAGGTTGATGATAATTTTTTTGGAGGAAGTTCTGTTTCACTTTCTCATTGGGTTGTGCCTTTTGCCCACATTGGACTACCTTTCCATTCCCACTTCCTGCTTCACAATTTCTGTTCCTTTGAATCTTGGTTGCTCAGGGCTTTTTTCCTCTCTTATTGACCTCTGTCTTGCTCCTTATGTGAGATCATTCACTCCCCCGCCATAGGACACTGTCAGGATTAAGTGAGACCAGGTGTGGGGTAGCTGCCCATGATGCTCCATTGTGTGTTCACTCTCCTCCCTCTCAGCATCTTCTCTTCCCGTTGCAGCCTCACATTCTACTTCTCAGCGGTACTTACTTTGTCTACTCACTGCCCTCTGATTACAAATTCCAGTCTCCTAATTCTGTGAATTAAATTAACCAAACATATATTGAGTGTCTGCCCTAGTGAAGACACCAGGATGGGATTTGATTAACCCGAGGGTACCTGCTTGGCTTACTTCCACCTTCCCAGAGTCCATAGTCTCTGCTTCAACATTCCACCTACTCGTGATCCCAAACTTGGAAAGACCCTTTCCTCCTCTTCTCTGTTCTTTCCCATCATCCACCTCGGGAACCCTCCAGGCTCCTCATCACAGGACCTTTTCTTTACCTTGAGCCTCCAGAGCAGCATTTCCTGAACATGGCCTGAAAAACACTATTTCTTTGGACCTCTGATCTTTTTTTTTTTTTCTCATTAAAACAGGGTTATGTGGTCAAACACCTTTGGGAGTTGCTGATTTAAATGAAGTTAATCGAGTTTCTTTGCCACAGTATTTCTCAGAGCTTTGAATATCCTAATCTGCATTTGGAATCCTCAAGCAGGGGTTACACGGTGTGTACAGTTGACTTTTTTTTTTTTTTTCACTTGACTTTTATACTTGAGTACAAACCTGATTTCATGGAACGACAAATGGGACTCGTGTTCCACAAAACACACCTTGGGAAAAAAAAAACTTATATCGTCCATTCACCATACTTTAAAACATTTATTTATATTAGTTTATATTAGGTTTCTAAGTCCATTTCTTCATTCTTAGGTTTCTAAGTCCATTTCTTCAATTAAATTGACAGTTTCAAATTTTTGAAGACAGTGCTTTATGCTTCTTTGTACGTCACAAAATGTGGCTTGTCTGCTTTACACAAGGGATAACTTCAAACAAAAAACAAGCTACTGCTAATCAAGAATTTATCATCTGCAAGGCCTGGGGAGTGCATCATGGGGACTGTGAAGCTGTGACTCATCTTGCACTTCCTTGCTTTCATAATTAACATTTTGCTTGTTTGACGCTTTAGAATTTACCTTGTACTTTTAAAGGAAGTGTTTTATTTGAGCTTTTCAACAATCCCATGACGTTGGATAAGTGTTACTCTTCCCACTTAGTGAGTAAACTGAGTTCCAGAAAATTTCACCAACTGGAGTGATTCTTCATTAAGGACCAGAGCAGCCCTGGGTGCCAGTGTCTCTGCTTTGCATGCAGGAAGCTGTCCACAGCATCAGGGAGCCCTGCGAGAGTGTTCACTGTAGGGGGTCAGGAAGTTACCCCAAACACACATAACACTAATAACTACAATATTGGTGTTTGCTGGAGGGTGGATCATAGAGGGCAACAGGCTTGCAAAAAACTTCACACAACTTTGCATAACTTTGCACAACTAACAAGTTCGATGTGGTGTGATGAGCAATTAGGCAAACAGAACTTTGCCAACTGTACGTTGTGTGATTTGGGGGCAAGTCGCCATCTGTACCGGGACCTTCATGCACCAGGTAGAACCCAGCACCCTGTATGCAAATCAAGGCATTTATTTTGTCTCTGTTGCCATGAAAACATGACCACACTTACCTGAATCACCACTTGCACTTTTTAAAGGCACCCAAATAAGGAATGCCCCTTATTTTTAAGAAGAATCAAGTTTTCTTTCCTAGAAAGAAATCAGAAATGTTGATGAAATTATACACAAGTATTGGAAGGGCGTGAACTGAAGAATGTGGATTGGGAGTGGTACTCATAGTTCACGTTTGGCAAATGATGATAAAAATACAATAAAAATTAAATGCAGACATATGGGAGGAGGTGGCAAAATTAAGAGAGAAATATTATAATTAAGTAGGGGCAGTATATAAATTCAAGAAAAAGAAAGGATTATATTTACAAATGGATACAGGCTGTGAAAAACAAGTGACAGACTGAAAAATTTTGTATTTATTGAGGTAAGAATATGAATTTTGAATTATAGAGTTTTATAAATTTTAATAACTCACTTTCATCTACTTTTATATTTTGATTTGAAAGTTTTGTGAATAATACTTATAAAATTATATTTTTAAATTTTAGGTGGGAGGTATGAAATTGTCTTTACTTTCTAAAAATTATTAGCTGTCTCAATTAGTAATGCAGAAATAATGTAGTTTTCCTGGGTAAAAGGGATATTAATGCTTAAAAATTCCAGCAAGGATCAAGATTTTAAATAGATACAAGGAAGTTTGCACATATGAAGAGAATTATAGATTCTTTCAATATTTTCATATTTTTGCTATCTTTGTTTAAATCATTGTGAACATAGAATTGTGTTGAAAGGAATTTTCCTCAGTTTGATAGCCCTTTCAGTTTGGGGTTTATCACTATTTTCTATAGTAATTGTTCATTAGTGGGCATCCTGTTTACTGACCATGTTTGCAGGAGAACTTTGAATTGGCTTTGAAAACAACATATGAATGACATATTACTAAAAAGCATTTGGTAGTCTGTGTACCAGACAGTGACAGCCATGCCCATTGTCCCTGGGTGTGGTTCCTGTTGAATATGTAAAAGAGGGGTTAGCAAACTACAGCCTGCAGACCAATTGGGCCTGCTGCCGATTTTTGTAAATAAAGGTGTTTTGGAACACAGCCATGCTCATCTGTTTACACATTGTCTATGACAGCTTTTGCACTGTGGTGGCAGAATTGAGTCATTGTGACAGATGCCTCATGGCCCACAAAACCTTTTACTCTCTGGCCCTTAACAGAAAGTTTGCTTCTCTGACATAGAGGAGGTGTGGTAGAAATTTACTGTTTTCCCCTGTCTGGTACCCAAGTTTCCCTTTTCTGGTAGCAGCTCATGATTTACCTTTGGGGAACTGACCTCCTATACTTTCGACCCTTATTCTTCGATGGGTCCAATCCCACTCCAACTCCAGGAAGGGGCATCTGGCCCATCCTTGGCCAACCAAAGTCAGGGTGATCAGTTCAAAGAAGGGTGCTTTATGTGCTTTGGTCCAACTCAGAACCTTTGATAAAGGTATTTTCTGTTAGGCAAGAGGGTGTTTTTATTCCTAAATTTATGGGAGATAACTCAATTTCCATGTTGAAAGAGCCTGCCTCAGAATGAGGCTAACCAAAGTACAGCTGGTCCAGCATGGAAGAGGAAAAGATGGGGACAGAAATAAAATTATAATGAACTATATCTGTATGTATACATGTCTATCTATCATCTATCTATCTATCGACCAAATTCAGATAACATGGCTTGTTGCCTGGAATCTAGCTGTACTGGGCCTCCCTGCAAATTTAGACCGCACTTTATTATTATTATTTTTTAATTAATTTATTATTTTTTTTGCAGTATGCAGGCCTCTCACTGTTGTGGCCTCTCCCGTTGCGGAGCACAGGCTCCGGACGTGCAGGCTTAGCAGCCATGGCTCACGGGCCCAGCTGCTCCGCAGCATGTGGGATCTTCCCGGACCGGGGCACGAACCCATGTCCCCTGCATCGGCAGGCGGACTCTCAACCACTGCGACACCAGGGATGTCCTCCTCTTTGGTTCTTTTTTTTCCTCTATGGTATGAGATGACCTGAAATGAGAGAATAAGCAGATAAATTCAGTGATGATGATTTCTTGCTGTCCAAAAGGCTCTCTGACCTGTGCCAGGGGAACACTTAGCGGTTTCACCACAGCTACTTTCATGGCAGTGGTCCCCAACATTTTTGGCACCAGGGACCGGTTTCGTGGAAGACTATTTTTCCACGGATGGGGGGGGGGGTGATGGTTCATGCAGGAATGCCAGCGATGAGGAGCTGCAGATGAAGCTTTGTTCACTTTCCTGCCTCTTGCCCCCTGCTGTGGGGCTGGGTTCCTAAGAGGCTGCAGACCTTACTGGTCTGCAGCCCTGGGGTTGGGGACCATTGCTTCATGGCATCCGTGATGTCAGTGAAATCCTTTCCTTAAAAAACTATTTCAAAAATGTCCAGATGTTTCAAGGGTTCCTCAGCAGAGAATATCACAATGAGGACATTCTAGGGTTAGGATAGCAACGGAGGGTGTGGGAAATTCATAGAGAATATACACAGTATTTCTACTCAAAACCAGGAAACAAGCTAAAAAATAAGATAATTTATTGTAAAAGAAATCTTGGAAGAAGTTTTCAGGATTAGTGAAAATATAATCTAGACTCTCATGGCTTCTAAAGTGGAGACGTTCATGTTTTTAGGGATACCTGGGATGTCCTGCAAGAGCCAGAAATGCCTTCAGAGCTACTTAAGAGGGAGCCCCTCTTTCACTGCAATGATGCAGCATATGAACCCACGGGAGGCGTACCCAGCGCCTCTGCCCCCCTGCACACAACTTGATGCAACTCTCGGCAACTCCCACTGGTGTCAAAAAGTGGGATCCCACGTTAGAGCATATTGGCTTATATTTTCATAATTTGGAAATTGTTAAAGGTGACTCTCAGTTGATTTAAAAAACAAGAAAATGCCATTTCTTAAATGTTTGTGTGTACTCCTCTGCATACTGGGTATACCTCACTACTACCACTATGCTCCCATGTGTGAAAAAAGTTCTGTTTCTGGTTGTACAGCAGCTGGCTTTAATCCAGTTAACAAAAGATATAGCAGATGTGGACTGGCAAAGAAAAATACCTTCAAATATCTGCAATAGTTGCCAATTTTTGTGCCTTTATTTCTTTCAAAATGGGGTGCTGATTTCCTTATATCAACATAGTGCCATTAGCCAGTTGTGTCTTTTCCTTAAAACCTAATATATCTTATCCTTTCCTAGTAAAGAAAACCCTTTTTCTTTCCTTTACCAGATCAGTAAGAGTTAATACTATTATTATTTTTTAAAACCTCTGAAAATGAAATATGATCCTTAATGCCTCCTACATAAAGCTACAGCTATTTCAAAATCAGGTTTATTATCTTTCCGAAGGAGAAGAATACATTGTTTCTGCTTGGCTTGTCCAGGGAACATCTTAGACTGAGTTCTAAATTGTGCTGTTTTCTGAGTTTCCTGGTAAAAAGAGATTTAAAATGAACATGACACTGATGAACTTCTGGCATTGAAATTTGTGCTCCTATACAAGGGATTTAAATATTTTGAAGATTTATGAAAGTTCATTAGGAAAAAAATGTTTTGCATGGCTCAATAAAGATTTCTAAGATCTCTTAAAATCTTTAAATTAGCATGTATAGTTACATCATTCAGAAATTTATTTTAGGCCATTACTTACCTTCAAAAAGGGAATAGGTTTGGATGGACCAATATCTGTGACAATCAAGCATGCCAACTGCATCAGGCAGCATACCGTAGTGATTTCATTCACTCGTCCATCTTTCCATCCATCCATCCATCCATCCATTTCTTATTTTGCATATTCCACAAATATTTATTGAGAGATTTCTAAGCATGTATTTTTTTTGTTAGTTTCTGAGTGTAAAGAAAAATAAAGTACATGTCTTACTCATAGTGTTGTGGGAAGACAAACATACAAACAAACAAGTATAATGTAGTTTAATTCTAGAAAATGATGGGAAATACCCAAATCAGCAACATACGATCTTGAGAAGACCTTACTTTCCCTCTAGTCCTTTCTGAAAGATGACTAGAAGAAATGATCTTTTGTCCCCCTCCAAAAGTATTAAGTATCTCTTTAGGACACACCCACTTCTGTGGTTATAGATCCAGGGGTAGGGAACATTTTGTGTACACCAAACATGAAGACTGCAGAGACTTGAGGGCTTCAAATCAAATTTTAGGTCACTACTATTATCATAAATGAAAATAATAACTAAGTCATAAAGCACTTTATGGATTTAGAAAGAGATTTAACATTTAGCCTTGTAAACTCAGACCTTGTACAAAATCTATTTGTAATGGCTTATTCATGGTAATTGACATTTTCAGGCAGTGGTTTAAATTGAAGATGCATGGTGTTAGGAAACAAAACTGTCAATCTTGCCATCATAAAAGAACAAGACATTCAAAGATATGCCATTAGGAAAGAAATTATATCCCTAAAGCAAAAATCTGCAACTGTGAAATATGTTCAATCTTAGAAAACACGCTATAAAAGAAAGCAACATATTTCAAGCAGCATATTGTAACTGATGACTGTTAAAAGTGAAATGCACGGGAAAAATTTTTTTTAGGATAAACGTATGTTATTTTTCCATGGCAAATCATTCAATCTTTACTTCTTCGCAGACAATTCTGCCATTTCAGAGGCTTTGGGAAAGGATCTCATAAAAATTGATTATAAAATGGCAGTTCCATTCTAAGCCTCAAGTCTTTAGTTTTTTGTTATAAATATTTATGGTGAAGCACAATTGATTATGCTTCATAAAACAGTAATAGTTACCTACATAAAATTCAGTCTCTGATTTTGTTTAACCATTGCTGATACATAAACATTACTGGTCTATAGTAAGGCTTTATTCTTCCAGCTACAAAAATTACCCAAATTTGGAACTATACTCAAAACTACATTCACCTGGGGAGTCACCTGAAAGAATTATGCCTTAAGTTGACAATTCAGTTGTCACATGTGAATTCTTGTAACACAAATGTCACAATTTTTTCATTTGTTTCTACATCAGATACACCCCCCAAGGAGAGAAATATAACTCAGTTACCTTGTATTTTCTACTGCAGGAAAACTTTAATTAGGTGTAAGTGAGTTTAATAAATGAATAATTAACTTCTATTGAAGTTTAAGGAGATTGCCTGACCTGGCCATTCTATTCTGAATTTAATCTGGAAAAGGCTGGATAATTAGTGTTCAAGGAATTAATGCCAGAGGCTGTCCTTCTCAGTGTTCACACTGAACAAGGTTGAGTCAGCCAAAATTTTAATTCTAGAGTCAACTTCTCAGTGCTCAACAGACCATAGTGTACAATTTAATCATGAAATATAACCGAGAAGAGTTTGATTGTGCTCTTTGCATTGAGAGGTTATCATTATGGAGTCTTGGTCATCCTTTGTGGAGCCTATTGAATACCTGCTGGTCCATGTTTCTTGGATCTATGATTTTAGAGTACACTTTCAAGTTTCATTAATAACCATTCATGCATTTGTTCATCTATTTATTTGCCTTTTATTTCATACCTACAATGGCTTGGTAATGTGCTAGCTGCTGAGGATAAAAATTTAAACCAAACCCAGTCCTAGGTCTTAGAGAACTTACAGAGAGAGAGCCAGAAAAGTACATGAACAGTTTAAATGCATTGTGACAAGTGTTGTATTAAGAGTTCTAAGTGCTAAGAAACATTGAGGATGCAAGCCCTAACTATATCTGATGAATAGTAATGAACAATCTGAGCCTTTATGAATACTTTTTCTGGCAATACTCAGTCACATGGAAGGAAGAAGAGTGGGATTAAGGTTGGGGACATGCAGGGCAGTGCTGTGAATCGTTGTAGAGAAGACTTGTACTTGAGATGGTGCATATGGATGCAGCACTTAGAAAATTTCACTTTTCACCTACGTATTTGATCTTTGCTCTACTTAGTTAAAGTATATTAAAAATTGAGAAATTATAAGGTACAAGTTGATATAGAGGGAGGGTAAAGGTAAAAATAAAATAAGACATAGATCCTTCTTTTTTATAGTGTATAGTTTACTGTTAATAACAGAAAAATTCTATTTTGGAGATATTGAAGTATAGAATTTCTAAAAACCCTGACTTCTAGGTACTTCAGTAGTACAACTATATGAAGCAGGTACTGTTATCCCATATCAATGTCAGGAAACTGAGCCGGGGATGGGGGGGTATCACTTAGGGAGCTGTGTCAGAACCAGGTGTGGTGTTCAAACTGGATATGCTCTGTGGAGATTCTGATTATCCACCTCCCTGCCCAGTGTGGAAGTGAAACTGAGCAGGACTCTACGGGACCCACCCAGGTACAAATCCTTTCTGTGCCCCACATTTCCTGTTTGTAGGAAATATGCCTCATTCAACCTCCTAGACCTTCCCTGAGTTCCAAAGGGCAGATTCAAACAGTAGCTAATTAGGGAAGTGAGAGAATGAAGAAACAAAGGAGGAGCAGTCAAGAAACAATAGTGCAGCGATTAAATCAAGGTCTTGGCTCCTCCTCAAGGGATATACATAACAATATTTTTGAGTTCTTCTGTAGGAACTAAAGCCTCCACTCAGGTGGAAGGGGGTAACTACTTGCTGAGACCCCAGACTGGCTGAAACCAGAAGGCTGACTATTGAGAGTCCTGGAGCCCCACCCTGTTACCTCCCCACCAGCCAATCAGAAGAAAGTCACACACCATCGGCCCTTTACCCCAAATTTTGCCTGTAAAAATTTTTCCCCAAAAACCATCAGGAGCTCAAGGTTTTTAAGCACAAGCTGCCTGTCCTCCTTACTTGGCCCTGCAATAAAATTTTTCTGCTCCAAACTCTGACGTTTTGGTTTGTTTGGCCTCACTGTGCCTTGGGCCCACCAACTTGCATTTGGTAACAGAAGAATCATTAATAAGTCACTGCTGCTGATGAAGGAAGTCCCCCCCTAAGATATGATGTGGAGGGAAAAAATGTTGAGAACTACTGGTTGAATCACTTTGGAATGAAACTGCTTTTGTGAAGAGTATGGTTTTATGAAAGCCACTGCCATAACTTAAATAATTGTTTTATGAAGATTAGTTGACTGTAGAAACTTAATGAAACAAAAGATATCTTAACTTTTTTCAACAATTGATTCATCTTGGGAAAATAAGACTATATTGCATTCTTCCCCTTTAAACCCTTATGAAAGGAAATATGAACATAATTGTAATGTATATAGGTGGCAGAGGGTAAGGATATGGGAAATAGGGAGAGGTTGGTAAAAGGTTACAAACTTTTAGCCATAAAATGAATAAGGTCTGATGATCTAATGTAAAACATGTAAAACTATAGTCATAACACTGCGTTGTATAATTGAAATTTGCTAAGGGAGTAGAACTTAAATGTCTCACCAAAACATCATGAACAAATCAAATATGTGAGGTGATGGATGTGTTAAAAAAAAAAAAGAAAGAAAAGAAAAGAGAAGAAAGCCTGATGCAGAAGGTATAGAATTAAAAGGAGTGAAGAACTAAGGAAAGTGCACAGATGAAGGAATTAGGGAAGGTCAGAAATGACCACAGCAACACTGATACTGTAATATGTGCTATAAGCCCAGTGCACAAGGGGAGAAAATAAATGGTAGCACTGAGGAGAGAAAAATACCATACACCATCGGGACAGGGTAGTCAAAGTTCACTACAACATCTCTAGATAAATGTTTTACCTTAACTCTGTGGGATGTCAGCTCTCATGGTTTATCTGATGAATGAGGTTAGGGGAGCATAAAAGGATAGGATTCATTAGGGAGCAAGCAAGTACATAAACATGAACTTTGGGATTTTGCACACTGTTGGTAGTAGGTCCTACACTCTATGATTTAGTTATATATTAAATCATTGTGTGTGTATATATATGTTTCACAATAGCCAAGATATATAGATATAGATACAGATACAGAAATACACATACACATGTAATAAAACATTTGAGTACTGAACTTCTTATAATGAAGTGCTTTAGGCATGGACATGTCTTTAACAACAATGATATCTTTTCTCCAGTAAACATCGTTAAGAAATATATCTATTTCAACTTTCCAGAGTAAAAATACAAGTGGAGTGAATTCTAGACTTTTTGGGAGTTATACTCATATATAAAACATTATTCCTTAAAAATTGAGGTCTGACTATGGGAGAGGGAAAAGGGGGAGGCAAAATAAGGTCAGAAGAGTGAAATCACAATAGCGCAGGTAAGGGAGGTTGTAGCAGAGGAGTAACAAAGAAGCATGAGGGGAAAATGGAATTAATGAACATAAATAAAAGGGGTAAGGGCAGATTTGGAAATGTAGGAAGCAAAAACACGATGGCTTCATAAAGCCCATGAGGTCAGTAAAAAGGCAAAGAAAATTTATAAGGAAAGAGTGGATGAAACTTTAGAACAATCCAGGAGGAATGACATACATAAATAGGAAATAAAGTTTAGATGGGGAAACTCACACTAAACAACACTTTACCTGGAAGCATGACAAATCACAGTGCACAGAGAATGATGGGGTAAAATAATATTAATAACATTAAGACCATGAAATCTAAAGACAGAGATTGTGTGACTTTGAAAACAGTAAAGGATCTATATTGTTTTCCTGTCCAGATTCAACCCAAAGCCTAAGGGAATGATGTATAATGCCAGAATGAGTAGGATTGAGTGAATTTCACTGAAGTTTTTCTATGAGGAATTTATATGTGGCTGCCACTAACTGGATGCATGGTTTCTCAGCTATGATTTTTATATTGCTTTTTGGAACAATATTATTTAGAATCACTTCTTGACCTTTCATCATCTTCAAGCTTATGTATTCACTATACTTTATGTAATTTTGATAAATTGTTCTGTAATTGTTCTGTCATTTCATTTAATCTGGAAAAGGCTGGATAATTAGTGTTCAAGGAATTAATGCCAGAGGCTGTCCTTCTCAGTGTTCACACTGAACAAGGTTGAGTCAGATTTTTTGTTGTTGTTTTTTTTTTTGTGTGGTACGCGGGCCTTTCACCATTGTGGCCTCTCCCGTTGCGGAGCACAGGCTCTGGACATGCAGGCTCAGCAGCCATGGCTCACGGGTCCAGCCGTTCCGCGGCATGTGGGATCTTCCCAGACCAGAGCACGAACCCGTGTCCCCTGTATTGGCAGGCAGACTCTCAACCACTGCGCCACCAGGGAAGCCCCAGCCTTACATTTATGAGATAAAACACACTTTGTCATGATGTATTGTCCTTTTTATATATTTGTGGATTTGATTTGTTCACACTTGTTAAGCTTATTTTTGTGAAGGTTTATCAGGGATATTAGTCCATAGTTTTCATTTCTTATAATGCCTTTATCTGGTTTGCTTTGGTTATAAGAAATGAATTGCTGGGTTTTTTTTTTTTTTGCCTCCTCTAATTTCTGAAATGATGGCAGTATTTATTTTTTAATCTTTGAATTAATTACTGGTGAAACAAGCTAAGCCTAGAATTTTCATCGTGGAAAAGTTCTCAATAATGAGTTTAATTTTTTAATATATAAAAGGCTATTAAGATTTTCTATTCATCTTCAGTCAACTTGTTAAAAGTTGTATTTTCCAAAAAGTGTGACTGTTTGACTATGTCATTAAATTTATTGGCAGAAAGATTTTCATTTTGTTCTCACATTTACCTTTAATGCTTGTAAGATTTGTAATGATATCTCATTTTTCATTATGGTATTAGTAGTTTATGGGCTTAAAAAACTTCTTAGCTTTAATCTCTCTAGCACTGTGATTTGTTATATTTTCCAGTTGTCTGTATTCCATTTCATTCTTTCTGATCTTATTTTTATAGCTTCTTTTCTACTATTTACTTTGGATTTAATGTGTGCATCTTTCTCTAGCTTATTAAAGTGAAAACTTTAATTCTTGATTCTAAATGTTTGTTTTCTAATACAAATATTTAGAGCTATGACTTTCTCTCTAATGATTGCTCTAGAGGCATTTCACAAACGGCATGACTTTATTTGTTTTCTAATACAAATATTTAGAGCTATGACTTTCCCTCTAAACATTGCTCTAGAGGCATTTCACAAATATGACATGTTGTATTTTTTATTATTGTTTAGTTCAAAAAATTTTCTAATTTCCATCATGATTTCTTTGTTGATCCACAGATAATTTAGAAGTACAGTGCTAAATTTTCAAATGTTTGGCAATTTTTTAGGTATTTTCATTAATGGATCCCTAGTTTTATTTCACCGTTATCAGAAAATGTACTCTGTATGGTTTCAATTATATGAATTGTATTGAGACTCTTTTTTCCTAGCTAAATATATATTCTATCTTGGTGACCCTTTCAAGCACATTTGAAAAAAGAAATTGCTTCAATTGTTTGGTTTAGGGATTGTTACAGATAGACTTAGGCTTACCTCCAAGCTTTTGCCTACTGGTATTTATGCTTTAATGTAATTCATTATCCTTGAAGTTGGGTGGGACCTGTGACTTGTTTTAACTAATAGAATATGACAAAGGAGAGGGTTGCTACTCTTGTGATTATGTGATTATGTTATATAAGACTCTGTTTTGCTTTCAGACTCATCTTAGAGTCATTCTCTCTCTGTCTCTGTCTCGGTCTCTGTATATCTCTCCCCTTGCTGGATTTAGTAAAGCAAGGTGTCATGAATTCTTTAGCTGTCAGGGAAATACTTCTGCCAATAACTGGAGAGAGTTTTGAGGTTGGTACTTCCCCAGGCTAGCCTCTGATGAGACTGCAGCCCTGTCAACACCTACACTGCAGCCTGATGGGACCCTGAAGCCAAGGACTCAGCTAAACCATGCACAGGATCCTGACCCACAGACGCCACAAGATGATAAAAGTGTGTTGTTTTAAGCCACTAAATTTGTGGTAATATGTTACGTAGCATGAACATGTTTGCCCTACATTACAATATTTTATCTTTAAATGTGACTTAAGATAGTTAATGCTGTTCAGATATTCCTTTCCCTTATTAATTCTTTATCTTGTCCTTTTTTCTATTACTGAGAGAGAGGTATGAAAATCTCCAACTATTACTGTGGGTTTGTCTATATCTCCTGAATGTCTGTCATGTTTTTCTTTGTGTATTTGGAAGTTCTATGCTTAGTGTGATATTCAGTTTCATATGCCAACTTGGTTAACTTATAGTTCCAGTTACTTAATTAATACTTATGTAGGTGTTGCCTTGAAGTCTAGTTTGTCTGATATTAACAGAAGCATTCCAGTTTCTTTATGCCCCCTGTTTGTATAGTATAACTTTTTTTTTTTTTATCATTTTGCTTCCCAGCTATCTCTAAAGGGTGTTTCTTGTAAATAGCATCTCATTGGATTTTATATTTTTATGCACTGTAATAATTTCAGCTTCTTAATGAAGTTGTTTTGTTATACATACTCTGCTAATTTACTTTTACATGGATTACTAACACCACATTAATCACATATATTGTAAAGAAAAGAGAAGCAAGAGTTAAAAAATCTCCTTTTATATTTCCATACATATGTATATTTTGAAGGTCCTTATCTATTCCTATAGACTGAAGTTTCCCTATGATAACTTTTCAATCTGAAATTATTTTCCTTGTGGTGCATGTCTGCTAGTGATAAATTTCCTGAGTTTTAATTTTTTAAATGCCTTTTTATCTTCTACTTTTTTTAATATATTATTATCACTGGATATAGATTTGGAGATGGCATTTCTTCTTTTTAATTCTTTTCACATTTGTCTCTAGCCTTTCTTTACAGCTGTTATTCATATCATTGTTTTCCTGTCTTTAATATTACTTTTTTGGGTTTCTTTCAATATAATCTTCTTATCTTATGTTTTCATTTGTTTGACTATGATGTGCTTAATTACAGTAATTTTTAAAGCTTTTTATTTTGAAATAATTTCAGACTTACAGAGAACTTGCAAGAATAGTAAAATTTCCATAAGTCTTAGACTCCTCAAATATTAATACTTACCTTATTTATTATATATATTATATATATTAATATACTAACACAATTATACACTATATACATTTTTTTCTGAACCTTTTAAAGTAAAGTTGCAGATGTGTTCTTCCATACAGGTAGATAATTCAGTGTGTGTTTCCTGAAACTGAGGAAATTCTTTTACCTATTTACAGTGCAATTATCAGCTGTATAATGCTGTTTGCTAGTCACAAGTCTTTATTCAAATTTAATCAATTATCACAATAATGTCTTTTATAGCAGAAGATAAAAAGTTTTGATATAGGATGCAACCCAGGAATACTCATTGCATTTAGTTTTCACTTCTTTTTGGTCTTCGTTCATCTGGAGCAGTTCATCAGTCATTGACATTTTGACAAGCGCAAGCTGGTTATCGTGTTCAAGATCTTTTAATTTGAGATTGCTGGATGATTTCTACTGAGTAGGTTTAAGGTGTGCATTTGCAACTGGAACAACATGGATTGATGTTTTTAGTACTTTGTATTAGGAGGTAATTGCTACTGATTTGTCCCTTTACCAACGATGCAATGATGCTAATTTTGATCATTTTATTATAAAGTTATGTCTTCCAAGTTTGCTTGCTACTAAGTTACTACTTTATTTTTTGATAAATAAATATCTTATGGGTGGATTCTTTGAGACTAGGTCAATATCCTGTTTCTCCTGAAGTCTTTCATTCACTATTTTTAGTATCCATTAATGATTCTTATCTAAATAAATGATTGCTATGATGATTATCAAACAGTTTTTCTAATTTGATCATTCCTCCTACATGTGTTCTTTGGGGTTCTATTATAAGGAAGAGCTTTTACTTTTCAACTATGAATTTATTCATTTCATAAGGAATAAGGAATTATGCATTCTTGATTTAATAAATGCATTTTAGCCAGTGACAACCCTTTAAATTTGGTTTGATTCTTTCGTATGTCCCCATCACTTTTTCAACATTATCTTAATTTTCGGTGTAACAATGTGCTTTAGTCTCATCTTGTATTCTCCTGGTCCAGGATCTGGAATCAGTATTTTCTCCAAGAAGCCCTGATTTCTTTTAGTGGAGAATAGTATTTGGAAACCAAGATTTGAGCACTAGATCTGCTCATTGCTACTGGATATTATTGCTTTTAGTTACTTTTAATAGACAGAGCCAGGAAACACACACACACGTACATACACAGACACACTTGTACCTGTTTAGCTATCAATATACCATTTGGATATGTATATATCAATATGTATATCTGTATCTATATCCATCTATCAAATTATGGGTTCATACTGATAACTCCAATTCCAATTCAACAAAAAAAATGTTTATTCTCACTTCATCCTTTTATACCTCACATTGAAAATTCTGGCTTCATCTGTCTGCAATATATTTACTTATTTGCTCTATACTAAAATTCAGAGAAAGTAGTATTATATAGCTAAATCAAACCCACTGAAAAAGGTAATAACTAGAGTTTAATGTTTGTTTAAATTTATTTTCCTGTTCAGCCTGAGGATATGTAATAAAAATAAGGTGACTAAAAGTTTCTTAGGTCAGCTCCTATTCCTCTTTTCAGTGTTGTCGTGTCTCTCCCTTGAAATATAGGTTTATTTCTGTTTGTTTTATTTTAGGATTCTTGTTGACTTTATTGTAAATTTTTGGTATATATGTTACATGGACATCACTCTAAAAGACAGGTTATGCACAATAGTATAGTCAGATAGATGTCACACTTCATGTTTCCACACTTTTCTGACCCTACCTTCTATTTGTTTTTTGTTTATACATCCTGTGCTTCTTTGTGCACTAGTGAGTAGATATACATTTAATTTCTTAGTTTTCCTTCTAAAATAAAAGGTTACAAACTATAGGTATTTGTACTTTACTTTCAATTAGCAGTATATCCTGGAAATCCCTTCCTACCAGTTCATAGAGATGTTCCTCATCCTTATTTAAAACTGCATAGTATAGCCTTGTGTGGATGTATCCATTTTTTTTTAACTCCTGTATATAGGGGTTTTGTTATCTCTAATATTTGGCATTTATAAACAATGTTGCAGTGAATAACCTTGTGCATATGCATATTTGTATTGTTTAGATATATCTTTAGGGTAAATTACTAGACGTAGAATTGCTAACTCAAAAAATAAATCCTAACTACGTTTGTTAAATATTGCATGAACAAGTTTGCATTTCAACCAGCTGTATATGAAAATGCTTGTTTCCCCAAAGTCTTAGTGAAAAATGTCTTGTCATACTTTTTAATTATTGACAATCTGGTGGGAGAAAATAGTAACAGTGTAGTTTATTCTTATGATATTGAGTATATAAATAGTTTATTCCTTTTCCTTGCTAAGAAGTATTATATGTATGGATATACCACAATTGTCTGTTCATTCACTTGATTATGGACTTTTGGGTTGTTTTCAAGTTTTGGATATGTGAATAAATCTGTTATGAACATTTGTTTAAAAGCTTTTGTGTGAACATATATTTTTATTTCTCTTAGTTAAATACCTAGGAATGTTATGATTGGATCATGAGGGGTATTGATATTATTAAGTTGTTTTCTATGATGATTGTACCATTTTATACCCCCATCCATAATAGGTAAATGTTCAATTGCTCTGCATCCTCATCAACACTTTGTATTGTCAGTCTTCTTAATTTTAGTCATTCTAGCGTGTATGTTGTGTTATATCATTGAGGGTTTAATTTTGTATTTCCTGGATAAGTAAAGATGTCAAGAATTTTTCATATGCTTATTAAGCATTTTTACATGTTCTTATGTGGTTTCAAATATTTTGCCAATTTTTATTGGATTGTTGTTTTGTTATTGTTTTGTCATAAATATTATGTACATAGGTATATATATATTCTGGATTACATTATATTTTCTGATGTATTGTGAACCTTTTCTCTCTGTGCTTCCATTTTTATTTTCTTATCACTATCTTTGAGGAATAGAGGTTTTATATTTAAGTCCAGTTTATTAATTTTTGTTGCATAGTTTTTGTTATCAGCATCATAGCTAAGAAAACTTCATGTATTCAAAATTGAGTAGGTTGCCTCATGTTTTCTTCTATGTGTTTTATAAGTTTAGCCTTTACACTTATGTCTATAGTTTCATTTGTGTTAAGTTTTGTGAAAAATCATTATCTGTAGATGTGTGGGTCTATTTCTGGATTCTTTATTGTTTTCCATTGATCTATATGAATATAATGCAAAATTGTCTCAACTATTCCTAGTGAAGTTGAAGTAACAGGTATAATTATTTATGGGTGTCCCCACTTCATGATTGTGACATCTCCTGGAATTGGTCCACTTAAATGACCAGAAATCAACCTGGTCACTCAGAAGTCAGTCACTTCCCCCATCTTGCCTGTGAAGGTTTTGTATCATCGCAAACTGGATGGAAAGTCTACTCCCATCCTTCATAGTAATTTATATCTCACTTGGTGTAATCAATTTTATTAACTTCCTTCTTTCAGTGCATTTTTAAAAGGGTCAGAGGGTGTTGGAACTGAAAGGAGCAGTGTGTCTTCAGTTAATAGGAAAAGGATTAAAGCAAATGCTGACTCTACCTCTTACCCATGTTGTGAACTGAGCAAGTTGTGTAACCCCCTAATCCTCAATTTCTTCATGTATGAAGTGGAACAATAAAAATATGCACTCCCTGGTATCTACTACTGTCTAATAATGTCTACTCCAAACTAAAATATTACAGATAAACACTTAATACACATCAGTGGCATATAATGATAACTAACATTAACCATTGCAATAAATATTTATTACTATCAGTATTTTTATTCTATTACAACTCAAACATTCTGTCTTTTGAAAAATCTCCACGTAGTTTGAAAAGTCTCACCTCTCTGTGAGAGGTGCAGGGAGAAAGTACTCAGATTATTATTTACAGATATTCACTGAACCAATGTTAAAATGATCTTTTTTTTATGTTTTCAGACATATCAAATCTACTTGGTGCTTATAACATCTTAATTTGTCCTGCATTAAAAATTCAACTTTAGACTTCAGTGAAAGCATAACTCAGGAAGAAAAATCAATACTTACATGCTCAGTGTTAAACAAAACCAGGTTTCTTATCACAAGGTAGAACAATTTAGTGCTAAGATCAGGAAATCCATACTTATCATCATTACACTTTTAATTGATAGTGGCATCTGAAGTTAACAACTCTCAGTTTTTCAAATCAATGTGTACCATTTTCTTGAGTAATTTCTTCATACATGGGTCATGGCTAGCAGAATTGCATGTACTGGGTTTGAAAGACAATGTGATCCATAATTCATGAAGAACATAATTTATTGAAAAAGAAACCATTATTGTAAAAATATATTCTTGAATCAGACAAAGGGAAATTTTTTCATGGGAAAGAATAAACATTTCCATTGATCACAGCATTTTTTGTGAACTTATATCAACTATAAACTAATTTTTATTTGGTTTTACTCTTTGGTCTATATTAGCCTGCAGTTTCAACTAGTGGTCTAGTAACTTTATGGGGATTAGTAAACCCTATACTTAATTAACACTGTCTTTGAACTTGCTAATCGTTGCTTCATGTCATAGAAATATGCCAGATAATTAAAATTAATTCCTGGGAAAACTACCTAAGAACCTATTATAATAGACAACCTAAGTACAATAAAGAATGTGGCCTGAAAATAAATTTGTAGATGACGTGACTTCTAGGAAAGACTCCTGTCGATTGTACCCCAGATAGCCACCATTTCTTCAGCTACAGCTCACATTATCAACTGATAATATTGCCATTCTGGTTTATAAATCAATCTCTCAGGAGATGAATCACTTTGCTTGAGCTTGATCATCTCTGATTAAGCAGATAAAAAACAGTTATAACCTTGTAATACTGCTGTACTGAACCAAAAAACAAGAGCTTCTGGGAGCGAAATCTCCACTAAAAGAATAATCAATTAAATTCTCTGTTGGATTTGCTGCTGCTGAGGTCTTAGTGGGGTTGCCTTCTCCATAGTCTTGCAAGGTTTTAAGTAGCAGAGGTCTACGAGAGTTTCTTTCAGTAGAGACACTCCTGAGCCTCACATATTTCAGGTTGTCCCTTGAAAGGCTTTATTTACATTAATAAGAACTAGATATTATAAATCTTACCTGGAATAAGAGATACAAGTTTAACACAGTCAACAAAATACTCTTGAGAAAAAGACATATTATTTTGTTTTTCCTTGTTTCTCACCGATGTCTGGGATTTGTTCTCTTTTAACTTCTTAAGCAATTCACTGTTTACTAAATATGCACCTTGGCTTAGAAAAGAGATTCAGAAAATAATACAAATTTTTAGGTTAATATGTTCATATCATGTCTGAATGACATTATGAAAACAGAAAGAATTTTTTTCATTCCAAAATAGGAATTTTTGATGCAAATCTGTATTATCTGGGTGGAACTGCTTGGGAGGTGGTAAGTGAACCTAATGAGGGTAGGCATGTGGAATTTAAAAAAAAAAACGTGTTAATTCATGTGTTCAGTAATGAGCTTTACAACTCTGGAAAGGTTTGAAGATGTGTCCTTATGGTAATGATATTTACCACACCCTCCAGGTTTGAGTGAAGGTTAGTTTATATCTGCTTATTCTAGCAAGACAACCTGGCACTTATTCTGTGTAATTGTTTTTATTTATAGAGAAAACCAGTGAACTTGGAGGAACAGGGCAATCATAGAGTGACCCTACTAAGTGTTTCAGTATAAATTTCCGGCTTTAAGGTTGATGGGATTATTTCCTATTTGCAACGATGCTTCTAGACACGGGCTAGTCTAGGCGCAGGGAGATACACACCTGTCACACCCACATTGTATTCTTTCAACAGTTACTTGCTTCCTGCTCATCCTGGGCTGAATAATCTGCTCAGTGAATGAGTGGTGAAAGGGTAAAACAAAAATCCCTGACTTAACAAGTTTACGTTCTAGTGAGGAAGACAGGCAGACAGGGGAGTGATGGTGTGATGGAGAGAAATAAGCATGCTTCAGGGATAGAGAGCTGCTAGTCAGCTGGGTGGTCAGGGAAGAATTCTCCAAGCAGTTGACCTTGAAGTAGAGAGAATCTTAAACGTTTAAGTGCATATTTACTTAATGTCAAATCCAAACCTTTTATTTAGGCAAATGGGGGTCTTCACCATCCAATTCCTGCTTCTCTTCCAGACTTTTTGTCAATGACTCTCAAGTTTTCAGGTATTCTTTTGTCTCTTCACAGAGCACTTTATAGAAGCTCTATTTAGTACTAATAATTCTGTATTATCATTTAATAGGGTGCCAGACATTACCTTTTTTTTTTTTTTAATGATCATCATTATCATTGTCATCTGTGATCAAGATGCATCATGCAGGCAGAAAAAATTAGCTTAGAGCAGATTTTCTTTGTTAACAGTCACCTGAGAGTCCTTTCCAGGCAAATGGAATTGTGTGTGTGTGTGTGTTTGTGTAAATGGCTGCACTGTCCCGTGTGTATTGGGATGGTGTTTGGGAGCTTAGTCTCTATCCTTCTTTCCAACTCTGGGAGAGGGTAAAAACAACTTTTAAAAAGAATTGAGGATTATCAGCAGGAAAGTGCCTAAAAACATGTGTTAGAGTAATAAGAGCAGCTCCAACAAACTGTGAATGAGAAATACTGCCTGCGTATCCACAAAGGATGCTGAGGCCATCAGGCCCTCAGCCACTGCCACAGCCCAAGTTGAGCCCTGCGGGAGATCAGGATAGAGACAAACAATGTGCCCCCTGCAAAGCCCTCAGCCATGGCAGCAGCCCCCAAGGGTGCACCCTGAGGGGATCAGGATGGGAGAAAACAGGATGCCTGCCCTAGAGAGCTAAGGTGCATGTCAAAGGAATGATTTCAAGAAGCCCAGACTCTTGTATCTTCCCACACACAGAAAAGCTCTAAATTCCTTACCTTGAGATGTCTGATATTCTTTACTTAACGGTACCCTTTTCTTGCTTCTACTACCTGGTGTTTGTTGCAAAACTGCTACATATCTTGGCTTCCACACTTCCCTCTTCACAGTCATCCCTCAGAGCGATCTGAAAGGCTGAGTCCTGAGCTTAAAATCCTCAGTTTGTCTACAAAATAAAACATAATCCTCAACTTTTAGGTTGTGAGTTTTTTTTTTTTTTTTTTATGTTGACAGAACCCAAACTTTCAGTGGTTTAACACAATAGGGGTTTGTAGCTTGCTTACATAATAGTCCAAGGTCGATGGTCCTGGTCAGGCCACTATGATTTAGTCTGACAGCTCCTTCTCACCTACGGCCTAGCCCTCAACAGGAGGGAAAGACAGGGTGAAGAACACATCTTGACGGTTTTCCTGCCTTGACTTGTTAGTGACAACTATACTTTCGGTCACATTTCTAATGCAAAAACTATGTCCTTGGCCACCGCCCACCCCCTACCAGGTGAAGGAAAGGCTGGGAACTGTCACCCTGGCTGCCACCAGTGCTTTCTTTCCATGACAACTCTCTGCTATAAGGAGAGGTGTATGAATTTTGGTGTTCCTTTAGGTATCCTGTAGCTTTGGATATCTGTTTCCTCTTTTCTTCACAAGCAGGATATTCTTGTACATCCCCTAGGGAGACAATCCAATGTGCCACCTAGTTCGTACATGCAGTGCAAAGACATGATTTCATTACTGTTTAGAGACCCAAATGTGGTTTCTCAGCATTTAGAAAGCTGTGACCCAATAGACAAGTCATGTGCCTCTCATGTAACAGCCAGGATGTGACACAACCTCCAGTGCAGAGAAGAATTGAATGATGGGGGACAAATAGCACTCATTGGTCCACAGTGTTTAAGACCTGATGCTGCAGGCCTTGTGGAGAACCTACCACTGGCGATGAGATATTGCTTTAGTTAAATCCTAATTCTGCTCCCTGGGAGAAATTCTCTTATCTATTGTGCCTGTCCTCACAGAGCTTCTATTCTGGCGGGGGAGACTGACCATAGCAAATATTATTTAAAACCTATAGTATGTAGATACTGATAATTGCTAACTTGATGAATAGAGCTGATGCGGTTCAGGGTTGCATTTTTAGGTAGGATGGCCTGACTTTCAATGTAGCATTTGATAGAAGACTTGGAGGAACTAAGACAGAACCAGAAAGCAATAATGATGCCTGGGGAAGCACATTATTGAGAGGAGCTAGTGTTACTGTGGCTGAGGTGTGGCAGTAATCCTGTGTCCTTGGAGTGGCATGAGTGGGGCAAGAGTCCTAGGAAGCGAAATCCTAGAAACAAGAAGAGGGAATAACATGTAAGGCCTAATTTTTTCTGTTGTATGGACTTCAGGTTTTACTCTGAGTGAGATGGGAATGCATTGGGAAGTTTGGATTAAAGGAACAACATAATCACACTTGTTGTAGCCCACTACAGTACCTCCCCTACATATGAACCTTCATGTTGCAAACTTACAAAGATGTGAAAGTGTCCCTGTATGCCAGTTGTTGTACTGAACTACTGTACTCTTCAAGGTACTGTGCTGTAAGATTAAAACTATTTTCTTTATTTTTCATGTTTGTTTGTTTTTATGTATTATTTGCATGAAAAGTATTATGAACCTATTACAGTACAGTACTATATAACCCATTGTGTTAGTTGCATACCTAGGCTAACTTTGTTGGACTTACAAACAAATTGGACTTACGAACACGCTCTTGGAATGGAACTTGTTCATATGTAGAGGACTTACAGTAGTTGCTGGATTGGAACAGAAGGCAGAAGCAAGGAGAGCAGCTGAGGGGATCCTGTCATGGTCCACAGTGGTCACCAACATGCTGTCCTGAGCATCAACCCCTCTGGACCCAGTGTGCTTTATAATTGTAAGGATTCAGAAAGCTTGATCAATACACTATCTTCCACTTCTAAATTTCAATGGATAAGCACATCTCTGCATGTACATCTATTTATACTACTTTTTACTTCTATATGCAGACTGGTTTATGAAGACGTTTAGCAAAGAAAAGACTAAAATGCTTAGTGCACAGGTGTGCATTGAATCAACGAAATACACTTTGTTTATTGAGTGTACTCATTTTGTTTTTAACAGGAGAAATTTGGACCCTAGGGTAGTTTCAATTTTGACACAGTTAGTTACCTATGAAGTGTGAGTGCTCACCTTAGCACTAAGTTTTCCTGTTACACATAAAAAAGAAAAGTTAATCGACTTGCTGGAAGCAAAACCTATAGCTGTAGATATAGATTGCAAGGAGCATTTCTTTGTCACTTTATTATGTTTATTTTTCCAAATTTTAAAAATTAAGGTATAATTTACATACAGTAAAATTCACCCTTTTAGTACAGAGTTCGGTGAGTTTTGACCAACATGTATATATCTAACTACCACCGCGATAAAGATTTTGAACAGTTCAGTCACCCGACAAAATTCTCTTCTGTGCCCTTGTAGTCAAACTTTCCTCCACCCATAGCCATTTTCAACTGTTGATCTGTTTTCTGTTCCCATAGTTTGCCTTTGCCAGCATGTCATGTAATGGAGTAAGACTGTATTTAACTTGTGGGATCATCTGTTTTTCTTTTCTGTTTATAAGTTTTTGATTAGATTAAACTTCAGTTTCAAGTTCCACAGATTTATGTGCTTTTAAAAACAGACCTTATTAGATCAGTTTTAAGTTCACAGCAAAATTGGGTGGGGGGTATAGAGAATTCCTATACATCCCTGCCCCCCATGCATGCTCAAGCTCCTCCACTGTCAGCGTCCCCCACTAGAGTGGTTCATTTGTCACAGTCCGTACACCTACACTGACACATCATTATCATCCGAAGTTCATGGTTTACATTAGGGTTCACTCTTGGTGTTGTACATTCTGTGGGTTTGGACAAATGCATTATGACATGTATCCACCATTATGGTATCATACAGAATAGTTTCACTTCCCTAAAAATCTTCTGTTCCCTGCCTAATCATCCCTTTACCTCTCCCCCAGCCCCTGACAACCACTATCTTTTTGTCGCCTCCATAGTTTTGCCTTTTCCGGAATGCCATACAGTTGGAATCACGTATAGTATGTATCCTTTTCAGATTGGCTTTTCTCACTTAGTAATAGGCATTTAAGGTTCTTCCATGTCTTTGCATGGCTTTATAGCTCATTTCTTTTTAGTGCTGAGTAATATTCCATTGTCTGGATGTACTACAGTTTATCCATTCACCTCCTGAAAGACATCTTGGTTGCTTCCAAGTTTTGGCAATTATGAATAAAGCTGATATAAACATCCATGTGCAGGTTTTTGTGTGGCTATATGCTTTCAACCCATTTGGGTAAATGTCAAGAGCATGATTACTGGATCATGTGGTAAGAATATGCTTAATTTTTTTTAAAGAAACAGGAAGACTGTTTTCCAAGATAGTTGTACTCTTTTGCATTCCCACTAACAATGAATGAGAGTTCTTGTTGCTCCATATCCTCACCAGCATTTGGTGCTGTCAGTGTTTTAGATTTTGTTCATTCTAATAAGTGTGTATCTCATTGCTGTTTTAAACTTGCGATTCCCTAGTGACATATGACTTGAACATCTCTTCATAAGCTTTTGTACCTTAACCTTGTATCCTGTAACTTTGTTATAATGGCTTATTTGTTCTAGAAGTTTTTATTTCATTGATTCTTTTGGATTTTTTATATAAGCTATCATATTATCTCTGAACAAAAACAATTCTATTTATTCCTTCTCAATATCTATGCAGTTTAATTCCTTTTCTTGTCTCCTTGACTTATCTATGACTTCCAGTATGATGTTGAAAAGCAGTGGTAATAGGGGATATCCTAGTGCTGTAGCCTATCTCAGTGGGAAAGCTCTGAGTTTCTCACCATTAAGTGTAATGCTAGCTATAGTTTTTTTTTGTAGAGGTTCTTTATATATCTGAGAAAGGTCCCCTCTATTTCTAGTTTGATAAAAATTTTTTTATGGATGGTTGTTGGATTTTGTCAAATACTTTTTCTGCATCTATAAATATGATCATGTGACTGTTCTTCTTTAGCTTATTGATGATGTGGATTACATTAATTGTTTTTAAATGTTGAACCAGCCTTGCATACCTGGAATAAATCCCATTTTGTTGTGGTGTATAATTATTTTTGAGTTTATTTATTTTTATTTTATTTTATTTTTATTGCAGTAGAGTTGATTTTCAGTGTTGTTAGTTTCAGGTGTACAGCAAAGTTATTCAGGTATCTATTTATCTAACTATCTATCTTCTTTTTCAGATTCCTTTCCCTTGTAGGTTATTACAAAATATTGAGTATAGTTCTCTGTGCTGTACAGTAGGTCCTTGTTTGTTATGTGCTTTTTACATAGTCGTGTGTATATGTTAATCCCAAGCTCCTAATTTATCTCCCCCTTTCCCTTTTGGTAACCACCTTGTTGGATTTGATTTTCTAATATTTGGAAGATTTTGCTTCTGTGTTCGTGGGTGATACTAATCTGCAGTTTTCTTTTCCAGTAATGTCTTTGTCTGGTTTTCATATTAAGATAATACCAGCATCATAGAGAGAGTGAGGAAGCATTCCATCTGCCTCTATTTTCTCTAAGAGACTGCAGAGAATTGGTATAGTTTCTTCCTTAAATGTTTGGTAGAATTCACCAGTGAACCCACATGGGCTTAGTGTTTCAATTCTTAAAATAGATATAAGCTTATTCAAATAGTCTGTTTCTTTCTGTATGAGTTTTAGCAGGCTTTATCTCAAGCATTTGGTCCATTCCATCTAGGTTATCAAATTTGTGGGCACAGAGTTGTATCATTGTTGTCAACTTTATGTAATTGCTTTAAAGTTATCTATATTCAGTTTACTTACAATAAAATGATAACAAATAGGAGAATTATAAATTGTCTATAAGCCCTTATTTTATCCCTAAATATTTTACTTTCAGACTAAGAGGACTGGATCGTGGATTTTAATTTGATAGTGATTTTTTCACTAGGCTGAGAATTACTGTTTTGATTTAGAAAATTCTCTTGTTAAATAATCTTAGCTACAAGGCATTGGTAAGTGTGAATAGAGGCCCATTTATGTTTTACCTTGAAATTAACTGGAATGTTTTAATTTATTAAAAATTCTTAGAATACCCATTTGTTTTCCTAATATTCAGAGAATTCAGGTAACTTTTACCATGCTACCAATTGAACCAAGAGAAGTTTGATTTTAGCATAATTTCTTTCTCTTTGACTTCCTGTATTAAAATAGTAAGTGGAGGTGCCATTCAAAGAGGCCTCAAGGTGCATGGCACCCCTGGGACATATGCCATGTGGTGGCCTTTCTTGAGAAATAAAATGTGGTTATATATCGACAAAGTATTCAATTAATTCTATCTTCCCCTGAACTACGGGCAGTATTGTGAGGGTAAAAAGGAAGAGAAAGTGTTGGAGAATCATTGTGGATTGTGTTCCATTTGTGAGTATTGGAATCCTACAAAAAGAATGTTTCACTAAATAAGTTTGGAGTTTGTCTTCAACATTTTATTTATTTATTTCATCTTTTTCAGGCAATCCCTGGGAAGGTAAATGGTGTTGATTTAATTATCTTTTAAGCTGCTCTAGACTATAAATATAGGCATCCTTATTTCTTTGAGTGAATGATTGAACAGTTCTATTAATGAAACTATCAGATTTAGAGAGTTTATTGATTTCAAGTCTTGGAACAAGAATGGTGAGTGCACTGGTTTGGTAGTACTTTAGTTCATTTAGATTAAAAATTTGTAGCGATAGTAGACATTGAGGTTCTGCCTTTGAATTAAAGACTACAGTAGCTAAGTAATTTAACAAAAACCCTGATCTTTCCCTTCATGAAGTTTGGAAGACAATGTTAGAAGATCAATCTGTGCATGTGATTACTAAACACATATATAGAGGCTTTATTGACATCAAGTCTATGATACGAGTATGTCTAGCTTGTTATAATTTGGGTCTTGAGAAATTGTGCCTTGCAGTGATTCACTCCTTCACTTGAATCATCTTGATAATATTTTACTCAGCCTAATAAAATTGGTATATTCTCAAGTTAGATTTAAAATTGATCATCCAACCATCATTAGTAGAAAGAATTGATGAATTAAAAAAAAATCAAACAACCTATATTGACTTTCTACAAAAAGCAGGGAACTATTGTCAGAATCCTCTAGCTTTGCTGAAAATCAGGTTACCTTTACAAACGATTCTGAAAGATTCAAAGTTGAATTAAATTAGAATTGCTAATTTGCATCCAAAACGGAAATGACTTCTGACTTGGCAGTGCTGGACACCTGGCTCATGTTTTTAGGAAACATACCAAGTCAAACCAACTGGATATGGGGCAGAACAAAATGCTGTGCTGGAGAAGACCCAACTAGAATGAGTGTTATCAGTCTTTAACTTATGGAGCACTGATGGTCTGAATTCCTCTAAGCCCTGGAAGAATGTTTAGCCATTTTAAAACTGCCTACGTGCCAGCAGGCTTCAGTGGTCCAACCGGCAGACTTGAACACTTCGGTTGATTGGTGTATAAGCCTGCAGGTCCACAACAACTTCAGGGACCACCTTAGGAGCTAGTAAAGAAAGAAAGTGCAGTCAGTGTACAGATATTCTGAGAAGCATGGAGGGGTCAAGAAGAGGTTCTCTGCTGGTGTTGGTCATTTTTAATAACTTGGGAAACTCCTACATATATAAGGAGGGGTTTGGGATTTTTATCAGAAATTTAAACTTCTTCAGGAAAAACACAATTGTTTTGTTTGAAATAAGTGTCCCTTGAGAAGATAATGCAAACACGGATTTACCTCACAAAACTGTGATTTAGTTTAGGAAAATAATAGTCATTTCAAGATGAAAGCACAATTCCTGTACTTGCCATTGGCTCAGGCTTCATGGTTGATACAGTGGCTTATTTCTGATCCCAAATGTTGCCTTTGGGTATCTGTTGGGTAGAGCCCACATCAGGAGACAACATATATGTGAGAGGAAATATTGTTTTTTGATGTGTCGTATAAGGAAACACTGGAGAAGATGTGAACAGAATTTTCAGCGCAGGGAAAAACACTTAACTGGAGGCTGAGAAAGCCCTAGCTGTAACATCAAACTCTTCTATTTACTTGTTTCTTGGGCTAATTTAATATAACCTACATCACCTTATTTGCCCAGTTTTGGCTCCAACTCACTCTTCAAGGCTGAGTTTATTGTATTTGAGATGGTCTGAAAATGTGATACTTTCTTAATTATGACATGACATTCCTGGCAGAGAAGAACCAAGAAAATGGAAATCCTTTGCTGACCTTGGGGTATTTGTTTTTCTTGTGTGAAAGTTAGTGCCTTGCAATGGAGCAGAACAGTAATCTCAATCTGAGGTGACAATATTATAACAGAATGTAAAACAATCACTTAATCCACCTAAGACAGCAGTTTATTGGTTTAACTCTGTTACCAATTGCCAGTAATTTTTGTTTGCTCCCAGAGTGATACGGTATATCAGTTTCCAAGCTAATACTTTTTTAAGGAAAAAGGTATTTCATTTAAATAAAAACTGCTATATTAAGACCCCATGAACAGTGGCACGAAATCCATTAATTTTGGATTTCTGAAGAACTGGTTTCAGACTGAGCAGAAGGTTATTTGCCAATCTTTCTTCCTAGTATAAATAAATGCCCTTAACAGAATGCATGATATATGATTATGAAAGCTTCATGACAACTAGTACTGCCATGGATGCCATGTTACTGTTTAAGGGTTCTTTTAAGGTAGGCATGCCCCACTCAACACAGTTGGGAATATGTCCTATGTTGGAAAAAATTTCCTGTGTGTAATTTGTGGAAGAATACCCCAAATCAATTAATTAAGAAGAATATAGAAATATAAAGGGACGTATATAGAATATACACATAAACATCTAGCATTAGTTCTGTCTTTTGATGTGAAATATAAGGAACCTGCCAGGTAATTTTGTTCCCAGGTGTTCAATTCTCTTTTTGTTGTATTCTATTTCCTTTATGCTCTTGGGTTCCAGTTTGGGTCCTTTTACAGTAATTAAAAAATTCCAATGTAACATAAAGATCTATGCTGGGATAGGTGTTTGGTGTGACTTGAAGAACCTATATGCATTTTTAGTAGAATTCAGTGGTCTTCTATACTAACGGTTGTTACATATCCACATGGGAACATGTGTGTGAAATATGAAGAAGCTTATTTCCTAAAAAGACAATAAATCCCAATCTTTTGAGCAGAAGGAGGTTAAAATTTATTAAGCTCATATTATGGGCACTTAGTAAGAGGGGTACCATCGAAGGATGAGCTACCTCTTCATGTAACTTCAGGATCCCCTGCAATGTGCTCTTGGGCACTCCTTTGTCTTACTGAGGTGCACAGTAGTGCTGTTTCCTGGTTGCCAACAATCCACAATGATTTTCCAGAATTTTGTTACTTTCTGCAAATATCTAATGGATGAATTAGACAGTTATGTGATAGAAAGCATGACCCTGTACTTTTCAAGTATTTCAATGGGACACTTCTATCTACAAATATCCCAGGGATGTACCACTGCTTTTGCTTTACTATTTTGGTCAGTGGAGTTAATCCCAGGGGCTTCTACTTGCTCTTTTTACCATAAGAGTCTTCATTTCACAGGTCAGGGAGCCCAGCTGGGAATTCTTCCAGCTACTGAGTATATCTATTTCAGCTCTACCTTAAGAATAGTCATATAATCACAGTAGGTCTGTGTACTCACTGGTCCTACTAGGAGAAGAACTTGAGCCAAACCCAATTATTTTCTGATTTCCTTAAACTCCCAGGCTGACAGATGGAATATAGTAATATTTTGGATTACCAGGAATTTGGGTAAACTCCCAGCACCACCTTAGAGCCTACATCTAATAATCTTCAGGAACGTTTAGTTATTTCCCTTTCCCTTTTTTACAAGGTTATTTCACCTTGGGAAATGGGAAGCCATGAAGGAAGATTTATGGAGTATACTTGCAGTTTGGCAAGATTTTCCTTAAGGGAAACTAATACCCTCTTAATTCAAGGGACATTGGGTTGTGAAGCGTGCAATAGGCTTTGATTCTTCCTGTCGTACTCAAGCCAGATGTTGGCTCTGCAGTCTTAGATTTTTTCTGATTATCTCGATCAAGATATGTTTTTAAATGGTGACAATATATTTCATCACTAGGGATACCATGAGCAATTTTCCACTGTTGAGGATCTCTGATAGAAGCCTTCTGTTGTTTTACCAGCCCTGGTGTCTTATGACAAATGACCTGTCTTATTTCTGGCATTTAGGTGATACCGGGTGGCCTCTATTCTTCTGAAAGCTCATCATTTCCTTTAAAATCAGAGAAACTTTTCCCTCAAAAGGTCAGGGTAATCTCAAAGGAATGTGAGACTTCCAAGGTTCCAGATTCACACAAATGCATGAAATGCTCCTTTCCAGTTCTTAGAATATTATTCCATCCCAATCAATACACTAATTTGTGTATAAGAATACTGGATATCCTATAAATTCAAATATTATAATTCTTTCAATGTTAAAGTTTGAGCATGATTTGAATGTATATAAGCCTTACCAATAAGATATTATTTAGGCTTCGCAGAGAAATTTCTTTATTCTCTGACTTTCCTTTGATCTGAAAGTTTAAAGCTCTATGTGTGCTGGAACCTGGAACCATCCTATCCAATGTGGGGTGAGGGAGTTGGAACCTCAATATTCCCATCTGATGTGGGGTGAAAATGCTGAGGACAGAAGCTTTCCATCCAATGTAGGGGCAAGGGTACGAGAACCCCAACATTCCAGCTTGATGTGGTGTGATGGTGCTGGAACTGTAACATTCCCATCCAAGATGGGGTGAGGTGCTAGAACCCCAACACTCCCACCTGATGGGGGGCACAGGGAGCTAGAACCCCAGCATTTCCACCAGATATTGGTCTCTGTCAATAATAATTGTTGCTCTGGGCTTGAAACCGGGCAGGACTCTGTGGGGCTCCTGGACACAAAAGCCTTTTTGTGTCTCTTTCCCTGAGTTTCAGGGAAGGGATGGGATGCAGAGACAAGGGAGGAGCAGTCAAGAAACAATAGTGCAGCCTTGAGGCAGGGTCCTGGGCCCCCTTCAAGGGATATAAGTAACAATATCTTTGAGCTCTTCTGCAGAACTAAAACCCTCACCAGATGGAAGATGTTAACTACTAGATGAAGCACTCTTCATTCCAGAGAAGGTCACAGTTTGCCCGTCACCACCTGATGCCAGGGGATCTCTGGGTTGAAGGAATTCGGGTCCTGCATGCACCCTGATCCTTATCAGCAACCCCACCCCCTTGACTGTAAAATTCCTCACAAAGCCCCCCAGTTTGGGACACACAGTCTTGAAGGCATTAGCCTGCTGTGGCCCCCTTTTCCTGGCGAAGCAATAACGCTGTTCTTTTCTACCCCAAACATGTCTCTGAGATTTGATTCGGTGTCAGGGTACAGAGGCTGGATTGGGCTTCAGGCTCCCTTCCCAGGTCCTCAAGGATTTCCCAGTTTCAGTCTCTCCTAACTCAGCCTTTCCTCCTCTCCTTTTGCACAGTGAGACCTCTCTGGGACCCCAAGGCTGCCCTTGCCTGTCTGGCTCCCTTTCCCTTTTTTCTTATCATAGATGCTCCCCAGCAAATCTCTCCCACTGTGACAGCAGGCAGGTAGCTAGGTATGAGTAGAGACATGGGGACAGGGGCCAGGTGGCAGGAAATCACTCATCTTGCAAACAGTGGGGGTCCATAGGCAGGCAAAGAAAAGCAGGAACCTCCAGGCTGACAGGAAACCACACATTCTGGGTGATAAGTGTCCGAGGAACGATAAAGAAAAGTGGGGAAAGGCAGGAATCCCCTGCGCCTGAATGTAACCTGCTGCTCATTATGCTCTCATTACAATAAAAGTAGCCTTACAGATAAGACATGCCCATCATGTACCGACACCATGACACGTCTGATCTAAGCTAAATAAGGACAAAAATCCCTCCTCCCCTCGGGAAAATGGAGCTGGGATGAAAATCAGGGAATATGACCCCCAAACTCCTTCCCCAGTGAACTTTACACCCCTTCATTTGCATGCCCCTCATCACTAGCTTGCCCAAGAAACCCAGGGCAGCAGCTCCTGACCCGTTCTGCCTGCTCTCCCTCTGAGAGCGTATCCTTGCTTAAATAAACTCTCACTTTGCTTTCCTAACCTCTCTGCTTTGTCTCCGAATTCTTTCACGATGAAGAAAGAACCTTAAATTCACCGGGAACTGACATTTGCTATGCAGCATAGTTGCATCAATTAATAATTATTATCCTCCTACCTTTCTGAAGATACGAAGAAACACAATGGTGCTTTAAAAATTCCATTTATGGTGCTTTTTATTTGTCTTCAGTGTCTTTCTTTCTCTGTTCATAGTCAAGAGTAAATCCCTAAAAAGACCACTGAAAGCTTGGTGTGCCAGGCAAGCCTTGTTGAGGGGATGGCTCGCATTTAGAGTCATCAAGTGGCAAAGCAGCTCTCTTGCTGGGTGGGCAGGGTGTGGAACACACGCTGTATGTGGGAGGGATATGTGGCTATTAAGTTTCTCCAAAGAGGATCCTACAATATCCTGTCAGTGGGTGACATGAAACAGGCAGCTAGCCTTCTGGGAGTTTGTCAGGGAAGGATTTCTAAGTCAACACAGTCCAATTACAGAATTTAATCTCCCTGTTTTCAACCTCTCATCTTAGCCCAGGTCTCTGCCGTTTCTCATTTCTCAAATCCATGTTCCCCCCAGGTCGAGTTTTTACAGAAAAGAAACTTTCAGTCTCGTGGATTGGAGGTTGGTGGTGCTGGTGTGTGTAGAAGGAGCGGGGGTCCATCACCTCTGTGTGGACACCTCTGCCCACCCCCAGCTCCCTCACGCCAGGGCCTTGCGCTTTCTCTGAGACATCCTGGAAGTCTCTGGAAGTCTCAGCCAGCTGCTGGTCTCCAGCCCCTCACCTGCCGACCGCCTTGTGCAAATCCAGTAACCACTCTCTTTGTTTCTGCTCTAGTGTTCTTTGTTGCTTGGGTTCACACCTCTTTTACTCTGTCACTGTAATATTTGTAAAGTTTAGGAGGGAGGAGGGCAAATACGTGTGTTCCATCCATTGTTTTAAACTGGAGCCTCATAGTTAATTTCCACCAGTGCTTTTCAGTCTTTTTTCTCCCTCGTCGTCCTCATCATCATTACTAAAACCACATTGTGGCTTTACATCATGCACTGCACTGTGCTCTAAATAGGTGTTTGTCTTATACACACTTCTAAACTGTTCTTCGGGTAGCCAGGGACCAGATTTTGTAGTTTTAACTCTGCATAGAGCATTCACTTAGCAGAGGAGCAGTAACAATTTTGTAAACAAAGATAGTAACTTTGTTACTCTGAGTAACAACGCTGGATGACTCTGAGTGTATGCTGCAGTTCTGCTGAGAATGTTACCTTTTGAATCAGGTGCTTAAGTTCCTGTATGTTAATTGTTATATGATATACATGAGTGTATACACTCAGTTGTGTATGTATAGATATAGAAATAGATACACACATGCATACAAATATGTGAGTGTGGATGTGTGTGTGTGTGCGCGCAAGAGAGAGAGAGAAAGAGAGGGAAAGAGACTGAGAAAAAGAGAGAGGTATTAGTACAGGTAATATTCTAGTGATATTCTGGTTTATTCTGACTCAGTTAATTTGACTTTGATTTTAAAGCCATATAGTACTTACATAGATCATATGCATGCATAATCTTATTCTTGAATATTTGAATATGACTTCATCAGAAGTTTATAAAGTTTAAAGTTTAGTTTAAGAGTGCTGGGAATGGGAGGGTTTTCTATGAATAAAATTTCATGTTTCCAAATCTTAAATGGGCAGTGGGAACTTTTTTCATTGAATATATATCATCATTTTCAATTTACTTTTAGGGAGAGGTTTTCTCCTCCTCCTTCCCTCCAGGACAATGTCTCTAGCATTCTACAAATAGACATCTCTTATAAAAAGGTTCTTACTAGGGGCAATTTTAATTTATCCTTTTTTAGTAAACATGCATTATTTGATCAGTACAATATAGCACAGCTAGGATATGCACAAATATCTCTTGGTGCTTATTTTCATCCAATTTGATTTCTCAAACTTCTTATGGTAAATTTATTGAAAATCTGGTCACATACAATACCTATTTCTAAATTTGTAATACCCTAAATATTATATGGCACTTAATATTTTTTGCAAGACTAAAATTTTCAGTTTCTAATACAGTAACCCATTTGAGAAGTGTTCCGAATGCAGAAACTCTCAGCCTCTCTCTGATGCTTAATGCTGTGAGACATTTTTCTGTAATCTCAATATCAGAGGTACAATTTAAACTTGCATAGAGGTTAATATTATAGTGCTCTTGGGCCATGGAACTGACAGCTTCTCGTGCCCTTGAATTCTGATTTTTCTTCACCAGGACCCTACATTTTCGTTAAGAGCTGATACATATTTTAAAGATGTAAGTGAGTAGCCTCAGGCAGTTGTAGAGAAAAATGGTTCTTTTCTGATTTCATCTTGTCTTCCCGTTCATTTCTACAAAGTTTACCCTCCAGTCTAAGCATAATTCTGCCACAGAGAAAAGCAGAGTGCAACGTGAAGTCCAATAGTCATGTTCTTTTTCTAAGGTGACATAGAAGCTATATTGGATTGGTTAAAATTTTTTAGAGAAAGGTCGTTCTCAGCTGAATTATTTCAACAGTTTATGTGGACAATAAAAACTATAATTCAATGTAAAGATGGGGAACCATTCATATAGCATTATATGTAATCCTGTACAAACACACCCAACTTACATTCCTATCCTCAGACCCCCTTTTGCTGTATAAATTTATTCCATTTCCCTTCTGACTCACTGTTAAAATACTTTACAACTTTATTCTATTTTTTCAGATTTTGACTTAAAGTATATAGTATTTTTCCAGTTTCATTGAGAAATAATTGACATACATTACAGTATAAATTTAACATTTACAGCATGATGGTTTGATTTACATATATTATGAAATGATGACCACAGTAGGCCCATCTAATATCCATATTCTCATATAGATACAATAAAAAAGAAAAGAAAAAAGAAAGGAAAAAATCTCTCCTTGTGATGAGAACTCATAGGATTTACTCTCTCCACAGCTTTGCTAAAGTTCACAGAGCAGTGTTAGCTATTGTCATTATGTTGTACATGACATCCCTAGTACTTATTTATCTTATAACTGGAACTTTGTATCTTTTGACCACCTTTCTCTAATTTCCTCTCCCTCCACCCTGTGCCACTGGTAACCACAAGTCTGAGCTCTTTTTCTATGAGTTTGTTTTCTTAATTTTTTTCTGTTTGTTTTAGATTCCACATATAAATGA
Organism: Hyperoodon ampullatus; assembly: GCF_949752795.1. Taxonomy (NCBI): domain Eukaryota; kingdom Metazoa; phylum Chordata; class Mammalia; order Artiodactyla; family Ziphiidae; genus Hyperoodon; species Hyperoodon ampullatus. The sequence continues at coordinate 85,758,054 of NC_136925.1, read as the reverse complement.
GATCATGCACTGTTTGTCTTTCTCTGACTTCTTTCACTTGGCATAATGCCTTCAAGGTCCATCCATCTGTCACAATGCTAAGAATTCCTCATTTTTCTATGGCTGAATAACATTCCATTGTACCTACGTACCACAACTTCTTCATTCATCTGTTGATGGGTATCTAGATTGTTTCCATGTCTTGGCTATTGTAAATAATCCTGGGGGTGCAGATATCTTTTCAAGTTAGTGTTTTTATTTCTTTTGGGTATTTTCCCAGAAATGGAATTTTTGGTAGTTCTAGTTTTAATTTTTTGAAGATTCTCAATACTGATTTCCATAGTGACTGTACCAATATACAATCCCACCAACAGTGTAGAAGTGTTCCCTTTTCTCCACATCCAAGCCAACATTTGTTATTTCTCATCTTTTTGATAATGGCCATTCTAACAGGTGTGAGATGATATCTCATTTTGGCTTTACTTTGCATTTCCCTAATGACTATTGATGTTGAGCATCATTTATGTACCTTTGGCCCTTCCTATATCTTTGAAGGAATACCTGTTCAGGTCTTTTGCCCATATTTAATTAGGTTATTTGGTGGTTTTGTTTGCTATTGAGTTGTATGGGGGTTTAAAAATACATTTTGGATATTAACCTCTTATCAGATATACAGTTTGAAAATATTTTTTCCCAAGCTGTAGGTTGTCTTTTCACTTTACTGATGTATTCTTTTGTTGTGCAGAAGTTTTCTAGTTTGATATTGTCCCACTTGTTTATTTTTGATTTTGTTGCTTATTGTTTAGGTGTCATGTCCAAAATAATTATAACCAAAGCCTATGTCTGGTAATTAATCCTCTGAGAATACTAAATTTATCAAAAGGTCACAGCTGCAATTTGACTGGGCATGGAGTTCTGTATAAATCAGAGAGGTAACAGAGTCTAGATTACAGAGACTTGTTGAGTGGCATTGTTATTAGCATTGCTATGTTTAGCAAATAAAAATATAGGATACCTAGGCAAATTTGAATTTCAGACAAACAGCAAATAGTTGTTGAGTCCAAGTTATCCAATTTAGTATTTGGAATACAGTTACCAAAATTCACCCTCTATGCACCACGGCTGGATTAAATCTTGGAGACAGAGTTTTGAGTGAAGTAGAAAGAAATAGCTTTATTGCTCTGCCAGGAAAAGGGGGCCACAGCAGGCTAATGTCCTCAAAATTCTGTGTGCTGTCCTGGAGTGGGTAGTGAGGAGTCTTACAGTGTTCAAGGAGCAGGACGTGGTCAGCTCGTGGACATTCTTCTGATTGGTTGGAGGTGAGGTAATTGCAAGTCAGCATCATCAACCTTCTAGTTCCAACCAGTCTGGGGTCTCCGTGCTTTTGGGCAGCATAGAGGTAATTTCTTCCACCTGGTGCGGGTTTCAGTATCTGCAAAACACCTCAAAGGTCATGGCTTAGAATATTATCTATAGCCTTTGAGGAGGAATTAAACGTCCTTGACTTTGTTTAATGGCTAAAGTATTATTATTTTGTCTTGCTTGATTGTTTTCCTTTCTTTCAGCATTTTCTGATTAAATTTATTCTTTGACTAAAGTTTTTCTGTAGACAAAAGGCAGGTGGAGGACATGGGTGGAGGTCTATTCTGGGAAGGCCTCATAGGGTCCTGTTCGTTATGATACTTACACTAAAAATATGAATGCTAAACATATATAATTTATGTACTCTTATACTTATCCCCTTGACTGTGACTGCTTCTTATGATGATGTTTTTGACGACCTTAACAGTTTTGAATAGTACTGGTCAAATATTTTGTAGAATGTCCCCCGATTGGGCTTTGTCTCATGTTTTTCTCATGATTAGACTGGAGTTTTGTGTCTTTGGGAGGAAGACCTCAGAGGTAGAGCCTAATTCTCATCACAACGTATTAGCATGCCATCACTATTGGTGTTGACCATGATAACTTAATTGAGGTAAATGTTCTTTTAAAATTTATAATCTATGTTGATCATTTTTAAAATAAAAATTGTCCTGGCATACTGCTTTTCAAATTAATTAACATACATATTGCTTAATACCATTTATCAAAGGAGCTAGAGGCTAACAGATCCAGAGACAGGGCAATATCCCCGGTCAGACAGATGGGAAGTCAGTCAAGAATTCAGTACCTTGGCTTCTTTTCTGCTACTCTGGGAAAAATGAAGTAACTGAGTAAAGACCCTAGGCTGCCAGGTCCACTAAGCAGGAAATGAGGGACATGACACAAAAAGGGAGTTGGATACACATTTCTTTGGATCAGAAGGTGATCCTTGTTTATATAACCAATCAAGTGTATAGATGCAGGGAGATGAGACCAAGAGATACTTCTGCTCAGCAGCAGAGGTGGGTAACTAACCATTTCTGGCTCTTTCTTACCCAGGGTAATAGATAGTCATAAAAGCTTGTACTTATCCAGTACTACTACATGTGATTGGGAATAGAAAAATGGTAACACTGGCCAGACTCTTACAGGTGCCAGTTCTATGAGTTGGTCCTCTTTCTAAATCTGAGGTCTTACATCAGGTTGTACCTTGGCTCTGTGTACAAAAAAAAAAAAAAAAAAAAAAAAAATTATGGCTAATGAAAAGAAAGCAGAGTGGTTAGTCAAGGAAATGGAGTCAAGGAAATGGAGCCAATAAATGGATAATGGATAATGCAACAACAACAAAAAAAAAAAAAAAGAAAGAAAAAAGAATATCTAATAGTAACCAGTACTTACTGAGAGTCTGAGAGCAACAAACTAAACACACGGTTTAGCTGTATTACAGATGCCCTTAAGAGAGAAGCCAGCTGTTTGTCTGCAGAATTCCTCCTTTGTTTGAAGAGGAAGGCCCAGGATAGAGTCCAGCACATTTAGAGGATGTTTCATCCAGATATGCCTTGATGATGCCAGGAACACCTTGTAGATGAACACTTACTTGGTCTAATTATAACGTTACTTTGTCTTTTGGTTCCTCTTCTAAAGCTGCATCTCTTATAGAAGACCCGTCCCAGATTTAGCCATGCCCGGTGTCTCTCTCTCTGTCTCACACATACACACACACACATGCATTACTGAAATATTTTAAAGCAAATTTCCAGATTATTTATAATTTTGATGCTATATGATTAGTACGTACCTCTTAAAAATATGAACCTTTTCTTACTGAGCCATAATGCTTTTATCACACTTATCAAAAATAACAATAATTCCTGGTAACATTTAGTATTCATTTCACACTTGAGTTTCTCTGATTATCTCAGAAATAGGATATTACAATTGGTTTATTTGAAGCAGAATTCAGAAAGTTCATCCATTACATGTGTTTGTTCAATCTCTTAGGTCTTTTTAAATACAATACAATCACCCCATCATTTTTGTTTTCACGCCATTGACTTGAAGTAACTGGGTCAATTACCTTGTAGAAAGTGACAGTTTCTTGATTTATTGATAACTTCATGTAGTCATTTAACGTGATCCTCCATCTTCTGGATTGCCTGTAAACTTAAAGCAAGCTCTAAGGGATTTGTTAGATTAAAAGTTAACTTATCAGAGGTCAGAACCCCTCTTGGGTGGTGCTGTATACTTTGATAGCATCACAGCCTGCCTGGTGTCCCACTCTTACTGATGCCAAGATGAACCATTGTGTTCGGTGGTGGCAGCCTAAACCTTCCGTGGAAAAGTTTGCCTTCTTTTATCAGGTGATGATCTTTGCCTGAATTAATTATTTTATTTAAATCTTGCAAAATGGTTAATTTTTTAGACTTTTTATTTTATACTGGAATATAGTTGATTAACAATGTTGTGATAGTTTCAAGTGCACAGCAAAGCGACTCAGCCATACATATAGATGTATCCATTCTCTCCCAAACTCCCCTCCCATCCAGGTGCCACATAACGTTGAACAGAGTTCCCTGTGTTATACAGTAGGTCCTTGTTTTTTATCCAACAAAATGGTTATTTCTTTATTTTCTCATTTCTGTAGTTATTAGTTGGAATTTTTCTCTAAAAATATCTCTCATGAGCTAGAATTCTTTGATTACATTGAAGTACATTTCATACAAGAATGACAGAAATATGTTTAATTCATTTCCTTTTTCTGGCAGCTGTCAGAGTGAGAAGCTGGTGCCTCTAGCAGCACTGTGATTCCCAGCCCACATTCCCGTAGGGTTAGCATTTCAGCACAAGCTCCTCTCAGCTCCTACCAACAGATACTGCAGCTCTTTGCCTGACAACTTTCTCTGGTGACCAGACCTCACTTTGCCTGTAACCATAGCAGACCAGAGGGAATTAATGCTGCCAACCCCCTTCCTCCTTTCTGCTTTAACCAATACCTGACAGGAATACGTGAAAAAAAGACCCAAGATCCTTCTCTCCCAGGTGAGATATCTCTGACATGTTTGTTCTACACTGGCTTCCAGAATCCTCCATGAGGATCAAGCCCCAGTTCAGCACTGTGACAATTAGCTAATAACAAGCACTCTACACACTTTCTCAAGCTTTCCTCCTTTTTCCATCTTACATCCCCACTCTTTGGCTGGTGTTTCCAGGATTATTTTCCAAATCAACTGCATACACACAAATCCTTGTTCCAGGGTCTCTTTTGTGCAAGACCCAAACTAGAATGATGTTCTAGTGTCTGTCATCAGCAAACAGTGCCTTTGGTGCTTCCTCCACTGTTTTTCTTTTTTCTTCTCTCTAGCTTTTTCTCTCTTACTCCCCTTTAAGTAATAACATTCCATTTATGGATTTTATATATTCATTGTGTTTCAGTGTATTACAGTCATTTTGAAAATACTCAAATTGTCACATTTTCAGTCATTGGCAGCCTTTCCCATGGTATGTCTTTAGTCCTTTCCTTGAACTTTTTTTTTTAAGATTTTATTTTCTATAGAAATTTTAGGTTCATAGCAAACTTGAGCGGAAAGTACAGGGAGTTCCCTGTCCCACCCCAGGACACACACAACCTTCCCTGCCATGCCCAAATGGTATGTTTGTCACAAAAGATGACTCAGCATTGACACATAGTTATCACCCAAAGTCTCTGCTTTACATTAGAGCTCATTCCTTGTTTTGTACATTCTATGGGCTTGGACAAAGGTATAACAACATGTATTAACCATGATTGTATCATACAGAATAGTTTCACTGCCTTAAAACTCCTCTGTGCTCCACCTATTCATCTCCTCCTTCTTAGCGCCTGACAACCACTGATCTTTTTACTCTCTCCATAGTTTTGCCTTTTTCAGAACATCATGTAGTTGGAACCATATAGTAGCTAACTTTTTCAGACTAGCTTCTTTCACTTAGTCATATACATTTAAGTCTCCTCCACATCTTTTCATGGTTTCATGGCTCATTTCTCTTAGTGTTGAAGAATATTCCACTGTCTGGATGGACCATAATTTGTTTATCCATTTACCCACTGAAAGATGTTTTGTTTGCTCCAGGTCTGGGCAATTATGAATAAAGTTGTTCTAAGCATTTGTGCGCAGGTTTTTGGGTGGACACAAGTTTTCAGTTCATGAGTAAATACCAAGGAGCATGATTGTTGGATCGTATGGGAAAAGTATGCTTGATTTTGTAAGAACTGGTAAACCATCTTCCAAAGTGGCTGCACACTCTAACATTGTTAGAAATACCTATTTTACTTGACAGACTTGAATCAGGTTGATGAAATAAGATTTACTTTGTATTTTAAGGCTTCATATTTTTACACCCTTTTAATAGAAAATTTACTTTGTTCTACAACTGTGGAGAATACAACCTAATTGTACATAAAAAAGACAATTCACTGCTCTCCACATCATGTTTATCAAATTAGTCCCTGAGACTAAAAATGAAAAGATATACAGTTTGCAGATAGAATAAGAAAATGTCTATGAAGCCATAGTGAGAAATACTGTAAGTAGTGCAAAAAAATAGGAATGTTGTTGATGTGTGGTGTATAATCACATAAGAGTCTTGCCTGTGGTCATGACACTTTGTCTCTTTTATCAAATGTACTTATTTCGATTATTTACACTGAGAGAAAAAATAGTGTAAATTAGAATTTGAGGCATGCTTCCCCAATTTGGACATAAAGTTGTTTCACTGCCTTTTGTTGAAGAAACCCTTATTTCCCTATTAATTGTTTGGTTTTTGAATTGAAAATTAGTTTTCCATTTAAATGTTAGTATAGTTGTGGACTGTTGATTCTGTTTCATAATATATTTGTCTACCCTCATTCAAATCCCACACTGTCTCAGTACCTGTCACTTTATAATGTCTTGAAATCAGTTAGTGCAAATCATCCCCTATATTGACTTCTCTAACATATAATCATAGTACATATCTCTCTTGATTTAGGATTTCTTTAATTTTGCTTAACAAAATTCTGTAAGTTTTTCGAAGAGATCTTGAATATCTTTTGATGGATTTATTCTTAATCATTTTAAGTGTTTGGTATTATTATAAATAGTATTGTTTTTAAATTTTATTTTCCAATTGTTCACTGCTTACATGTAAAATTACAACTGACTTTTGTATATTGATCTCGTATTTTGTTACCTTGAAAAATTCACTTACTAGTTTTGTTTTTGTTTTTTTGTAAATTCCTTTGGATATTCTACTTATACATACCATTATCTGTGAATAAAGACCATTTTACTTTTTCCTTTCCAATCTCTATATATTCACGATCAAGATTATCCAAAAGTGGTATGTTTGTGTATTGGGAATAGAAATGCTGTTTGGGTTTGCCCAGAGTGGTTCTACCTCTGTCTCGGAAACTTTACAACTTTGTTTTCCCCATCCAGGAGCCCTTCTATGTAAAAAGAGATATTTCAGTTTTCTACGCGAATATGCTGTGGAAGGGAGAGATTAAGTAAAATGACCAAGTCACATGGTTATTAAATTTCTGAGCTAGGATTGGGAGATCTTTCTGATTTCAAGGCCATTTTGCTTTAGAACCATTATGAATGGTTCTAAAATCACTGAACTTATGATTTGTCTAATAACCATTTTATAAGTTGCCTGCACAACATGCATATTTGTTGTCTTCTATATCATTGATAAAAGTTGAGAAAAGAGAAAGACCTCCTATCCCACAAAGTAATGCATGATATTCAACCAGCTGTATATCCACAAATCCACCCAAGCAACTATCAACATTCCTTCATAGGTCTCATCTTTAAAAATTCCTAGTAAAAGCCCTCTGACATGGGTATATAATTAATGAAGGAGATACTGTATAATAAGCACTAGATGGATCCTTAAGTTCCGATTTACAGTGTCAGAGCTGTGCAGATTATGGGGCATGGAGCAGTGATGTCCACATGAGTCTGATAGGCTGTTGAGCAATCTTTGTCCCCTGATTTATTTTTTGATTTATGAAAGGACATTTATCAAATGCCCTTTGGGCATCCACTCAGCAATGAGCATAAATTTAAAATACAATAAATGCTTCTTCTCTATAACTCTTTCTAACATACTGAGAAAAGAAAATGCTACAGGGAAACAATTTAACAGAGGAAATCATATGAGCATTAGACACAGTCATTAAAAGTTGTGTACTGGGAAATATAACTGGATTTCACTGAATATTTAATCAAAATTAATTAAAAAGAAATCTCTCACAGATTCTCATTGACTTTCTCTGTGTATATCTAAATAGTGTTAGATACTGTGGCAAAACAAGACTTCACTGGTATCTCTAAATAATGTCTACCTCACTATTGATATTATACATTTTGTTTCTGAAATATGGGGTTGAATCATATATGCATATAAAATTATAGCTGATGATATAAACTCTGTGTTGTCATGAGACATGCAAATATAAAAATGTTCTTTGTGATTTTACTTTTGCATTTTTAAATTTCCATAGCAGTGACCTATAAATAGCTTTGTACTTCTGAGATTGCACTTGACGGGGAGGAATTGGGGGATGAGGAGGGAGGGGAGAAGGATCAAAACATCGGCTGGACCACTGTCACTCTTCAGGGCCACAAAGAGAGTATGGTGAACCAGTGACCAGTGAGATGTTGGAAAGTGAAATGAAGTAAGAAGAGGTGTGTTAGGAGAGCTCTTGAGTGCCAAGGTTAATGCTTGGTTTCATTTATATCCAGGGTTTCCCTAAATGTAATATAAATAATATAAATAGAGGTAAAGATGACACTGATGTAGAGAGATAGAGATAACTAAATAATATTGTGGGTATTCTTTTACATCTTCCAGTGTCATTGACTCATAAACATTGTTTTCAGTGGTTCAAATCTAGTGAATGTACTATAATTTACTTAACCACGTTTGTGTGAATGGATTTCCACAAATAGAACTGATGTCAGAGCTTCAGCTAGAGACTCTTTATTATGGAAGAGGTAAGAATTTTTTAGAGATCTAATGAGGGAATTGGGAAATAATCATTTGTTTGTCAATTTCTAGCAAAAATAAATCATATTTAAAGGCAGTAGCTAGTGGCCTCTGCCTCTGGAAAGTATATGAGAATTTATTGTTAGAAATATGCATTTTATTGAAAAGAATTGGATCTGGTTGATAGACTTATTTTATATATTAAGAATTTATATTTTTATATCATTTGAGTAAGAAATTTAGGTTTGCTCTAAGATTGTAGGCAAAAAGACACAGCACTGCTTTTTACTATCATGTTTACCAATTTAGTCCCTTGAGGCTAAAAAAATACATATACAGTTTTTAGTAAAGAGAAAATAAGAAAATAATTATAAAATCATTATGAAAAAGTACTGGGTGTGAGGAAAAAAAAAGAATGCAGTTGATGTTTAGTCTAGATTCATACAAGAGTCCTATCTGTGGTCACAATGCTGTGTCTCTTTCTGAAAATATATTTGTTTCAATTGCTTACACTGAGAGAAAAAAAAATAAATTTATTTAAGAACAGTGGTGTCTGGAGACAATTTTTGGTTTTTATAGTTGGAGAGGGCTACTACTAGCATTTAGTAGGTAGAGACCAGGGATGCTGATAACAGCCTACAATGCATAGGACAGCCCACTGCAAACCGTCTCCCCTAACAAAGACCTATCTGATCTGCAGTGTCCGAAGGGCTGAGGTGAGAAGTCCTGATCCAGAGGAAAATGAGCCTTTCCCTAATTTGCCTAAAGTTCTCTTTGGACCAGCTGTGGGCCTCTGGGTCTGGTACTGCCTACTTCATAAATAGAGTCTGAAGGACGTGTAGCAGAGCTCTAACACTTTTTAGCTGTATCAGTACTTCGGAGCATCCTCTGATGCGCAGGCCCTTTGAGCACTTCCATGACAGGCAGTAGCAGGGATAAAGGAGATCTTATTTAGGCCTGCATGTAGGGAAGTTCTCTTCCTTAGTGGTTCTTACTGAGACTGCTTTAAAATATTTGGACAACTAACACTTAACCACATAGTGTTTACTAGTCAGGTCATTTTATTGCTGACATTTTCTTGCTGATGATATTACTGAGAAACAGTTTCATGGGGCCCATCTGCCCCTGGAAAGCATCTTGCTAAGCATAAACTCCCACCTGAAGGAGATGAGTCAGTGTCTCTGTGTGAAAACAGAAATTTCTCCTGAAAATAACAGTTTGCATGGGAATGGAAATATTTCACCTCTTTGAGAGAGAAATGTTAGGAAATCAAGAAAATTTACCACACATTTCTTCAATCTACTTTATAAACTGAGGTTTGCCTTCTTCCAGTTGAAGGATGAATTAATTCTAAGTCCACAGTGTGTCCAGGGACAGGAGATTCATTTCCACAAGGATTCAGTAGCCAGATCTGAATGTGTGTGTGTGTGTGTGTGAGTGTCTGTGTGTGAGAGAGGGCACCTTTTTGTGGTTGCCTGTGTGCACACATGTGAGTGTGTAGTGTAAGAGGTTGCATCAATGTGTGTGCACACACGTGTGAGCATGTGCATGCATAGTGTTATAGACTTCTGCAGAAGTAGCTATCCTTGTATACTAAAGCTGAATGCTTTGTAAAAGCACACGTGGAGAAAATGACAGACAATTCGCTGACAGCAACTTCTCTGTGAGGGAGCATTTCCTTCTTTTGATACAGTACTCTATCATCTCTAGGAATTGGGATGGAACAGAATGGGTCATTGTAAAAGAGAGCACATAGAACTCTTTGATTATGAACAGTGCTATTAGTCACATAATGCTGCTTTTCCGATGGTCTTACATCTAAAGAGCACTTATTAATTGTGTAGCGCTAGGTAGCTGGTAAGCTGTGTGAAAGCAAGGACCCTTCCTTTACATGTCTTTTCTTCTCTGTTTCTTCCTCCTTTGGCACCTAATACAAAAACCAGCACACAAGGGACACTTGAAATGAACTCAGCCCATATTTATTGTCTACTGTACACCAGTCGGTATGCTAAGGACTGGAGTTCCAGTGATGAAAAAGGCTGAACTGCTCTCTGGCATGAAGGTCCGTAAATAAAACATGCAATATGATAACTGCTGCTATTGATATGGACAAAGTCCTGCAGAAAATATTAAGGCAGTTTAGAGTTAAACTTTGAGACGCAATTGGAATTTTTCTTGGAAGGGAAAGAAAGCTAAAGAGGAATTTAAGATAAGAAAGATCATAAGGTAGTTTATAGTGGCAAAAGATAATTTGCTTGTTTGGGAAGAATTTGTTTATTTTTTGGTACATATGTGTCATTGAGAAATGTTTCTTTCTTTCTTTCTCTCTATCTTTCTTCCTCTCTGTCTTAGACTGCTTGAGCTGCCATAACAAAGTATCATGGGCTGGGTGGCTTAATCAACAGAAAGTTATTTCTCACAGTTCTGGAAACTGATGAGAGCTCTCTTCCTGGTTTGCAGACAGCCCCCTTCTCACTTTCTTCACGTGGAAAATGAGAGAGAGAGAGAGAGAGAGAGAGAGAGAGAGAGAGAGAGAGAGAGAGCGCTCTGGTCTCTCTTCCTCTTCTTAAAAGGGCATGAATCCATCATGGGGGCACCACCCTCATGACCTCACCTAATCTTAATTATATCCTAAAATCACCACCTCCAATTACTACCGCTGGAGAATAGGGCTTTAACATACAAATTTTAAAGGGACACAATGTTCAGTCCATAACCTTATCTGTCTATCATTTACCAGTTCATGAATTATCTATACATATTAAGCTGTTTGTGAGCTCATTCTGAAAACGGTAGGGAACAATTTCAGATTTTTATACAGAATGAGGAAGAATTATATGAACAGACCTGTATTTTATAAAAGATATTCTGGTGGTAGTTTGGGAGGATGGGTTGGAAGGACAAAGTTGCTCATTCAATGTGCAGGAGATGATGAGGGTCTGAGTGGCAAAGCAGCAGAGATCTGGAGGGGAGAGAATGGAATAAAGGGAAAATACAGAGATAAGACGAATAAGAGCCACTGATTAAATGAATGTGGAGTGTAAAGGGAGATTGAAAAGTCATGGATATTTCTAGATATGGTAACTGTGCATCTGGTGATGTCACAATGAGACAGTGAACACAGAAGGGAATGTAAAATATTTACAGGCAGAAAAAAGACATAGCCATGGACATTACACTGTGAAAACTGAGCTCGTGAAAGAGCACGGGATTTGAAGTCAGGCAAATTTAGGTGCAAACACAAGCTTTCTCATCATTGGGTGAGTCACTTACCTCTTCACTCTTCTATAAAATTGGGATAATTGGGCATTTTTCTGACCCTGTTGTAAGAATTACAATATATAGCTTATATTGTTTCAGAGTCATTTTCTTTGAAGACCCTGCAGCTGTGCCTGGAACATAATAAACAAACAATTAACGTTATCTATTATTACATAACTTTTTTTTTCACTCATGATAAATACATTAATAAGTAACAGGTATATTGCTCTTGCTCTATAAAAGGCATGTTCTCGTATCTTTCCAAAGAGCAATACACTGAGTTTTCAAGCAACATCCTCTGAATAAAATACTACTATTATTTTTATTTTAGAGATGAAGAAAGTGAGAAAGAAAATCCAGTAAATAAGGCAGAAGAGGGGAAATCACTAAAGGAGTGATTTTCACTAAGGAGTGAAATAGGAGAAGATTATGCAGAAGCAAAGGAGGAAGCATCAGGAAAACATGTGTCAAGTTTCTTGACAGGTGGAAGATGAAGGCAGAGAAGATACCGGGCTGTGTGCTGAGAGAGGGAGTCCCATAGGGATTGGGAAGGAAAGGCAGGTGGTGAAGGGACTGAAACACCGATGGAAAGTAATGGTGTAGAAACAAGCTGGGTCAAGACCAGCTGAGTAGAGAAATGAAGGAGAGAGAAAAATGAGAGCTAGACACAGAGAATGAATGTGGAGGAAATAACAAATTTTCATTTTCCTGTTTAATATCTAAGGTGATCCTGTGACGAATTCTCTTCAGTTATCTTCATTTTATAAATGAGAAAAATGAAACAAATGAGAGACAGCATCTTGCTTAGGGCAACACTGCAAATCCATTTATGGTGGAGTTTCCATTAATATACAGACCTTGAGATTTCTCAGGCCACCCCACTGAGCTCCACATTTTACCACTCTGTCTTTAACTGAAGTAAAAAATAAAAACTTCACAATTTAAGGCAATTATTGCTCATTTAATGCCTGCAGAACCACTTTGTTAGAAAGGAATAACACAGTATGTGCGTTCCGCATTCCAGAGCTATTGCTTTCAAAATACTTTCTGGATTATATCTCTACACAAACTGCTTATATTTTCTTATTTATAGATGTTTCAGTTACCCCTTATTCTCTATACATTTAAACGGAAATATCGTAGAATGATAGGACTTTGATCGTTAAATTATGACCCTTTCTGTCTTGGCATGTACAAAGCCACCAACATGGAAAAGCAATGTGAGGACTTCCGACTGTTTATTTTATTTTTATTTAAGGACTGGTATTTGACTCTTGCCTGAAAAGACTAAATATGAGACACTGCGACTGGCCAGCTGTAGTGGGAAGGGTGAATAAGGAGGGTTTCACTGTGAGAGAGCTGTCCTTCCACCAAAGAGACATGTTTTTCAGGGCTTATATATAGACCCTATGGAAAAATCCTGCTTGTTTGTACCACCTGAGGGGCAGGAGGGTGCAAAAATTGAAGCCTTGGACAGGAGAGTCTTCAGCAGGAAAGAGCCGTCACTGAAGCTGCAGAAGGAAGGAACCTTAGGTGAACCACACAAGCTTGAAAACCAGGTTACTTCCATGCCCAGTGCACCAACAGCAGACTACATCTGCCCTAGACAAGGAGCACGTTGCCTTCCCTCCAGCCCAGGGGAGTGATGGTGCTCAGAAAAGCTGCCCGTGTACATCTCTTCTCATCTCTGTGCTCAGTGATGCATATGCTGGTAGCATCAAATCAGCTATCACAGGAGCCTTTCTACCAAGGACATCAGCAAGCACTACGGATCCAGATCTCTCTTATTCTTTGGAGAACTGGCTGTTGAACATTTACCAGCACTGCTGCTTTAACCTCCTCTTTCCTTCACCCTGGCTGTGAAGGGGTCCCTAAAAACCACAAGGTGGAAGGGGAAAGGGAAAAGGAGGGAATCTCCACACACGACTTTCAAACCCAAAGTAGACCCAAGTTGGGGAAAGCAGAGAAACTGAACAATCAATGAACTTGGAGTTATAGACTGATTGTTAGCTAGTGAACTTAATGAAAACTAGGAGGGACCCTCAAAGGCTAAGAGACCTGACAGAATTTCTTCAGGGGCCAGAAAGTAGGAAACTGTCAGGGGGTGTATAGTGAGTACAGTAAGTGAAAAATAAGTATAGTTCATATTTTTATATATTAAATGCATCTTTTTAAACTGGTTACAACTTGATGATACTTGCCCATTGCAATTGAGTCAGAATAGTGTGGTATTTTTGTGACTTAGAAATGACATGATTAAATATCATTTTACATATCAGAGGACTACTCTTCTCCCTAGTTACTATGAAAAAAATGCTCCCTGTAGCTCTCATCTGAAGTTTCAAAACAACGATTTCTCTAGGAGTCTGTGGTTTAAGAACCTTAAAATTAGAAGAAACCTTAAAATACTAATATCCATGTAGGGACTAAGGCTTCTGTGTTTCATCTCTGAAATAGCTAGAATGAGGACAAAACAGATGAGGGGTTGTGTTTCCACCCTGTATGTCAAAAGCTTCAAGGTAATGCCACTTCAATCCTAACACTGAGAAAAGGTCAGAAAATCTCTAGAAGATAACCTTCCTTGAACTCATCAGAGAGCAGCCAAGTGTTCTGAATGATGAAGGCTGCTCAGACCATCCAAGGAAATTAAGGGCACATGAACTGTTTTGCCTTTAGCAGAGTGTGGAAGAAGTGGATGACCCTTGTAAAAGAGGGTGAGAAGAAAGAAGCTAAAAAGTTTTAACAAATTCTTAAAAGCCAAGTGTTGGCCCGACAACAGCCTAGAATAACTGGGAGCTGGGATGTGAGAGGAGTCTACACTCACTTTCGCTCTTTCTTATGCTTCCACCAGGTGCTCCGGAGGACAGGGCAGGGGGCTGGGGAGACTCCTTCCTGGATGGTGTGGGTATCCCAGTGATGATCAGTTGTTCCTGGGGCCAGCTAAGAAATATCGCCCACCTCCTCAGACCCTTCTCTATGTGAAGTCAAAGCCTATGGTAAAGGGAGATGACCCTCCAGCTTCCAGTGCATGCAAAGACTACTGCTTCTGGAAGAGGGGTGTAAGCAAAAGGCATCTGAGAATGCTTGGTTCCTACCCCCTGAGTGCACAGGGTTTTCCGAGAATGAGGGTGGATCAGAAATGGCTTCTGATGATGGGGTGGAAACACTGAGAAAATCCCTCTGTCACCTGAGCCCAACACCAAGCACAAAGAGCAGCAGTCCCCTGCTGCAGAAACTTGAAGCCTGGGTGCACTGCCAGTGAGGAAAGTAACCATAGAACCAAGCTCAGCTCAACCAACCAGATTGAATCAACCTTCCACACGAATGGTCTTAGAGGAGAAGAGATGGGCCAGTTTGGGGTTATAAACAAAATTTACCTCAGTCTCTACCATTTTATTCTATACAATGTCTTATATTCAATCAAAAAGTGAGAAACACAATAAAAGCAAAGATAAAAAATAAAGTGTGAGTTAAAGAAATCAACAGAACAAAATTTAGAGAAATCCAAAATGTTGAAGCCATCCAACAGGGACTTTAAAATAACTATTCTTATTATGTTAAAAGACAGAGTGGAAAGTATATAGTTGAACATGTATGACTAGATATGGAATTTCAGTGAAAAGTTGTAGACTAAAAAAATACTTAAATAGAAATACTATAAATTAAAAAATAAACAGTATCAGAGAAGAAGAACTTATTCCATGTACTTATCAGCAGGTTGGGCCCAAAAAAGGAATTAGTGAATTTGAATTAGTAACAGAAATTTTCACATTGGATTATAGGAAAAAATAATATGAAAAAATAGAGCATTCAAAGGCTGTGGGACATCAAATTGTCTAACATAATTGGAATTGGAATTTTAGAAGGAGAGGAAAAGAGAGGAAAAATAGAAGCAAAGAGATAATGAAAGTTAATGAAGAAACTAAACCACAGATCAAAGAAGCTCAGAAACATCCCACATCCTCTCCAAAAAAAAACCCTCCACAACTAGTCACAATGTAGGAAAACTCCAGGAAACCAAAGATAAAACGACAAAGCACTGAGGAACTTCACCTACAGAAGAACAAGGAAAACTTACAGAAGTTTTCTAATGGGAAACTGTGGATAAACAAGCAGACTTGCACTACAAGAAACATTAAGAAAATTCCTCAGGTAGAGGATCATGATAGTGGATGGAAATTTGGATCCAAACAGAAGTGAAAATCACTGGAAACAGTAAGAATGAGGATAAAGGTAAAATATAGTTTGTGTCATTTTTAATTGCTTCAAAAGAAAATTGTTTAAAGAAAAAGAGTAATAATGTATTACACAGTTCATGACAAGCATAGAAGTAAAATGATTAAAGCAATAGCATAAAGCTTGAGAGGGGAAATATGGACGTAAAATGTTATAAAGTTCTTATGACTATATGTGAAGTGGTGTAGCATTATTTGAAGTTAGATTACAATAAATTAAGAGGTATCTTTTAAGCCCTATATCAGCCAGTAGAGATAAAATAAAATCATAAAAATATTTGTTAACCAAAAAGAAGTTAAGTAACGAGGAAAAAGTAACAAAGAATCGATGGGGAAATAGAAATAGCAAAATGGTGTGTTAGATTCCAACCATGTTAATGATTACATTAGATTTAACTGATCCGTCAATTTTACTTCTAAGTATTTACCCAGGAGAAATGAAAACTTATATCCACACAAGGCTTGTACGTGAATGTTCACAGGGTGATTGAGAAGTTCTTTATCTTAATTATAGTGTTTGTCACACAAATATGTACACTTGTCAATTGTGTACATTTTAAACTGTAACACTTTAAAGGGGAATATTTTACTAAGTATAAAATATACTACATTAACACTCACTTAAATATCTAGAATAGGTAAAAATATTATTTCAGAAGCTATAAAATAAAATATATCACAATTATATCAACAATTTCAAAAATTATTTTTAATCATTAAAATATAATTTTATTTTGTCTTGGGTATCATTTATTCATGATCACGATTTGTGTATACTTGCCTATGTGTATGAGGAAATGGTATAAATTTTAAAACAAACAATTTAATAATAACAATATTGACTATTCCCTAGAAGTTACATATTCATCATTAAACAATCAATGCTCCTATTAGGACATATGCAGGAATAAAAAAAAATTGTCACAATATTGTGACAATCTAAAATATTTTTTGTATTTTCTCAAATTTCACAATTTTTTCTTTAAAATAAATGAAATGTACTTTTCCTCCTTCCCTCATAAAGCTATTATTAAATCAATGCATTTTATAATTTATAGCATTTTAGAAATAAAGAAACTAGCTAGTAATTCAAGAATAAAATGCTGCATATTGTACCCTTTAAGTGTACTTTGAATTAATTGACCAGTCTAGGAAATGCAGAATAACTTTAAAAATACGTTGCTATATCCATTGAGGTTTGTCCTTGTATGACCAATTTGCTATGTGAGGCATCTTCTTTTTTTATCTCAAAACATTTATTTGGATTAATTTCCCCCTCTCCTCCAATACAGTAAGCCCCTAAGATCTATAAATTGAGTTTACTTGACTTAGATTTTACCAAACATCTGGACCACGTTCTAAATATACAGGTAAGGGGTCCCATTTGGTGGGTCATGACCAGTCCCAGATCAGATTAATATTGAGTTGTCCTGACTGTATATACGGTTGTTACATTTCAGAAAATAAACTGTCACTGACATCAGAAAGCTCACTGAAACAACTCTGGAAACAGAGAAGAGATAGTTTCAGTGTTTCTGCTTTTGGAGATTGAAATTGCCCCTGTCTTTATCATTATTAGCAGACCACATTTTCCTCCTTAGGGTTGGAGTATAATAGCAGGTTCCTTCTCTCACAAAGCCTCTCACAATGGCAGTACAATTCTATACCACAAGATACTTGCTTCTCCTTTAAAACATTCACAGATTTTATATTGAATCTTGAAAAAGTAATAAAACATGAGAACCAGGTTTATTTTACTGGATGAAATGAGATACCTTACTCTTAGCAGTAGAAAATGACCCTGATTGTAGAGGACAGATAATGTGCTAATCATCTCACCAAAATGTGCCATTGTTCCTGGAATTTAGACTTTGAGAATCCACCCTCAGGTGGTAAGCATAACTCTTCACTCCTTAAAGCAGGCTACGCAGTGATTTCCTTCCAAAAAGGACAGTATGAAAAGGAGGAAAAGTGCAACCTTACAGTGGAGTAACCTAACAAACACTACCTCAGCCAGGTGGTCAAGGTCAACATTAACAGTGATGATAGCATGTACCCTTGATATGATATGGTGAGCATGACTTTTATCTTTGTGATCTTCCTCCTCCAAACCCATAAGCCCAGTCTGGTGTTGAAAGAAACATCAGAGAAATCCCAGTTGAGGGATCTTCTAAAAATAGTTGAACAGGACTCTTCAAAACTGTGAAGAATATAAAAAAACAAGGAAGTCTGAGAAACTGGCATAACCAAGAGTAGCCTAAAGAAAGAGGTTGACTCATTGTAATGTGGTATTCTGGATGGGATCCTGGAAGAGGAAAAGGACATTATATATAAGACTAAGGAAATCTAAATAAAGCATGGATTTTAGTTAATAATAATGTGTCAATGCTGGTTCATTAATTGTGATAAATATACAATATTAATGTTAGATATCAATAATAGCAGAAACTGGGCGTGGTGTATATGAAGATTCTCTACATGTTTTCATAATTTTCTGTAAATCTAAAATTGTTCTAAGATAAATTTTATTTTAAAACCTTGGGGAATGCAGCTATGAAGTGTGTTACTCCTTCATTCTATTTCAGTTAATGTTGCTCTATTTGAGCATTTGGTGATGTCATTTACTAAATGGAGAATTTTATTTTATGTGTTTTAACCTAATTTGATATCTTCCACCTTGTCCTGTATTTACTTGCTCAGATTTCTTGTTTCCCATTAGCTGTTGGCAGGGATTGTGCTCTCATCCATCTCACCTAATGCTTTATTTTCAGCACAATATTTAGTATGAGGAGTGAGTACCACCAATGTTTTTATTAGTTAATTTGACCTATTTAGAATCATGTCCTGTGTCAAAAAGAGTCTTGGAGAAGACTGAGTAAAACTCCTTGTCACATCAAGTTGGTGACACATCCAGGATTAGCAGCCCTGCTTGTTGAAATTCGGATTCATTGAACTTTTCATTACAACCCAACACAAAGTAATAACCCCACTCGATCACATATAGTAATATACAGTTTATAATTAATACTGTTTTTCAAATAACAACAATTTGTTTCCCTGTCAATATTAACATTATTGGCTTGCTTATAAAATAGGATTCGATCTTCTCAAAAGGAATAAATAGTCACCAAAGGAATATTGTTCTTGATTTACTGAACACCAATGAGAAATTGTCATTGCCTGGAATGTCTTCTTGTTCTTTTACTTTTTAATATGGAACAACTCTTACTAAGCTTAAAATAATTTTAGTAATTATAAATTCAATGTAAATTTTAATATTTTTTGATAATATTTGACATGCAGAAATTATTTAGAGTAGAAAACCACTGGCTTGTTCTTCCTGACTGTCAAGAATCTCTTATCTCCTGTTTGGAGATAAGTTCCTTTGCCTCAGACTTCAGGGCACTATTTGCTGAACTGGGACATTCTGTTAACATATCGTGTCCAAATTTCTTAAAGGAATAAGCTCAATATTAAAAAAAGAAACAGGACTTCCCTGGTGACACTGTGGTTAAGAATCCACTTGCCAGTGCAGGGGACATGGGTTTGAGCCCTGGTCTGGGAAGATCCCACATACAGCAGAGCAACAAAGCACACATGCCTCAACTACTGAGCCTGCACTGTAGAGCCTGTAAGCCACAGCTACTGAAGCCCATGCGCCTAGAGGTCTTGCTCCACAACAAGAGAAGCCACCGCAATGAGATGCCCACACACCACAACGAAGAGTAGACCCCACTGGCCACAACTAAAGAAAAGCCCATGCGTAGCAACAAAGACCCAATGCAGCCAAAAATAAATAAATAAATAATATAAAAAATTATAAAAGAAAAAAAGAAACAATATTCTCTTCACACAATGATCAGAATAAGGTAACAATTGTCTATTATAATTAGATATAAGCAGATAAACGACAGTTGTTATCAAATGAGCCATTAACAGTGCAGTTCCAAACATCATAAAATAGGTTCTGCCCTCTGTTGAATCTGTGCGGTAGCTATAATTTGATATGAAACTTCAAATTAAAAAATATATACCACTTTCTTCTATTTTGAATTAATTATTTTTGAGAAGAGTTATGGAGGCTTGAAAGAATGTAAATTCAGTGCGACTGAAGCATCTTGTTAGAGTTGATGTGCATCCAGAGATTTAATTGGATCTAGCCTAGAGAGGATGTTAAAATCAAAGTGTCTATGGAGGACCATGAAGATGGTGGAGGAGTAAGATGTGGAGATCACCTTCCTCCCCACAAACACATCAAAAATACAACTACAGGCTACCCTGGTGGTGTAGGGGTTGAGAGTCCACCTGCCAATGCAGGGGACATGGGTTCATGCCCCGGTCCGGGAAGATCCCACATGCTGCAGAGCAGCTGGGCCCGTGAGCCATGGCCACTGAGTCTGTGCATGCGGAGCCTGTGCTCTGCAACAGGAGAGGCCACAGCAGTGAGAGGCCTGTGTACCGCAAAGAAAAACAACAACAACAACAAAAAAAAAAAACCCACAACAACCACATGTGGAACAATTCTTATGAACACCTACTGAATGCTGGCAGAAGACCTCAGACTCCCAAAAGATGACCGAGTGTGACCTACATGCAGAGGTGGGGCCAAATCCAAAGCTGAACCCTGGGAGCTATGCGAACAAAGAAGAGAAAGGGAAATCTCTCCCAGCAGCCTCAGGGGCAGCAGATTAAATTCCCAAAATCAACTTGAGGTACCTGCATCTGTGGAATACCTGAATAGACAATGGATCATCCCAAAATTGAGGCAGTGGAATTTGGGAGCAACTGTAGACTTGGGATTTCCTGTATGTTCCTGACTAGTTTCTGATTTTTATGTTTATCTTAGTATAGTTTTTAGTGCTTGTTATCATTGGTGTATTTGATTATTGGTTTGGGTGCTCTTTTCTTTTTATTATTATTACTTTATTTTTTATTTTATTTTATTTATTTATTTATTTATTTTTTTGCGTTACGCAGTCCTCTCACTGTTGTGGCCTCTCCCGTTGTGGAGCACAGGCTCCGGATGCACAGGCTCAATGGCCATGGCTCATGGGCACAGCTGCTCCACAGCATGTGGGATCCTCCCGGACCGGGGCACAAACCCGTATCCCCTGAATCGGCAGGTGGACTCTCAACCACTGTGCCACCAGGGAAGGCCAATAAAATATTTTTTATTTGAATAACTTTATTTTATTTTTTCTTTCTTTTTTTTTCTCCCTTTTATCCTGAGCCATGTGGCTGGCAGGGTCTTGGTGCTCTGGACGGGTGTCAGGCCTGAGCCTTTGAGTTGGGAGAGCCTAATTCAGGACATTGGATCACCAGAGACCACCTGGGCCCATGTAATATCAATTGGTGAGAACTATCTCAGAGATCTCAGTCTCAATGCTAAGACCCAGCTCCACTCAAAGACCAGCAAGCTCCAGTGCTGTACTCCTCATGCGAAACAACTAGCAACACAGGAGCACAACCCCACCCATTAGAAGAGAGGCTGCCTAAAATCCTAATAAGTTCACAGACACCACAAAACACTCCACTGCACATGGTCCTGCCCACCAGAAAGAAAAGATCCAGTCTCATCCATCAGAACACAACCACCAGTCCCCTTCACCAGGAAGCCTATACAGCCCACTAAACCAACATTACCCACTGGGGGCAGACACCAAAAACAATGGGAACTGAGAACCTGTGGCCTGTGAAAAGGAGACCCCAAACACACTAAGTTAAGCAAAATGAGAAGACAGAGAAATATGTAGCAGATGAAGGAGCAAAGTAAAAACCCACCAGACCAAACAAATGAAGAGAAAATGGAAGTCTACCTGAAAAAGAATTCAGCATAATGATAGAAAAGATGATCCAAAATCTTGGAAACAGAAGACAAAATACAAGAAACATTTAACAAGGACCTAGAAGAACTAAAGAGCAAACAAACAATGATGAACAATACAATAAATGAAATCAAAAATTTTCTAGAAGGAATCAATAGCAGAATAACTGAGGCAGAAGAATGGATAAGTGACCTGGAAGATAAAATAGTGGAAATAACTGCCACAGAGCAGAATAAAGAAAAAAAAATTAAAAGAACTGAGGACACTCTCAGAGAGCTCTGGGACAATATTAAACACACCAAGATTCGAATTATAGGAGTCCCAGAAGAAGAAGAGAAAAATAAAAGGTCAGGGAAAATATTTGAAGAGATTAATGTTGAAAAATACCCTAACATGGGAAAGGAAATAGTCAATCAAGTCCAGGAAGCACAGAGAGTCCCATACAGGATTAATCCAAGGAGAAATATGCCAAGACACATATTAATCAAACTATCAAAAATTAAATACAAGAAAAAAATATTAAAAGCAGCATGGGAAAAGCAACAAATAACATACAAGGGAATGCCCATAAGGTTAACAACTGATCTTTCAGCAGAAACTCTGCAAGCCAGAAGGGAATGGCAGGACATATTTAAAATGATAAAAGTGAAAAACCTACAACCAAGATTACTCTATCCAGCAAGGATCTCATTCAGATTTGACACAGAAACTAAAACCTTTACAGATAAGCAAAAGTTAAGAGAATTCAGCACGGCCAAACTAGCTTTCCAACAAATGCTAAAGGAACTTCTCTAGGCGGGAAACACAAGAGCAGGAAAAGACCTACAATAACAAACCCAAAACAATTAAGAAAATGGTAATAGGAACATACATATCAATAATTACCTTAACTGTAAATGGATTAAATGCTTCAACCAAAATATATAGACTAGCTGAATATATATATATGTATATATATATATATATATATATATATACACAAGACGCAAATATATGGTGTCTACAAGAGAGCAATTTCAGACCTAGGGACACATACAGACTGAAAATGGAAGGATGGAAAAAGATATTCCATGCAAATGGAAATCAAAAGAAAGCTGGAGTAGCAATTCTCATATCAGACAAAATAGACCTTAAAATAAAGACTACTACAAGAGACAAAGAAAGACAGTACATAATAATCAAGGGACCAATCCAAGAAGAAGATATAACAATTGTAAATATTTATGCACCCAACATAGGAGCACCTCAATACATAAGGCAAATGCTAACAGTCATAAAAGGGGAAATCAAAAGTCACACAGTAATATTAGGGGACTTTAACACCCCACTTTCACCAATGGACAGATCATCCGAAATGAAAATAAATAAGGAAACACAAGCTTTAAATGACACATTAGACCAGATGGACTTAATTGATATTTATAGTACATTCCATCCAAAAACAACAGAAGAAACTTTCTTCTCAACTGCTCATGGAACATTCTCCAAGACATGTCATATCCTGTGTTACAAATCAAGCCTTGGTAAATTTAAGAAAATTGAAACTGTATCAAGTATCTTTTCCAACCACAACACTAAGACACTAGATATCAATTACAGGAAAAGAAAACTGTAAAAAATACAAACATGTGGACGGTAAACAATATACTACTAAATAACAAAGAGATCACTTAAGAAATCAAAGAGGAAATGAAAAAATACCTAGAAACAAATGACAATGAAAACACGATGACCCAAAACCTATGGGATGCAGCAAAAGCAGTTCTAAGAGGGAATTTTATAGCAATAAAATCCTACCTTAAGGAACTAGAAAAATCTCAAATAAACAAACTAAACTTACACCTAAAGCAATTAGAGAAAGAAGAACAAAACAACTCAAAGTTAGCAGAAGGAAAGAAAAAAAAATCGTATCAGAAATAAATAAAAAAGTAATGAAGGATACAATAGCAAAGATCAATAAAACTAAAAGCTGGTTCTTTGAGAAGATAAACAAAATTGATAAACCGTTTGCCAGACTCATGAAGTCAAAAAGGGAAAAGACTCAAATCAACAGAATTAGAAAGGAAAAAGGAGAGATAACAACTGACACTGCAGACATACAAAGGATCATGAGATATTTCTACAAGGAGCTATATGTTAATAAAATGGACAACCTAGAAGAAATGGACAAATTCTTAGAAAAACACAACTTTCCGAGACTCAACCAGGAAGACATAGAAAATATAAACAGAACAATCACAAGCACTGAAACTGAGACTGTGATTAAAGATCTTCCAACAAACAAATGCCCGGGACCAGATGGCTTCACAGGAAAATTCTATCAAACATTTAGAGAAAAGCTAATACCTATCCTTCTCAAAGTCTTCCAAAATATAGCAGAGGGAGGAACACTCCCAAATTCATTCTACGAGACCACCATCACCCTGATACCAAAACCAGACAAAGATGTCACAAAGAAAGAAAAGTACTTGCCAATATCACTGATGAACATAGATGCAAAAGTCCTCAACAAAATACTAGCAAACAGAATCCAACAGCACATTAAAAGGATCATCCACCATGATCAAGTGGGGTTTATCCCAGGAATGCAAGGATTCTTCAATATATGCAAATCAATCAATGTGATAAACCATATTAACAAATTAGAAGGATAAAAACCATATGATAATCTCAATAGATGCAGAAAAAGTTTTCAACAAAATTCAACACCCATTTATGATAAAAACCCTCTGGAAAGTAGGCATAGAGGGAATTTACCTCAACATGATAAAGGCCATATATGAAAAACCCACAGTCAACATCATTCTCAATGGTGAAAAAATGAAACCATTTCCTCTAAGATCAGGAATAAGACAAGGTTGCCCACTCTCACCACTATTATTCAACATAGTTTTGGAAGTTTTAGCCACAACAATTAGGGAATAAAAAGAAATAAAAGGAATATAAATTGGAAAAGAAGTAAAACTGTCACTGTTTGCAGATGATATGATACTATACATAGGGAATCCTAAAGATACTACCTGAAAACTACTAGAGCTAATCAATGAATTTGGTAAAGTAGCAGGATACAAAATTAATGCACAGAAATCTCTTGCATTCCTATACACTAATGATGAAAAATCTGCAAGAGAAATTAAGGAAACATTCCCATTTACCAATGCAACAAAAAGAATAAAATACCTAGGAATAAACCTACCTATGTAGACAAAAGACCTGTATGCAGAAAACTATAAGACACTGATGAAAGAAATGAAAGATGACACAAACAGATGGAGAGATATACCATGTTCTTGGATTGGAAGAATCAATGTTATGAAAATGACTATCACTACCCAAAGTGAGCTACAGATTCAATGCAATCACTATCAAATTACCAATGGCATTTTTCACAGAACTAGAAAAAAAAAATCACAATTTGTATGGAAACACAAAAGAACCCAAATAGCCAAAACAATCTTGAGGAAGAAAAACGGAGCTGGGGGAATCAGGCTCCCTGACTTCAGACTATACTACAAAGCTACAGTAATCAACATAGTATGGTACTGGCATGAAAATGGAAAAATAGATCAATAGAACAGGATAGAAAGAACAGAGATAAACCCACGCACATATGGTCATATTATCTTTGATAAAGGAAGCAAGAATATACAATAGAGAAAAGACAGCCTCTTCATTAAGTGGTGCTGGGGAAACTGGACAGCTACATGTAAAACAATGAAATTAGAACACTCCCTAACACCATACACAAAAATAAACTCAAAATGCATTAAAGACCTAAATGTAAGGCCAGACACTATCAAACTCTTAGAGGAAAACATAGGCAGAACTCTCTATGACATAAATCACAGCAAGATCCTTTTTGACCCACCTCCTAGAGAAATGGAAATAAAAACAAAAATAAACAGATGGGACCTAATGAAACTTAAAAGCTTTTATGTAGCAAAGGAAACCATTAACAAGACGAAAAGACAACCCTCAGAATGGGAGAAAGTATTTGCAAACAAAGCAACTGACAAAGGATTAATCTCCAAAATATACTAGCAGCCCATGCAGCTCAATTTCAAGAAAACAAAAAACTCAATCCAAAAATGGGCAGAAAACCTAAATAGACATTTCTCCAATGAAGATATTCAGATTGCCAACAAACACGTGAAAAGATACACACCATCCCTAATCATTAGAGAAATGTAAATCAAAACTACAATGAGGTATCACCTCACACGTGTCAGAATGGCCATCATCAAAAATCTACAAACAGTAAATGCTGCAGAGGGTATGGAGAAAAGGGAACCCTCTTGCACTGTTGGTGGGAATGTAAATTGGTACAGCCACTATGGAGAACAGTATGGAGGTTCCTTACAAAACTAGAAATAGAACTACCATATGATCCAGCAATCCCACCTCTGCGCATATACCCTGAGAAAACCATAATTCAAAAAGAGTCATGTACCACAATGTTCATTGCAGCACTATTTACAATAGCCAGGACATGGAAGCAACATAAGTGTCCATTGACAGATGAATGGATAAAGAAGATGTGGCACATACATACAATGGAAAATTACTCAGCCAAATAAAGAAACAAAATTGAGTTATTTGTAGTGAGGTGGATGGACCTAGAGTCTGTCATACAGAGTGAAGTATGTCAGAAAGAGAAAAACAAATACTGTATGCTAACACATATATATATATGGAATATAAAAAAAAAAGGGTCTGAGGGACCTAGGGGTAGGACAGGAATAAAGATGCACATGTAGAGAATGGATTTGAGGACATGGGGAGTGGGAAGGGTAAGCTGGGACGAAGTGAGATAGTGGCATGGACATATATACACTACCAAACGTAAAATAGATAGATAGTGGGAAGCATAGATAGCTGCGTAGCACAGGGAGATCAGCTTCAAGCTTTGTGACCACCTAGAGGGGTGGGATAGGGAGGGTGGGAGGGAGACACAAGAGCAAGGGGATATGGGGATATATGTATACGTATAGCTGATTCACTTTATTATACAGCAGAAATTAACACAACATTGTAAAGCAATTACAATCCAATAAAGATGTTAAAAATTATTTTTGTGAAGTGGGCTAGACCTTTGGTTTAACTAGACAAAATTTATAACAAAAATATTTTGGTGACATTTCAGTAGAAATGCATCTGATATTGACAAGTAAATGTATCTGCAATATGGAACATGGCAGAAGGTGGGGGTGATGTTTGCTGGTAGGAGACCCCTTATCTACTGAGAACATTTCTCACCTGTATGGCAATAAAAATAACTGGATAACTGAAAATTAGGAATTTTTCTTGAATTTTTCTGAGATCTGAAATCACAGGAAAGGTAACTTCAAACCTGGAGAGAAGGGCCTTCAGGGAGAAACAGACCCCAATATTTACTTGCCTGGGGCAAATGTCACTGAAATAAGTAGTTCAGAAATTCTCCATGAATTTATTGAAAGAAAAAACTCAATATAAAAAATGAAACCATTTCCTCTTTATACAATGATCAGAAATAAGGTAGCAATTTATTATTATTATTGTTAGATATAATAGTATTCAGCATTACTAGATACAATGATTAGATATTGCCCACAGCTGACTGTGGGCTAGCCTGAGAATGTGAGGGTCCTGTGGATCACAGACAAGAGGGTGGCTTCATACTTTTGTTCCCTGTTTCATGACAGGGAATGCCATGAGAATCCTGAGAACACATCTCCAAGGTGCTGATGGAGGAAGGGAATGGCAGATGCATCTTCCCTTCTTCTTGAGGAACAGAAGCTTTAGTCTGTGGCTGGAAAAGTCATGAAACTGTTGGCTGAGAGCACTGGTGGAAATCCCATTGATGATGGGGAAGCAGAGAGGAAAACAGAACCTCTACACCTGGTGATGGGAGAATATGTGTTAGCCCCACCTTTAACCCTGGCTGAGCAGGGAGACTCAAACCACATGGAGGACAAAATTCCATCCAACCAGCCCTTTGCTATGTTTGCACAGACCGCTCACCCCCAACTCTAAAAGCCTGGCATAAGGAAAGATGTGCTCATGTCCAAGAACTAAACAAAAATGCTTTTGTAGCTGCTGTCCTATACAACATATCCATCTCACAACAAAATATCATGAGGTGTGACAGAAGTCAAGAAAATACTCACTCTGAAGAGACAAAGCAGTCCTTGGATTATCAGAACCAAATGTGGAATTTAGGATAACTATTATTAATATGTTACAGCCATTAATGGAAAAGGTAGACAGTATACAAGAAGGGACAGATAATTTCAGGTGACTGGCAACTGTAAAACATAATCACATGGAAATGTTATAAATGAAAAAAAAAGCAACAGAGATGAAGAATTCTTTTGTCAGTCTCAATGCAGACTCTACAAATGTAAATAAAAAACAATGATCTTATACATAAGTCAATAGAAATTACCCAAACTAAAACATACAGAGAAAAAAAGAATTAAAGAACAGAGCAGAGAGTTCTAAATCTACTGAAAAATTTCAGGAGGCCTAATATATGTATAATTGGAATCCCAGAAGAGGGAATAGGTATAAACAAATATTAGAAGAAATAACAGGCAAGGACTTTCAAAATTGTTTACAGACACAAAACCAGATAGCCAAGAACACCAGCTGGAAAAATACCACACAAACAAACAAACAAAAAAACAAACAAAAGTTAAAAATAAACCAAAACCCAAACCCCAAACTAAACAATAGAAAAGCTAAAGCAGCTATATTAATTTCCAATGAAATTGTTTACAGATTGCATAATATTTTCAGGGGTAAAGACATACATTTTATAATGATAAAGAGGCCAACTATCCAAGATGCCATAACAATTATATAACAAGTATATATATTGGTAATTTAGACAGCATTTTTATGTAATACTTGCATAGAGCACACGTTTTTGAGTGCACATGCTGCACTCAACTTAAGCATTCTCTCATCTCTGTTCCTCAGTGTCTCTATCACCGTCACCACCACATTGCTGTTATCTACATCAAACTGTTATGGAAATATCTTCAACTTTATTCATTTATAAGCTACAATTTTTCTTTAGTTATTTATTCATGGTTAATTCCCATATTTCCCACAATATCTTCCATTTCTTCCTGGGGTATTTTGTTCTGAGTGTTTTTAGAGAGGGTGTTTTTATCTCATGCTAACATCTAAATGATATTTAACTGGATATAAAATTCAAGTTTGCTTCACACAATGTTTCCTTCATCTCTTTGAAAGTACCACTTAATTGTCTTCCTTTAGTTACTATTTCTCTTGAGAAGGCTAATAAGACTTCCTTTTCAGGTGTTCAATTGTTGAAACCTTGAAAGCCTTGACATTCTCATCTTTGATGTTTTAAAATTTCATTCTCATAGGTCTAGTGTGGATTTTTAAAATCTGTATCTCCTATACAGCTCTCTGTGCCCTCCTGTAATCTGTGGACTTTCATCTCTCTTTCATTGGGGTTTGATAAACTTTCGCGTTTATCATTTGTACTAGTATCCTATTGCTGCTGTAACACATAACGGCAAACATAGTGGCTTCAAACAAAGACACACACACATACACAGACTTATTCTCTTACAGTTCTGGAGGGCAGAGTCTAAAATCAGGGTACTAGAAGTACTGTGTTCCCTCTGGAGACTTCGGGGCTTTTCCAGCTTCATTCCTTGGCGTGTGGTTCTTTCTCTGCCTAACTCCAACCTCTTGCTTTCATCATCACACCTACTGCTTTATACCCAGACCTCCTCTGCTTCCTTCTTGTAAGGACATATGTGATTACATTTAGGGCATAGCCAGATAATCCAGGGTCATGACCCCATCTCAGGATCTTTAGTTTAATCACGTCTGTGAGTCTTGTCTGCCATGGAGGGTCACATTCTCAGGTTCTGGGGATTTGGACATGGCTACCTTTTGAGGGACGGTTATTCAGCCTCAACATCACTACTTTGAATAGTCACTCCTCTTAGGTCTTATTTGTTATTTTTCCTCTACTTCTATGACACACTTTGCTAACGCTTCTCTATTTATCCATATCTTTAAACCAAGAGTATTGGCATCCAAAAACTGCTAGGTTTCTCTCCAATCCTCCCAGTCTCAGGAAAATCTCTTTTTTTCTCCTCCACCTGCTTTCTAAGGAGCCTCTGAGCTCTTCTCTCAGGGATACACAGAATCATCTCTTTAAAGGAATTGGGTTTTACAAAAAGAAAAGAAAGAATAAGGAAAGAAGGAAGGAAGGATGCAAGGAAGAAAGCCTTGCTTCTAACTACATTGTCTTTCCTTCTTGCCATAAATATTCCCTGAGAAAGAAGCATATTGTCTGACCATCTGCTTGAAATGGAGGGAAAGAAAATAGGGAGAAAACACACAAACAACTCACTGCAGTTGGAAGTAAAAGAGCTGAGTTTAAATCTAGGTTTGGAGCTTAATGTGTAAAGCAGAGATAGTGATGCCTACCTCACAAGGCTGTTAAAAAATAATCACTGAACCTGAAAGTGCCATGAAAATATATGTTGTTATTGTTTTATACTGTTAGGAACAAAACAATGATTCCTTTCCTCATTCATTTTTGATGCCTTTTTTTTTTTCTGGTTGTTTTTGACTTGTGATAAAGACAACTGTGGCTGAGTGAGTGGAAAATATATTTGTTCTTTTAAAATGGAGGGAAACACGGTTCAAAAGCCATTTTTTAATTTTCATGAAATAGCAGTGCATTGACCTCCACTAGATTATTTTGTTGCAAAGCTATGTGAGACTAACCTCAATGAGGCAATTGATTTTACAATAGTTCCTTATGAAACTTGTTAGGCAGGTTTCACTGAACAGTCCATTACTGCATGGAGAGACATTGGCCCTTTTTATGACTGGCAATATAAAAGGTTCATTAGCTTCCTGCACCTACACCATTCAGAGAGCCAGGGTCCAGGGACCAGGGCAGGCGCTGGGCAGAGGCTTTTTTCTTTCTGCTTAGTAGCACATTTTAATGGACAGTAAATCACCACCTTCACTTGTCTGCCAAGGAATCCTTTGTCAAGGAACGAACACACACACAGAGGACATTAGTGACTTGTTTATTCTCTCCTTGGTGTGGTTATTAAAATTTCACAGTGCTAAAGGCAAGAGATGTGGAGGTCAGCTATCTTCCCTCCTCTACTTCATGGACATTTAACACGAACTGATCAGTGAAATTTTGCTCATTAATTTAGTGTAAATATTTTCCAACTTAAGTGTACATGTTCCTTATATTTTAAACTAGCTTTTCCTAAATAAAAGAAAACTGGGAATATATATATATTATATATATATATATATATATATATATATTTATATATATAATATATATATACACACACACACACATATATATATTATATAGAAGCATTACTAGAAAGAAAAATTTAAGAGCTGAGAAGCTCTTTTTCTTCTTAACTTGCCAACCAAATATTTGGAGTAAGTACATTTTTTTTATTTTTTACATCTTTATTGGAGTATAATTGTTTTACAATACTGTGTTATTTTATGCTGCATGGAAGTACAGTTTAAATTCACTGGAGCTCTGGTCTTCCTAAATAAGAAAGTTCACAAAACACTCAGATAGATTTCAGATGGCCTGAAACTCCCAAGGACTTTGATTCCTTAACTGTTTCACTGCAGTTCAACATTTGATTCACTTTTAAAATTTAATATATAAGAAATAAGAAATAAATATATATTCCTTGGAAAAAACATGCAGGGTAATAAGAAACTATAAAATTGTCTAAACTATACTGTGTAGAATTTTAAACATTTCTATTCACATACTTACTTGTATATAGAAGTTTTGTTTAAGGACTTCCCTCGTGGTGCAGTGGTTAAGAATCCACCTGCCAGTGCAGGGGACACGAGTTTGATCCCTAGTCTGGGAAGATCCCACATGCCACAGGGCAACTAAGCCAGTGCACCACAACTACTGAGCCCATGTGCCACAACTACTGAAGCCCACACCCCTAGAGCTTGTGCTCTACAACAAGAGAAGCCACTGCAAGGAGAAGCCCACACATAGCAACAAAGACCCAACGCAGCCAAAAATAAATAAATACATTTATTTAAAAAAATTTTTTTATTGTTCCATGTCCACCAGGAACAGCATTTCTGATTAATGAATTTAATTTAATCATCATTCTTAATGTGCATTATTATATAAAATTATTATATATAAATATAAATTTTATATATAAAATTACATGAATTCACATGAATTTTAGTAAATGTCCTGTTATGTTCAGCTTTATTTTTTCCATCTCCTCTTCCTTTTATTCTTCCTTATAATTTTGCTATTTTAAATATAAGTATAGTAAACATCCATAAGGAAGGCATTATGGTGGAGTATGCAGGCATACGATGTGTGTAGACTGGGTTTGATTCCCAGCTTCATTCTGTAGATAGCTGTGAGAACTTGGACATGTTTCAAAACTGCTCTGAGCCTTTAGTTTCTTCATGTGCAAATGGGGATAATATCCATTTGCACATGAAGAAACTAAAGGCTCAGAGCAGTTTTGAAACTGCTTCGTGACAATGAACTTAAATACCACTTGTGAGGGGTTTAGCACTGTTCTTCGAATGCAGTAAATGTATTGTAAATGGTAGCCATTATGCATTAAATCAATGCATAATTGGGCATTTCTCTAACTACTTCTTTGGAATAAATCCCTAGAAGTAGAACTGCTGCTTTCGTAGTAGGATTCTTAATTTCGAAATCATTTGATGTACACTTAAGTGGTCTGCCAGAAAGCCTGTGCCACTTTACACCCTAAACAGTGTGCTTACATGTAAATTTTCACTTATTCCCACAAATATTAGGTATTTTCATTGATTAAAACATTTAGTAAAAGATTGCCCCATTATTAATTTCCATTTCTTTGGTTGCTAGTGAGATTGCACTTTTTAACAATACTTATGTGTGTTCTCAGCATCTGTATTTCTTCTTTAGTGGTTTGTTTATTCATGCATCAGCCTGTTTTTCTAGTGATAACAATTCCTATAAGTAGTAAGAATTGTAACCCTTTTTGTGACATAAGTTGCCTTTTTTTTTCAGATTTTTGTTTACTTTTCATCCTTACTTATGTTTGTTTTTTCAGGGCTATACAGGTTTTTCAATTAT
The DNA here is from genome assembly GCF_949752795.1 of Hyperoodon ampullatus. Lineage (NCBI taxonomy): Eukaryota > Metazoa > Chordata > Mammalia > Artiodactyla > Ziphiidae > Hyperoodon > Hyperoodon ampullatus. The sequence continues at coordinate 85,725,241 of NC_136925.1, read as the reverse complement.
TTATGTTATCAAATCTCTTAGTCTTTCTAAGATTTCTGCCTTTGGGGTCATAGTTGGAAAGCATTTCTCCATCCTCTAGTTGAGATCAGAATGCCCTCAGATTTGCTGGGTTGTTGCTTTGTTTTTATTTAGAATTGCCAGGGAACACCTGCTTTTGTGAGAAGATTCCAAAAATGTTATACACTTAAACCAACTGTGCTAAGTATTGATGTGGGTCACCAAAGGTTGGAGTGGTTTCAGGGGTCAAGAATTAGTGAGAACATGCCCAAATATCAGTGTGAATTATTGTGATTGTGACTTTTACACAGAGGCCAACGATCTCCATTATGGATGGTGTTAACGCAAACATTTCCTAGAATCTGGTTGCATATATTCCACACCAGATTTTACCTAGCTGTTAATAGAACAAAAAGAGCAAGAACATGTCTTTAACCCCAAGATTATATAAATATTAAGCTATATTTTCTTCCAAAATGTGGTTTTTAGTATACCATTCAATCTTTAATCATACAAATATTGTCGTGATAAAACTAACAAGAAAAATCTATAATTTTACACTTTTTTAGTTGGCTAATTGGCTCAAAATGCATTTTAAAAATATCATCCATTTATCATTGACTGAGATAGCATCTACTCACCATTTTGTTGAATATTAAGTTTTGCTTTTGTAATTGGACTTATTGTTATTAATTAGATATTAGTTTAAATTAGGTGGTCCTTAAATAAAGGAAAATACAATATTTCCCTTAGGTCAGTACTTTCTATCTTAAACGCCTCCACACATGTCAACATTTTGCTTTTTTCCTGCAAAACTTTGTTTAATTATATGAAACTATGGATTTATGACCCCATGACTATGGAAAAACAACTTGTCTTTCTGCTACAGTAGCTCGTGGAACAATGATAAAACATTAGCACAAATAGCCACAAGGCACATTCAATTCCAAAATTATGTTTAGAAAAAGTGCATTCATGTCTCCAGTTCTCTACCTCACTCCCTCCTCCTCTCTCTTTATACGGAACTGATATTATTACAGTAGAGGACTCTGTAACTTCATATTCATAGTAATTGCCAGGCACTGTTCCTCAGTCTTTATGGTCATATTGTTTTTATACCTGGGGCCACCTGATATATATTTATAGGGCGAGCCTCACCTCCATTTCAAGGATTAATTTTAACCATATGTGGATGACATTTATTATATCTAGCCCAACAGCATACAAGTTACTTTGAGTGGAGCTGTGCCTATTTACCAAATTCTGAGAATTTCACTTCTACTTTCTTCAGCTGACTTAGAAATTTTCCTGATCACTAAGTGCTTGTATGATTTGGCTCTACCTCATTCTAAGTAAATGTTTTCCTTCTTACTACTACCCTTCTCCCCACCCCAGACTAAATTCTGTACCAGAACCTAACCCAGCATAGGGTCCTGTGATATTGTAAGGATAGACACACACAACTATAAAATACATTGAAGTTTACCACACAAAGAGTGAACTTAATGTATGTAAATTTTAAAAGAATCCTTTGTGAGGTGAGAAGATTCTAGGATGGAATGCAGACAAATTAATGTGACAAAACAATCTACTTGTATTATGAATATATCATATAACATCTCTGAAGGAGTGAGTGAAAGGGTGCTGACCTGAGTGCTGTTAGAAATGAGAAGAGTCTGTAAGGTTAAAAACAAAAGCAACTACACATAGGGACTGCATACCAGATAGTAAAACTGTTTCCCACAGGTTAACAATTCTGATACAGTTATACAGGTACAATGAATTAGATAATAGGTAACTAGGTGGCAGAAGGTGAGAGCCAGGTTTCTCACAGCTAGGGGTGGAGGTTACAGATAAGCAAGGGACCTCACACTTCTGGATTTCAAAACATATTACAAAGCTACATTAATCAAAAGAGTATGGTGCTGACATAAAGACAGATGTATTGACCAATGGAACAGAATAAAGAACCCAGAAATAAATCCTTGTGGATAAGGTCAAATGATCTTTGACAAGAGTGCCAAGACTACACAATGGAAAAAGGGTAGTCTCTTCAACAAATGTGTTTTTAAAACTGGGCATGTAAGTGTAAAAGCACGAAGTTAGATTCTTATCTATGTACAAAAATTAACTCAAAATTAATTAAAGACATAAATGCAAGTCTTGAAACTAAAATTACTAGAAGTAAACATCATGATATTGGATTTGGCAATGATTTCTTAGAAATGATACTAAAGCACAGAAAATAAAAGGAGATATAGACTAATGGGACTACCTCAAACTTCATGGCAAAGAAGACAACAGAGTAAAATGGTAACCTATGGAATAGGAAAGAATATTTGCAAACCATATAGCTGATAAGAGGTAATATCCAAAATATATAAGAACTTCTACAACTCAACAAGAAAAGTAATGTGATTAAAAAATGGGCAAATGACTTGAACAGCTATTTCTCTAAATATGATATACAAATATCCAACAGACAAGCGAAAATATTCTTAACATCACTAATCATTAAAGAAATGCAAATCAAAACCACAATGAGATATCACCTCATGCCCATTAGAATGGCTACTGAACAAAAAAGAAAATAGAAGTAACAAATATTGGCAACAATGTGCAGAAATTGGAATCTACTCCCTGTGCAATCTTGGTAGCAATGTAAACTGCTGCAGCCACTAAGGAAATAGTATGGAGATTCCTCAGATAATTGAAAAATAAAACCATCATGTGACCCAACAATCCACTGCTGGATATATATCCAAAATAGTTGAAATGAGGATCTTGAAGAGATATTTTCAGAAATATATTTATTGCCTCATTATTTAAAATTACCAAGAGGTGGGAGAAACCCAGATATTCACTGATGAATGAATGAATATAAACGGAGTGTAGTATATACATAAAGTGGAATATTTTAAAAAAAGGAAATCCCATCATATGCTACAAAATGGATGAAACTTGAGGAAATTATGTTAAGTAAAATAAAGTAGTCACAAAAGATGAATATTGCATGATTCCATTTACATCTGGTATCTAAAGCAGTCAAATTAGAAACCAGAAGTAGAATGCTGGGTGCCCAGGGGCGGGGGAGGAAAAGAAGAGTCATTCAATGGTTACAGTTTCAGTTTTGCAAGATAAAGAAAGTTCTAGAGATCTATTGCACAACAATACACATATAGTTAACACTACTGTGCTGTACACTTAAATATTGTTAAGATGGTAAATTTGATGTTGCAGGCGTTTAACAATAAAAGAAACTACAAAAGAATTTACATTTGTTTAAAGCTTGTTATTACAGCAAACTTTGTTATTATCGTAATTCTTTCTCTGTTGCGAGATTTTATCTTTGCAATAAAATATCTTATAACAATACATTTTTAATAAAGTATTGGGAAATTAAACTTCATTTTCTTTATTTGATCAACAAAATGTCATGTGTTCCAAACATATTATTTTAAAAAATATCAATACTATGCTGCCTAGAAGAAACTCATTGTAGGAAAAATAATGTTTTGAAAAGTTGAAGATTAGAGATGAAAAAGATATGATAGGAAAATAGTAAGCAAAAGAAAGTTATTATAGCAATATTACTATTATAAAGAATATTACTTAATGCAAAAATACCCTGAACAAGGATAGAGGCACTTCATACTGGTAACAATAAATTCTCAACCAAGTACAGATATCATCATGAAGTTGTATACATTAATCAAAAGAATTTTAAATACATAAAACAAACAATTACATTTTTAAAAACTTACAAACCAGGGACCTAATAACTTATTTATTAACTTTCTCTCAATAACTTATAGTTTGAGTTTTCAAGTCAGCTGTGGAGGAATAAGTTTCTTGTAGCAGTGACTGTCCAGCAATGGAAGCATCGAAGGTGATTGGTTGGCGGCTGGTTCCTCACTCAGGAGTCAGTGACATTTTGGAGGTCTCATGGTGTTTGACCAAGCCCAGTTTGCCAAGTTTTCTGTTAATTTTGGAAGATACCTGGTGTTTTTCAATAGACTCTTTTATTGCCTGAGATAAATCAACAAGTAAACAAAAGGAATAAGTGGATAGATATGTGAATAGACATAAAATAGTAGACTAAAAATAATCATGGATAAAGAATATTTGAACAAATAAACATACTTTATCATATATCTATATAAATACATTTACAAATTTACCATTTACACAAAAATTAAGAATATGTATTATTTTTAAGAGCACATGGAATACCTAGCAAGAATAAATGTGAAAAGACCCATAATCCCAATATAAGGAATATGAAGGGGATATAATTACAGATTCTATAGACATCAAAAAGATCTTAAGATGATATCATGTGCAATTATGTCAATAAATTTGAAAGCTTAAAAGAGATGGACAAATACATAGATTTGGTTGGCTTTACTGGTAAATGTTTATCCTGTCTGACTCAATAGTTATTGGTTAAATGGATGGATGCTAATAGCATTAAAATAGCCTCTGCACTATATCTTCTTAGCACTGTGAGTTATTAGAAGCCTTCTTGCGCTTTATTAGATTTGTAGGAATTTATCTAAATTTTTTGTTGTAGTTTTCTTTTTTAATATGGAAATCTATTTTCTACATCTAAGAAGTTGATTACTATTCACATGAAATATTTTTGTGTATCAATTGATATTATTACCTGGAATTAATATGTTTAATTACAAAAAATTAACACCTAATACATAAAATAAAGATTTTAATGTACACAGATATAAACGTTTAAGGACAAATTTCTTCTCTGTGGGGAAATACCACGTGTCCCTTTCTTCATGGATGCTGGCTCATGTATCTCTCAGTATGGCGTCATTGCAGCAGTTAAAATGTGTACTCACAGATGTGCCCAATAAGAGAGGTTGTCATCCACGGGCACTTTGTAAAGTCGGTTTTGGAAACAATGGGGAGTAAATACTCTGGAACTTGGGAAGCAGCAGGTTTTGATTTTCAACTGAACTACTGTCTTCTTTTCCAGGGTTTTCTTTTCCTCTTCCTCCTGTGATTCAATTATGTTTTTCATCTGTGTTGCATACAATGTGATTGCACCCTGCTAGATTATTGCATTTTATGAGATGGAGTAAGTTGCCTCATGCCCTTTGGACCCCACACTGGATTTACATTGCTTTCTTATTTGAGAAGTGCTGCTGTACGGCATTTCCATTCATCCCCTGGAATTGTAAGTCAGGCAAGCTCAGGTGCATGGGGCTGTGGATCACTGCTACCCTGTGTGCTAACAGATCAAAAAAGGCACAGGGGCTGTCTTTTACAAATGAAAATGAAATTCAGAATTCTTAGCTTATGAATGCTTTCCTAATACTTTTCTGATCAACAAAATTGGACTTTTCATGGGAAGTCATGCTTGTTTCCAAAAGTTTTTGGCAAATATTACCAAAGCAATTTAACAGTTTCCCATGAAACTTGAGAAAAGTGGATGATTCCCTTACGTCTTTTCCAGTATTTTCAACATCAGCTCCTGTCCTTTTGGGAAACAATGGGAAGTAACTTATTAAAATAATGTTTTAAATTCTCACTTCTATTATTCTTTCTCTGAATCCACAAATACACGCATGCACATCCTGTGTGTGTGTGTGTGTAAGAATATGTATAGGTAAAAAAATAACAAAATGAACACCAAAATGTGAAATATTCCATAAATTTGCATCATCCTTGAGCATAGGCCTTATTAATTTTCTCTGTGTGGCTACAATTTCAGTGGCCCACATCACATATTATGAAATAGCATCTTTCTGAAGGATACTTGATGGTCTTTAACTCTCTTACTATTATAAACTATAATTTAAATAAATCAATATTCATAGAATATGCTGCACATTTAGAATATTATGAATAGGATACATTTATTATAAAAAGCTTGTGTTGCAGAGTGCCTGAAATGTATGTTTCGGTTGATATTGCCAAATTGTGTGCTCTAAAGTTTGTCCCAATTTAATCTCTCACCCATCCATTTATAGGAGTGTCCACTCTGTAATGATAAATATTCAGATAAGTCCGGGCATTTAAAAAATAAACTGGTGGCACTTATTTGAGATGCTATTGACTCTACATTTATTGGTGAATAAATATTGTTATGATATTATACAATCTACATACTTGAGTTTTTTAATATTTATTTCAACATCATTTTTGGGGTTTTAATAAATTTTCTAACTGGTTATTGCTGGTATTTAGAAAAATGATCATTGAAATATAATTGTAGAATTTGACACCTTTCTGCTGCCATCTGCTGCATAAATGTTTATGTGTGAAATCTCATTGGATACTGTGACCTTCATTATTAAATGATGCGTCCCTTGATCTCATTTAACACATTCTCCCTGTGGAAAGTCTACTCAGCTTTCTTTTTGTGAACATTTTTCCTGGAGATTTTCTGCTCATTTTGGGGGAGGGAGGAGAGGGTTCAACTTTTTGTGTTTGACATATAATAAAATTGCATTACTTAACTAAGTCTTTGAGTTACTTTATTTTGATAAATGGATTTATTCTGTATTTATTTATTGATATTGAATGGATATTTGGACTTAATTCTGAGATCCTGAATTTGTTGTATTTTTTATTACCTTACATTTAATTAGATTGTATATTTAATAAAGTTCAACACACTCCACAAATGAACACTGGTTTTCTGCATAAGGTCCTGGTGAATTAGAAACATTAATGCTAGCATTTGAAAAACTGATTCTCTACTTTCCTGCAGTAGTACCCATGCTATGTGTCTAGTAAGCTTGGAAATTCAAGAAGCAATAATTCAACCCCCTAAAATATGGATAGCACCTGGCTTTATCAAATAAGCACTGCTTGTGTTTATTTGTTTTTAGTATTAGGTCCTTATCTATTAAATTTAAAACTTGGGAAGAAAAAGAGGTCTGTTGAGTGGCTTGACTGTTCTTTCTACATCAAAGTATGTTACTAGGCCTATATTAAAAGTGGAAAATCATATTCTGAAAGCCATTTCCAAGATTGTTAATTTTTTATGCTGCTACTCATGCTGCAAACTCCAAAGGAACAATTATGAATAATGGCCAAATATTAGTTACTGAGACTAGAACAGAAATGAAAAAAAAGTCTGTATATTCCATAAGTAATTTGTGGTGCTTCTGGCAATTGATAGAAATTTCTTGTTATTAAACACTAATTAGTTTGTCAGCTAGTTTACTTTATGGACTGGCTAGATGTTCTTTTTTTCTCATAAATATTTTATTACTTTGGTTAAGTAAACAAGGGTTCTTAAATAGCTTGTGTTTTGCTGTGTAGCTTATCTATGAATTTCAATGAACCTGGCGTGGCTCTCTTTCTGGGAATCCATTTGTGAAAACCCCAGGCTGCACTTGGGAGATGGCTTATGGGTCTCGAAAGCCCCTTGTACCTCGGTCATCCCAAGTGCCTGCCAGTGAAGCTTGAAACCCCAGGAAGTCGGGCCTCCTGTGGATGCAGCTGGAATGAGAGCTTGTGATCTGATGGAACCACCCTGGAAACTGTGTACAGAGGAAGCTTTCTCAATGTTCCAGGCATGGAAATAGACCTTGGGAAGAACTCCTGTTGCCAAGGAGCCACACAGCGTATCATCCCTTGTTGTAGAGATATCAGCACATGCCCCATGCCCCATGCTGAGTCCCCTCAATACTCGCTTTTGATTAATCTCCCCTTCTCTTATTTAAATTTGGTAATTGCATTTGAGAGAATTAAAATGGATTCTACAGATAAATATCATTACTGGAACAGAGTATGTGGAGGAAAAAACCTCATGTTACTGAAAAGACACATTTGAGACAGGGCAAAAATGCTAGTCTTGACCATGAAGAGCAAAACCTTCTTGTAGATTATTGTACCTGTAACTGGAAAAACAAGCATTTTGAAGTTTTATTTGTATTTGTGTATGTATGTATGCATGTGTGTATGTATGTATGCATGTGTGTGTATGTGCATATGTATGTGTTACTTTTATTCATCCCATTCAGAGTGGCTTCATTTTCTCCCTCAATATTTCTTTCCTTTTGGAAAATATACAACATTTTCAGTGCTATTATAACTGTATCATCATTCCCAATAGCTCCAGCTTAAAAGGTACACAGGGTCAGTTCATTTGTAATTGAATTACCAGAGTGGTATTTTGTTGTTGTTGGTATATTAAATTTGCAATCAGAATAAAAACTCTACATCTGGTTTTCACATACAACAGCTCTATTGAATGACATGCACTTGAGTTTTATGTAGCAAGGGTATTTGAACAGTTAATTTTCAAGTGTATCTTCTGTTGAATGTTTTGTTTCAAGAAAGAGTGCTTAAAGCTTTTTGGACTTCAGTTTTTGATGTAACTGTAGCCTTCTTTATGGGAAACCATAAGCAACATGGTAGGTTCAGATTCCCCAGTGGGGTCTCTCACCACCTGCAGATGGCTGCTTTATCACATTAAAGGCTTGGATGTAGGACTCTCGTGTTCTCAGATATAGTGTGTGGACAGCATTTTCTAGAGCACTGTACAGTAGAAACTATAAAAGGCAGTATATTTCCCCAATGTCTGTCTGGTTATATCAGTCTGTATTATTGTTGAAAAGTTTTTTTTTTTTATGATGTATGAAGCTCGTAATATTTATAGATAAATTAGTACAGTTTTATTATTGTTGTGGTAATGCCTATTTTCATTTGGAAATATCAGTAGTTAAGTATGTACATGAGGCAAGACTTCTGGTTTACTGCAGTGTTCAGTCCTAGTTTTTACTTTTATTCTTAAAGCATTAGGATTTGATCTCAATTTTATGGACCTAAGCTCTGAGATTTGCAGAAGTGGACAGTTTATATTTATATATTGCAAATTCTTACACAATTCAGCATTGATGTCATATTATATTTTATAAATGATAAAAGCTCTGTACAAAGGCGGAAAAACAGTGGGCTTGGGTTGCCCTTTCCATTATTGAGCCATGTCATGCTGGTTTCTTCCGTTTCTCTGGATTTATTTCCTCATCCTAAAATAATGGCATCTGAGTAGATGTCTTATCAGCTTCATTGTTAGTTATCTGCGCCCTTCATTTTTGTGAATAGAGATCCATATCATTTTCTACATTAGACATCTAATAACAAATATGAAATTATAAAATACTAAAATATAGTTAACACCACAATGACATTAAATATATTTTAAAACTTCTTTCAAAATTCTAATAAAGGTGGCCCATAGGCAATAGGAATCCAATAACTGAGCTCGACCAACTTATAAGAGATCATTCCCAGTAAAAAAAAGTTGAACATGTGTATTAATAGAACAGACCTATTTATATACACACATTTCTATTTATATTGATGTATGTGAATACTTGAAGTGAAAAAATGTTCTCCGTTTGGAATGAAATTTTTGAAAAATGTCACTGTTTTTAACCATAGCCAGTTGAAAAACTCACTCCTGTGAATAATTGTAAACCTTGCTTATGTGTTTATCCTGAGACTTTTTTTTTTCTTTTTGTGGTACGCGGGCCTCTCACTGCTGTGGCCTCTCCTGTTGCGGAGCACAGGCTCCGGATGCGCAGGCTCAGCGGCCATGGCTCACGGTCCCAGCCGCTCCGCGGCATGTGGGATCTTCCCGGACCGGGGCACGAACCCGTGTCCCCTGCATCAGCAGGCGGACTGTCAACCACAGCGCCACCAGGGAAGCCCTATCCTGAGACTATTTTTATTTTCTCTCGTTATACTTTTGTTAAAATTTTGTAGGTAATTTTTTATTGAATTATAACAACAATAGTGGCACCCTTCTGAGTTTATTTTTTGCTATGCATTTTCAAACATCTGGAGAGTGAGTAGCTATTTATTTTGTTTTCCACTGCTTCTACATAAATATTCAATAAAGAATAATTTTACTTACCAGCTATGGAACTATTTATTCTACAGCAATATTTTTCTTTGTTTTTTACCTAATTTTCATCTTGTAAAAGTGTGACTTCTGTCGTTTTTTGGCACCTATTTTTTCATAATCATTTAGGAAAACCTGAAAATTTCTTTAAAATACCAAAACTCTAATCCAGAAGGAATGAATGAATTCCCAGGTGAACTGATATCCTGTTGCCTCAACTTATTAAAAAAGATAGATTTTTAAATAAACATGAGAAATTGTTAAACAATTAAACAATTGTTGCCTTCTACATATGCAATTGCTATATTGTTATTTAAGGATGCTATGTACATCCACTAACGTTACTGCCATTGTTTAGGCCATGTGTATAACACCTCCAAAATTTTCTTTGGAGACTGGAACATAGGCATCTGAATATTTTAAGTAGTAGTAAACTTTTGTCTTGCATGTGTATGTGTGTGTGTGTGTGTGTGTGTGTGTGTGCATGTGTGTTAACTCTTGTTACCCAGAGTAAAAAAGTGCTTGGTGCTCAACCTGTAAAATGCTATTTGGGATTGGAAATGAGATGTGCTTATAAAATAATGAACATTATTTCATCTGTGTCTTGTAAACTGTTAATCTTAAGTCAGTTCTCTGAGAAATGTAATAAAACCTCCTTGAACAATAGCAGCTTCATTATAACAAGTGCATAGCCTTTTGTAATGAATGGTTTACATGGAGTTGTAACTGATAAAACATCGATTCAGGTTGGCTTAAATAAAAACAAAATCCGTTAGATTAAATGACCAAAGGGACTGTCTCCAGGCATGGCTTGACCCAGAGATTCAAATGTTACCTGCTCTTGTTTCTACCTCTTGGCCTACCTCAATTATATTGACTTTGGTTTCTGACTCTGTTTAAGTCCCACAGCCAAAAGTTCAAGTTGGACGAAGAAGAGTTTGCTTCTTCCTGGCTGCTTTAAAAAAAATCCCGAGATTTACTCTTTGAGGAGCAAATTGGATCCATGGGAGTGGAATTGCACTATTTGATACTATCTGGTCCATGTATCTATCACTAAATCTACTGGACGAGAGGAGTTTGACATGTAATTGGCTAGACCTGGACCACACTTTCCTTCCCTAGGCTGGTGTTGGAGCCCTAATCCAGTGCCTGCAGTGGGCGAACAGGACTCTTACGTGGTCTCTCTAAGCAAAATCACTGTTAACTTAATTAAGGAAAATAGATGTTGGCTTGGTTTGAACAAACGAATAGCCAGAAGGTGATGCATGTGAAGCCAAATTTTTTGACTTATATTGCCAGAGAATGGCTTCCCATTATTGTACAGTTAACTAATAATATAAAAATTTACATATGAAGGTCTGTAAGAAAACGTTAGATTTAAAATTAGTTTTATTAAAAGTAATAAAGAAATACATGGATTCAAATTCATGCTTACATTAAATTTTATTATTTCCTCTCCATTCATCATACCCTGTAGAAAAACTACAGATAAGGGGCTGGCCTTATTATTATTATTTTTTTCAGGAAAACTGTACTTACCTACTTAGGCACAGATGAGTGTTTAGAGATTTTTCCCAGTATGATTTGAAAATTAAATAGTCTAATTTCTTTATTATCATTAATTTAGTTAAAATCTGTAGGATATCCATATATTATCATGCATTTATCTTGAAGTTTTCACTCTTTTGGACTTTCTCTTATAATCAACTTGTTCTTGTCCTTTTATCTGATAAAAGATAGGTTAATACTCAGAAAGTTTTTCACTATTATATAAGTGACAATTTAGTGTCCATTTCCTTTTTCCATACTGTACATTTAGATTAATTCACAAAGCATCCCTTTTCTGAGGGATAGTAGCTACTCACTATTTCTCTCTTTCCATTATAAAGTAATATAATACTACTTATTTTCTAATTTCCTGTTTCATCATTACATTCAACTCATTATCTCATGAAGGTGCTCTGAGAGGATAGAGAGAATGGAACAGTAGGAATAAAAGAGGAAAACTTGGCCTTGCTTACCAGCGAAGTTTTGGGAGGACTGATTGATGGAGTTTTGCATTATTGGTACTTGTATTTTACAGCACTGGTGCTGTTTTTTATGACCTAGACATACAACACTTAAGCAAATTGAAAGTCAGTTTCAGAGGGGAAAGAAAAATAATAGAGAAAGGGATATACAGTTTTAAATTGAATTGAAGGTATGTCGTTTGTTGCCTAATTCAGGATTCACAAAGATACTTTAAAAATTCCTGAAAATGCTCATATCCGATAGTCCTTGGTCTTCCAGTGTCTTGCCTCCAAATCTAGCAAGTCTTCATTGTTTATGCCTTAAATTTTCTTAGTGTTATCTTTGGTTGCAGCATTTGTCTCACTGCATCTGACTTATATAGTCATACATGTGCCCTGTTTGACTCTGAGCTCCGTGACAGCAGGCACTGGGTATCACTGATTTTATATCCCAAATTTCAACTACTCAGGGTAGCCATTCAAAAGTGTACTGAATTTCTTATCAGTGTGCCATTTCCAGAATCACTGTTTTTCTATGCTTCCAGCCACCCACGTATCCTCCTGAAAAATAGCGAGTAAGTAAGATGCTTCCTAAATCAGTGGACAATTAAAGTCAAGTTACAAAGGGCATTATATGTAACATGAAGAGTTCTTTCACTTATTTTTCAAAGGAATTAACAGCCATCTATAGTGTTTATAATGGTAAAAAATTAGAAACACACAAAAGCAGAGAAAGTTACTATATACTTATCACACAGCTTCAAAACCTATCATGATTAACTTTGTTTTATCTACACAGAACAGCACACACACACATTTTCTCCATCTCTAAGATTATTTAAGGCAAAGGCAAAATGTAAATTTATTTCATCCATAAATATTTCAGTGTGTACCTCTAAAAAATAAGGATTCTGAAAGAATATAACAATACCATTATCTCACTAAAACAATGAAAATAAATTTTAATATTAATAACACTCTCATCTGCGTGCAATTGTCTTATAATTTTAAAATTTATTTTTGGAATTGCATCAAAATAACATTCACACATTGACATTAGTGGATGTGATCGTTAAGCTTCTTATAATCTACATGTACACCGGAGTCATCTTTTTCCTTGCAATTTTATTTGTTGATGAAACTAGGTCTTTGTCCCTAGACTCTTGTGGGGAAATCACTAATTGCATCCCTGTGGTATCCTTTAATATGTTCATCTCCCCCTGAATTCCCTGTGAATTTGTCGTGAGATCTATAGGCTTAACCTGAAATCAAATTTTGGCAAGAATATGTCTTAGATTGTGTTGTCTGCTTCCTTCTTACATCAGGAAACATGAATTGTTACCTTTCTTTTGTGATGAGAAATGTTCATAAAGATGTTTATAACCTTGGTCCACAGTTTCATCAGGTGTCATAAAATGCTGTTAATCTAATCATTATTCATTTATTCATTCTTCATTAATTAGCTGGGACACTATCAGGAAAAAATTCTCGTCGTATTTGGTTATTCTGTGATAAAGCTCACAAAAGAAAGACAAGGTAAAGGTTTGACTTTTTTTTAATTGAAGTCTAGTTGATTTACAATGCTGTGTCAATCTCTGCTCTACAACAGAGTTACTCAGTTATAAATATATATATATATATATATTCTCTTTTTATTCTTTTCCATTATGGTTTATCACAGGATATTGAGTATAGTTCTCTGTGCTATACATCAAGACCTTGTTGTTTATCTAAGGGTTTGACTTTTTTCAGCTTCTTAAACATTTAGTTTTCAAAATAACGAATATGTTCTCTAGCATCCTTAAAAGGTAACCAAAAAGCTTATTTGTTCATTTATTTTAGTACTTTTAAGAATGAAGAGATTTAAACATTGTTGTATTAAATCCACTGTGGTTTATTATACTTATTGATGTTCAGATTTTGATCATTTTTTTGGTCAGTAAGAACCTCTTCAATTTGGCTACTGGGTCCTTTTATAAAATGTTATTTTATGGAAATATAAAATGTATATATAAAATGCATCTATCATTCAGTGTATAGCTCACTGAATTTTCACAAATTTAGAACACCCAGATCAGGGAATAGATGGTTACCAGAAATTAAGTGGGGAGGGTGGCTGGAGATACTATTTCTGCTCACTTTACAAAACCGTTTCTGTTCATCACAAAGGGGGAATATGAAAAAAATTTCTTGAGAACAAACTGGTTAACTCTGCTTGGTAGAATTGGGAGTCCAGGGTCTTCCTTCCATCAGAACAACCTGGTACTGGAATGTGTTGACGGATTCTTAAAATAATTCCAGGACTTGAGACAATATTTGCAGATGATGAGCAATTTTTATGGAGGAAGTTCTTTCACAACTTATTTTAAAGAGTCCCCCCTTACATAATCTATTTTTGACAAAATTTCTCTTCTTATATATGGGTCATATCTCTGTATTCTAATCTGCACATGATTTTCCAGTTATGTATTTCAGGGAATGAATCATTTACCTAATCAGCTAAGGAATTTTCAAACAGGAACATAAGTTGAGGTAAAAAGTGGGAAACCGATATTTATTAAATACTATCATGTGTCAGGTACTGCCTTTGGTACTTTATATAAGTATCACAACTAATATTTACCAAAAGCCCATAGGGGAGTAATAGTCTCCATTTTATAAATTAAAAAAACTGAGGCTTTAAAAATAGTAAAGTGGGACTTCCCTGGTGGCACAGTGGTTAGGAGTCCTCCTGCCAATGCGGGGGACATGGGTTCAATCCCTGGTCCGGGAAGATCCCACATGCCGCGGATCAACTAAGCCCATGCGCCACAACTACTGAGCCTGCGCTCTAGAGCCAGCGAGCCACAGCTACTGAAGCCTGAACGCTTAGAGCCCGTGCTCGGCAACAAGAGAAGCCACCGCAATGAGAAGCCCGCGCACTGCAAGGAAGAGTAGTCCCCGCTCACCACAACTAGAGAAAGCCCGCGCTCAGATAAACAACAACAACAACAAAAAAAACACAGCCAAAAATAAATAAAAATAAATACATTTTAAAAAAAGAAAAGTAAAGTGACTCATTCAAGAGCACACAATTGGCAAGTGGTTGATCCTAGAACTAAAATCCTTTCTTCTATAACACACTTTTTTCTCTTCAATCTCAGGCTGTAAGGGGAGACACTGTAGTAATAACCTTTTAAAGTGGACTGGAAACTTGCTCCAAAGTGTTCTGGTATATCTCATTGGTAAAAATCAATGAGTCAATTCTATTAAATTTATGATGGTAAATTTACTTTATTGGTATTAATTATGGTACTAAGTTTACAATACCCTATCCCAAGGAATCAGTACTTGCCTGTATCTACACAGATTCCTGAAGACATAGGAGAGACACTCAGAGATACCCTGTACAATGCCTAGTCTACACTTACTCTGCCTACAGGGCAATCATCACAAAGAACTGTGAGGCTCATCCCATTAAAAGTGAAGTCACAGAACCAATGCCAAGAAAGGTCTAGAAGGATGTTCCCATGTGGCATGGACCATTGGTCTGCGGGAAGGCTGTTCCCCTGGGGTTACTTGGCAGAAGATAGAATCATTGGAAATATTTTCTTGTGGATAATCTGGCTTTGAATTTTTACTATACCCCGAGAGTTTCACTGAGGATATATTGGGAAGTGAGTAACAATTACTCTCTATTTTTGTTGTGGGACCACCTGTTACTCCCATCCTCGTAGCATCCAAAGGCAACTCTATCAGATAATAGTAAAATTATCAATGGAGGATATACACTGGTGGCTGAGATAACTGTCAGAAGACAAGCATATTATATATGCCAAAGGTGACTGTGATTCTATATTCTTTGTGGCATCAGTTCATGCGTGTAGTTTGCGTCCCACAGTGATTTTGCCAGGAGTGCTTTTCATATTAGTAAAGCACTGTTAGGTTGAGGATTTTATCATCCATTGATAATTTTATTGTTAACCAATAAAATATAGTTTTTAATAATTAAGACTAAGAAATTGGTCAGAAACAAAATTTTGAACTGAGTTTCTGTTCCATGAGGTTAATTCATGGGTTCTTGTTTACCAAAATCAGAATGTAACAGAGAAGTCCTTTGAAGCACGTGACAGAAAGAGAGCTTCTCTTCTCAGTTTTAACAGTTGAAGATAACTTCTCCAGAACACACACCAGCCTAAATGCAGCTCAGGCGTCTGGCCACTGCCTAAGAGAACAGCTGCTGCTGTGTCTCACTCTCCAGGGACAGAGAGCTAATACCTAGCTCACTCCTTCTCGTCTGTTGTAATTCGGTAACTGAAAATCAATTCATCCACGAGGAAATGAAATTGATGGAACATTATCTCTTAGATCCAAATGATCTTCTTGTTTTCATCCTTTAAAGATAATCTCTGTCATCATTGTATACCCTTGCAGAGTATGTTCAAAGTAAGAGATGGTACCAGATAATCTAGGCAATTTGTAGTAGGATTATCATAGGTTTAGCAGACAGTACAGCAGTACAAAACAGCTTCACTGGGCTTGAATGCATGATACAAAGTTTGACAACTTTATTTTTCATTTATTCCCATAGGAAAGCTAGAATTTGGGCATTTGAACAGGAAAGAGTCTATAAACTCACCACCCTCTATCTCTTCTGAGTGGCAGTGACCTTTCAGGAAATTAGGAGATGGATTATCCCTTCTTCACTCTATATCAAAACTTTGTCTCAAGAAAGAGTTGTAGATTAATTGAGAGGTGTGAATGACTTAAAATTATATTACCCTTTTGAAAACTGGTTTCCTTTTGGTAGGTAAGATAACTTTAATCTAAAAATAAATATTTCCTAAAGAACTTTAGGAAAAGCCTGCTCTGCCAAGCACATAATTTAGTAAATAAATGGGTGCCTGTTTTGCCCACTCACAATAACATACACTCATTCTGGTATCGGTCTATGCAAGATAAACTTTACCAATGTTTTTGACTTTTGCAAGGGATTTTCTATTTCCCTTTAACCTTGGTTTAACTCTGGGAAAATACAGGTCATTCTCTATTGATTTATGAATAGGAATTACAGTTCCAGGTATAGGTCATTAATTTTGGTCACTCAGTCAGTAAAAAAAAATTCATATTGAATAATTATCTCAAATCAAAACACAAATGTTTGGTTCTTGGTATCCTTGTTCTAGGTTTTTCCATATTGCTAATTTAATGATTGACATCAACCTACCAGTATTCATTTAACAAGCCTCAGACTTAAATCATGTGATTGGGAAGACAGCCCCGAAATAGGAAACTTGGTTCCCTTGTGATGTGATAGATATGAAATATTATATTATTAGAAGCATAGAGAACGGTGTATATCTTTACCTTCCCTGTTTCCCTGTGTCATCAAATGACTTCAAAAGCTCTTTGGTCGTTTTTAGTTTGAAACAATAATTGGCCCATTGCATCTGTTATTCCTCCTCTTAAAACGCACTCCCTCCTTCTTGTCTGACAGGATTCTCTTCTGTCCTTCTGGTCTTAGCTAAAAATACCATTCTCTCCCTAATATAGACACTTTTCACCATATTTTTGTTTTCATTTATTCATAACAGTATAATCCTATCTGAATTTATGTTATTTTTGTTTTCTTGTTTATTGTCTATATAGCCCCATTTGAATGCAAACTCCATGAGAAGAGGGTTCTCTTCTCCCTTATTCACTGAGGTGTGCACAGGGTCTAGATGAGATCAGGCACATAGCTGGTACTCCAAAAATGTATGGACGGAAGGATGGACAGATGGATGGGGGTGGTTGAGTTCCTATTACCTTATGTGTCTGGATTAAAAAAATACTACACTTTATTTATTTATTTTTTACAGTAGCTTTAGGTTTACAGAAAAATTGGACAGAAAGAATAGCGTTCCCTTATACTCCCTTTCCCCCTGCCCTCAGGTTCCTATTATTAACATCTTGCATTTATGTTGCACATCTGTTATGATTGATGAACCAGTACTGATACATTATTATAAACTAAAGTCCATAGTTGGCATTACGGTTGACTCTTTGTGTTGTGTAGGTCTATACGTTTCTCCAAATGCACAGTGCCATGTATGCACCATTACTGCATCGTACAGAATACTTTCACTGCCTTAAAAAGTCTGTGCTCCATCTCTTCATCCCTTGCTCCCTTCCCTCAACTCTTGGCAACCAATGGTATTTTTACCACCTCCATAGCTTTAACTTTTCCAGAATGTCATATAATTGGAATCATAGTTATACAGCCTTTATTAGATATGGTTTTTGCTAATATTGTCTCCTAATCTGTGGCTTGTCTTTTCATTCTTTTAGCAATGTATTTTGCAGGACAGAAGTTTTAAATTTTAATGAAGTCCAATTTATCAATATTTCTTTTGTAGATCATGCTTTTGGTGTTGTATATAAAAACTCATTGTCAAACTCAAAGCCATCAATATTTTTCGATGTTATCTTCCAGGAGCGTTGTATTTTTATGTTTTACATTTATGTCTATGATCCTTTTTGAGTCAATTTTTGTGAAAAGTGTAAAGTCAGGGTCTAGATTCATTTTTTTCCCATGTGGATGCCCTGTTGTTTCAACACTACTTGTTGAAAGACTGTCCTTTCTCCAGAGAATTTCTATTGCTCCTTAGTCAGAGATCAGTTGACTAAATTTATGTGGAATTATTTCTGTGTTTCTTTTTTTGACTTCCACTCGTTTTCTGCCTTCTCTGATTTTAACTTGGTATTTTATATGATTTATTTTTCTCTGTTCTATTAGCATGTCAGTTATACTTCCTTTTTAACTTTTTTAGTGGTCACCTTAGTGTTTGTAATATACAGTTACAACTAATCCAAGTCACTTTCAAATAACACTATATTGCTTCATGTTTAGTGCAAGTACCTTATAACAGAGCACTCCTAATTCCTCCCTCCCACCCCATATTATATTTCATTTCACTTATCCACAAACTACAGTCACTGAATACATTGTTGCTATTATTATTAGAAAAAACTGTTATCTGTTCAATAAATTAAGAATAAGAAATAAAATATTTTATCTTCATTTATTCCTTATCTAATGCTCTTTCTTTTTAAATGTAGATCTGAGTTTTGAACCTGTAATTTTTTTTTCTCTAAAAAACTTCTTTTCACTTTTCTTACAAGATAGGTCTACTGGAGGTATATTCCCTCAATTTTTGTTTTCCTGAGAAGTCTTTATTTCTCCTTAACTTTTTTTTTTTTTTTTTTTTTTTTTTTTTGGCGGTACGTGGGCCTCTCACTGTCGTGACCTCTCCCGTTGTGGAGCACAGGCTCCGGATGCGCAGGCTCAGCGGCCATGGCTCACAGGCCCAGCCGCTCTGCAGCATGTGGGATCTTCCCGGACTGGGGCACGAACCCGTGTCCCCTGCATCGGCAGGCGGAGTCTCAACCACTGCACCATGAAGGAAGCCCTCTCCTTCACTTTTAAATTATAATTTCATTGGATACAGTGAAGTTTTGGGTTTTTTCTTTCAACATTTAAAATATTACACTCAACTCCCTTCTTGCTTGCATGGTTTCTGAAGAGGACTCCAATGTAATTCTTATCCTTGTTCCTCTACAGATAAAGTTTTTTTTTTTCCCTCTGCCTTCTTTCAGAATTTTTCTCCTTGTCTTAATTTTTGGCAGTTGGAGTATGATATGTCTAGGTGTAGATTTTTGGTATTCATCTTGCTAGGTGTTCTATGAGCTTTCTAGAACTGTGAGTTGGTGTCTGTCATTAATTTTGCAAAATTCTTAGCCATTATTACTTCAAATATTTCTTCTTTTCCTTTCTTGCTTTCTTTTTTGGTATTCTTATTATGTGTGCCTTACATCTTTTGTAATTGGCTCACACTTCTTGGATATTCTGTTCCATATTTCTCATTCTTTTATCCCTTTACATTTCAGTTGGGAGGTTTCTACTGACACATCTTTAAGGTCACTGATTCTTTGGCCATGCCCAGTCTATTAATAAGGCCATCAAAGGCAATCTTCATTTCTGTTACAGTGTCTTTCATTTCTAGCATTCCCTTTTGTTTCTCTCTAGGGCTTCCATCTCCTTGCTTGTATTGCCCATATGTTCTTTCATGTTGTTAACTTTTCCATTAGAAACCTTAGCATATTAATCATAGTTATTTTGAATTCCATGTCTGATCATTCCCAAATCTTTGTGATATCTGAGTATGGTTCTAATTCTTGGTTTGTCTCTTCATACTTTGTTTTTTTTTCCCTTTTGGCATGCCTTGTGACTCTTTTGTTGAAGGAGGACAAATACATTAGGCAAAAGAACCAAGGAAGACAGTCCTTTGGTGTGAGGTTTTATGTTTATCTGGTTGGAAGGTAGGCTGTGTTTAATGTTTGCATTAGCCGTGGGTTCCTCTCTGAAGTTAAAATTTCCTGTAGTGTCCTTGCTTTTGTTTCCCCTATTTTCTCTGGGTGTCCCTAGAAACTGTGAAGTAGGATCTGAGGCTTGCAGTTCTTTTAGCAGCAATCTCCTGTTACTATGTTGAAGACTTATTGATGCAGAGGTAAAAGGTTGGCAAAGGAAGAATTCTATGTTCCTAAGATTAAGTCCTGGTCTCTTAGTGGGCCTCAGTTGGGTATTTCCCTTCCCCCAGATCAGATAGTTTTCAGAAAAACCCCAATAAGCTAGATTCTAGTAAAATCATCTCCCTGGAAGGCAGACCTTGTGAAGAAAAACAGACAGCTCTGAACTTATTCCAAAACGGTCACTTTTCCTCACCCTCTGTGGGAAGTACTAGGGACTTTTTCTCAGATCTTCATTCTGAGACCATTGGAAGCTCCTGGTAAAACTCAAGAATGTGTGAGGACCTTCAAGTCTGAGGTCTTTAACTGTCAGGCTGCTTTACACGAAGGCTCCAGCATTTCATCAATTACAGTTTAAAGTATTTCTACTTTAGATGTGCAAGCAGCTTCAGCCATGGGTTTCTGTCCAGGGAAGCCATACTTTCCTGTATTTGCCTGTCTGTCCCTTCAGTTTTCAAGGCAGCAATGACCGCAATTCTCTGATAAATATTTAAAACGTTGTTAATTTTCATTCTCTTCAGCTTTTTTTCTTGTTGTGGGGATGGGAATGATGACTTCCAAGCTCTGTACATGTCAGACCAGAAACCACTCAAACACTCGGCAAGGATTTTTTATGAGAAGTAGTTAAGTACCGGGAATAACTGTCATTTCATTTTATTATGGTAGATGGATGGAGGGAATCAGGATGAGTGTAGAAGTAATATCTGTGTATGGACTGAAGCCATAGCTCATGTTTTCCTTTGACATGTTTAACCTGTGCTGAAAATTATGAAGTACAGATCTGGAAATATTGCTGTTTAATTTTCAGTTACATGTCTAAATTCATGAATTGAAATTACAGTATATTTATATATATGTAATATAGACATATGCTATATTCCTATATATTAATATTTATATATTTAATATATTTTATTTATTTATATTTAATTTCACATATACTTATGTATACAATATTTACCACCTTCTGTAAGAGCAAAAGGAATTATAGGAGCTATAAGTCAACAAACCTATTAAATATACTGGGTTGAACAAGACAAGTCTGAAGCTCAATTTCAGCCCCTCAATCCAACATCTTTATTAGTCAATGACCATTTTGTAGAAGTGGCCTAACTTGATGGATAAGAGCACATGCTTTGGATTCAGACAAACCAGGAGCAAGTTTCACAGCCACACCTGTGAGCTGGGCTTTGGGCCTCAGTTCCTCATTTATTCAATAGTAATATGAATAGCATTTACCACATATGATGCATTATTGTGAATAAATGCACATGGGTAACCTGGAGCCTAATATGTCTGAATACATGTTTTTTTTATTGATGTTTTGTCATCAATGGCATTATAGCCATTACCATGCATATTGTTTTTACTGCTCCTTGACAGTTTTGTCACTTTTTGTTCAACTTTAAAGGAATTAAAAAACACAGTTGAGCACATAACCTACGTGTGCATCCCACAACCTCCTGGTTTCAGCACTCTTCTGTTTCCCAAAAACTCTAAGATCAATATCTCCAGCCCAGAACTTTTTTCCAGGCTCTGGAGCCATATTCCCAACTTTCTGTTGTTTTTCTCTATCTAGGAAACTAGAGAAAACAAACTCAATAGCTCATTTTCCCTACAAATCATTTTTGGCACATCAAATTATCAAAGATTTTAAAATATAGTGAAGGTAGATAAAGAACAATGAGTTAGTACTTCTATATATTGCTATGAGAGTGCAGATTCCGTTGTGAGAGCATTTTATCTGTATGTAACAAGATGATTTAGATATTCTTAACTTTTATTTTTTTATTTTTTTTTGCGGTACACGGGCCTCTCACTGTTGTGGCCTCTCCCGTTGCGGAGCACAGGCTCCGGACGCGCAGGCTCAGCGGCCATGGCTCACGGGCCCAGCCACTCCGCGGCATGTGGGATCTTCCTGGACCGGGGCACGAACCCGTGTCCCCTGCATCGGCAGGCGGACTCTCAACCACTGCACCACCAGGGAAGTCCGATATTCTTAACTTTTATGTCAGTATTTCTACTGCTGGGAATCTAGCCTAGAAGAATAATTTAAAACGTGACAAATATTGCTCTAAATTTTAATCATTTTACCTCTATTTATAATGGAAAAAATGGGAAGAATCTGTAAGTCCAATTATTGGGTAATGGTTATACATATTTTCATAGTATAGGAAATAGCTAGACAATGGTAAATGAAAAGTAGTCAACATAATCCATCTATATTAATGTTCCAAAATAAATGTATGTATGCACAGTCAACACATTCATGAGGAAAAAACTGAAGTAAAAAGCTTAAGTTGTTAACTACGTTATAGCTTGAAATGAGGATATTGTCAACTGTCATTTTCTTCTTTATGGGTTTCTCTAATTTCACATTTATAATTCTGATAAATTAAATATTCTTAGAATACTATAGAAGAAGGAGTAGCCTCATAGTTTGGAACCACTCTGTTTTATAAAGACTGTCTGCTCTCTTGATACTTTTGTTCAGACATGAACAGCTGGAGGCTCAAGCAGTATACCTTGTGATTTGTCTGTGGTATATTTTTAGGGTTATGATTTTAATGCTTATTTAGTGTCTCCCATCCATCAGGCAGAATAGTACACATTATAGCTCTCACTTCTAGTGAGAAGAGTGAAAAATGGTCTGAGAAAAATGAGAGGGAAAGAGGATAGTGCGGGCTGAGCTCCTGGGTGGCTATGCCCAATTTTCTTGGCGGCTTCTTCTCTGGGGCTCTTATACCGCGGTTGGAATGTGCATGGAGATGGTAGTTCTCCCGCCATGCCTCTGCAGCTCCTGCAGTGTTCCTAGAAAAGCAAGGAGGAGCGGAGCGGGGTACTCTGGCGTTGAGCAGGATGGGGGTGTGCCCGATGCCGCCGGGAGCCCAGGAAGAGAGGGAAAGGGCGGGGGGACTCAGACCGGCATTATATTTGCATCGCTCTCTCTGGATCACTACATTTCCCTGGAAAGTTGGGTACATTTGCTGTTTTTCTTTTACCAGTGAGGAAAGGAGGCTCTGAGAAGCTGACCAGTAGATGGCATGCTCTGCTTTGTTGGAATAATATAGGGATCTTGTCTCCAACCACCCCACCCTCATTAGAGTGAGTGTGGGCTGCACCCCGGAGCTCACAGGGGGTCAGCTGGTCTCGGAGGGAGAGAACTCAGGAGGCCTGTGGATCAGTCTTCTTTTCCTGCAATACCACACGTCATGGGCTTCTTGCAGCTGTGATATTCCACTGGCTGGTCCCCTCTTTTCCCTGCAGTTAGGGTCTCTACACTGTTGCCAGAAAGCAGCCCTGAGCCTGCTTTTACCTTGCACAAAAAAACACCAGTGGCTGAGAGTCTGAAATCTAACCCAGCCTGGCATTCAGATCTCTCCACATCCGTCCTCAAGCAGCCTTTCTGACTTTCTTTCTCACGTGTTCTCCTGCCTGCGCCCTCGAGACCAGTCCAGGGACACCGGCATCACCCTCCTCTTCCCGACGTCACTTGTGCCCCTACCTCCAGGGACCCTACTCCTGTTCTGCCTGGAACGCTCACCCGTACATGGCACATCTTTCAGGAAATAGCAGCAGTGTCGTTTCTCCCCAGCTGGGAAATATTTTTTCCATTACTTATGCTCTCAAAACATCTAATTTACATGCTTTTGACTACGCTAGTCCCTTTCTTTACGGTGGTGCAATGGGGACAGCTTGACAAAGCACAGTGTTTTCTGAGCCTTCCGTCTGCTTGTCTACCTTGTCACCCATCCCATATGAACCTAAACCGAGCCCTTCAACTGCCCTCAGCCTCTGATTCCTCATCTGCAAAATGGGGAGATCACTGGATTGGTGTTAGGAACACAGTGATACAGTCTTGCACCTGCCACATGGCAGGTGCTCCCAAATGTAAGATAAGGAACTGCTACAATGTTGATCAGCTGCATTATTAAGTGCTTTCTGTGTATTAGATCATCTCATCTTTATAACTCTCCCATGAGAGGGCGTATCATCATCGAGATGATGAAACTGGGGCACAGAGAGATTAAAGGGCTCACCCACGCTCACGTGGCAATGAGGGCAGGGCAGCACCCATTCCCTCATGGTTGGTGGTGGAACCTGCACTTCTAACCTTGTCTGAGTGGGGCCCTCTCGCATCCCTGCCTGCCCCAAGCCACCTTTAACCAGGTAGCCCCAGGACAATGGGGGGGCCAGAGATTCTTTTCATCCCTTTAGGCAGCAACGCTGGGGACATAAAGAAAAGTGAGCCTGTTATCTTCGGAATGTGGAGACAGCATGGTGGAGGTTTTCTGCAGCCAATATGGTCCATATCTGAGTAAAGATGGGGAGCAGGGTCATTGCCAGCCTCTCCCTGTCTGTCTGCAAACAGACCAAAGCCACGTAGCACTGTGATCCTCCACCTTCATCGCAGCGTCCACTCCACAAATGTGTAGCTGTGTTAGTGGCCGCATTGTTCTATCATGAGAGGGTAGCATGGTGACTAAGTCCTGGCCCTTTAACTAAATTTTCCTCTTTAACTCTTCAGCTGGGATGAAGCTCAGTGAGTCCAGCATATCTGTAATTCATTCTACACAGCACTGCCTTGGTGGGCTGCTCTGGCCACCTAGATCTCCTCCGTGTTTTCCCATCCTCGCTAATGACCAGGCGTCTCCATGAGTCTTGTTACTCAGCCCCATGGGATGTTTAGTAATCAGGTCTCATCCCTTTTCTCATGCAGAAGACATGTCACCCATGTAACATTTTTATGACATTTATTTTAGAAATGAATTTATTTTGCTATGTTTTATTTAATCCATTTTATCAGGATGACAGGAAAGAATACATTTATTCTGTTCTAATATAAATATTCACTGGCCAATAATCCAGGGAATTACACACCAAGACAGAGAAATAAAATAAAGAAGTGTGCCTGCTAAATATATTACTGGAGTTGTGCATAACTGGAAAGGAGGAAGATGTACCTCCAGGTATTTATAGACTTTTAAAACATTATTTCCCAGAGGAGCCCTTACTGCCAGCTTCTCTTTTACACAGAGAAAAGCAGTATTGTATCCCAGAGCCCTTCAGGGTTAGTTTTCTCAGCTCTCCCCATTGGGTGGTAACATTAAAATATCTATGTGCTCCACTGAAAGACCTCAAATATATTCCTTCCCCCTCCTACCACAGCTGTGAATGCAGCTCAGGAAACTGTAGGAATTGCAGCTTCCCTCCATTGTAATTAGTCTACTGTGCTTCAACCTTCCCGAGGTTCTCCATGCTCTTTACAGATGCCTTGTTTCCATTTCTCACGCAGTGAGATCAAGCAACACGCCCCCAAAGGGCTGTGATCCCAGCTCCTGGTCCCAGCATCCTGGGCGTTCCACCAGGGATCCCACCTGAGGCAGTGAAATTGCTCAAGGCAGCGCTAATTAATTTCTCCCTGCTTATCCTGTACTCCCCTCTCAGGATATCTGGTCTCGGAATCGACTTCCTGGTCTTGTACTTTGTCACAATCCAAATTAACTTAATGCATGACAGAAATCTCATCTCGACCTGACCTAGAGGTAGCAGCCAGACTCTAGGGAGAAATCAAATACTGAGTCAGTATGAAAAAAAAAAAAAAAGAAATACTGCATCAAATTTATTTTCAGCACCTTTGAGACTGGAAAGGGAGAGAGAGAAGTAGCGCTTCACTGCTGGATGAAGGTATGTGAGTATGCTCACAGAGTTATTGAATGTATTTTTTGGACTTTAACCAAATTTTGGCCAAATGCAAAGTGTTCATTTATTGACTGCATGGGGGCAGAGAATATCATAAAGTAACAATTTAAGTCATTACATCAAATTTATCTCCAGTTCGCTTTTTTAGTTGTGCCTTGCTCTCATGTGTATATTATTTAAATTTATTAAATGAAGCTCCAAGAGACATTCAACACATCACACACCCCTTGGGTTCAGAATGTCTTCCCCAGCGTTTCTGCCAGTCTTTGGCATGCCTGTTTCCGTTAATGAATCAGAGCACCGAGAGAGGGCTAGTTGACATGTCTGTGAGGCTGAAGGTGAGCTGTGACCTACAAGGAGAGCTGCTCCCTTGAGAAAACGGCCAAACGATCCAGTGCGGACGCACGGGCTCGGTTCTCCTCGCCGCCAGCAGGTGGCAGCAGAGCCTGGGCGTCCGCCTGGCCCTGGGCTTTGGCTGCTGTAAACGCCCTCTTCCGTTTCCATTCATCTTCACTTGTCAGATTCTTCATAAGTGCTTTCTGTAGACCGACCCTGAAATTGCATCATTTAATCCATAATCTTATACTGACATTTCTCCCTTTTACCGCTTATCAATGACATTAATTCAGAGAAAGCAGGGACCACCGATAGCTTTGGGCAACCCTCTGCAAAAAGGAGATATTCATTAAAGGCAGACGCACCGCAGGGACTGCCAACTTGCTTGAGATAAAGAAGTGGGTTGGAAGAGAAAAGGGGAAGCACGCCGGAAAAATAATAGGCGCTTTGTACTTCTTCCCTTCCTTGGCTTTTCTCTAATGCGTTTTAGTTGGCATTCAAAACATAGATTTTTGGTTGAAGATGCATTTGCTTAGATGTTCAGTTAAATATTTTCCTACGTTTAATAAAATCCTATCTGATGTAATATTTTAAAATGCTCTTTCCGCAGGATATACAATCAGAAATCGGTGTCTAGGACTGAGTCTCATATGGTAAAAATAAGCCCTGAAATACTCCAGTCCCTTTTAGTGAAGTCTTCGTGGTCTCATGATTGCACAGAAGAGACGTTTCTCAGAAGAGACAAGATGTTAACAAAGTGAAGGCTACTGGCGCACCATGGGTTTAATTATCAGAGTTAAACTGATGAGTGTAAGGAGGGGGAAAAAAAGACAGGTTTTTTTTTTCCCTCAAACTCCACATTTCCGGAGGCATAAAAGAATGTTTTGCTTATTAGGAAGATTGTCATGCTCTCCCGAGACTCTAGATGGCGCTGCAGAATCACCCTGTACCTTCTGTACACCGTTTATTACAGTTCTTTTTATCCACTTTTTTTGGGTGTCCAGGGGTAGGGTACTTACGTCAGAAAATATACTGAAAAGAGCACATATTAAAAAAAAAAGGCAATGTTGTAAAATAAATCACTAAGAAATCTGCAGCATCTGAGGTGATGAACTAGATGTACATACATGTGTTTAATTCCAGGCCCCACAGTTAGAATAATTTTCAACGGAGTCAAAACGTTTTAGAAGTATTTACTGGTATTATGATGCAGCATTAATGAATTACGCTAAAATGAAATGAGTTTTTCATGAAACTTACCAGCAAGTAAAAGGAGGCAGAATTTGTGGTGATGTAGGTGCCATATGCCTTTTTGCTCTGAGTTAACCCTCTGGGTGAAGGTGTTGTGTAATTATACATCTGCATGTGCGCTGTAATTTCCTTTTAGTGAAGAAGCAGTTCTTTGCACAGGGCAATGCCTGTGGTTCAAACACAGGCACACACACACAAGCCTACACACACCTGGACCAGGTTTCCTCAAACAGCAATGCCATATGTACGGTTTAGAAAGCATACTGTTGCCTTTACAGAGAACAAAGTAGTTACTTTTGCCTTATTGAGAACAAAGTAGTTACTGTTACCTTTATAAAGTAGTTAAAAACATCTTTCTTCTTGTTGAGGTATGGTGAGTTGAGGAAAAAGAAAGTAGGACAAAACTAAAGAGAGAGTAAGGCATGACTATTTACAGAAAATTTCATGTGACTATTTGCAGAGATATTCAGGCAGAAAGCGGTTTCTTGCCATAAATTACATGGCAGTGGCCCCTGGGAGAGGGTCTTCCTCCTTCAATCCTGTGTTTGCTGTTGGGTAAGCTGTTGCCATTAACCTCTTCAGGGAATCCTGAGCAGGTCTTTGAGATGCGCTGTGCAAATTCCTTTTCCACGCCCTTGATTTCATTATTTCTAACCCACCTCCCTTCCACTCACCCTCCACCAACAGCAAGTTTTACCTTCATTATCTCCAACACTTTCTTTAATTCAGTCCCCCCCTTTCCTATCATAGAATAATCCTCTTCTTTTCAAAGCACACACACATACACGAACGGTCACTGAACGTACACTGTGTACCAGATCCTGTCATGTAAACTCTCCATCCCATGACCTAACTTTAATCCATACATCATTCTTCCCCAGAAGATTATCATCCCCACTTTATCAATGAAGATAGTGAGTTTCTGAAAGGCTAAGCAACTTGCCAAGGACCCCAAGCTACCAATAATAGGGAAAAATGAACATCTAGACCCATCTGATTCAACATCCTTTGCCGTTAATCCTATGTTATAAGGCCTAATTATATAGCATGAAAAAGAACAATATAAAAACCTAACAAACTAAAAACTCTATCCTACATCCTTCATCCACTTCCACTGGCCCCACTGTTATCAGTAATTAATTAATCACCACTGGCCCCATTGTTATCAGTAATTAATTAATCAAAGTCTCGTTGAGTGCCTACTGGCGTCAGTCACTGTTAACCCAAAGTCACGGCTTGAGAAGAAAGTCACATAAGTCTATGACAATATCCAGTGTCCATCAAGAGAGGGCCTGTCGAAGACCCTCAGAACATTCTTCAAAGATGAGTCTGCCCTGATTTGCCCCCTACATTTCCTGACTCAGCCGAACACAATCTGGTTTTTTAACTGATGTCTCAGAGATCAGTTACTCCCTAATTGTGGGATACAGAGAACAGGGGAATCTGTGGCCAAATCCAAAATCAAAAGCTGGCCCAGTGGGAAGGCCAGGTACTCACAGATTTGGTTGGGTCAGATAAATGGCTGGGGGAAAAGGTATAGACGGCAGATACCCACGTGAATGCCTACCCCTGCCTTTGCAGCCTGTGTTTCCCAAATCCTGTTAACCATGTTTTGCAATATTCAAGACCTGAGCTGTGGGTGCTTGCGACCTCCTGCCCTATATTTTTCCTGAGACCAAGGTTGCAGTCCTGGCTTTGGTGGGTGCTTATTTTATCAAGGTTCTCCAGGAGGAGTCGGTAGTGCTCTCATAGTCCACTGATAACGCACGAGGCCCAGCTTTTTCCTATATGGCAGGTTTATTGTTCACTCTGCCCACAAGCTTATGGAAGACGACGTTTCAGAGGACCCCTCCCCCTGATATTTTGGGCCACAGTCATCTGTACCACACCCAGGCTAGTGCGTCTAAACGAAGTTGAGTTCAGAGTCCTCAATTCAGGAGTCCTCAATTCCAGGCCTCGCCCCCCAGTCCTTGGGTCAACTTGGAAATTGAGGAAATTGCTGATGGGCTCGATCAGGAGAAGAAGGAATTGGGTGTGGCCACATACCGCTCACCCTTGCAAGCAGCCAAGGTCTTTTTTGAGTAATAATAGAAAAGAGTGGCTATGATTTTTCAAAAAATCAGTTCTTTTATTTATTTATTTTTGGCTGTGTTGGGTCTTTGTTGCTGTGCGTGGGCTTTCTCTAGTTGTGGCGAGCAGGGGCTACTCTTCCTTGCGGTGCATGGGCTTCTCATTGCAGTGGCTTCTCTTGTTGCGGAGCACAGGCTCTAGGCGTGTGGGCTTCACTAGTTGTGGCACGCGGGCTCTAGAGTGCAGGCTCAGTAGTTGTGGCCCACGGGCTTAGTTGTTATGCGGCATGTGGGATCTTCCCGGACCAGGGCTCGAACCCCTGTCCCCTGCATTGGCAGGCAGATTCTTAACCACTGCTCCACCAGGGAAGCCTGTGGCTATGATTTAATAAACAAGAAGACACGAATAGATTGTGATGAATCCAGGATATCTTGATCTTGTTTATAAAAAGAACACACAGCATTGTTAAGTAAGAGCTAGTGTTTTTCCCACTGGCTGAGCAGAATGAGACATTCCATTTTCTTAATGTAAGTACATGTGATGTCATTGCTTTAGGAATTCCTAGCGTGGCCCAGGGGTCACGGTCACTGTGACTCAGGGACACCAAAGGAGAGTGTGGGCTTCAGCTGGGGGTGGGATCCTGTGGGCAGGACGATGGAAGCAGAAACAGGAGCGAGGTCACCAAGGTGGGGGGTTGTGCCAGCTCAGATGTCAGAAGCCAACGTTGAATTTAAGTGGAGAAGAGTAACTATTGGGCAAAACCTTCAAACTTCATCTCAACTGTTGGCTCTTCTCTGAAACCTTTCCCGATTTGCGCATCACTTTATACTGTAGTGTGTGTGTGTGTGTGTGCGCACAGGTGTGCAGTAGCTGAGTTTGCTATGGTAACCGTGACACCTCAAGTCTCACTTCCTCACGATCACAAGCGTTTATCTCCTGCTCACGTGATACACGTGGCAGCTGTGGATCAGTTACAAACACAGAAGCCCTCTCGGTGTGGCTCCAGGTCCCTCATCCTGGGGACGAGTCTGGACATCGGGGCTGTTGGTGCCCGTGAAGCTCCTGTCAGATGTGGCACATGTCCTGTCCACTCACGTCCCACTCGCTGACCGAAGCCTGTGTCCCGCAGTCCCAGAGCTGAGGAAGAGGGTGTATGGCGAGTGATGGAGACACACGAGGAGACTTGACTGAGAACAAAACGACAGCCTACCCCACGCGTGGGAGTGTTCTGCAGCGCTGCCTGCCACAGGAGTCCCGCTGGGGCCGGACGCCCTCTGAGACCAGCCTCTGCAGCTTTATCAGACAGAGCAATGCCCTGCTCATAGCAAACATTGTTCAAGTGCTTATTGAATTGAATGGAACCGAACAATATATATATATTATTTTTTAAATAAATTTATTTATTTTGGGCTGTGCTGGGTCTTTGTTACTGCACACGGGTTTTCTCTGGTTGCGGCGAGCAGGGGCTACTCTTCGTTGCGGTGCACGGGCTTCTCATTGCGGTGGCTTCTCCTATTGCGGAGCACAGGCTCCAGACGCGCAGGATCAGTAGTTGTGGCTCGCGGGCTTAGTTGCTCCGCGGCATGTGGGATCTTCCTGGACCAGGGCTCGAACCTGTGTCCCCTGCATTGGCAGGCGGATTCTTAACCACTGCACCGCCAGGGAAGCCCCCCGAACGATATTTAATTAAGGAAAATATACGATGAGAGAAGCCAGTGGTCATGGAGATGACATAAAGATCCAGCTCAGCTCCTCCGCTCAGCAGCCCCGTGTTTTGTGGATGCTGCTTAATACATGCACCCCACTCTCCTTGCAAAGCCTGTCTTTGAGAGTCAGTGCAAAGATTAAAAGCAATGCCTGCAATGCCCTGTGTACTTAGGAAGCCCTGAGCGCATTTTGCTAGGCTATCATGTTCCGTCCATTGAGAAGAATGTCACAGGCAGCTCGGTACAGGGTGGCTGCTTTGAAAATCCAAGTCTTCACCTCTGTGAATGTATCACTGCCATTGGCTGTAAAGTTAGGAAACACAGAGTTCAGTATTTGGAATGTCACCTATCAGATTATATGGCTGCAACGTACATGCAGAATATGTATATATCTATGTATCAGAGAACTTATAGAAAAGATTTTCCCAAATGAAGAAAAATGTGTATTTCTTTTCATCCTGTAATAGAACATTAATGGAACAATAACATAAACACAAGGTATTTGGGAAAAGATGGGTGGCACCTCTTAGAAATAACAACACCCAATAGCTACAATGTGGTGAGAGAACTCCACCAAAAGGGAAAATGAAGCCATTTGCCACGAATGTTTCTTTTTCCTCCTGGAAACCTGGTTTTCTTCCATGGAGCAATGCATGTTCCAAGCCTGTGCAGCCTACTGTAACAGATTGCTTTGCATTAATGTATGTTACCAGATGTCAAGAGACCTGTGTTTGGTTTGAGATAAAGTTTCTTTCATTATTTTAAAAATTTTATTGTAAAACATAATATACAGAATAATGCACAGAATAATAGAATACTACCTTCAGAAATTAAATATTATCAGTATGACCAAAATCCCCTTCCCCGAGTATATACCTTTCCAATGATACTCTCCAACCTCTTGTTCCTGAGAAAAATAACTTGGAATTTGGTGTTTATCATACCTACACTTTTATAGTTTTATTATAAAAATGCATGTATCATTAAACAGTGTAAGATATAGTCATATATTTTATGTATTACATAATTGATATTATTAGGTCAGATAAATCCACGTTGATGTATGAGGCTGTTGTTCTTATATTTTCACTGTGGTGGTATTCCATTTTGTGAAAATATCATGAAATGTGTACTCATTCTTTTGGTGGTGGATATTTTTGTCATTTCCATGGGAAAAATAGAGACAATGAGCATTCATTGTGTATGTCCATTTGTGAATATGTATTTCTCTGGAGTATTAAGATTAAGGAAGAGATTTGCTGAGCTCTACAGTATTTGTTTCTTCAGCTTAATATTACCAATTAATTTCCAATGTAATTGTATAATGTTGTATGTTGCTTTCCATTCTTGATAACATTTAACATTTTAATTTGTGAGAAATGAATTATTGTATTTAAAAATACTTTTGATATTGACTTTTTTTGTAGGTTTACTTAAGATTTGGGTTGGTTTCCTTTCCTATGGTCTGCCTGTTTATCTTTTCTACCCAGTTTTTATTGTGTTGTTTATCCTTTCTTATTGACCTGTTATGCTGCCCTTTACAATGTAGAATTCAGTGTGTTTTGTCAGTTATATGCATTGTAAATGTCTTCTCCAAAAGTGAATGCCATCTTTCCACTTTCTTATGGTGTATTTTGATACAAAACTTTATAGTATTCATGAAGCTGAATTTATCAGTCTCTGTTGTGTCATATTTAACAAATAATTCCCAAAATTATAAAGACATCTTCTATAGTTCCTTCCAATGTTTTAAAGTTGTTTTTTTTTTTCTTCTAAGTATTTAATCTTTTGTGTAGGGTGTTATATACAAATCCATTTTACTCTTTCCCACTGTATAATAGACAATTATCTTAACATCATAATTGACACGTTTGCATACTGATGCGTAATTCTATTTCTGTGTAAATTTTTCACATCATAACTATAGAATCTTGATATCTGGTAGGGCAAAATCTCTCACATTTTTCTTCTTGAGAATATTTTTGACTATTCTGAACTATTTCTTGTTCTGTGTACATTTCAGACTCTGCTTGATAAGATCCATGATATGTTTGTAGATACTTTTCATTTTCTATGTAAAAATTATAAAATCAGGGAATGTGACAGTCCCTATAACTTGTTTCTTTTTCTTGCTTTTGTGGGCCAAATAGGACTTCAGTAAAATGTTGAATAAAATGGTGCTAGCATATACAATTGTCCTCTCCCTGGTCTTAGAGGAATTGTTTCAGACTTTTCACAGCCATGCGTCTTCTTTGCTGGAGGCTGTTTGTTTGCATTTTTGTAGTTCATTTTCTTAATGTTAAAGGATATGGATTAACTTCTAGCTTGTTAAGTTAATTATTATGAGTGAATGATGAATTTTATCCAATACTATTCATTTATGAATTACATTAATTGACTTTCTAATTAGAAACAAACATTGAATTTCTGAATTTTCTAATTTGAGCATAATATGGTTTTTCATATATTCCTAAATTAGATTATATAACATTATATTAGGAGTTTTGCATTTATTATAATGATTCTGGTTATGATTTAATTTCCCACATCTTTCTCTCCATACTAGATTTAGTATTATAGTTTTTCTAACCTCACAAATTGGAAATTATTTTCTCATTTTTTATTCCCAAGAAGGGCTTGTATACATCGGAATCAATTTTGTCTTCCATGTTTAGTAAATTCTGTTAAACAGTATGGGTTTGGCGTTTCATTTGTGAGAAGAATTTAAATTATTTAATTGAATTTGCTTAGGGATATAGGATTATTTGGTTTTCTATATCTTCTTGAATAATTTTGGAAAGTTGTATTACTACAGAAATTTGCTCCTTTCACCTAAGCTTTCAAATTCATTGATATAAACTTGTGAAAGGTGTGCTTTATTAGCATTTTAATGTCTACAACACCTATTAGATTGACCTCTTTTTATTCCTTAATGCTGTTTCTCTCTCTCTCTCTGTCCTTCATATCTTAGAGACATATTGGTTCAAATGCCACTCTATCACTTTGTTGATCATTTCTACTGAATACTTATTTTTCTCTTATTAATAATCTCCTTTTATCCTTATTATTTTCTTCTTTTAATTTTTTAAAAAAAATATTTCATTGGTTACTTCCCATTCTGACTTCTTAAGCAGATTAATTTTCAGTCATGACTGCAGCTAAAACAGTAATCTGAGGTAAATCTCTAGCTTTAAATATGTATGTGTATATATTTATTTTAACCTAATATACATCTTTAATCTATGAGTTATGCAAATTGTTTATCAGTTGCCAGAGGTTTGTTTCTTTCTATAGTTAACTTTTTGGATTTTGATCTACCTTAATTTTACTCAGATTGAGGACTGAATTTTTAGTATGTTATTCCTTTGAAATCAGTTGTCACTTGGCTCAAAGATTTTTATATGGTTAATTTTCTAAAATTCTTAGTGTGGCTTTTAAAAAAATATGGTTCTTGCTGTTCTGAGTTCAAGCTTGTTCATTGCTTAATCTTATTTTTTTCACCCTTATCTGTTTTAGAGTAAGATGCTAAATTATCTCATGTTATGGAGGACTTACCAATTTCTCCTTGTAGCCCTATTCATTTCTGCATTATTTATTTTGAGGTATGTTAAGGAGTGAAATCATGCTTAGAATTTTTTTGTTTTTCCTGGTGAATTAACTATTTATATCATTATATAATTATCCTTTCTTGTAGAGTTGAATGTCATTCCTTAACATTTCTATTAAGTTTATGTAAAGTTCTTGACCGATGCATACTGTTTCATACTTTTACTTTAATATTGTCTATTTCCTTATGTTTTAGATCTGTCTCTTACAAACAGCATAGAATTTTAGAACTGTAAAATTTGATTACATAACTTCTATCTCCTAACTGGAGTACTCAGTCCCTTTTTCGTTTTGTTTAGTCAGTTATTTGGATTTACTGTACTGTTTTGTGTTTTCTATTCACCCTCTTCATCTTCCCTGTGATACTTTTCCTCATACATAGGCAGTTTGTGGAAGCGAGATGCAAGTCAACATTTTGTGCTTGGCATCTGGCCATGGTGTGGGACCCAGGTCACTGGCATGGTAGCCCTATGAGTTTTAGTCATGTGTGTGGCTTCTCTGTGGCCATGTTTCTTCATCTGCTAAATGTGAGTGTGACTATCTCGTAGGGTGGTTACGAGTACTAAACAAAATACATTGTGGAAACTGGCTCATACAGTTCCAGTCAGACAGCAGATGTCCTTTGATGAAATTCACCTCTTCCACTCCATCCGTGGTGACTTGGAAGGCATGTCGGCAGAGCGAACAATAAAACTATGTTGTGGCCAAACAAACAATCCTGTTTTGCATAGATCCTACTCTTCCTAATGATAACAACAATAATAATAATATGAAGAAGTTAAGTAAGCACTTAGTATGTGGCACTTGTGCACTTAATTCTTGCAACAAGACCTTTTTATTTTCACCTATATTTTCTTTTGCAAAAATCTCTTCTGCTGAAACCTTAGAATCACGTGTTTTGTTTTGTCTGGAAGCCCAGGCCCTTATGAAGATTTATCACCTTCATGTAATCTGATTACCCACATCCAAAGTCACAGCCCATTGGTGAGCTGGAGGGCAGGATTCAGTGTCCTTGTGCAGCACCTGGAAACCACTGGTGTAATTCATATGCACTTGCCTTGGGATTAGGTGATTATCCGCCAAGAATGTTTTTCCCTGGACCGGCCATGGCACCATAATGCTCCCCTGGGAAGTGCGGAGTCAATCATAGTGCATTAGGACCGCTGTTTCTCCTCCCCCGTCTACGGTTAATGCCTTTCTTCAGCCAAGGAACTGGTAGGTGGAGAAAGTACAGCATTTCTGTTTTCAGACTTCAGACCAACTAGAGCCCCTGATGTGTGTGGAAATGAAAGAGGCTATCATTTGACACCTCCAGGATGCACTGATCACCTGTGCTCCTGTGAACAGAGCCAGCATGTCTTTCCGCTCTTGGCTAAAGACATGAAATAGCATGTGAAGATTTGTACAAGTAATAGAATTCACTTGTAGTTGCTCTTCTGAGCAGTAATTTCCCCAATCAGATCTCCTTTGTGGGATTAAAAAATGAAATAAATACGAACTGATTTGTCTGATGTCAGTGAAGAAAGTCTAAAACTGGTAACTAGTCTGCAGATATGAGAGAGAAATCTCAACAGCCCAATAAATTCTGTGCTTCATTATTTGTTATTCATCACATGAAAAAACACAAATGAAAAGACCTGACCTTTTCCAGGCAGTAGCACTGCTCTGACAATAGTCAATAATAACGGCTAATAGATGTGCAATTTAAGATCTGCCGTATGATGATACATTTGTAAACACTTTTTTTTTTTTTCCTACAGCGATGTGAGGAACAATCTACAGTCAGCAGATATAAAAATAAAATATCTCCTTCCCGCTGTTGTTATCCCTCTCCTATAATCAGAATTCATGGGAGATTCATCCAGGGAGGAAGGAGGCCCAGGATTGGTGAGGAGGGAGCAGGGAGAGGGGGTGGAATACAGGCGCTTTGTGCGCTCGGTGCCCAAGCCTTTTGGCAATGGAAAGTCTGTGCTTCCAAAAAGGTTATGTTGACTTCTCCTTGGAAAGTGGTATCTACGTCTGCCAGGAAATACACGCAAATTGGGAGAAAGGGCATAGGTGATGGTGATGTAGTTAGAAATCTAGTTGTAGCCAGAGTCACTTTCAAGTCAAAGACATTATATCCCAGTTTATAATAATTACTTGTTCTGTGTCCTACTTTTAAGCAATTCTTCACTGTTCCTTCGTAGATAGACACATGCATTGAAAATCCTCGATAAGACATAAAGTACCAATTTTTGTCGTTCGAAAGATGTGAATTTTTTCAGCTCACTAATTTCTCCCTGGATATAAACTGGCAGTCCCTGTTCTGGTACCTGCACATCTGGTACTTCATCGGGAAACTTGCCAAAACCATCAGAAATGCTTAACACAGGGTTTAGGCCAAATGCATGCTATCAATTCAGATAGCAACATGGAAAAATAAAAGGGAAGGAATGGTGCTAAACTGAATCAGACATTTAATTATCCTCCTTCTGTACAACTACAGACACACACACCTCACTAGAAGCTTTAAAATCAAATAAAATCAAATGGTGCTCATCTCCACTCCTGAGCTCCACACCATGACCCACTCCTATGCTCCCAAACACACAGGCGTGATGCAGACACTGGCAGGGTCCGGGCTGTAGATCAAGATGAATCCACCCGGGCCCTTCACTGAAAGAATCACTGCCTAGTGGGAGAGACAGACAAACAAATAGAAAAGTATCCTAGCTCCTCAAGTAGACCTCTCTAGGATCTGTGGATGAGGAAAGTATTACAAACGAGGCATCTATTGAGCTGAGACTTGCCTGCATTCTGCCAGAGCAGATGCAATAATCTGAAAAGACACATGGGCTTGGAGAAGCAGCCAGGGTAGGTGAGGAAACCGGAAATCATCCACTACATCTGAGCTCACACAAGGCACTGGTTGTAGCAGCAGAGGGACGCAGCAGGTAAATCCGGGTGCTCCACATACCCACGTGAGGCACTTGGTCTTTATTCCACAGTGAAAGCCTTTTGGCTTGCTTGGTTTTTCTGTTTTTCTGGAGTAAGCTCCAGTTACTGACAATGGCGATATACTGGAGAATGTATGATTTATCGGTTCCCTTTCCTTGCTGCCTCCTTCTTCCTCTCCCATCCTGATTTGATTGGGATGATCTCCAGAATAAAGCGTCTACTCTGAAACTCTTCTCTTAGTGTCTCCCTTGGGGAACTAAATCTATAACAGTAAAGAAGGCAGTGAGGGACCTTCTAAGATAAATTTTAAAGAGAAAGAATCCTGGGGACACAGCGGATGCTTGGCTTCATAGATTAAAGTCAAATGGAGGGATTATGATGAAATCTAGGCTCCTGGTTTGGGTCACTGGGGAAATGGCATTGCCAGACATCAAGAATGGACCATCAGAAGAACAGCAAGTTCGAAAAGGAAAACTAGCCATTTAATTTTGGGATTTGTGGAATCCGAGGAGCCCTGGAGATATCCACAGTTGACATTCATAGCTAGCTGTATAAAACCAAGGCTTAAAGGGAATTCTGAACTAAAAGTTGATATTTCTAAGCCATTAGTATGAAGTTGAAGCCATGGAGGAGAGGCTTCCGGGGTCATGGAAGAGAACTGGGGGCACTGGTATTAAAGGGAGAAAAATAATATTCGCCACAGCAAGAAAGAGGAGAAATGCCACCGTGGCTGAGTAACTTGGACAACCACATTACAGAAGACTAATGCAAAGGGACTGCAAGAGGAAGGGGGAAGACTATGTTCAAAATGTCCTTGGTAGTCAATGAAAATAAGGAGGAAAGGACTGTGGCCCCGAGGTAGACCTGGAAGGATGCTGACAGCAGCTTTATTGGAGTGAGGAGGTAGAAGTGAACATTTAGCCAGTGGTGTAGCTGCGGCGGCAGTGCTCAGGTGTGGGCACTTGCAAACATTTTACAACAAGGAGGGCACAGGTCCAGACAAATCCCAATAGGTGCTGGCAGTGACTCTGGAGCAGGATTCTAGAGGCAAGACACTGGACCAAGAGCTTCCTTTCTTATTGCTGGATTGTGGAACAATCTGTGTTCAGGAAGAGGAAGGCCAGGGTGGCAGGAAAGGTGAGGGCTCAGGGCAACAATTATTTATCACTGGAACCATACCAAATCATACCTGCTGACTCTCAGTCCTGTATGTCCTTGCACTCACATGTGAACCTTACATGTACATAATTAAAAAAAATAATCTGGACCACACAGCAGCAGAACTGCCTGGGTGCAGGCAATGTTCCATCCTGGGAGTGTGGTTGCTTGTGCAGCCTTGAGAAGAGTTGCAGATGGTAGGTTTATAGAGTCAGGGCAGGGCTGTTGATGGGGTCTCCAGAGAAGGAAAACTTGCAGAAGAGGGAAAGGAAGGCTAGGATGCAAAGGTACACTCGGCAGAGACACAAATGAGTCAATGCTGATACAAATGAGGCAAGACCTAGTATGAAATCAGACCACTCTTGGAAATCAGGATATCTATGTACTGTGCACCATGTACCTGACATGAAGGACTTGGTGAAACTTAGGTTCTTCTTGACTCCTTTCTGGGGATGGAGGAGATATTTGACACCTCCTCCACCCCCGGCCTATACCTTAAATTCTAGAAAAAGTATGGATGCAAACCTTTGGTCAGTTGTCCATTGTTCTGGCTAAACCTGCCTCTCCTTGATGAAGTGAGCAAAATCAGTCTCCCTCAGTCATGGTAGTTGGCTAGGCCATCGTGGTCCCTGTAGAGAGGCTGGGTTCCCAGGTGGGCTGTGGTTTGTCTCTTCTAGTCAGGTAGAGTCTTGGCTGGCAATTCAGCTCTCAGGAAGGTTAGTGAGTACAGGAGAGATTGCCTGCTCCAAGGTGCACAGACAAATATTGGGAGTACTTGAGATCCACGGGAAAATTCTAGGTGCTCAAATTTTCTGGGGACATTTAAGAAATTCACTTGTCCTTCTGGGAAATGGATTGAGCAGCTGCCATGTTCTTCTCCAGGAAAGGGCATTTGTACCCTGGAACAGAAGCACTGGCATTTTTCCAGCTCACAGCCACATTTGGCAGCAATATTAATTTCATGTTCTTACAGTTGCAGCTGTGGACAACTAAAAAAGGTCATTTTTCTATACTTGAAATATAGAACACATCTTAATTTTCCAGTAGATTAACTTAATGATCAAAACTGGAAAAGAAAAGAAAACACTTTTTTGGGAGGCGAGTAGGAAGACAGCCATTTCCTTACCCTGAATCTTCTTATTTGACACAGTTTTCACCCTACAGACATTCCATGGTCCTCACTTGATACCTATATTTAGACTTTGTATTTTACTACCTGTCTGAGATGATTCAGAATCACTTTGCTGTTGCCTACCCCAGTGAGCAGGTAGAGGGCTGCAGAACACAGTGCTTGTGACAAGGACAGAAACACTGGGTCCACAACACATCTAGAAGTGTAAACTATATACATACACTATGGAGTATATCCCTAAGTATATCCCATATACACTCTAGATGTAGGAGTATATCCCTAAACATAGTCTCTAGCAAACACTTGTTGTCACTTTTGCCTTTAAATCACTAGAGGCCTTATTTTCTTGATAGTCATACCACAGTCTGGGCTACTTGAATTATTTGAAACACTTTTGCTGACCTCTCTCACTTCAGTAAACTCCTTCAGTTTTCCGAAGTGCTCATAACATACATCCCATTCCCAATCATGATTCTGAGAATGATGAAAAATTATGTAACTATTTTGCTCAAGTTCACCACAAAATATCCTTATTTAACTTCAGCTGAATAATCTAATCACTTGGCAAACCTGTTATTCATTTGGGGAATTCAACCCAATGGTTGAAAATATTTATTGAGTACCTAGATTATCTCAGCTACTGCAGATTAAAATAAACAGTAAAAATAAGAATAAAAGACGTGGCATAAGGATAGTGTTTATAAAAAGAGTCAGTGGCATGAATGGGATCTTTGATCATGATATTGAAAAGTTAGGCAAAAAGAGCAGTGGTTTGGAAAACCAGGAGATAGTCATGTGAAGGAGGACAGTAGCTACTGTCCTTTGAAAACCCTTTCTTGCCCCTGCATTCTGTTTGAACTACTCCTATCTTCCTTATTTTATGTTCCTTTTGACTTATAACATGACTGGCACGTGGTTGATATCATGACACCTGCATTTAGTTTACTTGATTCTTTATTAAGATCACAGAGAGAATGGAGAAAAAAAAAAGACTTTCTATCAAAACCAAAAATGAAGAGTAATCACTAGGTTCACGTATGGGTTCACTTTTTCATGTACAGAAATTTTGTGTTTTTTCTTCTTTTTGGCTTTCTACATACTTACCACTTTTTCTCTCTCTTACTTTTCCCCAAATGCTGGCGTTACATTAGGAAATTATTTTCTTCATTAACATTGCCTCATTTACTACTATACTTTACATACCACTCAACTTTTTGTAACTAAGATGTGCATATTCTCTTCAGTTTACAACTGAACTCCACAAAGAAAATAAATCAAGCACTAAAATTGCCTTCTTTGTGACTGCAGGTACGCCAGCATTTGTATTCTAAATTCTTACAGTTCTTTTGTTTGTTTGTCAGTTTTGACAAAAAAAATCCTTATGGGATTCTGACTGAGCATGCATTGATTCTGTTCATCATTTTGGGAAGAACTGACATCTTAACAATACGGAGTCTTCCAGACCACAGACATGGGATACTTTATTTAGGTCTTTTAGAGGTTTCTCTCAGCCAGGTTTTATAGTTTCCAGTGTTCAGGCCTTTCATGTTTTTTTGGTTAAAATTATTGCTTATTATTTCATATGTTCATACGATATATATGATATTTTATTTATTTAAATTTCCATTTGCTAATTGCTAGTCTATAGAAATACATTGATTTTTATGTGAATTTTCTACTCTGCCACTTAGTAAACTCACTTACTAGATCCAGTACTTTCTTTATAGATTCTATCAGATTGCCTGTGTGGTGGTCTTGTCATCTATGAACGAAGATTGTTCTTCTTTTCTGATGTGAAGCCCTTTACTTCTTTTTCGTGCCTGATTGCAGTGGCCAGAACCTCAGCACAACATGGAAGAGAAGTTGCCAGAGAAACCCCCTTGTCCGTCTTTCAACACTGAGTATGATTAGCTCGGGCACTTTGTTGATGTCCTTTATCAGGTTGAGGAAGTTCCCTTCTTTCCTATTTTACTGAGAGTACTTATCAGGAAAGGATGCTGTATTTTCATTATATACCTTTACTGTACCTACTGAAGGATCGTGCGATTTTTCTTTTTTAGTTTTTCAATATGTTGATATATTAATTGATTTCTGAATATTAAATCAACTCTGCATTCTTGTGATGAACCCTGCTTAGTTAAGATGTATTTTTCATTTTACATACCATTGGATTCATTTGCTAAAAATTTGTTAAGAATTTTTGTTTTCTGTTCTGAGGGATATTTGACAGCAGTTTTCTCGTCTTGATGTCTTTTGCTGGTTTTGGTATTAGGTATCTGTTTTTGGCCTCAAGGATTTGGGAAGAATTTCTTCCTCTTTAATTTTCCTGAATAGTTCATGTGGAATATATTCTCTTATTAGGTGCATAAATATTTAGGACTGTCATATCTTTTTGAGTAATTGACTCCCTTATTGTTATAAAATGACCTTCCATCTTCCTGGTAATAGTCTTTAATCTGAAATACTTGTCTGGTATTAATATAGCCAGTCAGATTTCTTTTTGACTGGGGTTAGCCTAATATGTCTTCTTCCATCCTTTCCTTTTAACTAGTTTTTATTTATATTTAAAATGCATTTATTATAAGCAACATATCATTGGGTCTTAATTTTTCATCCAATGTGATACTCTCTGCTTCATAATTGGAATATTTATACCA
This sequence comes from Hyperoodon ampullatus, assembly GCF_949752795.1. Taxonomy (NCBI): domain Eukaryota; kingdom Metazoa; phylum Chordata; class Mammalia; order Artiodactyla; family Ziphiidae; genus Hyperoodon; species Hyperoodon ampullatus. Next base: position 85,682,246 of record NC_136925.1, on the reverse strand, counting down.
TTATATTTTATGTGACTATTATATACTAACAGTTAATCCTATCATTTTTCTGCTTTTAATTTATCCTATTTTTCATTTTCTTCCTTTCTCTCTTCTTTTGGTTTGAGTATGTCTTTATGATTCCACTTTATCTCTTTGCTGGTGTAATAGCTAAGAGTCTCTGTTTTCTTATTTTACTCATCAGTATAGTGTCTATAACATGTCTGAAAATATCTTGATTTGCACTTTGTTTTCTCTAGGTTTCTGGGGTGACAGATTTCTCTTCCAGTACTGCAGAGGTGCCACCCTACTCTCTTCTCACTTGCATTGTTTCCAGTGAGAAATTGCCTGTAATCTTTAATTTTGTTGCTCTCCACATAATATCTCCTTTAATATTTTATTTGTTCATTTTAATCATTTTGGATGATTCTTTCCTCACTGTGAGACAGTTTTTCATGCATGTGCACTGATTACTACTCAGTCAAATATTTGAGGGAAAACCCCGGGGGATCTCCACGTGTCTTTCTCTCTCTTTGTCCCTCTCCCTGATCTCCGGCGCTTGCTTCCCAAAGCTTCTGCTCTGTCGCTTCATCATGGAATCCACTGGATTCTGCTTGGGTTCCCTTCCCTGTGTTGTGCCCTGCAAACATTTTAAGGCATTAAACTGTGGTGGTTATAGGGTTCACCTCATTTGTTTCCCATATATTTCGGATATATATCTCACCGGTAATATCTGTGGTGAAAAAAACTGCTGTAATTCTATTCATTTGGTAATTTTTCTCACATTATTTGCTGGATTATTGACACTTGTACAATTGAGAAGTATATCATAAAGACCTGCCTGGCAGAATGTCAGCTCCAGAAGAGCAGGGATAGTACTTCAAACACCTCTCTGTTTTATGTGGTCCCTGGCATAGAGTAGTGGTCCAATGCATTTAAGTTAAGTGAATGAGTAAACACGTATATAAGAGTTTGTTGGTCATTCTCACTGCCAAGGTATCTATCTGGATTGCTCCTAGAATCCACCTTGTATTTTGTGATGGACCCTCAGTTATCTCAAATCATGTTGCAAACAATAGCATAAGTTTTACTGGAGCAAAGCTGAAACTGTCTTATAACCAAGACAACACCCTAAAGTTTGTCAGGCACAAAGTTTACCAAACTTAGGACCTACCATAATAAACTGGGAATGAAAAAAATGTTTTAAAGTGTAAAAATAATTTCTGTATATACAGCAAACAAAATATTAATATCTTTAACATTTTAAACAGCTCATAAATCAATGAGAAAACTAAATACACATTGATAGAAACAGTGGCTTAAGGATATAAATAATAATTTCCCTGTAGAAGAAATAGAAAAACTATTGAGTGTATGCAAACATTGTTGATGTTCACTACCATATAGATGACTAGTCAAATTGAGAATGATAACAAAAATGATAATACACATTATTGATGACTGTGAAGTGAAAAATGCAATGTTACAAATTTCTAGGAAGAGAGCAAATTGATGTAAACTTTCTGGAGAATAATTTGGTAATATTTATTAACATTTTCTACCAGGCAACTCTATTTATATAATGACAGCCTGAAGAAATAGTTAGATATATTTTTAGATTTTGAATTTTATTTATTATACCAGAATATTGAGATAACCATAGTGTCTATTAAGAGGAATTAAAAAAAAAATAACAGCACACTTACTCATGGAATATTACATGGTGGTTAAACTGTTGTAGAGTAGTATATCATAACCTGTACTTTTTCTAAATAAAAGGCACATTGCAAAACATTGTACACTGTAGGACCTCTTTCTAAAAAAAAAATCAAATAATAAGTAGGAAAAGGACTTGGCATATTATAATAAATTGCAGAGGAAAAGTCTTGTTGTTGGAATTGTGGGTGGTTTTTATTTTCTTACTATTGTCTTTCTGTATGTTCTCATTTTTATGGTGTAAGTGAATTAATTTTGTATTGGGAAAACAATCACAAGTAAAAACAAATAAAAACTGGAACAGGATAGAGCTTGAGGCTCTAATATCTTCTTTGATAGTGGTCTCCTCACCAACTGAAATAGCAGGAAAGCCACCTGGAGCTGTGAATTTGAAAACATATGCACTAAAAACCTAAAATCTTTTTCAAGCTCTCTTCAGTTTCACTTGATAACTTATTGCTATCTAAGTTAGATAACTAAGGAATTTATCCCCAGTTATGGGTTAAATAATATGCTTATTTCAATCAGAATGTAAATGATTAACTCATTCATTCAACATATAACTAATAATCATTGAGTTTCTGCTATTGTATTTGGCATCTGGGATATTTGTGATAAATATAACTGAATGCCTGCCTTCCGAATGCTTGGCATTTGTATATCATCACAAATCATTTTCATGTGTCTTGACTACCCATCAAAACCATAGTTTAAATCATGATTAATTTAGCAAGTTAACCTCAAAATTGTCCTAATAATTAACTGCATTATTGCATTCAATGTACTGTTTCTTACCTTGGCAACATCTTTTTACGGTAGATCTTCTAAAAGACTATTGATGAATGGGTATCCATGATACATGTAATTAAACTATTATAGATCTTCCTACCTAATGCAGAGGAAACTTTACAGGACACCTGCATTACCCTTAATTCTTTCCTCTTACATACTGCTTGGAACGATCTTCACATTTTCCATGTTTATAATTGGGAGTAAATTTTCAAAAAATATAGAATAAGAATAATCAATATTGAAGAAATGAAATTGAAGCTATTGTTTTTACATAGAAGGAGTCACATTATTCATAAACAGATCACAGGAGATATAATACATCACCTAGGTAATGTGCAGGAGGGAAAAATTACATGAGACATTGATGGAAACACAGGAATTACACTATTAGCCAAACGCCTTCCTGGGTAGGAAATATAAAGTTCCTCTTATATTCCCTGTTATCTTTCCGCATCTCCAAAAACCTCCTCTCTGGTTTACATAGTGAAATGAAAATGTCTATAATATACCCAGAAGTCTGATGCAAGTATACAAGATCAAAGATTTCCTTTCCTAAGCCAAGAAATAAAATGAGAGGAATCTTTCTGAATTTCCTGTTTAACCAAAGCAGCTAAGTAGTGATTATGGCCAAAGGCTGTCTTCCTCTCTTTTTATATTTAAGAGATTTAGGTCACCGTCTCTCTAATCACAGCACTGAGTACTGCAATAGACTTTTCTGAAAGAAGATAAAAAATTTTCCCCTATATTTTTATGATAAATATTTAGTGCAAAATAGAACTAGAAATGTTTTTCAAGCTTCCTGGAGAAGTTCATGCTCTGCAAAAGGGAAGTAATTTGACATGACAGTGACATATTCTCGTAGAGAAAATAATTGAATCCTACCGTCTTCTGCATTGGAGACAGTCTATAGATCTATTAGTCTTTATCTAAATGCAGTCCACCAAATACACTAATGAATTCTTGATGCTAATTTAACATTAAGAAACCTACTGTTTGACTTCATATGATCACAATTTCTGAACTAGTTTGAGACAAACCTCTCTAACATTATTGTCTTTTGGTTATGAAGGAAAACTTCACTCACCACTCTGAGTTTGTAGAAAAGGTGGTTCAGATTTGAGAAGCAGATATACTGGGCTTCTTAAGTAGAAATGAAATGAACAGTAGACGTCTTGCTTCCACTCTTCATGCCTCCACTATAATCTGTACATGCCATTCAGTTACTTCTTGTTATAAACTCTTTGTCGTGTGACTTCCTTGCTGAGAAATATGTTCAAGGTTCTCCATTTATCAGTACCATGGCTAAATGTGGGTTGCAAGGACAAGATGCTTGATGGGGGATGAGGCCAATGTTGGAGACAGATTGGGCAGAAATGGAAGAAGCTGATAGCCAAATCAGGGTGTAGACGATTAGGAGTCCTTGAGCTTTGAAAGCGATGAAGTCAAAGTAAAGAAGAACAATGAGTCAAAAGCAAGGCCAGCAACCAAGAGGCAATTAAACAGCACAAGCCATGGAGCCAAAGTCCGGAAGCACACAGTCCTCAGAATCATAACTTCGATAGAGAAGAAAGAGCACCTGAGAATTACATTGACAGTCAAGGACTAAAGAGTCTGGAAGCACGTGGGACAACACAAAGCAGTGAATTTAATGTCCAGCGAAGTAATTCTACCATCACTGGGATCGGACGAATTGTGAGATTAGTGAACAAAATTGTATGCCATCTCATCTTAGTCTTATGTCATTTTCTTAAAGGAGAGATAAAAATGTCAAGTTACACCAGGAATTCAGTATAGTGTTATGTCCACCCGGGTTCAGTAAAAATGGTTATGATAATCATCATGAACCTAAGGAGAGGGAAGACCAGTTTTTCATACTAATGATATTCCATATCATATTCATTTGACATGGAAAGGGTATTAGATGTTTTGATATAAGATATTGTATAAATATTATTTGTACTATAAGCCTAAAGCCTTTTAATATATGAAATAAATATATAGAGACATATCGAATTAAAACGTTTGCATTTAAACAAGGAGTCTTTTATGAGAGTCAGGGGAGAAATTTAAGAGACATAATTGGGTAATAATGCCTATACAGGCTGGGCATGGAGAGATAAGAGAAACATTCTTACACAGATGAGATCCATTCAATTTATTTTCCTTAAGAGATTTTCTTTTGTTTTCTAATGAATAATTTTCCCACTTGTTATAGCTGCCAGTTTCAAGGGGGACAAATACTTGTTTATAAAGAAAAGTGGCCATCACATGTTTCTCTCTGTAAAAATTGTTTTGAAGAAGTATTTATGGGTAAAACCTGCATATTAAGCTAAATAAAATGTGTTTTGTATGGTAAACTTGTTTCATATTAGCAATTGTTTAAACTGACTGGAGATTGGAAATAAATTTGTTCTCCATAAAATGGTCTAATAGCAGTGTTTAAATTATTACTGTTAGCTTACTCTCCTAAGTAGCTTTTGTTTCCAAGTGATGCATCAAGTATTATAGCTGAAGAAGTCAATGGCTCCTATCACCTCTTCTCCACTTTGCTGTTCGGAGCAGAGTTTCGGGTGCACATGGCAGAATTTATTATCATTTGCATCACGGTTAGATGTGTAGGTTGCCTGAAGTTTCCACCCAAGTCGATCTTTAAAGCAATAGAATGTGGTAAGATCCAGATGTGTCTGATAGGACCACCCAAGATTCCCAAAGCACAACTGGTTTCTCTCAGTGGATAAAAAGTATTTGCCTTTAAGTTGTTTCAGTTTTTCTGGTGAGAATCAGTGATGAAGATTAAAAAGAGCAATGAATTTCTGAGTGAGAGGAGAGAAGAGCGCAAGTGTGCTTACTGATCTCTTCATACAGCAATTAAATCTTGCTTTGCTTTCTTGTAAATTCGCCTAAGCTGTCTCATAGATGTTCACTGTGACAGAAAATTTAAGCTCTTTAATTTTTTAGACAGCAAAGGCAGCAGCTCTACCCTTGTTGATCTTAGATTATAAACTTCTCAAGGGCATGGCTCTGTTACTTTAATTCACCTCACATCAAGCGTAGTGCCGTTATGGAGAAAACGCGACTCTCCATCCTTTCTCTGGGTGGACTTTTTAACCACTGTTACTCATTATACATACATTCCTTTTCTTGTTTGAGGTTCAGACTGGGGTGATACCTCTTTTATTCCTTGGAATACCACCACCAAGATGGTTGCTTCTCTAAGTAGCTGTGTATATAACTGATTCGCCAACATACTATATTCTTGCATTTCTAGAAGATTGTCTCAGAACTTTCTCCTGAATGCATGACCCTCTTACCACCTAATCATCTTTACACTTGAAGTTGAATTTAATTCAAATTGGCTAGTACGATCCTGGGATGTCTTATATACCTGTGCCTTTGTATTCAAAGGTGCTAACAATGACATCACGTGGATCAGGATTCTTAGGAACTTGATGGAGGGGTTTCCATGTTGCCATTGGATTGTCATAGAACAGGTTGTTGGGTAGCACCATCCCATTTTACAGCTCAGCCTTTAGATTTATTGATCCATCTGAAGGCTTTTCTTTAAAAGAGCAATTTTCCCGTTAAATCTGTTAACCAGAATGCTTTGAGTTCCGGGACAGCTTCCTAGCCCTCCACAGCCTTGCTGCTCAATGTCTGGTCCATGGTGTAGCATCACCAGCATCACCTGGGATACTGTTAGAGACACAGAAATCCAGGCCTCCAGGATCACTCCAGACCTACTGTATCAGAATCCACATTACAAGATCCGCAGGGGTATCTATGCATGTTAAATTGAGAAGCAGGACTTGATACTTGGTCATATTTTCTGAGATTGTGACTTAGTGACTCCTTTTGGTTTTGCTCCTAGGGATCGGCTACCCTGCTTCAACAGGGTCCTGCCGAGGTGGCTATTGGGATCCACTTTGTGCTGCTGAAAGGTCCAGTAAGAATACTTTGTGGAAAACATGTCTTCAGCACCAGAGGACTTCCCACATCTCAGAGCTTTGTTAAGGGTGATTTTGTCCTGTAGCTACTTTATATCAACTGCCACTGCTTTTCTATTTATCTAGTTGTTAACACAGTATGACAGATAAGAGGCTTTATTCACCTAAAGTCTTCATATAACTACCAGTGATGAAAGAGACCTAAGATGTGTGTGTCTGAGCACGAATCTACTGCTTTGACATCTCCATGCCCTGATGCTTTAAATTAATGTGACGTTGCTTTAAACTTTGGAGTAGGGTGTTAAAAAACTTTTATTCAAAATTAGTATATACACTATTAAAAATGTCAGACAAATGTGCTGAGCATTAAAGTGACTTCATAATTAAGTGGGCTCTTGGGGAAACAGCTGGATGAAGGTGAGGGTGTAACACTGTACCCTTGACCTCCCCTTGTTCTACCCATACGAAGTACTTACCCATACGGAATATTAAGCCTCCTTAGAGTAGAGTAGAATACCCCTGTTAGGCAAGAGTGACAATTGCTCATCCAATATTAATACTGCACACTATTTTCTTTCGAACAATGGTTTTTCAATGTCCCAACCACAGGTTCCTAAATGCTCCATTTTCAGGATCATGTGTGCATGGAACAGAGTATAATCACATTGATCCCCCAGGGAATGCACTTGTCAGCTTTACCTCGGAATCATCTCTAAGCAATAGTATGCACTTACCAAAAAAAGCATCAAAATATTAAGTCTGGTGTGTTGACAAGTCTGTCCAGAACTCTGTCACATAGGATAATCTTTAACTTGCTTTGTTCAGAGTCTAGTTGGATGGTCTGGTGATTTCTCTCCTTCCCAAAGATAGATGATCTAATTTCCTATCTTATTTTTGAAGACTTTGGCTTTATACAAAGACCTGCCTAAGATACAGAGGTTTAAGACATCTTGCAGTGTCATTTAATCCATGAGTGGAGTCTCAAGCACTTTCACACAATCATCATGAACTCATGGCTCTGAAATGATCATAAACCATTCGTTGTTAGTGAGTATTTTCTCATATGTTCTGTGACACAATGATCATTTAACCATGGCTGTTTCTGGATGTCTCTCTTCCATATTGTTGGTACTGCCAGTAGAACAGTACACTGATAGCTTTTCTCAGATGTCTGAACATGTGTTCTGACATCTGGTTCTAGGTTTCTTCCTTCATCATGGGCATGGAGAGCTGACAAGAAAATCACTGATTTACACAGTAGTATTTTTTAACCTTGGGTACCTATGGCCTGCAGCCAGGTGTATATATATCTGAATATACATTGGATTTTTTTTAAATTGGAGTATAATTTCTTTACAATGTTGTGTCAGTTTCTGCTGTATAATGAGGTGAATCAGCTGTATGTATACATATATCCCCTCCCTCTCGGACCTCCTCCATCCCCCATCCCACCCATCTAGGTCACCACAGAGCACTGAGCTGAGCTCCCTGTGCTATACAGCAGGTTCCCACTAGCTATCTGTTTTACACATGGTAGTGTATGGGGAATAGCATTTTTGCATTTCATGTAGGAAATAACACAGGTGACCTTTCTGGGAGAACAAAGAGTTTGGCATATTCTAGAAATTTTTGAAAAGGAAAGGTCCATCAGATATCAAATTTTGAAGTGGTGGCACTGCAGAAGCAAGTTGAGTGAGAGGAGAGAGAGAGAGAGAGAGAGAGAGAGAGAGAGAGAGAGAGAGAGAGAGAGAGAGAGAGAATATGAGAAGCATCAGAAGAGGTTGACCAGGTTGTAAGGGCTTAGATTATATAAAGCCCTGTAGATGTTAGTAGGATTTCAGATTATATCCTAAGTGTGGTTTTAGGCTGAAGAAATTTTATATTATGCTTATTATGATTTGCCAATTATAGGGATCATTCTGACTGCTTCACAGAGAATGGATTAATCAGGAACAAGGATAGAATAGGGGACCAGTTAAATGACTATTGTGTTAGTCCATCAAGGAGTTGATTCTGTCTTGTTAACTGTTATAAAGCCACGAGGATCGATTCCAGTTACATTTTAGAGGTAGTCATGAAAGACTTGCTTTGAGGGGGAGAGTGAGGGAGACAGTGGTTCCAGTAATGATTTCTGCTGGAAACACTATTAAAGCAGCAGATTAGCAATTGATAGTTAAATTGTGAGGAGTTGGCTGCTTTTTATGATACCTGTGACATCGCTGGAAACATGTAAGCAAGTTGGTAGATTTCGAGATGTGAGGGGGAGGTGCCTGTTTAGATTCATCAGGGAGCAAGATATCATGCCACGTAAGATGATGTAGCAGGACTGAGCTCAAACTCCAGAATCTAGAAACAAGCCAGAGAAAGAGGGACGTTGAAAAGAGACCGAAAGTGAGTTAGCACTAAAGACTGAAAAAGAGTGGCTGCAGAGGAATAGGCACACGTGTTCTGTGGCATCCTAAGTGTCAAGAGAAAAGAGTGTTTCCAGAAAGAAGTAGTGGCAGTCAGATAAGTACTGAAAACTGTCCACTGGATTCATCCACATAAAGTCACTAGAGGCTTTACCCAGAGTATTTTCTGCGGGGTGCATGTCCACTGAAATGGGTTGAAAAGCCACCGGACTTTGAAGAGCAAAGGCAGGCTTTCACACATGCATTTTTATTTTCTCAATATTAATAACTTGGACTGGTGCAATTATTCAAGGCTCTAGTAGTTGAGGCTTGCGTAAGAATTTCCAGTTCCTTATTTGAAAATTTCAGCAGATGTTCCTTAAACCCTAGCATTTCTGGTGAAACTCTTTTTTAATATAAATTTATTATTTTATTTTATTAATTTTTGGCTGCATTGGGTCTTCGTTGTTGCCCGCGGGCTTTCTCTAGTTACGGTGAGTGGGGGCTACTCTTCGTTGTGGTATGTGGGCTTCTCATTGTGTTGGCTTCTCTTGTTGTGGAGCACGGGCTCTTGGCGTGCAGGTTTCAGTAGTTGTGGCATGTGGGCTCAGTAGTTGTGGCACATGGGCTTAGTTGCTCCACGGCATGTGGGATCTTCCCCAACCAGGGCTCGAACCCGTGTCCCCTGCATTGGTGGGCAGATTCTTAACCACTGCGCCACCAGGGAAACCCAGGGAAGCCCTCTGGTGAAACTCTTAACAGTAATAACATCATTAGAAAGGGGTCAGAGGTCTGTTTGCTGCCCCCCTGACGGACAGCATTTGCAGGATGTTTTCATTGAAACCTCCCAGAGATGTGGCTATTGGTCTCCTGAGCCTTGGGTCTCACGGAGCATGCTGTTAGTTTGAGCTGGGAAGCCCAGTATAATTTTTGCTAACAAAGCACATCAAAATATTAAACTGACATTCCTTTCTTCTCTTCATTTAATTCTCAATCTCAACCTCAAATGCAAATTATCAGGTACAGCTTAATAATGCTAAATGTGTTCATCATTGTCTAATTGGCAATAGTCATTGAGTAAAGTAATACATTTAAATTGTCTGGCACATGGTTGTTGCTTAATAAATAGAATCCCTTAGTGATATTACTACTGGAAAATGAGGTAAAAATAAAGCCCTCATTTAATTATATGCAGAAAAGAAGATAAACTTGTTTTTTCTGCTTATCATTTGTGCGAGTAGTTTTATAAAATGTGAAAGAATAAACTTGTCCTATGCCTGTTCTCTCATATCACTAAACAAGGCTGACCCATGATCCTCGTAGAGATGCATCTACACCTGTAAGCCCCTCACCCGTGACAGAGGTAATACAGAACAGATTCAAGGTGTTTTGGGGGATATTTGGAAATAACCAGAACTGACCTATGTGCTACTTGTGTTAACATTCTCAGGCCAAAGCTTTGAAGACACCTTTGAGGTTGCTCTGCCGTGATTATGTCCTCTCCTCTCTACACAACACAACAGTGAATGTTAGAAGTTTATTTAGTTTCTGGAAAGTTTGAACTCAAGAACTCAGTATTTACAGAATTCAGTACAACTATGCCTTATTGTTTCCAAGTATATTTGAAGCAATTGTATTATCGCAAATACGGCACATTTACCTTCTCAGCTACTAAGCTAAGGCTTTAAGCCAATTTAGAAAACAGAGCACACAGAAAATTAAATCAGATAAATCAATTTATCCTTAGATGCATTCTATAAGAAGCATTCTAAACTCTCAAAAGGAATCTCATGTTAAATAAAAAATGTGGGAACCCAGGTCAAATTTGGGAATCACAGCACGTTTCACAAAGGACATCATTTTATTTAATAATGAATACTGTGATTATATTTATTGAGTGCTTATTCCATGCATGGCTTTTTATCAAATGATAATATGTATTGTATTACTTATTTTGTCCAACGATCCTATAAGGATCGTTCTCATATGTTCAATGCACATATGAGAAAAAATAAAATGCAACCTGCCCACTTTCACAGAACAGTTAAATAGCATAACTAGAGTTGCAATCATGTCTGCCTACTCTGCATTACATTGCCACTCAAATATTTATTCTTAAAATTTTTTATATCCCATAATTTTAACTTCTAGGTGTTAACACTATGGAAATAGCTAGAGATGCATTCCAGTAATTATCTTTAAACATGTTTGGTCTCACTTTTTAAAATAACAAAATATTAAAAGTCATTCAAGCATACAAAAAAAGATAATTGATTAAATAAATGATAAAGAGCCATATTATTTCAGTTTATGGAGCAAATATAAATTAACTTTTAAAATTTTGTCAAAAATACTTCAATAAAATGCCAGGGAAACCATGAGGAATATAACTACTACCTATTATACAAAGCATATACAAATTTTGATACATGTGCACACAAAATTATTTCAACACAAATAAAATGTAAACATTGATTGTTATTAGATTGGGGCATTTTGATATTTTTTCCCTTGTCTCCTTTTACTTTTTGTATGTTCAAATTTTCTACAATGATTATATATTGCTTTTAAAAGGAGACCATCATTAAACTAAAAAATAGATGTGATTTTTTTCTTGTATCTATTGCTTAAAGTTAATGAAAGAATCATTATACAAGTTTTTTCTTTAGGACCAAAATATAGTCACTCATTCAATTAGGGCCTCAAGGTCCCTGGATTTTATCAAACTGAAACTCCTTCCTGTCTTCATCCGAGTCCAGTTTTACCCAATATGGCTCTGCCTTCCCCTCGGTTCTCCTGAACCTCTGGGCTAGACTGTCACTAAGTGTCAGTAAACTCACCTGGTTTGGGCTCGCACGTCTAACTTCTTAATTCCGGCATCTGATTTCTTTATTTTTAGCAAGTGCTGTAGCAACTACTGCCTTTGTAATAGTGTCTCAGGGTACAAATCAAATTCAATAACTTTTAAGTCAGACAAGGTAAAATGTTCTGTCAGACTCGACCACTGTGAACTTTCAAAGACCCAACACTAGTAAGGAAAAGAAATGGATATTGATTACATCCTCCTTACTTGGGAGATTGGTCTTCGTGAAGCAAACACAGGAAGGAACCAACGAAAATTTAGCTGAGGTTCCTGACCACTATCGGATTCTTGGCAACCAATAGGTTCTTTGGGGACATCCTTTGCTTCCCTTGCTCCTGTAGCAAATTTGTCCCAATTTTAAGTGCTGTAAGCTGTGAGGTGTCTTAGTTTGGTTCAGTGTAAATACTGAGCTTTATTTAATCAAACACAGAAATGACACACATAAGAACCTATATAAAAGAGACCTGAAGAAGTCGACTTTGGGGAAAACTCAAAGAAAACCTGCTTGCCAGGGACAAGAGCAGAGCACTTCACCTGTGTTCTCCCAGTCGATTATAAATCAACCTCATTGATCTCTATTTACTATTTACCATGGACCAGGCACCGTGCCAGTGGCTGCAGGAACAAAGTGCTGGCTTCAAGGAGCCCTTAGACACTTCCTTTCCATGAATTGGGGTCTGGGAGGTATTTTTGCAAAATTTTAAAGTGTCACACAGTCATCTAGAGTTGTGCCTCTCAAGGTGGTATATACATGCTTGCAGGCATACAAAATATATAGACACCCAGCAATGTCCATCAGTGGTGATGTAGACAATGCCGCTTTCTCATTTGATTCCTTTTCTGTTTCTGCCATCTCCATTCCCTTAGTGCCTTAGTTCACACCCTTCCCTTCAAAAAAAAGAAAAAGAAAAAGAAAAAAAGCTGGTCTACTCAGTAAGGTCCTAATCACTCTCCTTTCTCCAGCTGTGTTCCCTCTAATAAATGCTTCATCACAATGTCAGATTTTTTGCTAATACATCTGATCTTGAATATTCCTACATGAAAACATCAGATGATTTCCCACTGTCCAGAGCATGGACAAATTAACTTCCATATTTCTTTAAATTCATGCATATAATTGTGTGTGTGTGTATGCACATTCACATATGCACACTAGAATAGTGTTCATTCTATATGTAAAATTTTGATCATAATTTAATATTTTGAATTTCCCATGTAATTTAATAATCTTTAAATATATAAGATTTTTGAACCAATGTGTGATATTCTATGTATAATTGTATTATGATATATTTACTCAACCTACTACAATTGGGCATCTAGTTTATTGATTTTAAATATTGTAAATAATGAGAAATAAATGTCATTATATTAAAACATAGAAATAATATAGAAATCTTACTTTGAATCTCTTGTCATTTACCAGGATAGAATCAATGGAACAAGTAAAATAATTATTTTGGATTGATTCTGAGTTTGTCAGTATACATCTTTTCTAAGTCAACGTTTAATGATAAATGTGTAGCTCTTTTCCCTTGGAAGTTGTGACTCTGGAAATCAACAGAGAAGCAATTACTTTCAAGTATAAAACCACATGCCTTTGGGAATGTGTTGGGGAAGAATCCTGCAGATTTTAGCATTTAATACAAAATCTTGAGGTGATATTAAATGTTCATTTGTCTACCTGTAGTGGATAATGTGATAAATTCTCAAATTGCTTTTTAAAGGGAAATCACAGAATAAGAATTTTGAATATGCTATATCCTCCAATTATTTCTTTTCAGGGAAAACACAAAATAAGCATTTTTGGTGTAGGAAGAGTCTTCGTAAAACTTACATAGTACTCACTTTTGCTACCTATGAAAACAGTATGTTAGAACTACTTCAGTGTTGCAAGTATCCATTGAAACGGCATATCTGGAAGGAGCAGGTATGGAGTAGATCACGGTACACAGTAAATGCATACTGAATTTCCATTTTCTCTCTCCTTTCTCTTTTTTCCTCCCCAGTCCACTAAGGGAAAGATTCAGAGAATTGTGTCTTTAGCTTCTAGATTCTAGTCTAGTCTATCTTCCAGATGAACCACAAAAAGATAATAAATGAAGTCCTGAGAGGGAATTAATGATAAAAATTCATTTCTATCTGTATGCATCAACTTGGTCTTTTATTTTCTACTGTACACTGCAGCAAAAGAAAATTCATTGAGTAGTTGCTACATTGTAGAAGACTCTGAGGCTAAGTCTAAGCTTTTTAATATAATCTAGTATCAGTCAAGTAAGTGGAACAGAACATACGATTTTAAAGTATATTCTTCCTGAGAAGTTAGTTGCACACCTGCCACCTGCTTGCTGATGAAAGTGGGGACTATATTCTGTGCCAAGTGCAGCATATTGAACAAGCACAGGAGTAAGGACAGATTTGCTGAGATGAAGCTATTGACACATGAATCCTTGGGAAAGGAAAGTTAGCAAGTGCCCAGTGTGAATGGTTAAACATAGTTATTTCTTTAGTTAGTTTCAGGAAAGAAATGATAATATGCTTATTTTTGTGGGTTTCTAGATATTGGAAAATTTACATATTGCATTGCACTCATTTTACTAAGATTCTTGCTTTAAAGTTTAGTTTTGAAATAAGGAAAAATATGTCCACTACAAATCTTGAAAATCTCTGTTGCTTTTGTACTTTATCTTAAGCACTTTACTTTTGGGGGCTTATTTTTTGCTTTTTCATAAGAGTAAAAATTTTTTAAAAATGACTCAAAACCTTGTCTGTTCTCCTGGAAGGAAAAATAAAAATGAACAGCAAAGGCACAGATTAAATTTTTATCCCATTTGTCCATGGTAAACAGAGACCATAAATGAGATAACTTTTCAAGTATGTGTGGATTTTCTCAGTGATATATTTGTTCTCCACAATGTACAGACTCCTAGACAATGGACTTCAAAAAATGATACACTTTTCTAAGCATGTTGTGTACACCCTTGGCAGTAAAAATCATTCGGTATTTTTTATTACATTTCATTCACATGTGCATCTGCACATTAACATGTACATAAATATAGCTCTATATTCTAGCTCATAAAGATGAAATCATTACCTGGGATTGTGTTTACAACTCCATTGTCAGCTAAGGCATCTGTTGCTAAATGGTGGTGCCTTTAATTATAGTCATTACTGCCTGTCAATGAAAATTCAGGTACTTAAATTTAACAAGGAAGTGACCTACAGACTTTAGTAAATTTCCTAGTAGGGGGCCAAGCTCAGTAAACACTTCTGTGTTTACTGGCAGCTTTTTGTGATATGGCAGCTCTGGAAAATATACATGTTGCCAATAGCCTGTGTCCTGTGGGTGTGAACAGTGATCTTGATCAACACATGGGAGCAGAGTCTCAACAGCCACAAACTTGTCCCAGTTTGACACCCTCAGTACTGCCCAGCAAGTTACTGCGTCCCTTAGTTGTCCATGAGATGACTCTGACACTCTCTCTTCCTAGGACTTTAACCCTAATCTTCTCCAGGCCACCACCTGGAAGGTGATCACACCTCATTCTTCAAAAGGAACGTAGAGACAAGTATACCCAAACTCCTCTTACCCAAATCTACCAGCTTCAGTGTACCTGCTGTCCATCCTCTGCCTTCACTCCTGTCACAAAAGAAAGAGTATCTTCATGTTTCTGTGAAGCAGTGTTTCTCATTTATTCAAGTACCCTTTTTAGACCAGTTTTCCTGATTGTAACACAACAGACACACTGTATATCTGCCTATAAACTGCACAGTATCTATGCTTTAGGCAAAAAGAATAAGATATTTTGCCCCCTTGGGAGCAATTTTCAGCCTATTGGTGGTAATATTGATTGACAATGCATGTTCTAAAGGACAATCATCTATATGTGCTGTAACAGCACACAGCGTGTGTGAGTGTGTGTGTATGTGTGTGTGTGTAGGGGAAAAGGTAAGTAATTGAACAAATAAAGTCATCTCAAATCTAAAAGAGAATTTATTATTGACTCATATCTTCAAGATTCAAGTGAGAACACATTTCATGAAACGTGTGATCTGAGCTTCTGCTCCATTTCTTTGTGAGTTCCTTGAGTCAGTGCTCCTCTCTTAAACTCTGACTTTGGTTGCCTCATCCTAGGAAGGCTTCCTTCGTGGCTACAAAGTGGCTGTCTATAGCAACATGGGATACCCACTTCTTTGCTCACTTTCAAGTTTTGTGCCTTCCCCATTAATCATTCAAACCTGACTGATTAACTTTGGGATGATTATGTAGCTCTTGAATCAATGAATGTTATCAGAAAAATGTCATATGTTTAGGCCTGGGCTTCCTGAAATATCACCATGAAATTGGTCAATGGGCTTCTCCTATGTAGCTTAGACTATAAAGCTCCATCTTGAATCAGGAAGTAAGGCCAATGTCAAGCAAACTCCATTGTTTCTCTACAATGGGCGAGGGAAAAAGTAATCTTTTGAGAGATTATTAATGTCCATTTCATCATTCCATGATGTCAGTTAGTCCATAGTTTTACTACTGCAGTTATTTCTTCAGTCTTATAATCATCAATTATTCCTCTCTAGTATATCAATCAAATGAAAATGCAAATAAATATAATCCAGTATCTCCCACTTTCAAATAAATCTTTTTGATAAAATGTATCTTCCAGCCACAGTCCTATTCCTTCTCTTCCAGATGATAAAACTTAGTGAGAGTATTATTTCTGCTCACTGTCATCATTCCCATAATTACATTTCTCATTAATCCATTATAGTTGAGTATCTTTTTAAGTATGAAAATTGTTATTGTAAATGCCTTTAATGTCATCTATTGTGAGTTTATGTGTCAACTTGACTGGGTCAGGGGGTGCCCAGATTAAATAATATTTCTGGATGTGCCTGTGAGGGTGTTTCTGGATAAGATTAGCATTTGAATCAGTGGATTTAGTATTAGATTGCCCTCCTCAGTGTGGGTGGTAACCATCCACTCTGTTGAGGGCCTAAATTGAACAAAAAGCAGAGGAAGGGAGGATTCTTCCCTTCCTGCCATCCTACCTTCCTACCTGCCTGTTGAGCTGGGATATCTGTCTTCTGCTCTTGGACTGGGATTTACACCACTGACCCCTTGGTTCTCAGGCATTTTGACTCAGACTGGAACTACACCAACAGCTTTGTTGAGTTTACTGCTTGTTGATGGCAGATCATGGCACTTCTCAGACTCCATAATCCATGAACCAATTCCTCATAATAAAGGGAAAGAGAAGAGAGCAAGAGTGAGAATAAGAGAGAGAGAGAGAGAGAGAGAGGGAGAAGGGAGAGAGAGAGAAAGAGTCTTTTGTTTCTGTTTCTCTGGGGAAATCTGATGAATACATACATTTTGCAAAATCCAATTTTCACTTCACTCTCTATCTCACATGATTTCTCAGCAGTATTTGAACTGGTTGATTCATCCTTTCTTCTTGAAACACATCACCTCTCTTGACCTTACACATTTTTTGTTTTCCACCTACTAAGTATAACATTTATATTCCCATTGGCAATGCATTATACTTTTATTTGCTCTTATCAGTACTTGGTTGAATCAGTTTTTTGTTTGTCATTCTATTAGATATTTAGTGGTTTCTTATTGTTTTAATTTGCATTTCCATAATAACTAAAGATGTAGGACACTTTTTTTTTTTTTTTTGCTGTATGCGGGCCTCTCACTGCTGTGGCTTCTCCCGTTGCGGAGCACAGGCTCCGGATGCGCAGTCTCAGCGGCCATGGCTCACGGGCCCAGCCTCTCCGCGGCATGTGGGATCTTCCCAGACCGGGGCACGAACCCGTGTCCTCTGCATCGGCAGGCGGACTCTCAACCACTGCGCCACCAGGGAAGCCCTGTAGGACACTTTTTAATGTATTTATTATGCATCCATCTGTCATCTTTGTTGAAGTGTCTATTCAAATATTTGGGGCACTTTTTAAATTGAGTTGTTTGCTCATTATTATGTTTTGAGATTATATATATATATATATATATATATATATATTTGGTGCCATGCTTAAGAAACCTTTGCTTAACCAAATGTCATAAAGATTTTCTTCTATACTTTCTTCTAGAAAAGTTTGACATTTAGATTTATGATTCATTTTGAGTTAATTTTTGTAGAATGCAAGATATGGGTCAAGGTTTCTTCTTTTTCTTATACATATCCAATCAACGTAGCACCATTTTTGAAAGGAACTATCCTTTTTCCATTGAATTGCCTTTGCACTTTGTCTAACATCAACTGGCGCCCTACATGGTTCTATTTCTGGACATTCTCTCCTGTCCCATTGAACCCACATGTAAATACTTTCTTCAGATATACTGTGTGTTACATATTTTAGCTTTATAATATTTAAATCGGATGGTGTAAGCAATCAAACTTTCTTCTTCTTTTAGAAAATTAGCTATTCTAGTTTCTTTTTACTTCTGTATAAATTTTAGAATCTTTTTGGTAATTTCTATAAAAATTTCTACTAATATTTGTCTCAAAATGAGTTGAATCTGTAGATAAGTTTTTGAAGAATTGATAGTTAAAATACTGAATCTTTTAATCAACTAATGTGATATATCTCTCCACTTATTTAGATCTTCTTTGATTTATTTCACCAGTGTTTTGTGGTTTTCAGTATATAAATTTTTCATACATTTTGAAAGATTTATACAAAATGATTTCATGATGTTTGGACTATTTTAAATGACAATTTAAATTTTTTAATTTGAAATTGCTTGTTGCTATTATGATTTTTGAAAATTTACCTTATGATCTGTGTGATCCTAAACTCACTTCTTAATTTTAGTAGTTTCTTTGTGATTCTTTGTGAATATAAACAATCAGTTTGTCTGCAAATAAGACATTTTTATTTCCTTCTTTCCAATCAGCATGCCTTTTGTTTCTTCTTTTTGCCTTATTGCACCACCTACAACTTCCAATAATTTGTTAAATAGGATTTGTAAGTGGACAACATTACTTGTTTCACATCTTAGGGGTAAAACATTCAGTCTTTACCATTACACATAATGTTATCTGTAGTATTTTTATAGATTACTCTTATAAGGTTGAGAAATTCCCTTCCTATTCCTAGTTTGCTGAGAATTTTAATCATTAATATAAAAGAACAGAGGAAAATGGCCAAGATAGAGCTGAGAGGTACTCCAAGAGTGAGAGGCAGGGAGAAGAAGATGCAACAAAACTATCTGCAGGATGCAGGATCAACATCTGAAGTAAATGTTGTTAGTGAATCCCAAAGAAATGTGTTAAAAGAGGTTGAGTGAGATGAAAAGTGACACTGAATTTTGCAACATGGAGGTGATTTTTAACCTTGCCAAGAGAAGTTTTAGTGGAGTGGTAGGAATGGGAGGAAGATTCAAGTGTTGCAAGAGTGAATGAAAGGTGTAAATTAGACAACTACAGGCTCTTTTCATCTTTCTTTTCGGTAGAGGGGGTAGAGCAGTGGGGAGATTTCTTTTGAGAGGAGTGAACGTAAGAGCAGATTTCTTATGTTAATATACTACAGCATGCTTTTTGGCCAAAGGACATGATCTGAGAAAGAATGTGAAATCGATGATAAAAAAGGAATAGTAATAACTTTAGATGCAAATTCATGAATAAAGAGACAGTGAATGGGGTCCAAATCAAAGTTAGGAGGACTTGGTCTTTAAAAAAAGCAGGAACAATACTTCTCGTTCAATATATGTGACAAAGCATTGCTTCTTTTTTTAAAATTTAGTTTATTTATTTTTGGCTGCGTTGGGCCTTCATTGATGTGCACGGGCTTTCCATGGGCTTCTCATTGCGGTGGCTTCTCTTGCTGCAGAGCACAGGCTCTAGGAGCATGGGTTTCAGGAGTTGTGGTACACGGGCTCAATAGTTGTGGCTCGGGGGCTCTAGAGCGCAGACTCAGTAGTTGTGGCGCACAGGCTTAGTGGTTCTGCGGCTTGTGGGATCTTCCTGGACCGGGGATTGAACCTGTGTCCCCTGCATTGGCAGGCAGATTCTTAACCACTGCACCATCAGGAAAGTCCCAATTAACTCTCTAATTATGCTAAAGAGTGCAAAAATGTGTACTTTGAAGTCAAATCCTGCATAATAGAAATGATCTTAGTTGTCAGAAGGAAGATCTTGAGGAAACCCATATGGTCTAGAAAGAAGGGACCTTTTATATACTGTGACAAAACACGGTAAAATGTTGCCTATAAAAACTTGAAAAGCAACCTACATGCCTACTGTAGTGTAGTCTAGGGGAATGACTGGAAAGAGTCAAAACATTGTAAAATTTAATTTTACTTTCTGCTTTTAACAAGACATCAAAAGAAAGAGCTGAGCTTAGGCAAAAATTGTTTGAGAGAATAAGTAAAATAAAGTTAAACCAAAACATTGAGATTTTGAAGGGTTTGAAAATTCAGCTGCTTCCTGACCCCTATGAGAAGAGACAAAACTGAAAGAAAAAAATGGGGGACAACAACTGTTCATTAAGATTTATAACTTATTCATAGAGATTCATCCCTGAGAGTCTTCCCCTGTTTTATGCCTAATTTTCAGATAGTCTCATGATAATTGATATCAAATTGAGAGAGAAAGTCTTGGGAGCAAGGGAAAAAAAAGTCAGGCTTGAAAGTTATGTCTAGTTGGGGAAAAAATGTGATTACTGGCACATGTAGCTGACTGGAGGCAAGTAAATCAGGAACCTATTAAATTTTAAAATAAATTATAGTGTTGAGAAGTGTAAAGCAATGCTTGGGCCTCCAAAGTACATCAAGATAAGGCCTGTGGAGGATTTGTAGTACCAAGAAAGGCCATAATCAAAAGTGCCCATCAGATTTTCCATGGAGAATGAAGAGAAGAAATAATCCCTGGAATGAGTTGAACAGCAGAGGAAAATGCACGAAGAACATAGTAGAAAGTGGGTGGCTGGACAATTGATTTTCGGTGACTAACCATCTTGATTTGCCTGGCACTTTCTTAGTTCCAGGGAAACCAGAATAGTTGGTCACCCTATGATTGTTCTACAAGTGAATTTTTCCAGGTGAATCATATGGTAAAATAATGGGACAAAGTAGTTGGCGATAGAAGTGAAAGTATGGTTGATGATTCCAAGCCAGCTGGGGAGGGAAGGATGGTAAGCAGGGGGACGGTAGAAAGAATAAGGGACCAGAGGTCAAGATGAAGCCTGGGCTTAGCCACAGAGGAAGTAAAATGGAAATATGATGACAGAAGAGGTTGCCATCTAAGCCAGGATGTCTTCACCCACGTATGGCATGCAAATTAAATTATTTTAACTGATAGCAGAATTTCTCTTAGCAAGACAACTGAATTCAATTATGAAAATACTTTGATAAGCCACATTGTGTGTGAAAGTGATAATTATTGTTATGTGTGTATTTATGTATTAGCCTTACTGTATTATTTATTTTTTCTTAGTTTTCTGGATATCATATGGTAATTTGATTCATAAAAGGCAATATATTTCATTTTTATACCACTTAAGTGGGGACTCGAAATTTATATCTACAAGTAAAGAATACTCCAAATAATCATTCACTGAAGTAGAAGTAATGTTTGCTAATTTAGTGACAAATGTTCAAGAGTAAAGAGCACACACACCTTTTTTTACACACTCTGTATTGATGTAAAAAGCTTTAAAGCATAGTATAAGAAGCCATGAATATGTATGTTGAAGAAAGATGCCAAGTTCTTATAAATCACTTATTTGTTTAACTCCAGGGTCTAATTTATATTGAGACCCTAATGTGGCAAAAGCCTTGGTGGGACAGTGTATGAAAAAGTATGATTTTCATCCTGGTTAATATCCTGGCTTCAGTCCTGCCATCACTCTCCATTGATACTAAACTAGAAGACACCAAATGGGTTTTATTTACAAGAGATGTTCTTTCCTAAACAATGTGGGTGGGTTGGGAAGAGTTAGCACTGAATGAGAGAAGAGAAAGCAGAAGTGATTTTGGTTTCATTTTACTGTATTTATTTACTGTATAACTGATCTTGATAAGTTTGGATGAAGGCATGAGGATATGGAGGGTGAATTTTAATTCAGTTCAAGGTGTATAAAGTGCAAGAGTACAAATAATGTGCCAAGAATCAGTCTTACTGGTGGGATGAGGGGACAAACTTGGAGCTAAATTACATGGTTTAGGCTCCTTCACATTTGCATAGGACAGAAATAATCAGTTCCTATTGACAAGTGACATTCCAGGCTGTTTACAAATGAGCACTCATCCACTCTCAGATTCGTGGTTATACATAGTCATGGTGATGCAATTGTAAAACTTTTGTGCAAACCACATTGCAAGCATCAAGTTTGAATTAAGGAATTTTTCTGATCGTTTGAATCTCAGTAAACAAACAAAAAAAACTAGCTAAACAAGTTACTTGTTTTGAGTTACACTTTAATGAATTGTATAAAAATGATTTTGAGCAGTAAATTAAGAACAAGCTTAACTGGTACAACTCTCCTCATAGGAGAGAGAACAGCTGGAAAGATAAAGTGCTATAGGATCGCAAATGGTTACTATACATTATGGATGCAACCTTGTAATGACTGTGAACGAACTCATAAAGAACCCTCAAGGTACCATTTAACTGGTTCCTTGTCCCTTTTATTCATTGTTTAGAGGCATTGAAGTCCATCAAGGTAAATCCATGGCTGGCAGTTACCAGGAGAAAATAACAGTGTTATGTATCAGGGTCTTGATTAGATGAATCAGCTAGCTTTAGATCCTGCAGAATCTGGAGGAATAGAGCAGAAGCCTCATTAAGCATAACAGGTGAACAATCATGTTATTGTGGGCTTCATTACCCTCCATCATTTTCCTATATTTTCACAGAGGGCATAGGTTATTAGATGACTGTCAAGGGAAATAGGACTTACTAGGAAGGGGAATCTATTTCATTGCATCTCTCATATTATTTGGCTTTGATTAGCCCAATCTGAGTACCCACAATTATTAGAAATGCTACAGATGAACCTTAGTAGGGTACAAAATAGGAAGTTATGGGCAATATAATGGACACTGTCTTCTGAATTCCTCACAAAGATTTGGGGAAGATTTCTCCCTTCAAACTAATGGAAAAAAATGTTGCTCTGTTGTTGTTGTTGTTATTGTTGTTGCAGTG
This sequence comes from Hyperoodon ampullatus, assembly GCF_949752795.1. NCBI lineage: Eukaryota > Metazoa > Chordata > Mammalia > Artiodactyla > Ziphiidae > Hyperoodon > Hyperoodon ampullatus. The sequence goes on along the minus strand of NC_136925.1, from coordinate 85,659,412 downwards.
GTAGTTGTGTTGATGTTAAAAGGACCCCATGAGGAATCAGATAACAAAATATCTTAGGCCCTGCTATGTCTGCAAACACCCACTCTTTATTTATTTATTTTATTTTACTTTCTTTATTGGAGTATAATTGATTTACAATGTTATGTTAGCTTCAAGTGTACAGCAAAGTGAATCAGTTATATGTATACATATGTCCACTCTTTTTTAGATTGTTTTCCCATGTAAGCCATTACAGAGTATTGAGTAGATTTCCCTGTGCTCTACAGTAGGTCTGTGTTGTTTATCTATTTTTTATATAGTAGTAAAAACACCCACTTCTGAATCTGTCCTTGTTTGCCTCTACACAGAAACCATTTGCCCTCCTGCTTTATAAAGAGGCAAGAGGCTTTGGACTCAGAGCTCAACAGACATTAATTGGCTACCTCACAATACATATAACAAGGCATTGGGAAATCTCTAAAGACAAATGACAAGATCCTACCTGGAAGAGATCAACAGTACACCAGGGGCTTCCCTGGTGGCTCAGTGGTTGAGAGTCCGCCTGCCAATGCAAGGGATACGGGTTCGTGACCTGGTCCGGGAAGATCCCACATGCCGCAGAGCAGCTAGGTCCATGAGCCATGGCCGCTGAGCCTGCGTGTCCGGAGCCCGTGCTCCACAACGGAAGAGGCCACAACAGTGAGAGCCCTGCATATCGCAAACAAAACAAAACGAAACAAAACAAAACAAACATAAAAACAGTACACCAGGTTTTGTGCAATTTCTGTCTAAAATAACATAATAAACTTCCAATAGGTGTTTTGTTGCATTAGCTTTACCAGTCAGTTTATCCTTGTTTTTTCATTGCTTACTTCACCAGCTGAGATGACAGCATCACCAAGGGCAGCTTATGAATATATGAGATACACAGATACAAGGCATAGCTTTGCTCACATGAAGAGAAAGTTCAAGAAGGCTGAGAAAGACACACCCACAAAGCCCAGGTACAAAGGACCTATTGACGAGAGGCATGAGAGTAGATTATTTCACACAACCACCTCTACCACTGCCCAATGTGGATTTTAACATAACTATAATCGATTTGTGAATGGGTTTAGGATAAAACGTGGCCAGCCTGTAAGAACAGATGGAGATTTAAGCAGACAAAGAAACTACAAGAAAGAGGTAAAAAAATCAGAAATTAAGAACAATACAGTTAGAGAGATGAAGAATGTCTTAGATGGATTCATCAGTTGACACAACATAGCTAAGCAAAAACTCAGTGAATGTGAAGACAGATCAAAAGAAATTACATAAATTGAAACACATCATGAATAAAAGAATAAAGTGAAAATAAAACAATGCAGAATATCGAAGGACTGTAGAACCATATCAAATGGTCTAACGTATATGTAATCGGAATTCTAGCAAAAGAAGAGAGGAGTCGGGGAGTAAAACATTATGGAAAGCCCTTTGTGTGGGTTCCACAGCCATAGATTCAACCAACTGTGGATTGAGATGTTGAACCCATAGATATGAAGGCCAGCTGTACTGCACCATTTTCTATAAGGGACTTGATTATGTGTGGATTTTGGTATCCATGGGGGTTCCTGGAATTAATTCCCTGTGGATTCCAAGGGAAGATTGTGCACACAAAATAGCAAAGATAAAGACTTTGCCATGTCTCATCAGAAACTGTGCAAACCATATGACAATTGTCATTAAAGAGGTAAAAGGAAAAAAAAAACCAACAAAACACCTCATAGCCCATAATTCTATACCAAACGATTGTTTTAAAAAATAAATATGAAATAAAAAATTTTCAGGGACTTCCCTGGTGGCGCAGTGGGTAAGAATCTGCCTGTCAATGCAGGGGACATAGGTTCGACCCCTGGTCCGGGAAGGTCCTACATGCTGCAGAGCAACTAAGCCCGTGTGCCATAACTACTGAGCCTGCACTCTAGAGACCGTGCTCCACAAGAAGAGAAGCCACTGCAATGAGAAGCCTGCACGCTGCAATGAAGAGTAGCCCCTGTTCACTGCAACTAGAGAAAGCCTGCACGCAGCAACGAAGACCCAACGTAGCAAAAAAAAAAAAAAAAAAAAAAATTTCAGATAAACTAAACAAATTTTTTTCAAAAATAAATGTGAAGGAAAGACATTTTCAGATAAATGAAAAGTGAGGAAACCCATTTACTAAAAGAACTGTGAAAGGAAGTTCTTGTGGCAGAAGAAATACAATACCAGTCAGGAAGGGGGTATATGCAAAAATAAATGAAGACCTGTTGAAATGATAAATATGAAAGTAAATATAAACATTTTTTTCTTATTTAAATGCTTAAATAATTGATTGTCTACAGCAAAAATATTAACAATAAACCTTGAAGTTACTAGCATGTATAAAGGTAAAATGTATCACAAAAATAGCATAAATGAGAAAAGATAAGTATACTGCTATAAGTTTCTTAAACTATATAAATTCGATAACGTTTTATGGATATAAACTATAATAAAATAAAATATATTTTAAAACCTTATGGCAACACAAATAATATTAGAAAATGAGGCATAACTTATAAACAGATTATTAAGATCCAGTGGAAATAAAAACTATTCAACTGAACCAAAAGCAATCAGAAAAAGAGAAATAAAAGAATGGAACAGGGAGAAATAACTAAAAAGATGGTAGATATAGATGTATTGATAATTATGTGCAAGCAGTCAGATTTTACAAAAACTGATGCTGAAGCAATTGGGCATCCTTACAAAAGAATAACCACCACCTTACACCATCTACAAAAATTAACTCAAAATAGATTATCGACCTAAATGTAAAATTTAAAGCATAAGAATTTTAGAAGAAGAAGAAGAAAAAAAAATAGTACCAATTCTTTGCAATGCTGACTTAAGTAAAGATGTTTGTTAAGTAATGTAAGTCATAAAATACAAGTTTTGAGTTTTATCAGAAAAGGGGCAACTTAATCATCTTATTTATCAATTTGGAATCTAATTTATTATCTCCATGAGGGCAGGCTGGGATAGTTCATTGCTCATTAATATATCTCCCATTGTGTGTGCCATTTAGTATACTCCATTTGTTATTTTTTGAGGAATAAAAATGAAATCAGGAATCATGACTTCAGAATGTTCAAAATCTGTAGGTTTTGAAAGCTGTTCAAAATGAAGAATTCAAAGTGCTTTAATCATGTCTCATTGGAGCAGCATCTCACTTGGTAAGTTTCAAGCCTCCCAAGGGCATTCCTTAACCATTAGTGTGACCATTTGTCATGCTATGTATGTATAGCTCTGGTCAACTTTTTAAGCCATTATTCTGTCATATGAATAATAATAGCTGACATTTATTGAGTGCTTATTTTTCACCAGGAAATCTTTGACATATGTCACCATTATATTCTCAATTAATGTTTACAATAATCCTATAAGTGCCATCTTACTAGTGTCCTGATTTACAGGTTAGGCAATGGAGGTACAAATATATTAAGTAACTAGTCTAGGGTCATGGAAGCAGCAAGTAGTGGAACCAGTGACTCTACCATGCATTCGGAGACGATGCTAGACACAGTTCATGCCATTTGCAAGGTACCTGTGGGGAGAAAATCAAAACTCACAAAACCCTGCAAAATAAGATTTCCACCTGACAGTGGCTTGCATACTAGATAAACTAGACACTGTTATCTTTCCAGTTATATTTTGCACACAATTATATAGGGCAATATGAATCTGTGATGGTCATGTTTGTTGTTTACAACTGGGGTGGGGAAATAGAAGGTTTAGAGATTCTAAAGTGGAAAGAGTAGAGTGTTGAGACCAGGGGAGCAACTTAAGATCAAACTCTCCTGCCATGGTCCTCATGACCTCATGGTCATGTACAGCACATTAGGGTTAAGTGTTGAGGGATGTGGTTACATCAGCAGGAGTGAGGATGCAGAGGAGAGTTCTGGAGGGCTTAGCTAACGTGAAATCTCAGTTACCTCCCCAAGCCATCCTAAATAAACACACAATCTAAGAAACACACGCTATGCAGCTTCAAGAAAAGTTCTGCCAACAAGGAATCCTCCACCAGGATCCCTTTACTTAGGAATTTAGGAGCCACTGATGAGCAATATGGAAAATGTGTGACAATATCTCTGGTTTTCACTCTTCATCCATCCATCCCTTCCCCTCTCAATGCACGTGAATGTGTGCACACACACACAACACACCTTGTGCAGAGAACAGTGATATCACCATATAGAAGATATAGGAATATATCAATATTTCCAGGGAACCTCAGTCTGTTCCAGCCCTTAGGATAAATCTTGACTTGCAACCTGACAACTTTCACATGTGAAAAATTTACTTCAAAGCACACACAAATAGTATTTTATGATTGTTTTATATTTAATATTGCTGCTGCTCTATGAAGGCTGAGTTGGACTCACCCTTGTTTTCATTTAATACACATACAATTACCATTACTAGAAACTTATATAGAAGCGACAATTCCTATCTGCCCCCCACCCCATTTTTATACACACTGTTAAAATCTCTTACTTTGACAATTATGTTTCTCTGAGCCTGGTTACTCTGGCATCATTTATGTCGCATTAGTGCCTGTGAAGGTCAGTCTCCATGCTGTCAGGTGGCATTAGAGTGACTCCCAATTTCATTTCTATGTAGAGTCGTCCCGAGGTCCCTCTCATTAGACACATTTTCTAGTGGAGCTTCCAGTTGGGCACATCGGGGTTTATGTCACCGTGACAGGTCACTGAGACTTGCCAGTACCACGCTGACACTAGCCTTGCATTTTGCTTTTTACATTTGTTTTAACCTTAATGAAGCCTTGTGCTGGAAGATAGACCGGCAAAGCAATGAAGAATGAGTCATTACAGTCCTCTGCATCCAGAAAGAAATGTCAGTTCTGCAGCTCAATCTTCATTGCTTTTTATATCAGAGTGCCAGGTGGATTTTAAATTTCTTTAAAATACTTTTACTTATCAAGGCTGCATTCCAGTATCCCTTCTTCCTCAAAATCCACCATCAGTTTCCTTTTCCTTCCCTTCTATTCAGATCAAAAAAAGCCATCATTTCAAAAGTATTTGTGCTGAATTTTTGTTTTGTTTTCCCAGGAAATCAGAAAAAAATGTAACTGTGCATAAATGGAGATATTTTGACCTACAGTGATAGTTATGAGACTCATTATTCATCTTTATTCTTTAGGGGAAATACAGGAAATAACGTAGAAGAAATTAAAGCACATTGAGTTGTAAGAGTTTACATATTTCAGATGTATGTTTATTGACACAGGTGTTCTTTTAAAGAATTTCTTGGGAAAAAGAAAAACAGTTTCTATGGCAACCACATCACATTTAAGACCAAAAAGAATTGACTTCAACTTGAATTGGATAGTTTCAACTTGTATTTAGATAATTCAAACAAATTGCAACAAATATAATCTGTGCTAACACTCTAATATTATTCAGTTCTTATCTTTGTTTTTTGTAACACATCTAAGTATGCCTCTCTGACTTAATGAAGGCTCAAAGTGTGGAATTCTATATTGGCAGGGTTTTTCTTTTTTTTTCCCCTTTCAAGGACTACCTGAAATGACAGTCAACCATGAGGGCACAAGGATATACATTTCCTCACACTTGGCAACGATGGTATAAAACTATACATTTTACCAGTCTCACCAGTGGAAGTATTAACTCTGGTTTAGTTTGTATATTCTGCAATGTTAATCAAGTTCAATAACTTTTCTTTATTACAGCATACCTTGGAGATATTATAGGTTCAGTTCAAAATTATAAAGTGAATATCACAACAAAGGGAGTCACACGATTTTTTTGGTTTCCCAGTGCATATAAAAGTTATGTTTACACTCCACTGTTCTCTATTAAGTGTGCAATAACATTGTGTCTTAAAAAATGTTCATACTTTAATTAAAAATACTTTATTTCTAAAAATGCTAAACGTCATCTGACAACAGAGGGTTGCCACAAAACTTTAATTTGTAAAAAACACACTATCTATGAAACACAAAAAAGTAAAGCACAATAAAACAAGTTATGCCTATATTATCAAGTATTTTATTTAATTATTGTTATATTCCTTCTTTTAAGGAAAAGTTTAACAATGTGTTTTTTAAATTTTTATTTTATATTAGAGTATAGTTGATTTACAATGTTGTGTTAGTTTCAGGTGTACAGAAAAGTGGTTCATTTATACATATACATATGTCCATTCTTTTTCAGATTCTTTTCTCATATAGATTATTACAGAATATTGAATAGAGTTCCCTGTGCTATACAGTAGGTCCTTGTTGATTATCTACTTTATATATAGTAGTGTGTATATGTTAATTCCAAGTTCTTTTTTTATTTAGGGGCATTGTTATTTTTTAAATTAATTCTTAATTATTTTTTACCATATTCTTCCTTTTTATATATGCAGAAAATATTTCTGCAGGTCTTTATCCTTTAAGTTTGCTTTTAAGTACATATAGAATTATTTCCTTTTGCTGAAGCGCACCTATCAATATTTGCTAGGCTTCGGTTTAGGGTCTTCTCTATGACCCCTTTCCTCCCTGTCTTAGTTCAGGCTGCTATAACAGAAAACCAAGACTGGGTGGCTTAAGAACAACAGAAATTTATTTCTCACAGTTCTGGAGGCTGGACGTCCCAGATGATGGTGCATGATCAGGTTCTGACAAAGACCCTCTTCTGGGTTGCAGACTTCTCAATCTCATATGGTGGAAGGTCAGGGGAGCTTCCTGGGGTCTCTTATAAAGGCACTGATCTCATCATAAGGGCTCTTTCAACTTCATGAATGAATATATATCTTCATCTTTATACTTTCAGTTCTCTTCCATTCCATTCATTTAATACAAATCTTACACAGTTTTAGAAACTTGAAATGTAAAATCTCTTTTGATATTTTGAAGGAAAACCTCTACATTTGCTATTTTCCACAATAATGTAAGCCCTTCATGTGCACATATTATATTATATATGTTTTAGCATCATTTGTCAGGGTCTATGAAAAATCCTGTTAAAACTTTGCCTGTAATCATATTGTATTTATGGATTAATTTTGAAGAATCAATGTCTTTGTCATACGGATTCTATGCCATGGACACAATACCCCTAGTAATTCAGACCACCTTTACGTCTTCATAAATATCTTCTAATTTGTAATGTTATTTCCTAGGTATTTTATTTTATGTTATTTTTTTACATTTTTACTCTGGTAGTTTGTAATTGGTGTTTGCTTGTGTATGAAATATTTATAATTTGATCTCATGTAGGCCTTTGTGAATCGCAGTTTTTCAGTTGATTCTTCTGAATATTGTAGGTGGACTATCATTGTCTGGAAATTCTTACCATTTTTCCTTTCTATGGTAGTCTTTATACTTATTTTTATTTTTCCCTATTATTCTTTATACCTATCATCTTTGTTTACATTTCCTCTTCACCTTTGATTTCCAGGTATATGTGATAACTTCACCTCTGATTTTTTTTTTTCTGCACTAATAAATGGCCTGTTTACTTATTCTCAGTGTCAACTGCAAGTTGTTGTGGCATGACTTGTTATTTCACTTAGTTTTTTAAATGTGGCATTAAAATTTTTCTCATGTTTATATCCTGTTTTAATTAATTTTTGAGATAGTTTAAAACAGATTTTGTCCAAAATTGATTTTCTTTCAATTAAAATTTTTAAAAATCTAATTTTTATTTTTTTATCTAGTGATAGTTTGATTCTTCTTATATTGCAAAAATAATTTCACAGGACTCATACTGGTTTTCATGTTTGCTAACCATTGAGCAGAGAGGCTTGTGATTGATGCTAGCACTTTCTCAAATTGAGTGTGAGGATATTCCCTTACAGTTCATTTGATGCTATTAGATTTTTTTCTCTGGATCTTATGTTGGAGGATGACATAAGTGATAAGAGTGAAGTGAGGAAGTTGGATTTTGGTGAAGTATCTGCGGAAAGTATCTTCTCTCCATCTGGGGAGGACTTTATGCCAAGGTCCAGCTTCCTTACATCCTTTGATCTTGCCCCATTTTTTATCTCCTAGTCTTACTCACCTCAAAAGAATAGCACATACATAAAACCAATTGCTCAAGCCAAACCTGGGAATTACTTCTGACATTTACCTTTCCTTCTCCACTAAAAATCTTGTCAATGCAACTTCAAGAATATTTCCAAAAAATATCCATTTCACTCCTTCTTCATTGCAAAAACCCTAGGTAAATCCACCATGATGTCTTCACAGAGTGTAGAGTCACTCCACCTGATGTCCTGAGACTAACTCCTGTCCCCATCCACTCCATTCTCTATACCACACCCAGGTCATTTTTAAGCATTTATATTGACTGAGGGCAGCCCTTTCCTTAAAGATTCCAAGGTCTACATATGGTACATTCTTTAAAATACAAAATCCAAAATATGGCCAAATGATCCATCATCTAGCCCTTAACTCTGTTTCCGAAAGTGTTTAATATCATTCTATTTTTCCTCTCAAGTGATTTGACAGACTTTCATTTCTATTCCAACTATGCCAAACACCTTCCCAAGCAAAGACCCTGGATATTCTGGTCCATTTGCCTAGGTCACACTCCCCCAGTCTATTAGATGACTTTTTTTTTTTTTCGGTATGCGGGTCTCTCACTGTTGTGGCCTCTCCTGCTGTGGAGCATAGGCTCCGAACACGCAGGCTCAGCAGCCATGGCTCACGGGCCCAGCCGCTCCACGGCATGTGGGATCTTCCCGGACCGAGGCACGAACCCACGTCCCCTGCTTCGGCAGGCGGACCTCCAACCACTGCGCCACCAAGGAAGCCCTAGACTTTTTTGCATTCTTTCCATCTTAAAATTTAAGTTTCAGCACTTCAGAGATACACTCCCTAACCAAAGCCCCACACTCAATGCAAATTAGGTTTCTGTGTTGTATTTTTAATAGTACAAGCGACCTCCCTTACAAGCCTCTAATGCTTCAAAGGCAGTGATGTCTGGTGTTCTCACCATGGTAGAGTCTGGATGCAGTAGAAATGTGGACACTGGTTGCATTAAAGATGTGATTAGAGTCATTCTTCTGCTCCTTTTCCCCTATGTAAGGAAATAACTTCTCCAGATCAGCATCAAGAAGGATACACATGAGGCACACTCCTGACACAGAATTTCTGTATGGTGCCCTAAGACCTCCTGATATATTTGATTATGAAGCTCTTTATCTGATGGAGTCTTTTTATATGACTATCCTCATAGCCTTGTCTACCCTTTAGCCCTGGCTGATCCAGATAAAGGATATTAGTAGGATGCTGTTATGATAGATTTAAAAAAATGTATTTTCCACATTGCATTACTTTTTCAGGAAGAATGTGAGTTTGAATTCAATGTCATTCTTCAGTGTTATTTAGCAAAAACAATTGCTCAAAGCTAATGGCATGTGGATTCTATTTTCCAAGCTTTAAGTACTCAAGATATTGGAATTAGCAGAGCAAGAGGTTAAAGTTCCACTACAGAATGAACTGTGTCCCCTTCAAATTCATTTGTTGAAGCCCTGAGCCCCAATATGACTCTATTTGGAGATGAGGCTTTTAGGGTGTAATTAAGGTTAAATGAGGTCATAAGGGAAAGGTCTTAAATGTATCAGATTGGTGGCCTTGTAAGAAGAGGGAGAAAAAGAAATCTCTTTCTCTCCTTAAGAACATGCACCAAGAAAGGGCCATGTGAGGACACAGTGAAATCAAACCATGTGAGGACACAGTGAAATCAAGCCATATTCAAGCCAGAAAGAAAGACATCCCTCACCAGAAACCAACCTTGAGTAATACTGATGTGGGACTTTTGGCCTTCACAACTGTGAGGAATAAATTTTTTGTTGTTTAAGCTGCCTAGTCTATGGTAATTTTTTATGGCAGCCTGAGCTGACAAATACAGGTACCTATTTTAGCTATGCTCCATGAGTTAAAAGAAAACACACTTGAAATGAATAAAAGTAAAGAAAATCCCAGAAGAGAAATGAAAATTATAAAAATGAGCCAAATAGAAAGGAGCCCAGTATCAGAATAGAGATGGTGGAGAAAAGAGAGTCAGTGAACTAAAGGTATTTCAGTAGGAATTGTTCATTCACAAGAGCAGAAAATGAATAGAATGAAAAGAATAAAATGAGCAAAATCCCAGGCATTCATCAAAAGTTCCAAGATATGTCTATCTGCAGTACCAGAAAGAGGGGATAGTGGGTAGGCTAAATAAGAGTAAAATTCTCAATGGCCAAAAATTTACCAAATTTGTTAAAAACATAAATTTAAGTAATTAAGCCCTGAGCAGTTTAAATTCAAAGAAGCCCCCTCTAGGCATATCATAACCAAACTGCTGAAAACAAAGATAAGAAAAATTAACTTGAAAGCAGTTAGAGAAATGATATATGTTACACAGAAGGACAATGATTTAAAGGCTGCAGATTTCTCAAAAGGAAGTTTAGAGACTAGAAGATAGTGGGGAAAAAACTCACCTCAAAACAAACAAACAAACAAATGAAAAATAGGAATTGTCAGGCCACTAATTTCATATCCAGCAGAAATTAAGAGAAAAATTCAGATTAAGGAAAATTAATAGAATGTATTACCAGCAGATTGTTCAACAAGAAAAGCTAAAAGAAGTTCTTTGGGGAATTAGTACTGATGGAAACTTGGACGAACATTCAGGAATGAAGAAAGTGCATCGGAAATGAAGATGACCTACTCAATACACTCACATGCACCCACTCACACACACATGCATACACACACACACGTGCATGCACACAAAATATGCACACAAGAAAAATAACTGCATGGATATTCCATCCACTTTTCACAAGCAAACCTATGTAACTACTGGACATTTTCCACAAGGCATTTCCACCATGCCATAGTCATTGCATCTTCAGAAGTTTCAGTATCTGCCATAAACAACTAACTTTCTCAGCCTTATGCTCTGGGATTTAGTCTCAGTCACTAGTTCACACCCCACCCAAGTCCAGCAAATGTGTACAAATATCCATGATAAGGAGTCAAGATTCCACTTCCCTTCTTCCCAAATGGTTCTTTGGCTTCCTTATAAATGCAAATAGATGCAAATTATTAGAAGTCACATTTATTTTAGTTATTAGGCTTGCATTGACATCAATGTCCTGCTGTTTCTAATTATACTATAGATATGTAAGACAGTGACATTAGGAGAAGCTGGAAAAAGACAGTGAGTTTTCCATACTATTTTTGTAACTGTTCTATAAACCTACAATTCTTTCAAAATAAGAAATTTTTTAAAAAGTACAAATAATATATGGTCAATAAACAACTGGATTCCATAGGAATCATGAATTTAAATGTGAATAACAGAACGTAATATTTTTTAAAACAATGTAGGAGAAAATCTTTATGGTGGGCTGTACTTTCTTATTTATCTATTTCTCTATCTATCTATTTATTTATTTATGGCTGCGTTTGGCCTTCGTTGCTGTGCGCGGACTTTCTCTAGTTGTGGCGAGCAGGGGCTACTCTTTATTTCGGTGGTCAGGCTTCTCATTGTAGTGACTTCTCTTGTTGCAGAGCATGGGCTTTAGGTGTGCAGGCTTCAGTAGTTGTGGCACGTGGGCTCAGTAGTTGTGGCACATGAGCTTAGTTGCTCCACAGCATGTGGGATCTTCCTGCACCAGGGATTGAATCCGTGTCCCCTGCATTGGCAGGTGGATTCTTAACAACTGAGCCACCAGGAAAGTTCCAAGATGGACTTTCTTAAATAAGACTTAATGAGTGCAAACCATAAATAAATATATTGATAATTCCAACTACATTAAAACAAGAATTTCTACACGTTGCATTTTTTTTCTCATTGCCACAATAATTTTAAGGCAAAGAAAATCGGTAGGTCAATACCTGTTGATATCAGATTGTTACTAAGATTTGGAAATCAGATTTAATCTTAGGTCTGCCTAATTCCAAATTTCTTGCTATAATAATCAGTGTTATAATCTGTTCCTTCCCTAAAATGATTATGTTAAGCAATAACGTAATCAGCCTACCATCTTAAAAAAATACATGGATAATATAATGTACATTCACACATGAGTAAACAAAAACCAAATATTCCATCTTTAAAATCAGTGAAAAAATAAAAAGAATGTAATTTATAATAAAATTATATGTATTTTATTATATAAATGATTGGAGGACAAATACAATAGATCATGACATAGTTGGATGCTTGCATCCACTTAAATTTATATTCAAGAGAGCACAAAAATTAATTAGTATTACCCTTTCTCTTTATTTTTGACATTATGAAATAAGGAAAAAGTAAGACTCATATAATAAATTCATTGTGCATATTACAGTTACCAATACAGATTGATACATGTGTTGGATGGGTGACATACACCACAAGAGGTGTGGCTGTTGGTATGTTGATTTTCTAGAGTTGGAAACAACTTTTTGGAAAATGTCTGAACAAAAGAGTACAAATATCCTCATCTTACATGATAACTGTTTCTGGATAACTCCATGGATATTAAAGCTCAGAAATGCTTTATGTTTCAAAAGAGTAGTAGCTTTAGGCTCAGACATTCATCGTCCTAAAGGGGTCTTAGTGGGGTACTTGATTGTCAAGTATGAAGGACTTTGAACAACTTTTTAGTGTCCAGGGCTGTCCTATGAATTTTAGTATATCTAACCTATATGGGTCCAACCCACTAAAGCTCAGCGCATTGCTACACTTTTTGGCAACACAAAACTACTCACATATTTCCAAATAATTTTGAGGACCCTGTTGAGAGCTGATGTCTAACTTATGCCAAACATCAGGTTATTTTAATTAAGCCTGGCAATATTATATTTAATAGAAACAATCAAATAATAGTTCCTTATGTTTGTTTGCTCTTCCACTTTCAAAGGACTTTCTAACCTTCTTATCAAAAACTGTAAGAGCTAGCTATCTCTACTTTTCAGATACATTTAAATTAAAAGGTTTTAGTGATTTGTTCCAAGTCAAACAGCCAGTGGGTAGAAGTATGGGTCTCTGTTCAGCTGCAAGTTCAACCATCTAAGCCCTTGATATGGAGTGGATCTTTACCACATTAGGACATATACCATGTTCTTGGATGAATGCAGCAAAGGAAAGCAGAGCAGTTTGCTCTGGGTCTTCGCTGCCACCTTCCATGGATGCTGCCCCATGTTTCCCAGGGCAGCAATTGTTGTCCCCAGCCTGTGCTTCACTGTGCAGCCAGCCTGTCTCTGAGATGTGCACCCAGCATTTCTTGAAGCCTGTGTGGTATATTAAAAGACTGTGTTCACTGTTGAAGGCAACCATCTGTTACAAAGTGCTGACACATTTGTTCTGATAGCAGCACTGGGAGGAAATCTAACAGAGCAGCAGTGGGGTGGTGAGGACAGAAGGCAACTGATGGCCCCGAGTCCCAGAAGGACAGGATGGATGTCTCTATGGGGACTGAGAAAGACCAAAAAACTCTCATGCCAACAATCTAGTTGTGACACCTGAGATACCAGCCAAAGCACAAAGTGTAAACAACTTTCTCCATCTCTTTCCTAAGGAGAGTGTAGGGAATGTGACGCAAGCATTTGCAAACTCATCCATCCCTTTTGGAATAAATAATTCTGATATAAAAAGACTATGTGTATCAAATTCTTTGATTAGAGACCCACTTTCTTTTAGGCATAAGATAAGAACTAACTTGTTCTCTGCTTCTTGACAGCATGACAGTGCAGCAGGTGAGAATTTATACATTAGGGATACCCTGACAGGCTTTCATAGGCGGGAGCTCTAAGGCAGGCACATTAAGGGGGTGTGGTAGTCAGAATAATGACCCCCTCAAAAATGTCCACATCTGAGTCCCTGGAACCTGTGAATTTGCTATGTTCTATGGTAAAGTGAGTTAAGATTGCAGATGAAATTTAATTTGCTAGTAACTTAACTTTGAAATGGGGAGATTATCCTGAATTATCTGGGTAGACCCGATGTAATCTCATAGGTCCTTATAAGTGAAGGAAGAAGGCGGAAATGTGTCAGGATGACACATTGGGAGACTCAACCAGCCCCTGGAGGCTTGGAAGTTGGAAGGGGGCCACACGGGATGCTGACAGCCTCTAGAAGCTACAAAAAGCTAGAAAATAGATTCACTCATAGAGTATCCAGAAAGGCATAGAGTCCTGCTGAGACCTTGGTTTTAGCCCAGTGAGAGCCATTTCAGTCTTCTGACCCCTAGAACAGTATGATAATAATACTGTGTTTTGTTTTGTTTTTTTACCAGTCACTAAGAATAATTTATTACAGCAGCAACAGGAAACTCATATAGGGTCACATAGCTGCTGTTGCCTTTTACTTTTTTGCATGATGGCAGACTCAGAGCCGCAGGTTGATAAATTTAGCAGCAGCAACTTAGTGGTGAGACAGAACGATATTTCATGGCTGCATGTGTTTGCCTCATATGTTGAATTCTATCATAATTTGAGCTCTCCCAATCTAGAGGCAATAGGGAGTATAATCAAACAAGCACCTCCTTGGGAATAGTTCCAGTGCTCTGGTGAGAGGAAATTAGATGTCCAGGCAAATTAACTTCGGCTACAGGAAGAAGGGTTTTGCATCACACATTGTGCTACTCATTTGTCAAAGTTATAGTCATTTTGAGAAGAGGAGATCAGAAGAATAATGCTTTAAAGAGGCATAAGTGAACTGAAGACGGCCAAGGCCAGCTAATGACCTTTGCTTTCTTCATATATTTAGCAAACATTTTAGGAGCTGTGCTGAGTGTGGAGATGATAAAAAGATGACCAAACTTAGCTTGTGTTCTCCAGAAGTTAATTGTCCAGTGAAGGAGGCGATTCTATGGATGATTAAAACACAGCCTGGCAAATGCCTCCCCGAGGCATGAATAGGATGCAGGGGAACAAGCAGCTGGAGTGTAGCTGGGAGAGGATACGCAGCAACACTTCACAATATGGTCATCTTGCCTGTGGGCCCTCCTTGCGTCCGTGAATACCCGATTCTTGCAAACAATGTCATATTACTCTGTTTTAATTATTTGCTAGTCGTTGAGGAAAAGGGCTGTCTTTCTTTCTTGTTTGAATTCCTAGCAACTACTTCAGGCTGTGGCCATTACGACAATGGTGAATTAGGTCACTCACTTGCTGGGTGAGTGAATGAATGACTGAGTGAATGAGATGGTGAAGGAGTGACTCAGGTGACATTTGACCTGATGGACCTTGAACTACAAGTGAACGATTGCTGGGCTGGGGCAAAATATCTTCTAGGTAAAACAAACAGTATTGTATTGTTTAGATTCAGATTCCAAAGACATGCCTCAACACTGCATTATTCTTACATATAAATGCCACCTAAATCTAGGTGCTGTCAAACCTGGGAATAATAGACCAGCCCTGGTGTCCAAGGAGGTGACTGCTTCCTCCCAATAGATAGTCACAGTAGCTCGTTCAAATGACTTAGAAAGTGAACTTTGATATCAAGCCTTCAGGAAATGGAATATGGGAAAGTATTCCTTTGTCTCTGGACTCAGAAAAGCCCTGTTACCTTCATCATCCTGCTGTCTCCCTTCATCCACTCCCTGTTCTACATTTCCTGGATTTTCCCTTTGCTCGCATTAACTCTGGCTAAAACCAAAATCCCTCCAAGGTCCAGAACGAAAGAGCTAAATTTAAGTATGTGCCTGTTTCTAAAGAGCCAAGAGTCTCTAAAATAATTAGAACCAGGCTGACCACAAACTATTCTGATTACTTCCAGAATTCACATCCGTAGTGTGTTGCATGTTTGTTTAGTTGTTTTATTCAGTTGTTTGTTTTCCAATCTTTTCAAGGTACAAGAAAGGCTAAAAGGATCAAAGATTGGAGCAGGCATAGAGGTGAGGTGTTTATAACCCAGGTCTCATCAGAGAAGAAAAGTTTGGAGCCAGTTGGTTCTTGCAGAAAAATTCATGACCAAACATATGAACAGTTTTCCCACTAATAACTGGAAGTTGAACAAAATTTTGTTAAAATATTTATGGAACGAAGTTATTTAAATTGCATTTTTGGTAGTAACATAATATGGGCACTAAATGAGCTTTTATGATGATAGCTAATTATAAGAGGTGCTTCAGATGGTTTAACAAAGTAAATTTTGAAATTTTAATTAATAACTAACATATATATATGGCTCTTAAATATGATTTTTGCATATATTTTATTGGAGAACATTTCTGCAGTTTATGAATTTTATTAGGAACTTGAAATTAATACTTGTTAGATTTGCATATAGCCAAACAACATACTTCACTTATCTCTTGGACTTCCTTATATATAATATTAGTCACTGGTTTACAAATTGGCAGAATCATCAGTTCTAGAGATATAAAAATGCAATTTTATGTCCTGCTAGCTATTTTCATATAAATACTTGAGTACATTTAGGTCTTACATCAGAGTCTCTCTATTGATAACACAGTAGAATTTGCTAGAAACAACATTAAAATATATAAGATCTCAGTATTTACACCATATTGTATGGGTGCTTTTTGAGCCAAGTGGTAAATGTTGTGACATAAATTTGGAGCTGGTATTAATTTCTTAAATGTGTTATATCCATTATTATGGATGGTTTTATAGAAATATATAATGTATACATTTTAGTAGGTTAATATTTTCTAAAAGACAGTGTCAAAGTTTCAGGAGAGAGGGGTTATGGTATTAGTAGCTCAACTTTACATATGAAAACACTGAGACTGGTTAAGCAAATAAGCTACCTGTTAAATAGAACAGAATGGAATCAAACTTAAGATTTTCAACTATGCTATTTATGACATATGCACATCCAGTACAGACTGAATTAAACAAGGGAAAGTTACTCAGAATATCTTAATACAGTGTCCAAATATCCAAGAAGAAATACGAAAGTGTCAGAGGAAGAAACACTATAAATATCCCCATAAAACTCATGAAATTTACCATGCAAATTTTGAAATATACCAGAATTATATTTTTAAGCAATGTAGAAATTGTAAATTTTTCTCTGAGATTGCAAATCAGAAATCAAATTATCTCATGGAGAATCTTGATGCTATTATGTTCATATTTTCCATGCTATACTTCCTCTCTCTCTCTCAGTATGAATGGGAGATTGGATTCAATAACATAATTCTCCCAGTAATAAAGTTTTTTGATACTATGGTTTTAAAGCAGCTACAAAGTTATGTTTCTATTTTTCTTCTTTCAGACATTTAACAAATGACCTAAGAAATGAAAAACATATTTCAAGGAAGCTACAACAGCTAACATTCTTGAGAAACCAGGCTTCAAGGTCCCATCAAGCTCATGTTTCTAAAGGTAAGTGTCCCTTTTAACCTTTCTTTTTTATACTACAAGACTTGAATATGTCTGGATGTGACCTTCAGTTTCTTGAGAAGTTCTATGGAGTCACTTACACATGAAGCTTAATAGCAAATGGCAACAGGAGATCAATAATGAGGAGGTCCTGAAGCAATGAAGCCAAGCATCCTGATACAGGCATGTCTTCAGGATGAGTGACATGACAGCATGACATTTGATCAGCTCCTGAGCATCTCAGATGAAGGAGGGTCACCTCAGGAAGCATGAGTTGAAAGCAAGCATAGTGACATATGGAATCAAGTCTTCAGACAGAGTTGTAGCAGCAGGCATGAATCGGTGTGCCAGGCAGCAACATGAGATGGAATAATTCATTTTGGGCAAGAAAGGTGGTCATCTAAGAAGCAGAACCCTAAAAAATGACAGGTCTCACAGCTGAGGCTACCGCTGTGCTCCAAAGAATATATGTCTGCTCTATTAAATAGCTGCTGTGGATGCTCTCAGTAGTGACATTTTTTAAAGCACTCAGTGAAGGACGAATCTTTGAGATGGCAGCTTCTGGGTAGTTGTCAATACAATAGACACAATGTCACTGCAACAACTTTGATAAGAATAATTTGTTTATTAAGGAATTTAAATTGCCCTTCCAGTAGCTTAGCTCCTGTTGCTCTGTGGTAGGGTAAAAAATTAAGAAAAGGAAAATGAAACTGTAGATGAGTATAAGCAGGTCAAAAGACAAAGGTCTATGCACTTCACGATCAGAATAAGCCTTAAGATATAAGGTTGACCAGTAGTACCATGGAGATGTGACAAAATAAAATTTTGCTTATTATACAATATAATAGAAAATAGTTAACATTTCAGTGGATACACGGTTTCAAATTCAAGGCCTCTTTGACACATCTTTACTACCATATATGACACTGGAAATATATCATGACACAAAAATAGTCCCCTGGGAATAAACTTCGATGGGAGAAAAACATTTTGAGTATAACATATCTGTCAACATTTTCAAACTTGAAAAATTCAACCAAAATCAGATTCATCTTTTAATGAAATATTTTAAAACACAGGTCATATGCAAGGACTGAACTAAGTATTGATGAAATAATGATAGAAAATGTCTAAAATCCTGTCCCTAAGGAAAGTGAGGCAGTAGCATCTTTCCATCCTATGGAGCAGATGGTTAAAAATAGCAATAATTAAAATACATTATAAATACTATTATTTAATGTATTAATAATGATATATAGAACCAGATAAGAGAAATGCCTTTTACTGTTTGGGAGAAGATAAGTTTTAGGAAACTTTCTACAAGAGAAGATGTAAAAGCTGAGTCTTGACTAACACAAAATAGTTGGCCATTTGGAAAAAATTGAGAAGAATTGATTAAGAAAAAGTCCTGGAAGAGATACTAACTTAATTTTCAGTTGGCTTGAGAAATGTGATGTTATTATTATTCTTTTCAAATATTTTAGTCTTGGTACTCCTTTACACTCTTAAAAGTTATTGAGAACATCAAGAAGTTTCTGTTTATGTGGGTTAAATTTGTCAATATTTACTGAATTAGAAATTAAAACAGAAAATTTAAAATATATTTATTAATCAATTTAAGCATAATTGACTCATTGTCTTTTAACATAAACAACATATTTTATACAAATTACTACATTTTTCAAAACAAAAACATGCAGTTAAGGAGTGGCATTAATTTATTGTTGATCTCTATTAATACCTGGCATAATAGAAGACAGATGGAGTTACGTCTGCTTCTGTACTCAATCCATTGCAATATGTAGTTTTAGTTGAAGTTTATAAGTAAAATTTCATCTTGCACAGATATGTCACTCAAAAAGGAAGGGGTATTTTAGTAGCGTTTCTGGATAATAGTGAATATTCCTCTTTGATATTATACCCAAATTCAACAAATGGTAGTTTCTCAAAATTTAGTTGCAGTGTAGACTCTCAAACCATAACCTTTTGGTTTATTATTCTATATTATACTGGTCTATATTGCACTTTCAATGGATCTTTTACCAAATGTGATTTTGGTCATCTAGAAGATACTATTTTATTGAGTTATGCATATCTTTCAAATATTGGCTCATTTTAGTGTACAATATTTTTTTAAAAATCACATTTGTTAATATCACCACAAATCTTATCAGAAAACTCTACAGATACTTGGAAGTTTTTAAGTTCATGTTGCTGGCTACTTGTTTTCCAAAAATCTAAATTTCACTTGAAAGCTCAAAGATTATTTTATGTTTTAAAATATATAATGTATAAAATATTTTATATTTTAAAATTTCCTCATTTTTTTTGGATGAACACCTCCAAACATTTCTGTCTTAGCATATTTCCAATAGTCAATACTGTATTTTTAGCCATCATCATCTTGTGTATGAGCAGCAGTGAAGTTGGGTGCTCACTTCATTCTTCTTGCCCGACAGGGAGAGCATCTCCTTCCATGCATGGTGGACAGGTGGTGGTGGTAATGTGAAACTGAACTGCCTACCCTCTTCATGTGTCTTTTCTTATTTCTGTGCCCCACCCAGGTGCTGTAGTCTCTCACCTGGAATCCTTAGCTCTTGTGAAGGTATTTTCCTGTGTAGATGTTCAAACTGATGTGTTGGTAAGGGGAAAAGCAGTAGAATCTCTTTGGCTCAATATTCTATAATAACCTCAATGGGAAAAGAACTTGAAAAAGAATGGATACTTGTATGGGTATAACTTTTCTGTACACCTGTAACTAACAAGTCATTGTTAATCAACTATACTTCATTATAAAATAAAAATTTTTTAAGTGATGTTTAAAAAAAGAAAAGTAAAATGGTATTTCATGAAAAAACAGCTGGTTCAGCTTGCAGTACAAACTATTCCATGTTTTTCCTAGACATAGCCATCAGAAATCATTTATACATATCAATACTTTCCATTTCATTAAACTATGTTAAAAAGTTGTGAACTCAAGGGTTGTGATTTTTATAAATTCATACATTTTTACCTTTTTATAAAGAATATTATTTAGATTATTTTTTCTCCCTCTCACTGTGGGTGTTTGGCCATGGAGAATCTATTGACTTGTTCAGTCCAGTTTGGTGCCACTGTCTTGATTCAAAGGAGCCAGCAGATTTACATACAATTTCTTCTGCAATATGTTAGTATTATTATAAAAGTAGATTTAACTCATGGGCACCTGAGCATGGTTCCCAAAATTCCACAGGATCTGTGAAGGAAGGTGATGAGCTATCACTCCCCAGACAGTTTTGTGTTGACCTTAAAAAAGGTAGATTATCTGGGTGTGGCTTGTCTGATCACGGGGGTCCTTAAAAGCATACAATTTTCTCTGGCAGAAGAGGCTACTGGAAGTTAAAGAGCTTAGAAGTATTATAAAAGAAAGATTTGACCCACTGTTGCCAGCTTGGAAGAAAGAGGTGACCATGTGCCACAGAATACAGGCAGCAGCTAGAAGCTGCTAGAAGTAATTAGAAGCTGAGAACAATGCCTGCAAGGAAATGAGACTTTAGTCCTAAAACTGCGTGAAACTCAATTCTGACAACCACCTAAACAGGCCGAAAGTGGATTTCCCCTGGAACCTCCAGGAAGGAACGTCACCCTGCTGACACCTTGCTGGTGAGCTTTTGAGACCTGAAGAGAATCCAGTCGCATGTCTGGACTCATGACCCAGGGAAACTGTGGGACAATAAAAGTGCACTGTTTTAAGCTTGTAAGTTTGTAGTATTTGTTCCACATGAATAATTCAGAAAAATTCAGAAACAGAAATTAATACACCATGAAAATCCTCAGGGACTCTCAGGGACTCTAAGGGGACCATAGACCATATTTTGAGAATTACTGGTTTAAGAAATAGCTTTGTAGACTTCAATCGGAACCTATGCTGTTGATACATCTTGTATATTCTTACATTATATTTTGACACCACAAACATCTTTCACAAGCTGAATTCAGGTTTTCTTGGATCCACTGAATGAAGTCTTAGCATTTTGAGACCACAAACCTGTCATCCATAGTCAAATTAAGCCCACAGACATGTTTCATTTGACCCACATGCATTAGACCACACAGTCCTTTAAATTAGGTGGCAATATTTAAACATCAATGAATATAAAAATCCAGACTTCTGCCCTCTTTGCAAATTCACAAGGCGTGGTAAGGCGAGCCCTCATTGCTTCAAGGCGGCATCCAGCTGAAGCTCGTTTGAAGTTGTCCCTTTACTTCAGGAATGTTCTTTTCAACTAATCCCAGGCCCCACCATTTAATTGGGTGTTCTCAATTCCCTCATCAAAGTCACCTTCCTGGTGCCTGAAGCCAGCAGCTCAGCACAAGCAGTGGGACACAGACTGAGCCGAGTTCCAGCAGATTTCCTCTCAGGCTTCTCTCTCCCTTTTCTTTTTCCTTCTATCTCCCTGGGGCATTGTTTCTTGGCCTTAGACCATGCTCCAGCAGACTGGACAGCTGCTGCACTTAATGAGGGCTGATTTGTCCAGAGAAGGAAGGAGAAAAAGCAAGAGAAGCAACCCAGATGAGAGAGAAGCTATCTTAACTCTGCTGCAGATTCTCCTGGCATTTTAATGCTTATGATGCAGGTATGATTTGGGAAAGGATGCCTACAAGATTCATAATTACAGACTTTGTAATATATTGATATTTTACTCTTTTTGGAACAGAAAGCCATTTTCAGTGTATAAAACTATTGGGAGACTTGTGGACATTTCCAGGCATTAGGAATGACCGTCCGAGAGAGGGGCTCTTAGCTGTCCCTTGATCTCAGTGATCATCTTGTTTACAGGGGGCCTAGAGCTGTCAGCTTTTATCAGCAACATATCCTTGTGGTCAGTCAAGATCCAGCTGCTCTTTCCAAGGGAAAATTCATAAAATCATTTTCAGATAAACATGTCAAACCAGACCTTTTTTTTAAAGTGTGTTTTAATTAAATTATATCAGGTAAACAGAAAGGTACACAAATCGTAATTATACAGTTCAATAATTATCCATAAATGGATACACCCATGAACCATGATCAACTTCCTTGTAATTTTGACCAGCTTTAAAAATTTTCTTTCTGAAATGTGTTCCTTTGATTTGAGTCCATGTTTATAATTCTATTCCTCATGTTGCAGAAACAGGATTTCCAGTGGATCAGAAAACAATTGTTCTTTTCCCCCCACTGAGCATTCAAACCACTCTGTGGGAAAAGTTTTTCTCCTACACATGAATGAAATTTAGGCTAGGCAAAAAAAAATAACTTTCAATTAACTTTTTTAGTGATGAAAAGTTTTCCAATCATTTTCATTCTTCCACAAATGGTCTCAGTTCCATAATTTTCCATATTTAAAATATCTAATTTTAGGAGGAAAAAGGAAACATTCCAAATTATTTGGAAGTTAAATCTATTGGCTTGGGCTTGCTTGAAGGTAGGAATCTTGCTGTTAAGGAAGGGGTGACATGGCCTGCCTTCCCACCCAATTTATGACTGTTTTCTGATTCTTCTCAGTAAACAGGCAGGAGATATTTTATTTTTGCTGGGACCGTCCTGATAACGCCAGGGACTTGGTTTTTACTCAAAGGTGTCTCTGTCTACCTTTGACATATGATCAACTACTCAAATTCTTGTAACGTATTAGTGAGTTTTTCAGGTGTCCTCCCCAGGTTATGAAGCTCTCACCTTCAGCGTCCTTCACTCAGACACCTTGTGTCTCTGTTTTCTTCAGCCTTCTGTGGTTCACCCATCGCCTGGGATCATCTTTCCATTCCCAGCATCTCACCTGGGCGAGGTGTAAGGTTAATGGAAGGGAAGTTCTCACTCGCTTGGCTCACACCTGGTGAACAGGAAGTGCTAACAAATGTGTTGCTCCACTACAGTCAGGAACATTCCATGCACTCATGCGGCTCCATCCTCAGGGCACATGGGTGCCCACCTCTCTGCCCCTTCACACATCTCAGCTAGAAGCCAGACAGCAGCAGGCACATCCACCTCTCCACTGGTTTCCCTGACTTCCCTCTTCATACCTTTTGGCAGGACATACTCCTTGCTGAGGGGCCTGGAGAGAAAAAAAGAATATGTGGTTTCACTGGAGCTGAAGAAAATGGCATGGTCAGGGCTAAAGTCCACATGTCAGGTCAGTAGATACCTGCTTCTGAGTTGGTCTGATCTATAAATCAGCACTGCCCAAGTATTATTTAAACTGCAGTGCCAACTAACTACATTATTCAGTCAGTGTCTCTTAGTTCACTATTATGTACCATGAGTGGTTTTTTTGCAAATGCTGTGTATAAATCCACAGATACTAAGTGCATTTTCAAAAGAAAGTCAACTCAAAAGAATATACAAGAAACACAACAAACATTTAGGTAATAAAAGGAAGACTTTACAAAAATATTATTTGAGATTTCTTGGCATAAACTGACTGAGGTGCCAGAAATTGAAAAAACTAAGTTTGAATATCATTAGAAAACTATCAGCTTGAATAAAAGGCAGATTACAAACTGGGAAGAATATTTATAACATGACAGGGAAATGATTAATATTTTTATTATTTGAAAACCCCCAAGAAATCAGTAAGAAAAAGACAGTGGCTCCATTAAAACTGGCAAAAGATATGAACAAGTAATACATAAATTACTATGATAAAGTCCAAACTTGTTAATTATCTAAGAAATGCAAATATAAACAAAATGGGCAGTCATTTTCTATCTTTCAAACTGGCAGTGGTAAATGGTAATGCATAGTGTTGGCAAAGGTTCAAGATAATCTCAGGCAAAGCTGATAGAAGGGAAAAAAAGTCATACATCTGAATTTGGCAAAGTATATGAAAATGCTTAAATTATGCATACCCTTTCATCCATCAATCTCTAGACAGAAATTTAAATCAAGGCACACAAAAGCTGTGTGCCAAGATTAGCTACAAGAATGAACAGCATTGCTTCTAATAGTGACAACTTTGAAAACAAAATTAAATGTAAAACACCAGCTCAGAAGTTGAATAACTTCAGGCTTCCTTATAATGGTGTATCCTTTTATCCACTAAACCACATGTATCAAGTTGAACAAAAAAATAGAATTCATTCAACATCTCCTTTGTGTCAGGGTCTTTCCTAGGTACCCATGGCAAAGCAATGACTAGACAGGTAAAGTCCTTCATCTCACAGAATTTACCTTCTAGTGAGTTCAAGATAATTTCAGGTAATAAATGCTTTGATAAAAGTAAAGCAGGTTAATGCAATAGAGCAAAACAGATTAGGAAGCAGTATATACAGCAAGGTCCCATTTTTAAGGGATAATTATACACACATAAAAACTTTACGCACATATAATAGATTCTTTACTTTTATTTTTTTTGTTTCCTATAATTTAAAAATAAATATATATCCCTTTCTTATAAGACAAGTTTCTTAATTAAAATTTAATCTGAGCAGTAGAAATATTTTAAATCATTTTCATCTATTCCTTATTTATATCATTTTAATGTTCTATAACTATTATAATTTCATATATCTATTAATTATTATAAATTAAAACTCAGGTTTTATAATAAAAAGTGATCTAAATCATGTTTGGATAAGCTGTGTCTCTGTTCTCTTTTATCCAATTTAGGAAATATTTATTAGGACACTACACACATTTTTATACCCACTCACAAAAATAATTTTGCAGCAATACATAAATGTGATTGTATGCATGTATGTGTGTTACTTTCTTAGTAAAGTCTATTTTCCTTCTTATTGCTCTTTTCTGTTTATTATGCAGGCATCTTCTATCTTCCTCTTTACTAGCACATGGTGACCATATATTAACAACCAGAATGCATCAGTCTATCTTTTCCTTTCTCTCAACACCAGGATCATATAATACTGTAAAGATAAGCAAGCACAATGTGGAAGTGTAGGAGTGGGACTGGAGATGCTAGAGGAATTCTTGAGCTCCCCGTTCTTTAGATTGGCAATTCTGAGAGACCTGCTCTATGATTCTCAGTAGTCCCAGCAGAAATATGCTGTTACCTACAGCAGTTATGGCTTCTTGATATTACAGCCCTGCAGAGGTGTTCCTCATACTCTCTTTTCTCACTCCTACTTGGGCACCAACTCCCACAAAACTAAGTTCATCCAAGTCCTTGTCCCAGGCTCTGATTAAAGTAAGCTGCCTGATGTATATACATGGGGTTGTGGGTTTTGTTGTTGTTGTTTGTTTTATAAAAATGAGCTATGGTATAGAAAATGTTGGCAGCATGGTTCTCTCATTTATTATTTTTATGAAAATTCCTCCTAAAATGTTATTGCATATGCATGTATCTCTCTCATGTTTACCCTTTCCTTCCCTCCTTGCCTCCCTGCTTCAGGATGTGTGTACACATTACAGGATACGTGTGTGTGTGTGTGTGTGTGTGTGTGTATAATCTTGTTTGTTTGCTTATCCTTTGCCCATTTCCAATAAAGCTGGAAGGAACCTCTGTACTTCTAGTACTTGATTTCTTGGGGTTAAATTGAAGAGTGAAATTTCTTTGTCCAAAGATATGTAAGTATTCTTCTTTAAGATTTTAATAGGTGTTGCCATATTTTCTTAAAAAAGAGGTATTATCAGTTTCCATTTTCATCAGAAATGCTGTAAAATATCCTTTACCACCCATACCTTCTGGAAACAGGCTTTATATCTTACATGATGTTAGTGTACTATAAAGTGACATTAGTGTTACTTTTATTTACATTTGTCTACTAGAGAATTTGATCTCTTCATATGTTTCATAGCCTTTAAAGTTGCACCTCTGTTAATTATTATATTTAATTTTCTTTACTTTATTTGTCCTCTCCTGCAAATACTTAGTATCTCATTTTATATTATAATCAGTTATACGTGACCATTTGCATAATAAAATTTTTCCACTCACGTGTTTGTCTACTGGCATTTTTCGTGGTAACTTTTGCTACATAAAGTTTTGAACTTTTCTATAATCCAATATTCTATTTTTTATTTAAAAATATATGGATTTTATCTGTAGTCTGCTAGGTTTTCTGTTGGCATTAGCACTTGACCATCTAAAGTTTATTTTAATTCGTCATCCAACATATGTGTGAGTGTAGAGTCCTTTATTTTTGTCTTCTAGATAGAGAGTCAACTGTGGCAATACCATTTATTAAATGACCCATTGATTTTTTATTGGATTGTGCTAACACCTATTTCTATGTTCTGATACCTACTTTTATTTCAGTGATTTATTTTTCTAATTTCACATTTCAGTGATGATCAGTCAGCCTATGGTGAGCTACAAACATCCCCCAAATGTCAATGTTTTAAACCAAAAAACATTTATCTCTTGTTCATTCTGCATGTCCAGTGCAGTTATTCCAAGATCCGTGATGAAGCAGCCCTCACTCACACACACTTCCACTATTTCACAGCAAAGACAAGGGAGATACGACCAAGCATTCACGTGTGTTTCTGCCTAGAAATGACACTAATTTGAACCTAATAATATGCTCATATTCCATTGTCCAAAGCAAGTCACATGGCTAAGTTTCTTCAAGATTGTTGGGAAAAAAGAAGAGAAGAGAAAAGAGAAGAGGATTAGTGGAGTAATTGTGAATAACTATGATGTTTGACCTTATGTAAAAACACAAGACTGATTTCATTGGTATCTGTGATACTGTGGATTGCTGTCTTTCCTCAGTTAAAAAAGTCCTCAGTTCTTACCTCTCCTGTTAAACACACCACATTATCTACCTTAACTCTCCTTTTAGAAAGTAAAATATACTATATTTGATCTTCCCATATTATCGTCCATGTATTTTATTTATTATTTCATATTTCTACCTTTTTGTCTTCTATGCTGCATTATGTATAACTTATTTTGATATATTATCTTATCTACTAATGTCCTCTTCTGCTATGTCTATTTTTGAAGCATATTCCTTGTGTTTTAATTTCATTTTTTAGCATTCTTCATTTGTAGGAGTTCTATTTGGTTCTTTTGCAAGTCTACTAAGTCATTTTTAGTAAGTCCCAGATTTTTACTTTATTTACTAATTTTACTTTATTAATTTTTATTTTATTTGTTAATATAAAGTATTTAATCTATATTTCTTTAACCAGAGTAAAAAAGTTGCTATATCATATATGTCAAATAATCCCCATATGTAAAGGGATTTAAGTCTATTTTTTCAAGTTATTTTCTTTCTTATTCTTGATCATAATGTCTTGATTCCTTGTGTGGTTAGGTATTTTGATTGTTAGCTGCTAATTTTCCTTAAATAATTATTTGTGGGGACTATATAAGGCATAAGATAAGGTGTCATTATTTGAAAAAAACATTTGAATTTATCTCTCCTTGGTGCCTATGAACATTTTAAATTGGGACCACTTTAAATTAAATTTATGGCTACAGCTGTTTTGGACCAGCCATGCTATGTATATAGGTGTACAAGATGTACAAGGACAGGATTTTGGTTGACAATTCTTTCTCTGCCCTGCATAAGACTACTTTCCTAGTAGTCATCTGGGAGAGGAAGTAGAGTGGAGGAGCAAGGATAAAGTGGAACTTACCTTTGTTAGGGGGACCTACCTATTTAAGTCCCCATCTTTACTAAGGTATCTCCTATTGGCAACCTATAAATATCCTTACTTTAGTGTAATTGTTATATTGTATCCTTTTCCTGAAGTAAACCTGATTCCTAGACTTTGTCATCTGGGGTCCCCTGAGTCTTCTTCAGCAAACAAAATCGAACACTATCTAACTGAAGCCATTAGTGTTTTATCTATCTCATTAAAAGATATATAAAGCAAAAATGGTAACACTTTTTTGTTCCGTTTATACTGTATATAGGTATAGCAAATATGACAATAAGTACTTAAGGCTGGAGTGTTAAATAAAAATACACTGGACAGAAGTTTCCTTAAGTAATTAAATAATAATTTTAAGTCTACTGTGATAAATTAAAGAAGTATATTGTAATCCCTAGAGAAACTACTAAAAATAATTCAAAAATAATTCAAGAAATATAGCTAAAAAGTCAGTAGGGGGAGTAAAACTGAATCATAAAAACATTTATTTGACAAAAAAGAATGAAGGAAAGGAGGGAAATAATGAAACAGAAGAGGAAAATAGTCAACAATTAGTAAAATGGCATACTTAAATACAACCATATTAATAACAGTGTTAAATATAAATAGACTGAATAATCCAGTCAAGACAGAGATTATCAGGCTGTTTGAAAAATAAAGCTAATTCTAGTCTACAAGAGAAACACTTAAAACACACAAACATAAATAGTTTTAAAATATAATGTTAGAAAAATATACCCAGAAAACAAACGATGCGAGAAAGGAGGAGAGACTATAATAATAAAAGACAAAATAAACTTCGAGACAGGAGTATTACTAGAAGAAAAAAAGAGAAGGAGAAAAAGAAAGCTCAAAATGATAAATAATGATCAATAGGCATAAGTATAATTATTATAGCAAAAACTGACAGAATGTAAGGGAAATATAGACAAATCCACAAGCATAGTTGGAAATATTAACAAATATAGTTGGAGATATTAATGCACCTTTGTCTGTAACTTATTGGATATTTAAAGAGAAATAGGGACTTCCTTGGTGGTCCAGTGGTTAACACTTCGCCTTCCAAATCAGGGGACACGGGTTCAATCTCTGGTTGGGGAGCTAAGATCCCACAGGCTTCGTGGCCAAAAAACCAAAACATAAAAAAAAAAAGAAGCAACATTGTAACCGATTCAAT
This sequence comes from Hyperoodon ampullatus, assembly GCF_949752795.1. Lineage (NCBI taxonomy): Eukaryota > Metazoa > Chordata > Mammalia > Artiodactyla > Ziphiidae > Hyperoodon > Hyperoodon ampullatus. Next base: position 85,630,303 of record NC_136925.1, on the reverse strand, counting down.
AAAGACTTTAAAAATGGTCCACATCCAAAAACTCTTTAAAAAAAAAAAGAAAGAGAAATAATTCGGAATATAGTAGATCTGAAGGGCCACCTTAGCCGAATTGATATTTCTGTAACTGCTCAGTCAACAACAGCAAGTGCATTACTTTGTGTGTCACAGTTAAACCTTATCAGTGTATGGAAATGTTACTGCCTTTCTTCTTGATGTTTCCTCTTCTGGATTCACAAACAATTTTTATTTTTGCTCCATTGTTTGTTTTTATTTTTGCTTTTCTTGGCTAGCATCTTCTTTCAAGCAGTTTTCTGTGAGCAATATGCTCTAAAGTCTTGCATACCCTTAAGTTAATTTTTGTCTTTCTATTCTGACAATTGCACATATGATCATTTGTGCATGCCTGTTTTTTTCTCTTTGCTTCCAGTGTTGCAAAGGAAAAGTTTGATTTTTTTTTTAATCTCATAGGAAACTAGACTTTCAGTTAAAAACTTTTAAGATTTTCCCTGTATCCTCAAAACTAAAGAATTTTACCCCTCCTTTGTTTGGTCTGCAGCTCCATTTTTCAATCTTCTCTGGAGTTCAGTGCTCCGTTCCAACCTGCAGGCTCAGCTCATCCTTTCTATAACACCTTCCCTTCTCATCATCATTTGTCTAATTAACTATTATCGAGAATCAATTAATTATTACTGAGAATACTTTGTCTATGGTCTCCCTCTAAAGTTCCTATTATGAACATTTTATTCATCCTAATCTACCCTTCACTGCTCTTATATTTCCTTCAGGATGTCCATTCTCTTCCATTTTTGCACTATGTTTTGAAAGTTCCTGTACTTGCTTTTGTGGACCACGATCTCAATAGTGACTATGTTTTTCTTCAGAGCACCTAATGCATTTTACAGTAGAAAAGCTTGTGCCTTCTATATTACTCCAGAAAGACTTGCATGTTTGTGAGTGGTACATTTCAAACCCCTAACATTCTCTCTATCTCTCTCAATTTTGTGAGTCTCATCTGTGTCCTCTGCCAGGCCAGTATCCTGTTTTCTGCCAGGTCTCCCTCTCTCTAGATATTTGGCCATTCAACCTACCCTAGATGGTTATGTGGGTTATTTGTTTTGCAGGGAGCTGGAAGGTTACATCGCTTCTCCCATCCTCTTTGTAACTATGGCACAGAGCTGAGAGAAGGCCAGTTGAGGAGTCAGAGAAGCTGTTTTGCTCTCTGGCCCCAGTCTCTAGGGAATAGAAGACTCAACCCCTTTGTGAGCTCTCTCTTGGCTTTTGGGGAGTCAATGTAACATTAATCAGTACATTATGGAAGGGTGACTTTGACCATATCTTTAGGTTGTTTCCGAGCCCTTTCCTTGCCTATGTTTTGTTTTGTTTTTCCTCTGGTTTATCCAAGGGGATGAAAGCCTGGAGCACATACGTGTTCTCTCCACAAAGACCCCCTGAATTAACCCCTGCTCATTTCCATCCAGTGGCAAGGCAGCTCTCTGTTCAGGAAGGACCTTCTCCAGACTCATGTTCCCACAGAGTCATTCCTCTAAGTGACGTGCTCCACAGTCATGTAATTCACACATCTTTCCACCCAGCCCTTTTGGACACTATGTCATCTTGAAATTGAGGTTACAATAGATTTATGAAAAATTCAGAAGCATGAGAGGTGAACCCCCAGCACAAAGCCTATAGGTAATCCTTTAGAATCTTGTGACTCTTCAAAGTACACATGAAAAAGATAAACCTTTTGTTTTTCTTGATCAGAAGTGAGAAGATAATGAGAGAGAAATGGAAGAGCTTTTTAGAGTCAACAAAACACAACTTCACATTACGGCAAAACCATGGAATATGGGGAAATTGCAGCACTCATTACATGAGCTGGGCAGGTAACTGCACTCAGAAATGTAGTTGCAGGTTTTTAAAGAAAAAGTGCCAGGACAACTTTGAAATGTACCGGTTACAGAGCCACAGCCATTAAATTGTGAGTTTAATAAGCACCATAAATAAAAAAGATATTGAAAGAAAAATTAATATATATTTTTGGTTTTAGAAACGATGGAATATATTTAAATAATAAATAAAATCAGCTAGCATTTTCTACAAGCTTAGCCAGTTAATTATACAATTCTACTGAACTAAAGAAAAATATGTATTTTCCATGTTAAATATTGAAATGACCTCAGAAAATTTACCTATTGTAATAAATATTCTAATCAGGTTCCTCATCTGGAATATAACAAAATGTAATTCATTAACAAGAAATTAATTTCTCTTTATTCAAATTTTTATTTGTATCACTGACTATTGAATTCTTTCTATAGAAACACCTTGCCTAAAGATTCATAGGACACACACACACACACACACACATACACAAAGCCTACATTGTTGCTGCTCTTCCTGTAGAAAAATTTCTAGGGAAGTGCCAAGCTGACATGAATGTAGAAAGAATTATAGCAGGTGTAATACAAGGCCATTTAAATAAATGGTATTGATCTCCACATATTGTAAGCTGAAAAGCCCAAGAATCGTTGACATTCTGGCTATTGGCTTTTTTTTCTCTCAAAGTCTGTTCTAAAAGATAGCAATTTGTTGTGACAACCTGCTCTATTCATCAGGACTGGAAAGAATCAGGCATTTGTCAATATGCATTCTGAGCACTGTGCTCAATGCAGGTGGCATACTGTGGCTGAGAAATAGCCTGCAAAATCAACTACTTGATGCACCACGTACACTGCAGCATTTATACCTTTGTATAGAAAACGCAAAATGCAAGAAGAAGCTGTGCTTTTTCCTGAATGCATGTATATCCATTTTCTTCAATACATTAAATGCTGTGTTGTACTTTAGGAAGCATGAAATATAAATGGCAGTAGAATGCACGCACATTAATTCAAACAATTTTATCTTAATTATAATGAGTTGCTGAATTTTATCTAGATACAAGTTCGACGAGTCCATATAGTCTATGTTATCCTGAAATAAACAATCTCAGTGAATTAACCACAGAAAGAGGGGTTTCTCTCCCAGAGATAGTTTGCTCTAGGTCTGTGTAAATCTCCAAGGCAGTTGACACCATGTATTAGCTTGATATTCGAGACCACTACAATTAGGACTTACTGATAGGCTCCCCCATGGCAGTAAGTGCTTCTATGATCACTGCCCCATGGGAAGACCCACCTGGAGATGTCACAGTGGTTAGTAGGGATATGCAGCTGGGAGGGACGCAGGACACTTCTCATCTGCCAGGACAAGTCAGGTGCGCCTAAGCATCCATCTACCCAGGTGATGAGGCTGCTTGATATAGGTAATCAGTAGTTGCCTACTTTCTTTGTTTCTCATCTGAGTTGTTCCATCTCTCAAGCTCACCAACAGCCATGCCCCATGGCCTTCAACATCATAACAAATAATGTTAGCTTTTATCCTAGTTTTGCTAAGAACTTGGCACTGTGCTAACCACTCTGGGTACATCATCTTCCTCAGCCCTTAATAAATCTAAGAGCCAGTGTACTGCCCTGAGACAATCCCCATTATACAGAGAGAAGCTTTCAGATCACAAAATGCAGGCAGTCAGGAGTCAAACCCACTTATTTTTCTGATCCTGAAGCTTATTTCCATGCTACTGTCTCACATTGGGACTTGCTTGCATTTGCCAATTCCTGTCTCAGTTTTTAATTTCAAAAGATACCATAATAAAGTGCTTATGAAATGATATTTTAAAATGAAGAGTGGGGAAGGAAGGGTTAGAAGCTGGTCTGAAACCCATCCTTTCTATCAGGGAAGAAACAGGGTGAGAGGGCAAAAGAAAGTGACTAGGAGATCTTTTTTTAAACATGCTAATCTGAATTACTGATAGTACTTACTAGTGACAGAAAAGTAAGAGTCCTCATCTATAGAATGCTTTTAGCAGGTTATATCAAGCCTACATATATTGGTTTCCTATAGTATACCAATTTCATAGATTATGGATGGAATTTATGAATTTATGAGGCATGGCCCACCTAAAATATCAATGACAGTATGTATTTATGAGGGCAGAAAATGGAGATGTTTTATGTCTAAAAGAGCACCTTTGTGTAGGTGACATCTCATCTAACATCATTTGGAGATCTCATGTCTTCAGTCTTGGTCAGGAACATCCTGATGCAGCAAGGCCTGACCTGGGAGCTGCTGAGAGACTGTATTTCAGGGTATCTCAAGGCTGTTTCCATCCTTTGATTTATAGGCACGTCTGCACTGCTTAAGATTTCCAGTTCTTGTGTGTCTCATTTGGCCATATGACATGTTCCATTATCCGAATGTCTAACCAATTTTATAACCTGATATATATTATTAATGCTTAGGAAATGGGAGTTATTTCCCTGCTTGGGAACTATCTAAAGGTGAAAACCAAGCCTTTTTGGATTCCTGAACAGGGCAGCTCAGGAATCTGTGGGATGCCACCAGCCAGGACTCAGCTGCCCTATGAGGGATATAAAGCTTAAGGAAAGCTAAACATTGAATATCTGGAGTCAGAAGATTTGCTTATGTTCTAGGTCAAGGCAATACATTTTAAAAAATATCACTTTTGGTACGTGGGAATAATAACACCTGCCTCAGAGCGTTCAGATCTTTGAAACCTCTAAATGGTCCTGGGCTTGAGCTGTCTTTGGGTTCCCTTCCGTTCTCAGGCATGTGCAGGATATTGATTCCATTCGTGCGATGGACATAGTTGATCAAAGGAGTTCCAAAGAACAGGCCAAGCACTATTCCCACACCCATTGCCGGAGAGCCTTGTTCCTCAGCCATGATGTGGATGTGGGGTGGCCAGCCCCCCACCCCCTCACCCCGACTCCCACACGCTCCTCATTGGCTGAGCCCACCTGTGGCCTCAGGCCCACCCACCTGGCCATTCACAGCCCCGGAGCACGTTGGGTGGCTTGCTGGGCTCATCACCAGCTCGCAGCACTCTCTCTCTCCCATCTCTTCCTCTTCAATTTTTCTGCATTCTCCATCCCTGGCACGTAAAAGATACAAGGAGAGTATTACGACTGTTAGCAATATATTCAACACATTAAAATGTTCCTTTAGGGACTTCCCTGGAGGTCCAGTGCTTATGACTTTGCCTCCCAATGCAAGGGATGCTGGTTCAATCCCTAGTCAGTGAGCTAAGATCCCACATGCCTCATGGCCAAAAAAAACGAAACAGAAAACAGGAGCGATATTGTAACAAAGTCAATAAAGACTTTAAAAAATAAAATGGTCCACATCAAAAAAATCTTAAAAAAAAATGTCCATTTACTCATTCTGTGGATGAAGACAAGCCATTCTTAATTCTTAAAAACAAGATGGCTGTTTCCTCGTCCTGTAAGAAAGGACACGGCTTCTCCTCCGCCTTCTCCCCGATCCCACAGACTGTGTGCTAGCAAAAAGTAATAAACCCGCATTTAATTCTCGACCTCTCTTACCATTAGATAGCTCTTTGAGAGGATGCCATTCTTCCTTTACCCAAACAACAATACTCATATTTTTTGAAATGATTTTAAACAACTAGCAGGCAGAAACAACATTTTGCACGACTTAATTTTCTACCAATAGCTGTATGCAGGCCTTGAACATAGGAAATAATCTTCATGGAATCCCACTAGGTACAGAGAAAACTTCTAGTTGAATAACATATGCATCACACTTTATAGCAAATAGTTTTCTGTGCAGCCCAAAACTGGAAGGTATCGAAATTTATGCCAGAAAGTAATTTTTCCATGGTCAAAGAGTTTGGAGAGGCTAAATATTTATAAATTACAGTTTCCTTATAGTTGTAATACTAACGGGGCATTAAAGTGTTGAGGTTGCATGAAACAAACCTTTTCAGTTTTAAACTGCATTGTTCTACATATTTGAATCTTGACCACTTTTTTTTTTTTTTTTTTTTTTTTTTTTTTTTTTAAATCAGGGACCAGTGAAAGCTTTTCTTAAAGGACTGGAAAATAAATGTTTTAGGTTTTGCTGGGGAAAAAAGAAAATTGAGACTATGGTGTAGGTGCTTATTTAACATTTAAAATATAACCATTTGAAAATGTAAAAGGCATGTTTCACTCTTGAGTCCTAAAAAAAGAGGTGGCCAGCTAAACTGGGCACACAAGCCATAGTTCTCCAGCCTCTAATGTGGAGGCTGTGTGCTGATACAGTGTAGCAGTTTGGGGACATGAACACCAAGAGACTTGCAAAGTGTACCTTCAGTCATGAAATTTTAGGATTTAGTTCAAATATTGCTCAAGTGTTAAGAAAATGCTTGCACACATAATTGATTCTAATTTTTATGATTGTTCATTCCACCTATACTCGGAAAAAATGACATGAACATTTCTCTACTTTCTTAAAATTACCTACTGTTTTTCAAATTATAAAAGGATTACAAACAAAAGAATAAAAAAGGAAACAAATTCACAACTCAGAGATAAATATCCTTAACAATGTGTTATATTTCTTTCGAAGTTTTCTAGTTCGTATCTTAAATGCTAATATAGATTCTTTTGACAGTGAGGGTACCTGAGGGTTTCGATGTTGGTAATGACTGGGAGAATGGTCTAAGTACAGCTTAGAAGGTACTGCAATTTAGATCCAGTAAGGTGGGTCTGCCCTGTAATGTACAAGTGATTTTCTTCTCATTTTAATTGATTTTTTCACAAGTTTTAATTTTTTTTCTCTAAATTTCTGTTAATCAAATAAGATGTGGGCCAGACAAACTAATGAGCAGACACCAGGGTTCAGGGTGAAATATCTTTTTATGAAGCATAACAGTATTGGTTAAATTAAATACTCCCAGTGCAAGATGTCATAGCTTGTGCTCTGTGTGAACTGAAATATGCTCTCAACAGGAAGAATTCCCAGCAAAGCAGCTGGTCACCCAGTTACGATCATGCTTAGATTGTAAGGGAGAAGCCTTGTCTAGTTTCTTTTTCGTGAGCTAAAACCGAATTAAACAAACAATAGAGTTCACTGTCATGGTTACCTGTTGCTAAGATCTTTGTTTCAACGCATTTTGCATTTTGTTAAATGCATTTTGCTTCATCAGAGCCAACTATTTCACGGTGAGATTCTGCACACTCACAGAAGTGCCTTCTGAAGGTTTTTACTAATATGTTATGAAAATTGCTAATATATATCGGGTTTCTCAGATTCATCATCTATTTGCATAGTCACTTCAGTGTCTGTTGATTACAGTAAAGACTGCACTTCTTGGCTGCTTGACAGGACAGGGTCAGCTGGTGATTTCTATACCCGTTGGTCTAAACACGGACTATTTAAAAGCTCTCTACATAAATTTCCCTGAGCGTTCAAAAATGAGGGAATAGTGCCAAAGGGAAGAGAGACCAAATACTGCCAAGAAGCTAAAACAGACGAGGTTGCCAACAGTATATTAAGCACAAATAACAAAGAAATATGGTGTGCCTTGCCCTGTCCTGCCAGCGTCAAGCCAGCTCCCAAATTTCTGTCAAATTCTAATGTTGGCAAAGAGGAAGAGGCACATTGAACAGATTGAAGAGACCCTATTCACCAGTCCACATTCCAGTAAAACAAAATGAAAGTTAAGTAGGTCTGACAGAAAATAGTTTAGAAGAATTCCAGTTAAAAACAAGGAATGGGAGAGAGAAAAAAAAACAAGAGAAGGGCTTCCCTGGTGGCGCAGTGGTTGGGAGTCCGCCTGCCGATGCAGGGGATGCGGGTTCGTGCCCCGGTCCGGGAAGATCCCACGTGCTGCGGAGCGGCTGGTCCCGTGAGCCATGGCCGCTGAGCCTGCACGTCTGGAGCCTGTGCTCCGCAATGAGAGAGACCACAACAGTGAGAGGCCCACGTACCACACACACACACACACACACACACACACAAAACAAAAACAAAAACAAAACAAAACAAGAGAAGAAGAACCTTCAGAGAAGTACAGAGGCATCTGGTGTGAGGTTCTTGGGTTTTCTGTTACCACATTTCCTAGCACTGACAGTTTATATTCAGTGTCTAAGTAAGAGAGGATGTTGTACAAGAAAAGTTTAGTTTTTTAGCTCTAAGAAGCATAGGGCCGTCTCCATCAAATGGAATAAGCCTCAGAGGTGATTGGGCGGGGAATAGTGATGCGGGGCCATTGGCTGCTCCAGACGCTGTTGCTTCCCACAGTGAGAGGGTGCGTTACCAGTTCAATCAGACACGGCTTGAGTGCTCTCTGGTGTATGGATCTTAACAAAATAACATGTCCAGGCTCTAGTTCATTTTCAGCTTTCATGCAGCGTTCACATTAAAGGAAAATGACACCGCGTTTCTGTCAAAGAAGTGACTGAGGAACTGGAAAGAAAAGTGGCCTTATGTACTTTTAAAAGATGGGCTAATGGCTTAAGAATGTAGCAGTTTGAAATTTCTCCATGTTTCCTTTGAATACTGACAACTGTACTGAAACATTAACTTCCATTTCATGGCCAGTCACGAGGATACAGGTATGCCAAAATGGTCCTGGTGGTACTGGATGCATCTCATGCATGTTCTATGGTGAGATTCTTAGGACCCAAGTCCTGGTTTCTGCATCCGGACTCAATATATCCAATATTTTGATAATTTGACCAAGATTGGCTAAGAAGACTGACCACTGCACAGAAAAAAAATTTATAGGTTTAGATTGAAGTTGGTTAAGATTTCATGTACCATCCACTATTTTACCTGTGTAATTTATAACTTCATTTAACTTGTTTTTCTTTCAATGTCCTTGAATGTTATGGACGGAATGTTTGTGTTCCCCCAAATTCATATGTTAAAATATAACCCCCAATGTGATGACACTTGGAGATGGAGCCTGTGGGAGGTGCTTAGGTCATGAGGGCGGAGCCCTCGTGAATGGGATTCGTGTCCTTATAAAAGAGACCCTGCACAGCTTCCTCACCCCTTCGGCCTTGTGAAGCCATGGAGAGAAAACAGCCACCTATGAACCGGAAAGCAGGCCCTCACCAGACAACAGATCTTCAGGTGCCCTGGCCTTAGACTTCCAGCCCCCAGAACTTTGAAAAATAAATTTCTGTGGCTTATAAGCTACCCAGTCTATGGTATTTTGTTAGAGCAGCCCAAATGGACTAAGACATTGATTTAATATTTTTGAACTTTTCTGTTGCTGTCCTTATGTTAGAGTTCTTGAATGTTTTATGAAAATAGACATTTGAGAACATGGAAGAAACACAAAGACCCTGAGTAAAACACTGAGGACAGCTGAGATAACGCCAGCCAGTGACTGACAGACTGGAGACACCTACTAGGCACCACTAAACTACCTCACTGAGAAAGTCAGGGCCACTCCATGTGAACACCTTCAACTTCTCAGAGCCCAAGAAACATAACTTAAGCCACATCCACCCATGGCTACCCTTTTTCCATGCCTGGGGTCTAGAATCACCTACCCTCTCCTGATGTCTCCTTGGTCCTATATCACCTACTCTTCTTTGGGATGCTGCTCCAATAAGCACAACCTCTCATGGCGTGTCGTTACCTTCTTCCCATCACTGAACCATCCTATGTGGCTTAAGAACTTCTTTATTACCAATTCCAAGCATTCTCTTTAGTCTCCACTTCATCTGCTCTGTCTTTCGCATATGCCACAGCTGACCAATCCTCTTTACAGCCGTCTTGACCCCTGTGTTCCTTAGATTTTCTTCTACTCTGGCCAGTTTCCCTCCATCTGCCTCTTTTCCTCCTTGTCTTTTTCCTTTACTTCCTTCATCCTCATGAAGAAATGTTGTCTGCAGTCCTTTTTCTTTTCATTCTATTCACTACCGATGCTGCTGCTCCTGTATCTACAAAGCATAACATTATAGACAGTCTTCAATCTATGAAGGGTGAGACCAAAAATGATCACAATTAGACTGTTGTGATCCAATTTTCCTGCCTATGAGAATTATGTGATAGACCTTTGTTCATTAGTTATATTGTTAAGGACATGGTGACAATGAAACATGCAACAGGACTGACACAATTGTCATATACAAAGATGGTTTACAGCTTAAAATACTATCTCTAAGTTATGTTATATAAGTATGAGTTATGTCAATATTATAACAGGTTTCAGTGTTGAAAATATATATACATGGCATATTAAAATGTAAATCAGGCAATAACATAGCTATAATAAATATTAACCAAAATATGTAACATAGAATTGTTCTTAATTCTCAAAATTTAGATGATGTTTTAGGAAGATTGTAGTTAAATAACATCTTAAATATAAGCAACATAACTTCAAATTCTGCTCACTTTTTATTTTGAAAATGTAACAAGTGGTCACACAATATTATTTATTGGAGAATATATGTACAATATATATGATAAATTATTGGTAGTATTCATTTATAAAGGTTGCTTGCAAGTTAATTAATAAATAAAACCATAAGAAAACTTGAACAGGTAGTTCATAGAAAAATAAACATAGATAGTCAATGAATTAGAAAAAATCTCCATCACAGGGATAATTGAGCATATGTCATCTAAAAACAATGAGATTATTAGTATGTGAGCATGGAAAGATGCTTGAAAACAGTGATCTGTAAAGCAGCATATATAGTGTGGTGATGCACCAAAGAAATCTGGCCCTGCAATTATTCTTTTAAATATATTTCCTCAGGAAAATATAAATGTGTGCAAAGATGCCTATACTAAGGATGCTTACTGCAGCATTATTTGAAATGGAAACAACATTGGCATTCAATCATGATATTTTTTGAAACATTAGGCACCTACTGAAAGTGGTGTAGGAGAATATGGTACGGAAACGTTAATATTGAACACCTATGCGAAAAATATGTTTCCAAGCTCTCCGCAATGGGCTTTTATTATTTATAAAATTAGAAAGTTATTTAATATTCCATCGATTTTAGAACTCTATCAAAATCTAGCATGTCCTCAACATACCATTTTCACTAATGAACTAGGTATTGCATACAAAGTGCCTTCCTATAAGAATTTAGGCAATGAAATGTAGCTCATATGAATAGTAATAATATTCAAAATAATGGTTTGATCAACATTTTTTTTCTTATAAATTTAGTTTATTTTGTGTAAATGTTTGGAAAAAGAATGAGATTATCTTCACAGAGGAGTCTTGGATACTATTAAACACTATTTAATGTTGGCTGTTTTTCTCAGTCAGTTACAAAGTTTTCTTAATCCAAGTAGCTATTTGAAATTTTACCTACTTTTAATGCTCTCAGCTTTTATTTGATTGGCAATTATTGTGATACTCTCCAATTCACTGAAAAAAAATCCCCAAACAATGATCATTTCATTTATTTGAACTTACTTGATGCTTTCTTTAGGTTGCATAGAATTACTGTGACAGGAGGAAGCATTGTCCTAATGGAGCATGTGTGTTATGTTTTATATATTTGAATATTAATGGAATGGGCAGACATAATTAACAAGTCTGAAATATAAATACTAATAACCATCTTAGTAAATAAAATGTTAATTAAAGTTTGGATGGGTGAAATTAGACATGTGATACATATGTAAGAGATGGGATGTATAAAAAGATTAATAGATATAAATATATTTAAATATGAATATAATAATAAATAATGAATTAATAGTAATATCTTTAAAAGTAATAGTTCCATCATGTCAAAATGTGAAATAGGTAAATATAAGAACAATTCTATTAAATCCAATTTGATATAACACATCAGGTGATTAGAAAGTGCTAATATAAATTAAAGTTTATAATAGGATCAGGACCAAGATGCACATGTATCTTGACCATGATTGACTATAGATTTATACACCTGTTATGCTTCAGGCTCTCTCTTCTCACACACACACACACACATACACATACACACACACAAGCACGCTTCTTGTGAAAACTCTATTGTTTGTCCAGTAAACTGAGGCTTACATTAAGGGATTGAACCAAAGTCATACAGCAAGTGAAAGAGTTGCTACATAAACCTATTAATTACATAACACATTTATCTGTTATTTTGGAATTGTGCTGAGAATACAGAAGGCACTCAAGAAATATTTGTTGAAAGTATAAAAGCAAGATCGCTAATTTTAATTTGCCCTTATTTGCCTTATTGGGGTTGTTGGAAAGCTATGTGTTTGCTTAAGATACTAGGAGCCCTATGTACTAGTGAATAAAACTCTTTAAGGATGAATGCTATATACTTCATTTCTCATTTTCCCATCTGGCCCTGGGGAACTAAAACATTAATTATAAATATCCCTGATTTATGTATTTTTGGTTCCCAAAGATAGAATAATGACTCTTCCTTGTGAATCATGATTTGGGTTATAAATACAGTTCTCATACCTCCCTCCAAATTTACCAAAAAAAAAATCACTCAGAGATGGCAATTTCTTCCATAAATAATTTTGAATATTTAAGCAAAAATAAGCCCAAGATTGTATAAATATTATCAGTAGTTGAATTACATGAAAAGAATTTGACAAACCATTGAAGCTTTCATTCTTAATTTTGAGAAAAAAAATCTTAACATTTGAAAAATAAAGAACCCAAGGAATATCAACAAGGCTCAATTTAGATTTTCTAAAGTTATAACATTTGCTCAGATTGACTGAAAGATAATTTGGGGAATGTAAAATGAGGATAGATATCCAGAAAGTATAGCATGCAGAATATTAAAAATGTTCTTTTTCTTGCTTGACACAAGATCTAGTGTTGGCAAATGACATTGTGATTTAGAAAGAACTCTGGTTCTGAGAACTGTCACTTCACAACTATAGCATCATGTGTGCAATGCACACATGATTTGTTGTTTTCAGGTATCCATATAGAATAGTGAATAGAAATATACCAGTCTACAATAGTTTAAGTTGATTGGTTTTGCTGGCAGATGTCAGAGAACATCATTGCTCTTTATAAGGTTGGCTTAATTGGTTTTCTCCTGGAATACATAGACAATATTCTCTTAATCTGCTCCACACAGGATAGTTAAAATCAAAACCTCTAAATTATTGCCTAATTGTTAGTATTTTTTAAATAATTGTTATATTCTGGGATTCGTTTATGATAAAACACTTGTTTGTCCTTTGCATGGAGATTAATGGAGGCCCGAAAAGGTCATTTTTACTATTTTCAAGCATTAACCACTTGTTGAAGTGAGAGTTCACTGATTTGAAAAATCAAATACTGTAATAGGAAACAGAATTTAATGAGAATATTCTTCTCTTTGGAGAGTCCTTTTGTTGTCATGTTATATATAGCAGAAAGGTCATATGTTGGATTTCAGTAAGTATTACAAATCTCAGTGATATGTAAAGGGGATATACCCAAAATACAATCAGTCAGACCTCAGTGAGATTTATTTTAGTTGCTTTGAGAAAACAGGGATCAAAATCTCTGTTTAATATAGCTTTAATATTTTGGTTCTGTAACTAGAAAATTGATAAACAATGTTTGCCAAAGGACTTTGAGCTGTGATTTTTGTGATTACGGTTTAAACAGTAAGAAAAATTTAGGTGAGAGAAGAACAAGTTAATATATATTAAAATTGTGTTTGGAAAGTATCAATCCCTAAAATAGCCTCTCCTAAGTTCTCATTAAAATGTGGATGAAGATACAAAACAAAATGGGAACTCAGAACACTGCAAACATAGACCAACCATAACCTGTAATCAGAATCTAGGAGGAACTTCCTGTAACCTGAATAAAGCTAGGCTGTCTTGTAACCTGCCTCAAAACAGCAGCATATTCAAAAGAAAATCAGTAGACACACAATAGTTGCATACACAATAAAAGAATTAAACAGCAACTTAACCGTTTATTGCTGCTCTACAAAGAAGGGACAAAACAAAATTGTAATTCATGACTTACAACAAAATGACCTAAAAATAATCTTGCTTCAACTGAATCTCTCTGAATCCTGACAAAAGCTGCTCACGACTTTCATCCTCAGAAAAACCTGCAGTTCACTCAGCCCAGGCAAACCCTTTTTTTTTTTCTCATTTTTTTTCTCATTTTTGCCTTTCAGACGTGGTCTCTATGACTGCCATTAGATTGAAGGTTGATTCGGGGCCTTTAAGATGTAAACCAATCTATCCTTTCTTGGTTATTTAAAGTTTGTTCCTTACCCTATAACCCACGTTCAAACAAGGATTATGGATTAAACAAATAAACATAATCATAGTTTCTAAGAAAGCAGGGAGAGAGATATTTCTATCCTTATACAATTCCATTGGACATTACTGGGTTGAAAAGTTTCAGTGACTTACCCATGCGTAACCTTATGAAACAGGTAAACCACATTCAACTTCAAGAAGAAAATATAAGTGAACAAAATATTGCATGATTTAGAAAGTATACCACTGAAACATTTTACTCCTTTTAGAATTTATTCATGGGAAATAATGAAGCATGTCTTACAATATACTACTCATATCATAATAAATCATCTGCATTTGCCAAATGTTGTATTACAGGCTTAAAATATTAATTTTATGTGCCCTCATTACAGGTTGTCCTATTTGCTGGTCATTCAGTATAGCAATGTCCTTTTAATCACACTAACAGAGCAGAACACTAACATTTGTTTTTCTTGAGCATGATCATTTTTGGAGATCTTTATAATTTAGGTCTTCATTGATAATCTAATTGTGTATTTAGATAATTTTCTAAAAAGACTTGTGCTCTTACCATTCCCTCGTAAGCACTTACTCATTTATTAGATTTCTCTTATGCAGTATGTAGTATTATGTAGATGGATCCTAAATTATGTTATGATGCACAAGTTTTCTTCCATATATTTTTTTCATTTTTCCTATTGTTTCATGTGTATGTATATGTAAGAATTATGCATGTGTGTATATGTATGTAATTTTTTTTTTAATTTTGGAAATTGTTAACCATATATAAAAATAAAGAGGATAAGTAATTAATTTATATGTATCCAATACTTAAATTCAACATTTATCAACATTTTGCTCTTCTCTTTTTTAAACTACCCTCTAAATTTCTTTTTGCTAGAATATTTTAAAGAAATTTACAAACTATGTAATTGCATTTTTGAGTACCATAGCATACATCTCTAATAGGTAAGACTTTTTTTTTTTTTTTTTTTTGTGCCGTACACGGGCCTCTCACTGTTGTGGCAATGCACAGGCTCAGTAGCCATGGCTCATGGGCCTAGTCGCTCCACGGCATGTGGGATCTTCCCGGACCAGGGCACAAACCTATGTCCCCTGCATCGGCAGGCAGACTCTCAACCACTGCGCCACCAGGGGAGCCCTGATAAGATTTTTAATAGGCAAGATTTAATAGCTAAGATTTAAAAAAAACTCAAAATTGTTATCATATCTAACAAATTTAAATTCTCTTTTATCAGAATCTACCATGTAAAACTATCCAATTGTCTCAAAATATAATTTTATAGTTGTTTCATTTTATCAGGATCCAAGTAATTTTACTCACTGAGTTTGGATAATAGTTCTCTTAATGTTGCACACAAAACACAAAAAATTGGTGTTTTTTACTTTGTATTGCATTACAAATGTTTGACTTTCCTGCTTTTGATGATCTTAAATTACCCACAGATATATCAGTCAGATTTTGCTACATAACAAAATCAATATAACATTTATTTAAGTAATAATACTGCATGGCAAGTATAGGCCAGAAGTTATAGTAGGCAGCTCAGCTAGGGACTAATTGGTCCAAAGTGGTCTTACTCACATGTATGGCTATTTTATCTAGTGCAAGGGTTGGCAACATTTATCTCCAAGGGGCAGTAAATATTTTATGTTTTGAGGACCATACAATCTATGGAAATTATTCAACTCTGTCATTGTAGCTCAAAAGCAGCCAGAAATAGTATGTAAGTAAGTGAACATGGCTGTGTTCTGATAAAACTTTATCTATGAAAAGTGGCTGTGGTTTGCCAGCCCCTACTCAAGTGGGAAAGAAGGAAAACATGGACAGATGCTAATTTGCAACAAAAACAGAGATGCAAACTATAATAAATAATCTGATAGAACACAGTAACATACATTAAAAAATGCATTGCTTTGCTTAGTATTAAAGTTGATAAGTGTAGCAAATAATTAGTAATTAGAAGATAAGGTGATAGAAATTACATAATTTAAAAGACAAAGAAAAAATAAACTAAAAATTAAAAATAGAGAAGAGTATAGAAGATGTGTGGAATGATGCAGAAGAGAAATCCTAGAAGGAGAAATCCTAGAAGGAGAAATCCCAGAGAGAATGAAGCAGAAGAAATATGTGAAGAAATAATTGCTGAGAAGTTTTATCAAAATGAAAGATATCAAACCACACACCCAAGAATCTCACATAACACAAGCAGGAAAATAAAATAAAATATTCACATATGTAAAATCTTAAAGGCAGCAAGTGAAAAGACACATTATATATAGAGTTAAAAGATGGGAATTACAGCAGACTTCTAATTAGAAACTATATAAGCCAGGGAACATGGAGTATCGTTTTTTAAATGCTGAAAGAAGAAAACTTTCCGTCCAGAATTCTATATCCAGGAAAAACATGTTTTAGAAATGAAGGGAGAATTAAAAATTCAAAAAATCAAAATCAGAGATAATTAACCCTAGTGAATTTTTACTAGAAGAATTGTTAAAGGAAGTTCTTCAGGTCAAAGGACTGTATCAGACAAACACATGAATTGCAATGAGAATGAGTTGAAAAATACAAGTACAGTTGACCC
This sequence comes from Hyperoodon ampullatus, assembly GCF_949752795.1. NCBI lineage: Eukaryota > Metazoa > Chordata > Mammalia > Artiodactyla > Ziphiidae > Hyperoodon > Hyperoodon ampullatus. The sequence goes on along the minus strand of NC_136925.1, from coordinate 85,613,618 downwards.
TTGAGCAACACGGATTTGAACTGCATTGGTCCCCTCGTAGGTGGAATTGTCTTCAATAAATATGCACTATAGCACTATACAATCTGTCATTGGTTGAATCTGTGAATGTGAGACCTTGAAGATGGAAGGCCAACTGTAAAGTTGTACATGGACTTTTGACTCCGTGAAGGGTTGGAGCCCCTAACCCTCGTGTTCAAGAGTCAACTGTAATTATAAAACTCGCTTTCTATTGTTATTAATCAATCTAAATAATAAATGACTATAGAACAAAAATAGTATTAACATATTGTTGGTTTTACACAAAATAAAATGTATGGACACAATAGCATGATGCTTGAGAAGTTGGAATTACATTCTTATTTTCATACACTATATAGAAAGCAGTATAGTGTTACTTGAAGTCAGATTGTGATTACTTACAGATCTGTATTATAAACCCTAATATAATCTCTAAAATTTTTTAAGAGCAGTGTAAGAAATAAGCCACAGTGATGATAAAATTGAATCATTTTTAAAAATTATATAATCCAAAAGGATGTATGAAAGAAGAAAAGAACCAGTAGAAAATATTACCTAGCAACATGATAGATTTTAATCCAAGCATGACAATACTCACATTAAATATAAATTATCTAAACATACTAAATAAAAAGAAAGGAATCAGATTTTCTATAAAGTAAGACACAACTGTATGTTTTTTATAAGAAATCTGCCTTAAATGAATAAGAAAATAAATATCTATTTAATTATAGATTCAGAATAAAAGAGTGGAGAAATATATTCCATACAAACACCAATCAAAGAAAGCTAGAGTGGCTATATTAGTATTAGACAAAGTAGATTTGTAACAAAAAAAAATAGTGCCAGGGGTAAAGACATCAAATAATGATAAACATGTCAACAAATAATGTATAACAATGCTACCTATGCATGCAGAGCTTCAAAGCACATGAAGCAAAAATTGATCAAAAATTGAGAGTACTGTTGTTGTGGCTGTTGTTTTAAGCCTCAGTGACAGTCTTTAACTACTTTTTCTGTTTCTTTTATAATTATTCAGTTTGGAGTTTTTCTTTCCATTTGGACGAATATGGATAAATTAACATTTACATAGGAAACCGTTCACTTACTGTAGGTTTTCAAACAATTTATTTGCACATTGTTATATAAAGAAGTCTCTTATGATATATAAAAATTGTCTTCATTTGGTACTTATTTGCCCTTTGTCATTTCTTATATTTGGTATTTGTGCTTCCACACCTTTTTATTAGTTGCATTAAAGTTTATGTGTTTTGTTGAGCTAAAAAATATCAATAAATAACTTTTGGAATTTTGCATCTTTTGTTCTCTGATTAACTAGTTTGTATTTGTATTCACTATGTTTATTTCTGTTGTGATTTTTGTAGATTTTAGAGTTAGATTTTGAGAGGCATTTTTTTCCTCCTGGCACCAACCAATTCTCCAGGGTTGTGGATACCAGCTGGGTGTCCTACAAGTCAATTCAATCTGACACTAACTTCTCAGATTTAGTGTCTGACTCCACAGGTTAAGGGCTCAGTCCCACAAAAGGCCAGTCTCAAGTATGAGTTCCCAGGTTATGCACACTTCTGTCCAAGTTGCCTACAAAGTTAGAGGTTCCCGTAACCCCCCTCCTCAGGGGTTTCCCCTGTAGATAAAGTGTTGTTTCTCACTCACTGATTTCTTCATGATAAGATGAAGAAACATATTTGACCTTGGCATATAAAAAGCCTTCATTTTGTGTCTTTAATAATAGTTAAATTGTTTTAAGATTAGAAAATATTTAAAATTCATTTTACTTTATATGTATGAAATCATATTTGTTAAAATAAGAATCATGAAAATACAGAGAGAGAGAAAGAGAGGGAAAGAAAGATAAAAAGAGGAAAAGATTAAACTCTTGATTTCTAATCTTAAAATGATCACTAAGAATATGCTATTTTATTTCAATTTGAATTGATTGCCTTAATCCAAACATTTTGGTATCTGTAGAAGGAAGTCTCAGTAGGTTTACTCTATTGGTAATATGGAAATCCAACGTAGTTTTTCTTTAACTAAAACTCCTGATCAAGTGACTACATTCAACATCTAATATCATGTTACTAATATAAATATCATAGTCAAAATGCTGCAGATATTATGTAGGACAAAAGCATTCTCATATAAAATGCCATATAACAAATAAACTTAAATGCCTTGAGCAATAAAGCAATAATTATGTAACTGAGTATCATGTTTTTACCTTGATTTGAAGAGATACTCAATATTCTCAATATTCTGACTAAATGCAAGAATATCATTTTCAGTTTCAAGTAGGAAATAAATCAGGCATCTAATTTTCATTTAACTTGATGATAGTCTCTAAAAATCTGAAGCCTTTTTAAAAGGCTCCTCTTTTAAAAAAAAAATTCTTCTATACTGGAAGGCTGTGCCAGGTATTTCTTTAATATTCCTAGTTTTCCAGATCTACGATTCTTCTGCCCTTTGTTTCCAGAAATGAATATAGATTTTTTTTTTTACCCAAACTCTTTTGACATCTTAGGTTTCATAACTTAATCCACTCAGCCAACATTCCTTTTCAATTATCCAATGGCTGCTAAAATGTCTTGTTCAATTTTTCATGTAATTTTGAAACTGCCATTGAATGTATGTTATAATTAAAATAAAACACAACATTATTAAAATTGAGCTGGAATTGTGTTTCCCTTGATATACTCTATACAACATTCTTTGAAACAGGCTGACTCAATAGCATGTTCAAAGACAGAGTTTGTCCAGTAAGCATCTTATAAAAATGACAGGTCTAAAAAAGTATCCAAGGTAAACAAAAAAAAAAAAAAAAGAAAAAAAAGAAAAAGAAAAAAAGAAGAGGGAGATAGAGAAGGAGAGAGAGAGAGTTGTGAAGAGGGTTTGCTGATAAATAATTCAAACGTATTCTGTCCAAATACTTTTGTGAAATGGAAATTCGTTTTGTATGAGTGTTTTAAGTTTATTTGGTAAGGAAAATGATGAACTTTGAATTGTCTTTTTCATTATTAATTTGGTGGTTTATGTTAGTAGAGCACTTACAGGTTATGACAAGCTACTTTCTTGTTTCGAACTTCACAGCAGTCCTGGGAGGGTCTTTGGACAGGAACTATTTGCACTTGAGGAAACAGGCAGAAAATTCTGTTAAATTGCCTTAATTCGTCCACATGTTGAACTGAACCAGGTCTTTTTTCTTGGAGTATTTTTTTCTTTCTTTCTCATTAGGATTCCTCTCTGTCTCCATAGGGAGAAAAAAATAAAGGAAACAAGGCACTATCCACCCATAAGCTTGCCTGGACATTCAGTTAGACACACTTGTTACAGTGTAGTGACCACATTATTTATATCTGCTCAAATATACACCTCAACAATGTCAGCATTACGACAAAGGTAGAAGTAGTTTTAGGGTTCTTCAGCAAGATATTGTGTTAGATTGTGAAGTTTTCCTGGAAAACCCTGGTACTTATATGAATTGAGTAAAATTTATGTATGTAAATATTTGTGGATATGATAGTTTTAAGCTTTTAGCAATAATTATTTTTTCTCCTCTTTTTAAAAAAATTATTTCATTGTATAGTTGATTTACAATGTTGTGTTAATTTGTCCTGTACAGAAAAGTGATTCATTTATACATATATATATATTCTTTTCATTAATTTACAAATCCTCAAATGACATGCACCTACTCTATAATAAATAATTATAGATGCAGATAGATAACTAAGGTAGTGTTGTGCAGTTGTGTACATTTGTGTATTTGTGTGGTACATGTAGTATTTATTTCACTTTTGTGTTGTCATTGCAATAATATTTCCTGATTTCTATTATTTTTATGAATCCCTACCACAACCTGCTTCAGAAGGTGTTCACTTCTGCTTATGTAAATGCATATGACACAAGACAATGTTATAAAATTTAAATCACGTGGATGGAGAGAGCAAGAAAGCAGGACTAAGGAACCGTGGAAGGAAGAATAATAGATAATCAACAAGGACCTACCGTATAGCACAGGGAACTCTGCTCAGTACTCTGTAATAACCTGAACAGGAAAAGAGTTTGAAAAAGAATAGGTATATGTATATGTGTAACTGAATCACTTTGCTGTACACCAGAAACTAACACAACATTGTAAATCAACTGTAGTCCAATGTAAAATAAAATTTAAAAAAAAAAAAAAGGAAAGAAAAAGTCACAGAAAATTTAAGCTGTTCAAGACCTCTGTCTTCCCTGCTCCTGCAACTGCATTCTCTGCTCCAGGCTTTCAGGGGAGGGGGGCAGAAATTTGGTTTCAGATATTTATGGACTATCACCAAGTAATATGAAGATCAGACATCTGATAAATTGGGCTCATTGGCTAAACTCTCACGTGTGGACAGGAGAAAGCCCATCCTGTTTCGAAGTGATCAGAGTCCAGCCAGCACTTTGGGTGTCCACACCTCCTCCTATGCCTGGTAGGCTTTGGACATGCAGAGTGCACTAAAGACATTGTCCCGGCCCTGAATCAACACTTAAAATATTATTTCAGATGTCTATTCCCAACACTCGTCTGCTCTTCAAGTTTATGTCAGCATGCGCGTCCATCAGTGGAGAAAGTGAGAAAAATAAACAAATAAACAGTAATAAAGGCAGCAACATGGAACAAACAAGCATCTGGTCAGCGTTTCCTGTTTTGGAGCTTTGCAGTCATTCATTTTTCTGTCACTCTTTTTATATCCAGAAGCCGAGGGACTGCTAAGTTTTAGAGCTTATTTTCCATCTGTTGCTGCTTCTGTCTCATGTACAACAGCTTATCGGTAGATGCGTGAGATTCTACCCAGTTCTCCTGATATTAGTAAAGGTGGGAGAGGAGTGAGGACAGAATGGCATCCGTTCCGTGACTCCCTCCCACCTCCCATCTGGAGCACTAAGTGAAATACCTTATGTTAACAAGAAAGGGTATTTCTTTCTATTCAACTTGAACAATTGTATTCAACCACTGCCAAACAATTTATTTTCATTTTAAAAGCATTAATAACCTGGAATTACCTGAAATAACCATGGTAACATGTTCTGAAGTAATATATGTTGTTTATATAACCATAGAAATGGTAGTAAAAAATGGAAATTAACTATAACTTATCTCAGCGTCTTACCTTGACAGTAATATAATGTGTACTTTTCACAAAACACAATTTTGGCTATAGTGGCAATCGAGAAGTTATCCAAAAATAATTTAAAACTTTCCAAAAGACATCGGTTATTATTTAATTGTTAAGGTAATTTCTTACTAATAATTTTCTGGATATGATGACATATAAACATGAGTTAAAATGTAAAATTTAATACCAATTACACACACAAAAAAAAATGGGAGCAAATTTTAAATGAAGGAAAACCAGATACTTCTGAACGTTACTGGTACGAAGAGTGTTCTGATGAACCAAATTTGGAACAATTGTTTACATGAAATGAAATAGTTTCACTTTTCTTCTTCTCTGAACAATATTCAGTATTTCTGTTTTTTATATACATTTATAGATCTGCAATTATGCCATATTTGTATTGTGTGAGCCATCAAATCAAAGCTGTCTTATCAGATCTCTGGTCACTTAAATTAACTCTGAGTGAGGTAGGCTGGGGTCAGGCCCATGTACCCTCCTACCCAGCACTGCCAGTGGACACTCGTGGGTCATTTGATTTCTCTAAGTCCACTGAGTCCTGAATAATCCTCTGGGCCTGTGAAATACCTGACTCTACCACGCTGTCAATTCCCAAATCACATAATAGAATTCAGATATTCCCCATTTATTTTGACTGTTTAGATTCTCTGATTATTCATTTTTAGAGAAGTTTTCAGCAATGTTCTAGCACAAATAAAGGCCCACAACCTTTGATTCAATACCATTAAAAATGAAATCCATTCTTTTAATGCTTTTAGATCGTATTTAACAATTTTATTGCGGCATAATTCACATATCATAAAATTCACTCACTGAGTGTAGAATTCAGTGGTTTTGTTGTTGTTTTGTTTTTTTGGTGTATTAGCAGGGTTGTGCAACCATGACAATATGTTAGTTCTAGTACATTTTTGTCTCCCCCACGAGTAAACCCTTACTCATTAGCAGTCACTCCTCATTCCCTCTTCTCCTCCGACAGGCTAGGCAACAACTAATCACTTTTCTGCTATCCCAGTGAGGAAGCAAATATAGAAAACATTTGCAATTGGAGACTTTAAATAAACGGCATATGGAAGCTCTTTAAACCATTCTTGCAAATTTTCTATAAGTTTTAAATTATTTCAACACAACAAAAAACCTTTTCTTCACCTTCCTTCTTTTCTTTCCTTCCTTTATCTGTTTAAAAATGATGCATTTCCAGGGACCTCTTATTCAACGGGAATTATTTTGAAAGTTATATATATATATATATATATATGTATATATATATATATATAACATATTATGATATAATAGGACATGTAGTCCTTAACTGATATTGTAGATCAAATAAGGCCACAATGTTTTGCACCACCCCCTTTAAGAAGTAGGGTCCGTCACTGTCCATTAGATCTGACTGGGCCTTGTGATTTACTTTGATGAACAGAATGTGGCAGAAGTTAAGTTTTGGAAGTTTCAGAGCCTAGGACTCAAGAGCCCTCGCAGCTTCTGTATTCAGTCTCTTAGAATGCTCCTGCTGTCATGCGGAGAAGCCCGGGCTTCACTGCTGAATAATAGCAGAGAGAGAGAGAAAGAGAGATCCAGGCAACAGCCAGCTCCAACAGCAGGCATGTGAGGCTGTCATAGAACCACAATCACAGCTGAGCTACCAGCTGATGCAGCCCTGTAAGTGAGCCCAGCAAGACCAGCAGAAAGCTCATTCTTGTTTGAGCCAATAGGTTTCAGGCCGGTTTCTCATTTAACGGTAGGTAACAGTACACCATGGCTGTCTGCTTTCACATGTATATGTTGATTCCTCAGCTAGCCTTCTCCCTATTCATGATTTTCTTGGACACTTTACATTTCTCTGTCCCTAAAACACGACCACTAATGGCCGTTTTCAAGCCCTCTGGATTTTGAGAACCGGCCCATTTTGGCTATTTTTCCTATATTTATATTACACTGCACATATATATGCATATATATATTCAAATATTTAAAAACTTTTGAGATTCAGGAATTTCACTGTATCTTTACCACTCCTTGGTTCAGTTCTTTACCAAAGCATAATGGATCTAATTTGGATATTAGACTGCCAACATGCCTAATTACTCAATACTGTGACAAACCTATAAATGCAGAGACAATATAATACTTTAAACTTTCATCTCTACATGGTTGAAAATTTATCTACCACAAAAATAAAAAGAAATGCAATGAAAATCTGGAGTTGGTGGTGCACTCTGTTTATGGATTATCTATGAAGGTAGTAGATAGAGACTATTATGAAAATAATTGGGCAGGGGAACTGGTTTCCCAGTCAGCTGTTCTTTCCTGTTATTTTATTATCTGTATGCATAGCACTTCTGCCTGCTAGTTGACTATGACAAAGCCATGCTCAATAATGAACTGAATTGTTTGTTGCCTTATTTTATGAATCACTAATTTAAATCTTACATTTTCCTTTTTCTGCTTATCAGAATAAATATTATACAGTTATTTTTTTCAGTTGATTTAGGGTAAAAAATAAACAGAAAGTAAATCCTTGTAACTGGCTCTTTCTAGTGGTTCCCCTGCTGCCCCACAGCAGTGGGCTGGGCTTACCAGCTGCCACAACGAAGCCTCAGACCACCCATGGGGATCAGGAAGCCCTCTGAGACTCTGTTATTTTTCAGGATAAATTCTATACAAAGATAGAGACAAAGAGAAGACTTATACTGCATGCATTTAATGTTCTTTATTTCCTTCACTGTCATAAACAAGAGCAAGAAACAGGTCCTACTAAAAGTAGAGAAGACAGATATTAAACAAAATTAGGCACAGGGCCAGTAGTCATGCTAAAAACAAAAGACCTTCTGTTTCTGGGCATAATTCAGAAATCATTATTATAAGATTATGAAGGTAACACAGTTCAAAAGCCTATTAAGTATGTTAGTGTTTTTTCCTCTAATTTCCAACTCACCTTGGTTTCAGGGAAATAAGGTGTCCTCGATATATACTTATTTATTGACTACATACACACAGTTCAGAAACTTATTGAAATAATAGGTATTTAAGAGAGAATACTGAATAACAATGATAGACCCTCAAATAATTGGCTAATCAATCATATTTGTGTCATGGCTTTAACTGAAAAATTTTAGATAATTTCCGAAGACCTCAAACTCAAGTCTTAGGCCCCAGGATTTTTTTTTTCTTAGATAAAGCCTGCTGCATAATAGCTGATATTTACATGATGAGTCTGCATTACTTGCGAATTGTTTTCCTCACTACTTCAGTGAGTGCTTATTCTTCATCCATAACCATGTCCAGTGCCACCAACTGAAATAAAACACTCAACAGTAGTTTCAACAGCAGAATAATGGGGTATCTTAGTCTGCTCAGGCTGTCAAAACAAAATACCATATACTGGGTGGTTTAGACAACAGAAAATTATTTCTCACAATTCTGGAGGTTGGAAGTCCAAGATCAAGATTTCAGTTGAGTTCCTATCTGGTAAGGCCTTTCTCCTCAGCTTGCAGAAAGCTGTCTTCTCACCAAGCTCTCACATGGCCTGTCCTCTGTGCATAAGCACAAGGATAGGGAGAAGAGAGAGGGTGAGAGAGAAGGGGGAGATAGAGTGCTCTTTAGTGTCACTGCTTATAAGGACCCCAATCCCTTTGGATCAGGACCCCATCCTTATGACCTCATGAAACTTTAATTACTTCCTTAAAGACCACATCTCCAAATACAACGCATGGAGGTTAAGGTTTTAACATGAGAATTTTGAAGGAGCACACAGGGTCATACAACCTGTAACAAAGGGTGAGAGGAAAGAACTGATGAGCTTGAAGATAGAACATTAAAAATTATCCAGTCTGAGCAACTGAGAGAAAATAGTTTAAAAAGGAACACCACATCAAGGACCCATAGGACTATAACAAAACATACATGTCATCAAAATTACAGAAATAGAAGAGAAAGTGGGAGGGGCTGAAAAATACTTAAAAAAATAATGGCAGAAAACTTCTCAAATATAGTGAAAAACATAAAACAGATTCAGATTCAGATTCAAGAAGCTAAGTGAAACCCAAACAGCACAAGCTCAAAGAAATCCACACTGATGTTTATTATAGTCAAATATCTGAAGCTAAAGACAAACATCTTGAAATCAGTGAGTGAGAAACAACACTTTATCTACAGGGGAAGCAAATCAAATGACAATGGAATTCTCACCAGAAACAATAAAGACCAAAAGAAAGCAGCATAATATTTTTCAAATGCTGAGAGAAAAGAACTATTAATCCAGAGCTCTACACTTAGTAAAAATGTCCTTAAAGAATGAAGGGGAAATGAAGACATTGTCAGATGAAAGAACATAGAGAATCTTTTTTTTTTTTTTTTTTTTTTTTTGGTCAGAAGACCTGACATAAAAGGATAGCTAAAAGAAATTCCTAAATATAAGTAAATGATTTAAAATATACTTAGAACATCAGGAAGGGAAAAGAACACATTAAATCCAAAATATGAGGATATATGTTATATAATGATGAAAGAGTCACTAAACCAAGAATATATAGTAATCCTAAACATGTATGCACCAGACAACAGAGCTGCAAAATATGTAAAGCAAAAATTGATTGTACTAGAAAAAAAAAAGACAAATCCACAAACACCCACTCATGATAAAGGCCCTTAGAAAAATAAGAAAAGAGGAAAATTCTTCAACTTAATAAAGATATTTGCAAAACCGATATAGTGGATAGTATACTTAATTATAAAACCTTGAATTTTTTCTCTTAAGATCTGGAAGAAGACACAGATGTCTGCTAGTACTACTATCACTCAAAATACTACCATTTTAGCCAGCAGTTCTAGCCAGTGCAAAACAGTGAGAAAAATAAATAAAAGGCATAGCTGATCTTAAAGGAAGAAATAAAACTTCCTATTTTCAGATTACGTGATTATCTTTGTTGAATAAACCCAATAAGTCTACAAAAATATTACTAGAACTAATACAGACTTTAGCACAGTTGTGGGATATAATATAAGAATTCAAAATTCAGTTGTATTTTTATATACTAGCAATGAGCATGTAGACTTAAATTTAAAATATAATACCATTGATGATCATTTATAAAATGAAATCATTAAGTGTAAATCTAATGAATGTATAGGACTTGTAGGCTAAATACTGCACAACACTAATTAAATAAATCAAATACCTAAATAACTGGAGGGACACATTTTGCTCATTGGTTGGAAAACTCACATAAGGTGACAATTTTCCTGAAATTGAAATATAGGTTTAACACATTTCTTTCAAAATACTACAAAATATTGTGTATTTATAGACAAGATTATTCTAAAATTTATATAGAAAGTTGACAAAACTAGAATATCTGTGGGACAATGTTAAAACAATGCTGAGAGGGAAATTTATAACATTAAATGCATATATTAGGAAAGAAGAAAAGTCTTAAATTAATAATCTAAACTAAAACTATTAAAAAGAAGAATAAAGAGGAGGAATTACTGTACCTAATTTCAAGACTTATTATAGAGCCTCTATAATCAAGCTGTGTGGTGTTGATGAAGGAACAGATACATAGACCAATGGAACAGAATAAAAAGTTTGGAAACAGAGCCACATAAATATGCCCTGCTGACTTTTTATAAAGGTACAAACATATTTCAGTGGATGAAATATAGACTTCCAATAAATTATGTTGGATGTCTATGGGTAAAACAACAAACAAACAAAAATAAATAAAACAAAACCTCAACCAAAATCTCACACCTCATGTAAAATATTAGTTCAAAAATAGATTTTGAGCTTCAGTGTAAAAATATAATTAGAAACTAGACAAAAGACACAACCAGACATTTTACCCAGGAGGATATAGAGAATGCAAATAAGCACATAAAAATTGTTCAATATCATTAGCCATTAATGGAGTGCAAACTGAAACCATAATGAGATGCTGCTCCACACCTATAAGAATGACTACAATAAAAAATAATGACAGGGGCTTCCCTGGTGGCGCAGTGGTTGAGAGTCCACCTGCCGATGCAGGGGACACGGGTTCGTGCCCCGGTCCAGGAAGATCCCACATGCCGTGGAGCGGCTGTGCCCGTGAGCCATGGCCACTGAGCCTGCACGTCCTGAGCCTGTGCTCTGCATTGGGAGAGGCCACAACAGTGAGAGGCCCACGTACTGCAAAATAAATAAATTGATTAATAAATAAATTAATTAATAAATAAAATAAAATAAAATAATGACAACACCAAATATTGGAATGGGTGTGAGGAAGGGGATTACTCAGATATTGGTGGTGGGAATGTAAATGATACAGTCACTGTGTGAACATCTGTTTATAATACTGCCTCACAATAACACTTCTGGGCATTAACCCTAAAAACACATTCACACAAAGCCTGTACATGAATGATATAGCAACTTTATTCATAGTAGCCCCAAACTGGAAACAACTGAGTTGTCCTTCAATAGGTGAACCGTTAAATGAACTATGATACAGCCATATCATGGAATACTACTCAGCAATAAAAAGAAAAAAATAAAACTATTGATATACACAAAAACATGGGTGAATCTCCTTGCTGAGTGAAAAAGCAAATCCCCAAGTCAGTATACATTATGATTCTGTTTATGTAACATTCCTTAAATGACAGAATTATACAAAGGATATTCGTGGCTGCCAAGGGTTAAAGAGGAAACAGAAGGGTGGGAAAACGGTGGACGTAGCTACAAAAGGGCAACATGAAGCCACCCTGAGGTGATGGAAATGTTCTGTGTCTTGACTTTATCAGTGTCAGTTTTCTGGTTGTGATATTGACCAGCCACTTCATGCTCAACATGGGGAGTCCTGCCTCCATGTCCACTCACTGGCTGTTGTCCTTAATGACCCTTTGCTGGAAACCTCAGTTTCTTCCCATGTGGACTCTTCTCTGGCAGCCCACAAAGTAGGTGTTTCCTCCTAGAGCAAGTGAGAGAAACAGTGAGAAAGTTTATCAGAGATGGAAGCCACAGTCTCCTTGGAGTCTAATCTTGAAGGGACTCTCATCACTTTCACCAATTTCTATTTGTTAGGAAAGAGTCATGAGGTCCATTCTACACTAAAGAAGGAGGAAATTACATAAGAGCATGAGTACCAGTAGGCAGGTATCATCAGGAGCTATTTTTAGTGGCTGCCTTTCACAGTCAGTTCCAGGGGACTAATACTTCGTCTTGTGTACTACTGAGTTCCCTGTCCCTAAATGGAGGCAAGCACAAGGGAGCCACTGAAGTATTCCTGGGATGGGTGAACAGGCAAATGAATAGTTTGATAACCTGGAAAATTTACAGTATAATTATGTGTACTAAACCAATGACCTTGACATTATGATCCAATGCCATCTCTATTAATAATCAGTAACTTGGGGCAATTAGTGGTACAAGTTTCTTCAGCAGACTTTAGTTTTCAGAAACCAAGGGTTTCACTCCAGCTGAATTAATGAGTGGATGTGCTGAATTCTGTTCATTTCACTTTTTAAGTAATGTAATTAAATACATTTTTTTCATTAAATCATTACATGGTGGCTCATGTTTTTATGAGGAGAGAAACAACAGGAAAATTCCTTTCATAGTCTTGGAATGGGAGATTTAACTTTGATAATTCCTCCAGCATTTTATAAACTGCTTGTATTTATATAGTAATGAAAAGATATAAATCCACACATATTTCACTACAGGAGAAATAAATGAAGCCCAGTCCTGGGAGGCTTGTCTTTAATCATGAAATGTGCAACATTTGGCTGCAGTGAATTAGCCATTTGTCTCACTAATGTAAATCCTCAAGAGCACTTAGGGTCCAGCAGAAAAATCCACCGCATATATGCCCTCCAGGGTCCTGGGAATGAGTTACATGTAGACACAAAAAGATCCCAGTGTGTCGATGCCAGATCATATTTATGTCAGCAAAGTCCTAACTTACATGATTCTCTTTATCCCCAAAAGGCCCACAAATAAATCCATCAGAAACACTGCACATTTCAGCCATGGGACACCAAATAAGAGACAATAAGCTTTCATTGTCTTGTGATTTACCTTCAGGATCTGTTACAGGCATTGTTGATGGAGACATTTGTTCTGGTTTCAGAGACCCATGTGGTTCTTAGCCTGTTTCCTGCATATGTGTCTAGTTTCCTCACATTGAGTTTTATTGTCTAAGGTGGCAAGAGAAAAAAAAGTCAATATCAGAAAATTCAGAAATGCAAACAATTAAACAGCCCTTGGGGATTATTTCTATCATAAATGTGGCCATTTTGATTAACTTTGTCCATCTGTTATTACTGCAAACAATTCATCAAAGCAGGCCAGTCCTACATAAATGCCATCAGTAGTTGAGACAGCCTAGCTGAAGAGACAGCAGTAACATTAATCTTTGCAGCTGTGCATTACTCATGCTAGTTTACTATTCTAATCTTGTAGGTTTTAAAAAAATCACATCCTCAACAGATAGGGTAATATTTTCAGATCAATTTAACCAGATTTACTCTCTGATCCCATCACTCAGCCAATACAGATAGGGGATGGTTACCAGCCGTATTAAATCTCACTTTACCTTTAATCTTGTTTCTCAAAAGGAATTTTATATTTTTCATCGATTTTTCTTACATTTCAAAATTATGCCATTCTTTAAAATATCATCCCACTTAAAAATTAGTAAGAGTAGAGCTGTGTTTAAGGGAAGTCACTTAAGGATTTTAAGTACAATTACATAGAAATTTTGAGTACAATTACACAGAAATGAGAATGTGGATTCACTTTCTTTGTTAATTTTGATATTATAGAAATGAAAACGTGACCTTTAGGGTTTCACTTCAGAAGAAACACTGAAATTCTAATACATTATATATTTATATTAAAAATTAAAAAAACAGAGATAAATATAAAACTATAGGAGAACATATATCTGATCTTGAAATCAAAGTCACTTTCTAAACCTGAATAAACAGGAAATACGAGAGAAGAAAATAAACAGTAAATATGAATTTGAATTTGAAGATGTTAAAATAATCACAAGCCTAATTGTAAAAGTGCAAATAATAATAATAATTACAACAAATATAACCGAGGAGGGTTACATTTACAATAATAAATATTTACAAGAATAAAGTATTGTAGAAAGAGTCCATATAAGTGATAAGAAAAATACTAAAATTTAGTAGAAAAATGATTACAACAGGATTATTAGAGAAGATGAATTACAGATGATGAATAAAGTGACTTACATTGTTTAGCTTAATAATTAAAGTAAAATTAAAACAAAAATATAACTTTCTTGCTTGAGAGAGCAGTAAAATTTTTTAATGGTAATACCCAATTTCAGAAAGGTTGGAATAAAATGAGCCCTCTCATATACTTTTTGAAAAATCAGACTTCTGGGGGATGTTCTCTCTTTTTCTTTCTTAAAATGTTCATTACCTCTTAGGAAGAAATCTAAGTAAAACTTGATGTAGGCAAAGATTTTGATTAAGGATGTTCATCCAAAATTATATATAATACTAAAAGTTTAGAAACAAAATAGAATACCCATGGACAGTCAAACTGTCAAATTATCAAATGTTCACTTCATAGCAAAATGAGCAAATTACAAAATATTATTAATATCCTAAATCATATTTTCAAAGATAATTTAGACACATGTGAAACTGATTGATACATGAAAAAGAACATGAAAATCATATCCATATACAAATGTGTAAAAACTGAATAAAACTAAATGTATGTAGACATATAAATAATAAAATAGTATTTATATTATATAACAATGTAAATATATATGTTAGCATAATTATATATAATATATATTTATTAATAAATTATTATATATATATAAGTACTATATAATGGAAGGAAATGAGCTAAATGTTAACCGTGATTAACAAATTTGATAATACCTTTCCATCTTATTTGTTTATCTATCTTCAGTTGTTCTACAATTACACAATAGTTTTGTGTAAAAAATTAAAGAAAAAGGTATAAATTTAAAGAAAAACAAGTTTGCTTTACAAAGACACTGTTTTCCTATATTTCCTTTCATTTCCTATTTTATGTATGTTTATGTGATGCCCTCTGACAATTGGGCAGGCACATCTCTAGCAATCAGGTCCAGGAGTCGGAGCCTAGAGCCTTGTTTGATCACTTGATAAGACAAAAGAAACTAGGGAGAGGCTCTTTGCAAATGGTACTGGGTATGACTGGTCTCAGCTCTTCCTTAAATGGCATGCTTTTTTAATGGCATTTTGCACTCAGATACAACTCACAAACATACCTGTAGTACACCAATATTTTTTCAGCTTGTAAGCCACTCTCAATATTCTTTGCCACTGTCTGTCGGCACGTTCCCTGTGAGATGACACATCAGGATCAGAGGGGGCCTTGTTTGCAGTGCACTTCACTGAATTCACCCTGGAATTGATCTGCACTCGGAAGGTTTGAATAATAACAAAAGCAGTGATGATTTTTCTGAATAAGTTCCAGTCGCACAAGAAGTGCTGCACATTGCATTTAATTGGTTCCTGGCATATATTGCTTAGGGACAGAGAGTATTGTTTAAAAAGGTATCCATAAATCCTCTTGTGAGCTATTTATAATAGAATTTTGTTCTTCGCATTAAATATAAAATGTCCACCCCTTTAGTGAATGGCAGGGAGCAAAGGCACTCGGAACTTTCAGCAGTAGAAAATATGGTTGGATGCTTGAAGAAGTTTGAATTCTAGGAAGATAGACAAGTCAGAAGTACACATCAGTTTAAAGCTCCTTTCTCCTGGCTAGGTATCCATATCCTGACAATAGAAAGGAAACAAACTGACACACTGTGCTGGAGTTATCCACAAGAGATGGTCAGGCTGCTGGGCCATTGGTGGCTGACCTACCCCTGTGACAGCCGGCTCCAGTGGTGTCCTGTCAATCTCTTTGTGTGTTTTAGGATGTTCCCGGTTGGGGTCGGGGGAGTGACACTCAACCAGCACCGACGGCACAAATGCACAGGCTCAGTTGTCCAAGGAGAGATAAAGAAACATTGGAAGATATTCTCTGCCTTTGGGAGTTTATCATCTTATTGGAAGAACCTCAAAATTAAAAAGGTTTTGTAACTTTTACTTTATTTTCATTTCCCACTTGCGCTTACAAAGCAGGACATTGTGTGACGCTGGATTATTTACTGTTGTTCCTGGAAAGGAGTAACTATTAGTCGTTTTCTTATTTCATGACAGATTTCTTACTCTTATGAACTTGCTAATATAAATATTTTAAGATTAAGAAGTTGACATTTAATTACACAATTACATACTGCTTGTACAACTAATTACATGAGATTAAGATGAGGCCAGGCTCAGATGACTTGTAACAGACTAAGAACCAGGAGGGAGGGTGGAAACCACGGTCTCAGGACGAGGACAGCAGTGGCAGGAGAGCAGTGGGCGAGAGAGAAGCCCAGGCCACTCAGGAGTCTGCAGGGTGTGGCCCACTGTTCTCCTTGGATGGCTCATGTGACGGGATTTTGGCTGCCTGGTCCTGCTTATTACACAATCCAGGTCTTAAGTCTTTCTTAGTATTCTGTAAGCCAGTCAATAACTTAAAAAATTATTTTCCACTTAAATTCTTGAGAGTCAGTTTTCGCTTCTTAAAAAACAAATAAAGGTGAATATGATGTTAGTGGTAGAGACTTAGAGACATGGTTCAAGACACAAGCTAACAAACATGAGGACTGGTAAGTCCACTCAAGCATTGGAAATCCCTGATCTTATTGGCTGGGGGAAGGCAAGCTCTTAAACGTTTATGCTAAATGACAGCATTATAATGACCTGATGTAATGTTTCTGGGACAGATCACAGTGAACCTGCCCCATTAAAGAGGCAGAAATAGCAGGGCCGGGGCAGTGATGAAGTGACTCTTGGGGACCTTAACTCTAATTCAAGCACATTTTGCAAGAGCTTGAATATTCTCTTTAGTCCATTTCAACTTCAAAATAATAAGGTTCTAAAATTATAATTATATAAGTATAGCATGAGGCCTCAATCAGAAATTTTAGCACAAACACTTCACACACAGCCTCAGTATGGTAACATTGATCTCTTTCTTCTCTCAGCAGTGGTAACAGGTTGTTTTCAACCCTCACAATGTAACCTTCCTAGTTATGTTGTAGATCCTTTAACAGTAAAAATGGTATCTTATTTTGGTAATAGTTCCTTCAGGGTGTATATTAGTTTCCAAGGGCCGCTGAAACAACATGCCACAATCTGGATGATATAAAACAACAGAAATGTATTCCAGCACAGTTCTGGAGGCCAGGAGGCCCAGCTCAAGTTGTCGGCAGAGCCAGGCTCCCTCTAAGGCTCTGAGTGGAATGCTCTCTTGCCTCTTTCTAGCCACTGGTGGTGGCCATGGTCCTTGGTGTTTGCTTGGTGCTGTATCACTCTAATCTCTGCCACTGTGGTCACGTGACTCTCTACCTGTGTGTCTTTCTGTGTCTCTTCTCTTCTTGTAAGAACACCCATCCAGTGGGATAGGGAGGGTGGGAGGGAGGGAGATGCAAGAGGGAAGGGATATGGGAACAGATGTATATGTATAACTGATTCACTTTGTTATGAAGCAGAAACTAACACACCATTGTGAAGTAATTATATTCCAATAAAAAAAAAAGAACACCCATCCATCATATTGTATCAGTGCCCATCCACCCCCAGCATGATCTCATCCTAACTCAGCTACATCTTCAAAGACGCTTTCTTTCCATAAGGTCACCTTCCCTGGTACTAGGGATTAGGACTTTAGCATATGTTTTGGGGGAAAAAATTTAACCTATAAAAGTGCCTAACCCAGTGAAGTTACATATACTGTTTTGAGTGCATATTAATTATGTTTCTTGTTTCCTAATTTCTCTCTGCTCACAAATAAATCAGCATCGTGGGATTTCTTCCCTCTCCTACCTTCTTCAGTTGTATGCTTCCAACTCTCTGCATATTTATCTTGGGAATTCAAATACTTTTCCCACCTGAAATAATCACTTCTTCTTCATACTCAAGAAAAAGCTAAAGATGTTTTTGCAACTAGTTGCATCTCCTTGTCCCCTCCATCACCAGGAAGAAACACTGCATCTCTACTCTTGGCATCATTTCTCGATTCAGACCTCCTCCTCCTCATGGTCTAGAAATAGAACCACACAAACAAGGGACCTACATATTGTGTCTTATGTCTCCTGGACCAGTTGGTTCATTTCTTTCTCTCCTCTTCTAGCTCCTCTAAATCCATCCCCTTCCCTCACCAGGCTAGAGAGAAAACTTCTGGAGAGTAGTTAAAATGGACATAGTGACGGGAAGAGAAACAAATGATGCTTTAACTCTGCCAAGGAATCCCTGTTCCTGTAATGGATCCCCCGCTTAGTCAAGTGTTGATGTGAAGCTCCTGGATGCAGGAATTCACATCAGCCCAACTCACAGATCTGCCCCTCAGGCTGCAGGCAGAGACGGGTTTGATTTGTGTGTTTGCTGAAGCTGAATAACAGGCAAGATCTTTTCTTTATCCTCTGAGTAGACGCCAAGAAATCCACTAACTTGGAGAAGGAGAAAATTCCACCCTGTTAACAAGTTTCGTTGTCCCTCACACCCCTCCTATTTCTTCAGCCTCCGAGGTGCTACTTGGAAGGGCAAATAAATCATCATCTGGGAAGTTTTCCAGAAAAAGAAAGAAGGAAAAGATAATAAGCTGTATTAGGCAACCACATTAACAAGCAAACTGCTTTTCCTCTCCTTAACCACACAGTATCTGTGGTGAGGTGAGACTAAGCAGTCTTTTCTAGTTTCTCATAGAAGATGAGGTCTCTAGTCTGTGTGTTTTCTTGCATCTGATTTCCTGTGTGTTCCCACCACTGGCTGTGTGTGTAGCTAAAGATCTAATTCATTTGCTGCACTAACAGGGAGTGAACGTGAGTGATGGGAGGGTCTCCCTAGATGCCATTCATTTCTATGTCTTAGGTTCTTTGCTCAAAGTAAAAACTGCATGGTCATCTCCACTCCTCATGCTCAAGAGTAGCGAGTGACACATTTCATGGCTCAACTCCAGTCCTCAATGTGCTAATAAATAACTGTACAAGTAACTAAAAGTCTTTGGAAAAGTTTCAGAACAGAGTCCCAGTGAACTCCTGCTGTAAGACTTGTGACATTCCTATCACTCAGTGTTTACTCTGTGCCAGACACGGTACAAAAAATTGACAGCTGCTACCCCCTTTGATTTTCAACAAATGTCCATAAAAGTGGGACTGGAGAATGAATTGTGAATTAGAATGATTAATCAATTTGCTCAAAAACACAGAACTAAGACATGGGAAATTTGAGATTCAAAATTAGGACCTCAAACTCAAATATCCTCAGAAGAATTCCTTTGAGATATAGCAATAATTTGGACTTGGGTAGGTCATGCCATAATCTGTAGTGCTGGAGGTAATGGGGAGGATGAGAATAGGAAAATACACTTATATTTGAGCAGTTTCATTTATCATTTACAAATGGATTTTCAATGGGCTTTTGATAATTGACATCCCTCATAACAAAAAGCGGAAGTAGAAAAAAATTGTCCATTACCTGAAATGGGTCTTTTTTACTAGATAGAGGTGGAGAGTTTGGGATGACCTGAAGATCACTTTTTTTGTGTGTATTTGAAAATAAAATGACATCTTTGTCTAGAGCTGAGAGTGTGGGAATCATAGCATGTTGCCCGAAGAGTTGTTCTAAAACTTTGCGGCTGGGACGAGATAGGATGACAACTGAAACATGGTCTGTGAGCTTGGAAAGTAGTTATGGGATATGAAACCTGTACTTTGAAAGCTTGACTGGTTTTATATTTCCTGTCTTTTCTTTGCTGTTTCCCCTTTATTCTCTCTCTTGGAGTTCATTAAAAATCTTTTGGAAAATTCTAACCTGTCTCAAATATTCTAAAGGGAACTGTTAAGAGGGTGTCTGCCTATATTTAGGAAGGAGTTTTTGTTTTTTTAAACAACTGTAGTACTGGTATTTTTTTTTAAAAAATAACTCGTATTTCCATACTAAAATGTAATTAATACATGTTTTTGAAGGCAAAAAAAATAAGATAAAAGTAATATATATAATCTTTCCATTTCTGAAAAGCCTTTGTGAATATTGTGATATATATTCTTCCAGGATTGTATGCATATAAGTCTGAGTGTACATGTTTATGTAGATAGAATGGTAGCCTGATAACAGATTGAATCTTACTGCACAAATTTTTGTGACCACTTTTTCGTAAATATATTTCAGAAAATTAATTTCAATAGCCACAGAGAGGTTAATCCTGTGGATATAATCTATTTTATTTACCTGCTTCATCACCTTTTCCAATCTAACTTTATAAGTAACACTGTAAGGAACATAAATACATTTCTGCATATATTTCTTTTATATTTTAAATAGATTATTAAAATTTTTCCCTGAACATCCTAGAATTCCCATTATTGTGATATCTAAGAAAACATCTTTTTAAAATGTGTGTAATTTTGTCATTATATTTTCAATGTTCCCCTTTCTCCATATAGAGAGGCACATTAACCGATCTCATTATATGCCTTGTTTAGTGCAGTAATTAACACATCTGTTAACATGGTTAAGAGTTGAAGAAAATTGTTAGAGACTGTCGAAAAGTGCAGTCACTGTTAATAGTTACCAACTGTTCATAATGCATTTAGCTTAATTTGTATGGGAAAATGGTGTGTGCAACAGCACTTGCCAAGATGAAATTCTGCCAATAGTAATGATCTTTTCGGCTCAAGACCTGCGATTGATTTCCACCTTGGGTCAGCTAAGACTTCTCCCGGTGCTTTAGTTTTTGATGATTAGCTCCATCATGGGGGCTTTCAGCTTTCCTCTGGAACATCTGGCACCAGCTGCTGTCACATACAGAACTCTTGACTCAATGGACCGTTAGTTTTTGTGCAGAAATATGTGTGAATTTAGAAAAGGCGCTTATGAGTGCTTATAATGGAGGCCATGGGTTATCAACTGGAGAGCGGGGAGAAATTGGTTTTGTTCAGATCATTATCATTCCCCACATGGAAACCTCTGTCCTGAAATAAACCAAGCACACATATTGGGGCTGGGTGGCTAAGGGGTCATCAGAGATCTCTACCAGATTCCTCTGAAGTGGACACAATCACTAGGCATCATCAGGTGAGGATTCCCTATCCCTCAGGCATTCCATAGACCCTGAGAGGAAACAGACTTCACTGACAGCAGAGAAAGAAGCTGCTTCTTGGTACAAACTTAGGAGTGCCGGGAAACTCCCTCTGAAATGGACTTGGTGCCACAAGAAACTATGATTTCTTCTTCCTTGGGAACAGAAGCTCTAAATTTTAGTTGAACACAAGACCCTCTTGAATACATACCACATTCCTTAGGATTTCTTGCAGTGAAATGTGACCCCGCTCCTAAGATGAGGATAGTATCCTGTGTTAAAGATGAACGCTTAGACCCTTCTGGCTTTTAAGAGAAGAGATTTATCCAGAGCACTCTACTGACTTCTCTCTGTCTCCTTGAGAGGTGGGGAGGCATAACCCATCAGTACGTTTGGGCGGAATAACTGCACATGCTTGGCTTAACCCCACCATCCTTCCTGTTTGGAATAAGTTGCTCACAGGGATAATGACCACTGCTCCTCTGTGGGGCTCTGCCTCTGGTCTAAGGTAAAGGTCTATGATCACCTGACCAACAGACACACAACCAGGTTTTTCTATGCCATCAAAGTTATATTTGAGTTTCACTTTGTAGCTCCTTTAATTTTTTTCTCAAGTTATTCCAAACCTTAGTAGGGAATAATATATTAGGGTTTTCTCTGAGACCTTCAAAGTTTGAGAAACTTCTGGCATGTGTCCCTAAAGACCAGGAGGGGAATTTGTACATTTCTCCATCTCTTCTTTCTTCAAAAGGCTGGAATGTATATTGAAGGGCTGGGGTTGATTGAACTGCTTTGACCCGTGAGACATTGGCCACGGCTGGAGCTTTGCAGGGCAGCAACGTGGATGGTTAATAGGGAGCAATCATGCCGCCCTGACTCCTCGTGCTTTCATGAAGCAGAAGAACTTTTGTTTTGTTTTAGTTAATGTTGTTTTGATTTTTCTCTCCTTTAGAAATGAACCCAAGCCGGAAACAAGCAAAAAGTTTAGTGTTGGATACATTAATATTGAGATTCCTATTATAAACCAAGAGGAGATATTGAGTAGAGAACTGGAAATAGGAAATTCAGGGGAGAGTTCTGGGCTGGAGTGTACCTTTGGGTTTTCCAGCCCAGAGGTGGTATTTAAAACCATGAGAGTGAATAGTAGCATCTTGGGGGTGAGCACAGAGAGAGAAGAAGCCTGAAGACAGAGTCCTGAGGTAACCCAATGTTTAAGTATAGAGCAATGAGGAGAGCCTACAAAAACAGATGAAGACATGACTTGTTTACATAAAGAGTAAAAGCATGGCCTTTCACTTTTTTCAGAAATTCATTTTTAGCCACCCTCACTGCCTATAATATTTTGTTTTGTTTAACTTTACATAATTTTTAAAAACTCTGATTTATGCCTATTCCAAGAAGAACCAGGTAACTGCTGTTTATCTATTAATAAACCCATCCTATGTTTTAAAAGTTTGTCAGTTTGTTGCTGAGATTTATATTATTTTGGCTTCTGAAGGCCACTGTAGAGAGCAGGATGTACTTCATTAAGTTAAAGGCATATGGCTCAGAAAAATCAATTTTGTGTATGTTATCCCCTCCAAAGAAGTTCTCATAGGTTTGGAGGTAGGCACGTGAATGTGTATGGCAGCATTGTTTATGATGGAGAGAAATACCAGGCAATCTGGGTTTTCTGAACTGAGGAGGGGTATGTAAATGTGGGTGCATATTATGATGTACTAAGTGAGAGTTAACATCAAGAGACTAGATGTACGCAGAGCATCATGGATAGAAAATATGCTGTTCATGATAGTTACCACCCTGAAAAACTAACTGGTCCCCAAATATATAACTCAGCAGAACATAAGCTTATCTTTGCTCACATAATGCTGTTGAGTAGTACCAAGGCCAGGTTTGGGGGAAGGAAAAGCTCTTTTCCAAACAGGCATTTTGAAATTCAGACACAGGGAAGCTCTGCCACCTTTGATATGTGGCTTCCAAGGCCAACGTCTTTTTCTCTTCTTTGTCTACAGGAAGAGCAAAGCATGGAATACTCCAATACAGAAAAGGTCCAGGTAGAAGAGGAAGAGGTTGTAATGCAAAGGTCTGCCACAACCTGTCAATTATTTATTGGATATAGTACCAAAACCACAGACAACAAAAGCAAACACAGACAACTGGGATTACACCAAAAGAAAAAGCTTCTGTACAGCCAAGGAAACAATCAACAAAATTAAAAGGCAGACTAAGAAATGGAGAAAAATCTTGGCAAATCATATATATGATAAAGTGTGAATATCCAAAATATATGAGGAATTCCTATAATTCACTATCAAAAATCCAAAATAACCACATTAAATAATGGACAAAGTACTTGAACAGACATTTCTCCTAAAAAGACATACAAATGACTAAAGGTACATGAAAAAATCCTCAACATCACTAATCATCAGGGAAGTGCAAATCAAAACCACAACGAGATATCACCCGATACCTAGAATGGCTTTTATCAAAAAGACAAAAGATAACAAGTGTTGATGAGAAAGTAGACAAAAGGGAATCTTTGTGCACTGTTGGTGGAAATGTAAATTGGCACAGTCATTATGGAGAATAGTATAGTGACTTCTCAAAAAATTAAAAATAGAACTACCAGGTGATCCAGCAATCCATCACTTCTTGGTACATACACCCCCAAATTGAAGTCAGGATCTCGAAGATATATCATTGCAGCATTATTTACAATAACCAAGGCATGGAAACAACATAAATGTCCATCAACAAATGAACAGATAAAGAAAATGTGGTATATACATACAATAGAATATTATTCAGCCTCAAAAATAATAAAATCCTGCCATTTACTACAAACATGTTCAAACTTGGAAGACATTATGCTAAGTGAAATAAGGGAGACACAGAAGAGCAAATACTACATGATCCCACTTATATCAGGAATCTGAAACCATCAAAATCACAGAAGCAGAATGTAGAATGGTGGTTACTAGGCATGGTGGGGGTGGGTATCAGGGATATGTTGGTCA
This sequence comes from Hyperoodon ampullatus, assembly GCF_949752795.1. NCBI lineage: Eukaryota > Metazoa > Chordata > Mammalia > Artiodactyla > Ziphiidae > Hyperoodon > Hyperoodon ampullatus. The sequence continues at coordinate 85,589,193 of NC_136925.1, read as the reverse complement.
AAGGCTGCATAGTTTCACTGACGCAAGATGAATAAGTTCTAGAGACCGATATAGCATGGTGTACAAAGATGACAACATGGTACACTTAAAAATTTGGTAAGAGGGTATATCTTATGTTAAATGTGTTTTTTTTTTAAAAAAAGAGTTTTGAAGGAAAATAATTTTATTTTGATAGAATCAAATTCCTATGTTATTTTTTGTTGTGTTTTAAAATTTTTTTAAAGGAGGTGTAAGTGACATACAACAATATATTAGCTTCAGGTGTATAACACAGTGATTTAATATTTATGTTAAATGCTCTTATAAAAAAAAGAAGGAGGAGGGAAACTCTTAGAGATGATGGTCAAGTTTAGATCATATTACATGGTGACTTTTTCAAGGGTATATACTCATCTCCAAATTCATCAAGATGTATACATTAAATATGTAGAGGTTTTTGTCTGTCAATCATACCTTCATTAAAAAAATTCAAAAGGGTAAAATACAAGCAGTCTATAGAATATTTTCATCAATCAGTGATTCCCTGGGAATCTTGGTGACCGCTTTTAACTGTTTCAAAAAGTGACTGGACCACTTTGCATGCCTGCGAGAGATCACTTACTCCCCATCCTCCCCAGCCCTTGGTACTGTTTGTCTTTTCAATTTTAGCCATTGAATTCTACCCATTTTACCCAGATATCCGTAGCAGTATCTGTAGTGGTGGTTTTGGTTTGCATTTAATGGTATTTTCATATTTCCAATACGCTCATTTTATTTTGTGAAATATCTGCTCAAATCTCTTGCCTAACTTTTAACTGGGTTGTAACTGTTCCAATTGTTCTTTATTTATTTTAGATACAAGGCTTTTCTCAGATGTTTGTTTTTAAAATACATTTTTGCTAGTCTGTGGCAATTTTCAATTTTTTCAAACTTTTAACAACGTATTTTGAAGAACAAATTTTTAAAATTTTAATTCACTTAAACCGGACTTTTCTCTTATGAATCATACTACCTTGTTTATAATCTTTTGCTATGAAAAATAATGCTACAATAAGAACCTATGTATTTGGTATTTAGGTGTCAATAACTTTTGTGTGTGTGTGTGTGTGTGTGTGTGTGTGTAATAGCTGTAAGACAAATTCTAAAATGTTGGATTCCTAGAACAAAGCATAAAATACAATTTTGTTTGCCTTAATTGCCTTATATATTGTCAATTGACCTCCTTAGGGGTAAGCAATTAGTGATCCCATCAGGACTGTATGAGTGTATATTTTAACTTGATTAAAAAAAAACTATATTGTCAAGGTTTTGGAATTTTTGCTAATATGACAAGAGAGAAGTGGCATCTCTGTGTAATTTTAAATTTACTTATCTCTTATTATGCGTGGCATTGATAATAAGAACTTCTTTCCTGTGAACTTTTCATTCCCAAACCTGGTGCATTTTTCTATTGTGCTATTCATCTTTTTTTATATTTAACTTTTATTTTTCTAATGTTTTGAGTTAGGTATTTCAATATTGTATTTTCCTTCTTTCTTATATATTGATATACCAATTTTAGGGTGGATTTTTCTTTGAAAAAATAATTTCTTATTTGTATCTCCATCTCTTTTGGTGCCATTTTATCACCCTCACTTTTTCCTGGAAGTTTTAAAATTTAGATTGTTACCTGGAAGTTATTTTGGATATTTTTCTTCTGTCTTTCTTAGTTTCCCTGTGCTCAGTAGACAGTGAAGATGTGATGATCTAGAATATAAAGGAGGGAAGTTCTGGAGTTCTGTCCTTGAATGTTTCTTAGAAAGTGGTGTTTCCTGAAATCTGCCTCCTTTGGCTTTCTGTTGAGTACTTTCTATGGCATCTTTTCCTATTTCTCTCAGAAACCACTTCCTGTTTAAATGGGGTTTCCTCCTAGGGGTGAACATTTACTCCTGGCTTCTGGTATCTGACAGAGCTACAGTCCCCCTGAACTTCCCCACCACACCAGTATATACTGAAAATTTCTCCCACAGCTTCTGCTGGTCTCATGTAGGTGACATTTAAATAAAATTTGGAGCTTGTGTGTTTTCTCAAAATTTTCCTGAAGATTTGAGATTTCCATTGTTGCTCAATTTATTTCTCTAAAAGTTTCCAAGAAAAGACAAGGAAAAATTCAGAAGTCAGCTGCCATCATATTCCTATCACAGATAGAAGATATATAACTATATTGACATCTATATGTATACCTAATCCTATCTATCTATCTATCTATCTATCTACCTGGTTTTATTCATTTATAAACCATTTATGAGTGCACATGCCATGCTACATTGCTCTCAAGTGGATTATCAAGCAGTTGAGAAGATGGATAGACAAATAAAGATATGTTTAGAGAAAAATGTGTTGAGAAATGTTGTTTGGAAAATTAAATTTGTAGTAAGAGAATTATAAAACAGAAGAGGAACTTTAACAAAGCTGTTTTTAAGAGCTTCCCAGGGTGATAAAGCTACACATATCCAGTTTTTTTCCCCTTAAAAATGAGATATTTCTGAGGAAATTAAACATGAAGTTAATTCATGATTTGATAATAGAGAGGTTGAAGGCTAGTAACATTGCCTTTTGTTTTTACCAAGACACAATTGCCACAAGAGGTTAATGTAACACTTAATAATCCCCTGGAACTAGGACTGAGGATTTAGTAGGAGTCCAGGCCATCTCTTTCCTCACTGGTTCTCTCTCTCTCTCTGTCTCTCTGTCTCTCTCTGGTTATCTATCTTCCTCTCAGTTAAGGAAACAGCATCTGATGAAATCAGTTCATTGACCTCATGTGCCAAGCTTTGAATAAGTGAAACCTAAGTACAACTTGAGGGACTGGCTTTAGATTAAGGAAGGAGCATGGAGTGTTTATTTATGGACAGAGTTTAAGAAGCACACACATGAGTGAGATTCTATTTAAGTGGGTAGATACGGTGGGTAAAGTTTATGGAAAGTCTCTTTTGATTCTTCCTGTTTGCCCAGGGAAATAGAAGTTCATGTAACAGCTGAGAGTGAGGGTGAGGGAAAAGTTAACAAAGATGAAAGTCCAGTAGATTTTCTCTATGCAGCTATAGCTCTAAGTGGTCTATTGAGAATTTTAGAAATTGGAAGCATCAGCCATCTGACCTTGTCTCTAAGATAAGCAGAATGTGCATCATCTTCTAAGCTATGAACTGAAGGCAGAGGCTGAGTTTCTTGACTATCAGTGGGTGGACAGTTCCCCAGCATGTGGGTGTATCTGTGCAGGTTGTGAAGGTCTTGACTCCAGGGCTGCATTCTCACTGAGCCTATTTAGATCTTGTCCTCGCACATTGTATGATCCAGTCTAGGACTCGCTGGGTGGCTCTGTATCTGAACTTCAGGCAGATTTAAGAAGTAGCAGAGAAGGGTTTGAGCTGAGGGCAGTCAGCAAATCTCCCCCAATTCTCCTCTCAGGTGAGTATGAAATGTTTCCTACTTCCCTTTGGTTTTCAATCAGCTTTCCCTTCCCACCTAGAAAAGATGTCACACTCCAGGTTTTCTACATATTTGGAGTGCACAAAGCAAGATTTTTAACTTTTGTGTTTTGATTTGTTTTTCTGGTTTCTCTATTCTGGGTGGAAGACATCAGAGTGGGGAAGGAGAAGAGGTTGTCTGACTTAGATCTGCGTTGACGTCTGGCTATACCAAGCATCTCTTCTATAGCCTTGAGCAAGACATTTAACTGCCTGGTTCTTCACTTGTAAAATGGGTATAGAGTAAACACTCTGCAGAGATATTTTGAAGGTAGGATATAATGTATATAAACGATAGAAGTCCAGGATAAATGTGGTGCTAGATAAAATGTAGCTGAAAAAAGTTCTCATTTATTGAGTGCTTACTACATGGCAGATTCTGTGCTTAATAATTTACATATATTTACTCACTTATTCCTCACAATAACGCTCTCACACAGGTACAATTATAATTGCCATTTTACAGAAGAAGAAATTGAGACTCAGAATAAATGTGACTTCACATAACTATTCAACCAAGGTAGTAAAACTGGTTTTCAAACTCAGGCAGGGTGACCTCAGAGTCCTTGAAATCTACACATACTGGTTAGTACTAGCAACCTTTGGCTTCTATCAGCTGTGCTTAAGCTTGCACTGGTTTCAAATTGCAGTAATCTAAAAGTCAGCAAGAAGAAAATGAGAGGAACTTATGTTTATCCTCAAGGAAAAAATCAAGAATGCCAATGTATTTTTGTAATATAAGAAATTCAATGAGATGAGGTATACTCATATTTGAAAACTGCAAATTTTATTTTAAATTGTGAAACTGATAAATTTTAAAATTTCAAACTTGGAAAGTGAAGCTTTGAAACAGGAAAATTTTCTGGTGTACAGCGACACAAAGAATTCAGGATGAATTAAATACAGCCATGAAAAATTAAAAATGCAATTCTTAAAGTTTGTGAGAGGAATCTTTAGCCTTCATGGTGTAAATACATGCACAAAAAGCAAATCAGAATTACAGAAGTACAAAAGAAAGTATAGTAACTTTAGTAAAAAATGATCAGGAACTACGTTAATTTCACAGGCCAACACAAAATTTCCGGAGAGCTCTTGAATTTTTAAAGATGTTTACAAAGTGGAGCTAAGAGGTCTAAAATCTGTACTCTCTTAATATTCCACTGACACTGTGGATGCATGAAATAATGAGTTAGAAGCTTGCAGGAACCACTTTGTGGCAATTGCAAAGCATAAAGCATATTTAATTAAATTAAGTAATCTCTATTTAGATGAAAGTAAATCATTTTAGTGCTAACTGTTTTTAATGATTCAAGCTGTCATTCAAAAAAAAAAAAAGATAGGAAGCTGGTAAAGTACTTAGAACTCCACTTATGGGGCTTTTATAGCAAAGCACTAATGGGATTTTTCTTGCCAGGGAAATGCCATATTTTATTAATAAATGATTCTGAAACTCTAACAATAATTACTAACTTATACCACAAAATTTGCCAAAAAGGTGGGAAAGAATACTTTAAAGATATAAGTATTTTTGAAAGGCTAAAAACAGCTTCAGAGTATTTTCTAAATTATGATTTTTAATGCACATATAGGTAAACTTCTATAAGAACATTGATAAGAAACAGAAGAGATCTTTACTAAAATCTCTTTTTATTTTGAGGTAACTAGTCCTGTCTTTTGGCTTTTCAACAGTATGAGCACCCATCACAAAGGATTTAGGGATGATGGCAAAGTAAGAAGAAGTAGGAATCAGCCTCCCCATCTAGACAGCAATTACACTGGCAGAATCTGTGTGATGTTTCTATTTTGAAACTCTGGAGTCTATTGAAGGCTTGCAAACTCCAGAGGAAGACTTGAACAGCAAATTGTAGTTAATTTGGTCAATTTTAGCTCTTAGCACAGTAGCAGCTACTCATCCTCCACCCTACTCATTCCCATCCCCCACCCAGGTTGGGCAAATAGGACCCTGCCCTCTGAATATCATAGCTGTGTGCTCTGGTCACTGATTGTTGCCTCTGCCAAGGAAGTGCAGACAAAGGTAGGCAGCTCTTGTTATTGCATCTCCCCCCCATTGTTGAGACCCTCTCCCACTCTGTCTAAAATGACTTCCAGGGGAGTTAAAGGGCCAGTGACCTTTATTTTCTCCCACAATTTTTCTCTTTTGGGAGCCAGACATTTAAAACTAGGACATTCCAAAGCCATTGCATATATGAGGAAAATTAGAAAGTAATCATGCCTGAATAGGGAAAGGCACAAGCTTAGAAAAAACCTGAGAAGACCTTAATTTTACACCTCAGGTTGATCCTTGGCATTTAGACAGCCCAAACAAATTTAAAAAACAAAAACAGTAAACAAAACCAATAAAAAAGACAGCAATCCCTGGGAAACAGGGAGAATCTGATTTCCAGTTACCATGTTTTTATATTCAAATATCTAGTTTATGTTTTTATATTCAAATGTCTAGTTTTGAACAAAAAATCAGAAATCAGGCAAAGAAACAAGATAGTATGGCCCATTCAAAGGAGACAAAAAGAATCAACAGAAAATAACCTCTGAAAATGACTGATGACAGACATACCAGACAAAGGCTGTAAAATAACTGTCATGAATGCTCAAAGAACTAAAGAAAATATGAAGAAAGTAAAGAAAACAATGTATGAATACAGTGGAAATATCAATAAAGAGACAGACAACCTAAAAAAGAAATTCTGGAACTGAGAAGTACAATAACAAAAATGAAAAGTTCCCAGAGGGATTCAAAGCAGATCTGAGCAGAAATGAGAATGAATTAATGAACTTGAATATTGGACAGTTTGAAGAGCAGAAAGAGACAAAGATTATAGAAAAGTGACTAGTGCCTAAGGAACCTGTGGGACAGCATCAAACAGACCCACACACACATTGTGGGAGTCCCAGAAGGAAAAGAGAGTGGAAAAGGGGCAGAGAGAATTATTAGAAGAAATGATGGCTGAAATTTTCCCAAGTTTGATGAAAGATATGAATATAAACATTCAAGAAGCTTAAAGAAATCTAAGCAAAATGAACTCCCCTCTCTTAAGCTCAATGAAACCCTTAAAAACCAGTTGCCCACTGTCACAGTGAAAACCAGCAGCTTAGCAGCCCCTGGAAGGTGCAGAAAGTAGCTGGAACTCCTGGAAAATGCAGTTTTTATATAACTGTCATTATTAGACCTCTCTAGTATTCCCCTGGAAATCACACACACAAAGTTTGTCTTTATTTGACCTGACTTAGAGCTCAGCCTATGGGAACAGCCTTTCCTCTGGGGTGTTTTGTTGGAAAAAATCAGCAGGAACTAACTAATATTGCAGCTGCCTGTGTGGGTGATAACAACTGGGGAAAACAATGAGCTGGAAAAAAATCTGAAAAGGAAACAGTGGAGAATGAGATGTCCATAGGGAGATTTGGAAAGCTCTAAGATATTCCTGGGAATCTAGAAGACCATGCTCACTCAATGGGCTGTGCACATTCTGAGTAAAAGCCTAAGCAAGTCCTAAGCTATCACTTCTGGCTGCTCTTGAGGCTCTGTGCAAGGAGGAAGTGAAAGCGAAGGCAGAAGTGTAAACTACATACTTGAGAATGGAAGGTGGACCCCAGCAGGTACTCAGAACTCCTCAACAATAGTTGGTTTCCAGGAATTAAGGAAATCTCTGGGTAATCAGATGATATGGATGACACTATAAACCACCAGTTGGCTTCACTGGTGAATTTTGCCAAATGAACTAACATTAATCTTTCAAAAACTTTCCAAAAAAGTAAAAGAATTCAACTTATTTATGAGGCCACAATTAGCCTCATATCAAAGCCAAATAAACACATCATAAGAAAAGAAACTACAGGTGGAAATACCTTCTGACTCACAAAAATCTTTAACATAACACTGGTAATGTTGCTGGATCCAGCAACATTTATAATGGAAATACCACAACGAGGTGGTATTTTCTTAGAAATGCAAAGTAGATTGAACATATGAAAATCAATCAATGTAATTTTCCCTATTAACAACATAAAAGAGAAAAAGTATATGATTATCTTAATAGATGCAAAAAATTAGACAAAACCTAACACCCATTCGTGATTTTTTAGTAAAGATATTGTTATCATTATTTCGAACACACTGTTTTTGGTTAGATAGATATAAGAAGAAAAATAAAAGACTTTGTTTATTTTCTTCTATGTTCTTCCTTTAGGTAGATCTGATTTCCTGACCTACCTTGTATTCATTCTCCCTGAAGAACTATTTTAATATTTCTTACAAGGCAGGTCTATTAAGAATAAATTCCCTAAATTTTTGTTTTTCTTGAGGAATAATTTCACTAGATACATAATTCTAGATTAGTGGCTTTATCTTTCAACACTTTATCAGTATTTTAAATATTTTATTTCAATCTTGCTTGCAAGCAGATTAAAGAAAATTCTGACTTAATTCTTACATTCGATCTTTTATATATGAGGTATTTTTTTTCCTCCGGATTCTTTCAGTATTTTCTCTTTTTTTTTTTTTTTTTTTTTTTTTTTTTTAGCAGTTTGCGGGCCTCTCACTGTTGTGGCCTCTCCCGTTGCGGAGCGCAGGCTCCGGACGCACAGGCTCAGCAGCCATGGCTCACGGGCCCAGCCACTCTGCGGCATGTGGGATCCTCCCAGACCGGGGCACGAACCCTTGTCCCCTGCATCGGCAGGCGGACTCCCAAACACTGCGCCACCAGGGAAGCCCTATTTTCTCTTTTTATTTGGTTTTCTGCAGTTTATATACAATATGGCTGGGTGTAAATTTTTAAATTTATTTATCCTGATTTGTGTTCTCTGAGTTTCCTGGATATGTGGTTTGGCTTCTGTCATTAATTTTGGATAATTCTCCATCATTATTTCAAGTATTTCTTCCATTTCTTTCTTTCTTCTCTTTATTTTATTTGCATTATGCATATGTTATATCTTTTGTAATTATCTCACAGTTCTTGGGTATTCTGTTCCATCTTTTAAATTACTTTCTATTTGCATTTCAGTTTTGGAAGTTTCTACCTACATATTTTCAAGTGCACTGATTCTTTCCTTGCTCATGTCCAGTCAATTACTGAGTCTATCAAAGACATTCTTCATTTTCTATTATAGTACTTCTTATTTCTAGAATTTCTTTTTAATTCTTTCTTACAGTTTCTATCTTTGTGCTTACTTTCCCCAACTCTTCTTGTGTGGTTTTCAATTTTCCATTAGAGCCCTTGGCATGTTAATCATAATTTTTCTAAAATTCTTGGTCTGACAATTTCAAAATCTCTGCCATATCTGGGTTTGGTAGTGAGGATTGATGTGTCTCTTTAAATTGTGGTGTTTGTCTTTTAATATGCCTTGTAATTTTTTGTTGAAAGCCAGACATGATGGTTGGACTAAAAGAACTGAAGTAACTAGACCTTTAATGTGAGGTTTTTTGTTTACCTACCTATTACTTAAACTGTGCTTACTGTTCACTATACTAAAATTCTCTTGTTTGTGTCTCTCCTGTCATCTTTGGGTTTCCCTAGAGACTTCTTAACTAAGACATGAGACATGCCGTTCTTTCCATTGTATCCCCCTGGCACCAGCTCTTGTCCAGTTTCTGCTTCTGGCTTCTGCTTCAGTGGTTTGTGATTCTCTGTCTGTCTGTCTTTCTCTCCGTTTTGCAGGAAGCTGTTTTTCCTGTGAGCTCAGTTCTCTGATAGGTCTAAAAAGAGTTGTTGATTTTCAGTTTGTTCAGCTGTTTTGTTGTGAGGATGGAAGTGACAACATCCAAGATCCTTACCTACCGAATCAGGGTATAAATGGCTTTTGAATACTCTCCAGCAAAGAGGATCAATAATTTGTAAATTCCAAATTTGAACCATATCTAAAAATCTTAGAGTTAAATCACACTTTCTAAGTAGTGATTAGAACACCTTACCTTTTAATGTACATTCAATTATTTCAAGAGAGGAGAAATGCAATAATTTAATAATTGTCACTATAATTCAACTTCTCAATATGTTCAGATCAGCTTTTCTTAATTTTTTATAGCATACTCATGTACTGTTTCCATGTTATCATCATTGTAAAATCAGACTTCAAATAATTTTAGGAAAAACAGAACATGGGGTATAATTTGTTGAGTTAACATTTTTATGGAGAGGCCCATACTGTTGTTGTGCTTATAATTTAATAATGCTTATGTACTTTGAAATCCATAGTTAAATGATGTAAATAGTTAAAACATTCCAACAAAATATGAACAATAACATATATTTCTATGACAAAAGTGATAAAAATTGGAAGATGACTGCTTTGATAGATGCTTAAACCTCAATCATGTATAAAATCTGGAAAGTATTAATAAATTCTTACCCATCTTAATATTTTAATATTCTATTTTTTCTAATAAAATTTAACTCAGATATTATGTATCATTACTTTTTAATTACTTTTTAAAATTGACAGTGGACTATAAATACTAAATCCCATTCTGACTCAGGTGGTTTCTAATTAGAGTATTTCCATGTCTCAGTCAGTGGTCCTTTGGAGTAGATTCAATTTGAGTGCACACATCATTGTGTTTATAATGAGATATTTGATAAATAGTCACTTTACAGATAATATAAAGGAGGGGGAATTTGGAGTGGGTAAGGATGATCAATGAGCAAAAGGGAGAAACCACCAAAGACAAACCAAGTGGTGTTGCCCAGGACAGGTCCAGAAGTGATGGAACAATGTCTCCTGCTGCCGGTGCTGCCGGTGATTCAATATGGTCGTCATCCTGCTGGCATGCTGCTCTAGGCCAGCCCTGGGACTCACACTGTCATTCACTGGGAAGTCAGCGCAGGGCAAGGGCATGCCATCAGCAGTCTCACCTGCCCCTGGGTTGCCTCTAGTGCCCGTAACGGTTGTCTGACCTCACTCACACCCCTGTCCAGGCAGAGCAGTGACAAAGAGGGGGGTGCTAACAGTGGTTCCTACACAGTGTATTGGATGTTTTTAGGGAAAAGGAGAGATCAAGATCTGACAGTGGGTGAGATCAAGGGTCTTCCTTTGTTTTCTTCCTCAAATGATACTTTCAGATAAGTGGAATTCATATACTACCTTTTGTACTTAGTAAATGGCGACCAGAGGAAAGCACTTAAAAAATAAAATTGGAGTATAAAGGCAAATCTATATTGAAAAGTATTATTTTTGTGGGTCCTCTTTATGTGGTACTCAACTGTAAACTTCTGCTCTCCCACTCGAACTGTGGGGCAAAATGAATCACACACAAAAAACTATTGCACAAATAGTTCATTTTAAAATTAATATTTAGATACAGCTAAGAAAAATAATATACCTAGCAGATGAATTGGGTTATGTTATTACACGTATTATTTGTTATGGTTGAACATTAAACTTGATACCAAATATCTAAATTAAATATTACAATTGTATAATCTGCTTATTTGCAATATTTATATTAAATACCTATTTATATAAAATTATGTTTTTAACTTGTGGTTTATATTGCTCTGAGGAAAAAATTATGAAAGTAATTTTTCTGGAAATTATTCACATTTTACAGAAAATTGTCTACCTGAAATGCTAAAACTTTAGATTCTTTTAATTTTATTTACTACTTAAAATAAAAGTGAATTAAAATCTTGTTTTAATATTTCAAAATCTTGCCTATTGGGTACTGATAGAGAAGTTATTGTTTATCCTTTAACATAAAAATGTTATTGTTACTTGATACTATAAAGCCTTGAAATACACACATGCACACATACACACACACACAAAGACAAGAAGAGAGATAGAGACAGAGATAGTTTCTGAGTTATGGAGTTTTAGGGGAGCTGTTAGCATTGAAACAACTAACTGATGACAGAGCTCTCCCTGCTCTTACAGACTGTTGGAGGTGGAGGCAACTTGTCACAAAAACTCTCTAGTTAACAGCTAGAAAGAGAGACATTTGTAAAAGACACGTGAGGTCTAAATAACCAAGAGGACTAGAAATACTACAATTTCTACCTACAATTCCAGGTAGAAAATTGTTATTTCTCAGTGGACTGAATCACTGGAAACTTATTTTCTTGCAGAGAATTTCTTGAATCAGGAACAGGCTAAGAATCAGGCTTGCCATGGGCAGAAGTTCACCAAAGAGACCAGAGAGAGGATTTGAAGGCCATCTGGACAGACAGAATGGATTTAAATTAGAGGAACTCCAAACACAAACCCACTTTTCCTCACGGAAGGTTTGATGGGTGCTGAGACAAATGGGAGCATTCAGAATGGAAGGCACATGCGGATTAAATCATCTGTGGGTTCATAATGCTTAGGAAACAAAGTCTCAATAAGGAGACTCAACTTCAAGATATTTGAAACAAGAAGTGGGCTGAAACTAATTAAAACGGAAATCCAACCTGGACACAACAAAATACATGACTGTATTAAATTAATCAGCCCCTCATCTGATCTGTCTAATGAACAAATAAGAAAAACCATACCCGTGGAGAAATAACATTGATTTCTTCTCTACAGTCTATTGAAACCTAAGGTCCTCTGTAAATAATTACAAGAAATGCAAAGATGTAGGAACACATAACACACACCTGAGCAAAAAAAAAAAAATAATAATAATAGAAGCCAATCTATTGACTTAGAAGCTAGCAGGCAAGGACTTTAAAATAGTTAATGTAGATTTGTTAAAATATGGAGACAAATATAGTAAATAGGTTAAAAATAAAGAGTTTAACGAGGAGCTGGAATCTATAAAAAAGGACCAAAATAACACTGCAGAACTAAATAATAAAACATATAAAATTAAGAATTCATTGGGTGGTTTTAGAAGCATCCTGGACACAACTTTAAACAAAATTAGTAAAATGAAAGACAGAGCAATAGAAAATATACAAATTAAAGCACCAAAAGGAGTAATAAAATAAAAATAAAAGATAGAAGAAAGTATAAAAAATGGATAGGTATGGTTAAATGGTCTCACATAAATACAATTGGAGACTGAGAACTAGACTAATACAAAAACTAAATACCTAAATGGTTGATTAGCTTGCAATAATGATCAAATGTATCGATGTTAAACACACACAGAATAAATATGTTGTAAACCATATCTAGACACATCATAGTCAAACTGCTGAAGGTCAAGCAGTTGAAGACTACTTACTTCACATTCGAAAATTAAACATCACTCTCCTAATAAAACTATTTAGGAGTCTGTAAAATTGCTGGCTAAAATTAGAACCGTGATAAACTTTAAAAACAGAGGTTTGATGAACCCCAACATTTTGAGGTTATCATCCAAGGAATCCCAACCAAGGAGAATAAGAATGAGGAATCTGGATGATTGGGAAGAAAAGTCAGAAAATGCAGTGTCATGATGGTTAGCAAAGGAGAGTGTTTAAGAAGGAAAGGGATTCTAGAAGTGCTGAATTCTGGTGAGAGACAAACAAGATAAGCACAGGACAGGGACTACTGGATTTGAAATAATTGCCTGTTCTTTGTATCTTTGTGGACTTCAGGAGAAAAATATATGAGGAAACTGGAGAAAAATGAGAGGTGAGCATATGAAAACCAAGTGCACTGATAACACTTTTTAGAAGTTATCTGTGCAGAGATACAGATAAGTGATACAGTACCAAGAGGGCATGAGAGATGGTGGAAGAAAAAAGCACAAATAATGAGAGTACAGGTAAATAATTTCTAGCAGCTAAAGCACTTGTGAAATCAGCACTCCTTATTAAGACATATACCACAACAACAACAACAAAAAAACCCAGAAGCATCTTTCCAGGTTCTTTCCTGGTCATCACCTCTTCCAAAAAAGTCAGCTTTCCTCATTTCTATCACCACCAATAATTTAGGCATATTATTGAACTTTATATAAGCAAAATCATACAACATGTGTTTATTTATGTCTGGCTTCTTTCACTCCTTCTTGCGTTTGTGAAATTTTTTCATGTCATTTAATAAAACACTTCATTCACTTTCATTGCTACACAGTATACATTTTTTCCAATATACCATATTTTACTGGTGCATTCTATTTTGATAGATATTAGGTTATTTCTGGTTTTGTTCAATTATAAATAAGATTCTAGGTATTCTCTAACATCTTTCTTTTGTAGAAAAATTGTTTCATTTTTCTTTTTTTAACTGTATTATAGACTATTTATTAACAGACAATGCCCACATTTATTTCTTCTTGGACACACCCACCATGTGGCCATGGCGGCCTGTGGTCTTGGTGTGCTGGTCTCGGATATGAAGTCTCCAGAAGTGGTGCAGCCCTCTGTGGGCCTGAATCTTCTTGTTCTTGAATAAATATGAAAGTACAGAATTACTGGTCAAAAGTTTGCATATGTCCAGCTTTAGTAGACACTGCCAAACTTTATTTCCAAAATAGTTGTACCTACCAAGTGTAGGAAGATTTCAACTGATGCACATTTTTGCTAAAACTTCTCCATATCTTTTTCCATTTTAATGATTCTAATAGATGTGTAGGAGTATTTTGTTATAGTTTTAAGTTGTATCTCCCTGATGAATTATGAAGTTGAGTGTTCTATCATGCATTTATTGTCCATTTGGAGATCTTCTATTGTCTCATATCTTACTGAAGAGGCTGGTTTTTCCACCTGCTTTCAGATGTTCCCACCTTTGCTATAAATCCGGTGACCATGTTAAGGGTATGACTGTGTCTGCACATCTTTCCATTCCTCTGTTCTATTTGCCTATCCACAGGATAAGTTAATCTCTTAGTGACTGTAGCTGTGTAAGTCTTCATTTCTAGTAGTGTAAGACCTCTAAATTTCTGTTTCTTATATTGGACCTCCACATTTCTATAAAAATGTTGGAATTGGTTGGTCAATTTCCACACTCTTCTTGAAAAATGCCACTGGAACTTGGTTCTGAAATGCTTTGAAGTTATAAATCATTTTGAGAACAATTACATTTTTACAACATTGAAACTTCAATGCATAAAATATATCAATTCATATATTTAAGTCTTCTTGGGTTATTCTTAGTAATGTTTTGTAAATTTCAGAGTAAAACTTACATTATTTGTAGATTTATTGTGACATAGATTTTTTGTGATACTGTCGATGGTAATGATTAAATTTAAAATTTTATTTTATTCACATTTGTTAATTTAAATTTGTGTATTTCATTATACCTAAGTTTATTTGCTTATTGCTACCATATAGAATTATAATTAATTTTTATATTGAACTTGTATCCAGTGATATTGTTCAATCCACATATGAATTATTGTAATTTATCTACAGTCTTTTGATTTCTACCTACACAAATATTTCCTATGCAAATAATGACATTTTTCTTTTCTCACTTTCTGTATCTTACCTTATTGTTATTTTCTCTGATATTGGGTTTAGTTTTCTTTCAGCTAACAAAAATTAAGATGTTTTGAATTGGAGTTTCAGATTTTGTGAGTGCTGGTCTATTTTCACTTGGCCCTTTCTCTCAGGGAATAGCCACTCAGAGGTCTCAACATAAAACTTAAGATGTTTACAAGGCCCCTCCTCCTTCAATGGCTCTGAACACCTATTTTTGTTTCTCTAGTGCTATGAGAATGCCAAAAGCTCTGCTTAGGTTTCTAACCTCTTAGTAGCATCTTTCTTCTTAGTTTTTCAACCTCTGACCCTTGAGCATTTTAGGATTTGGACATGGCTTCAAGGGCAAAAGCCTTGGAGAACACACGTTTTGCGTGTGTTGGTGGAGAGTGCTCTAATAGGAAGAAATAGCAGATGCTCTGCAAGCAGGCAGGTGTGTAGCTGTACTGGTGACAAACTAGATGGTTCTACTGAGTATCATATTTTCAGTAAAGGAAGGGAAAATCACCAACTGATAGTGGAAGGGCAAAGTGAGTAGCAGATAAAGTAAGGGTTCAAGAGAGTTTGAACAGAAAGAATACGATTGAAAACCAGTAATCTTTAAAAGTCAGAAAGTGCACGTAGTATAAAAGGCTGGTGAATTGCCAGGAAAGTTACCTAATTTTTTGTAAGGCACTTATCTCACTTGTTTTATTTATCCAGTCCATCTTGCAGGATCGATGTACTCTTAAAAACAGTATCTATAAAATGTCTTTAAAAGCTACAAAGTGTTATAAAAATATTAAGGTGCAAATAAAAAAATCAAGATTAGTAAAAGAAAAAAAAAGGGGTTTGGGAAATGTCAAGGGAAGTAGAATAGTGAGTAACACCTAAATTCTTACAATCTGTGTCTTGGGAGATATATGGAGACCTGTTCAAACATCTGTGTCTTGGGAGGTAACAAATTTTCTGTCTTCAGTGAGGAGGAAGGGGAGGTAGGGTGCTTACTGCAGGGGTCAAGTCAGAGAGTCCTGCTATGTACCAGGAGAGGAGTTTTGAACCCTAAACACATAAGTGCAATTTTAAGAGATTGTTATTAGCTTACTTTTTGTAGTTAGAGCATCTGAATATTCTGCATCTCCGAAGCAAAGATAAGATGAAAAAACAAGAGTTAAGATTCATTATTATTGTTATTGTATGTTTTAATAAACGCAGCTTTCAAACTACAGTCCCCAAAGTGGTTCTGCAATCACTAGGCATTCAGCCAAGCAGTCATGTATTATTCACGAGGCTGGTTTATTTGCTTAAAAAGAAATTTAAAAGCTGTTCCGACTGCATACTGCACCCAACCACTGTATAGCCTCCATAAGCATTCAGTTCTACTTCAGTAGCCCTTTCATCTTTAAGTCTAAAGACATATGGTCTTTAGCCTCACTAGGCTCCTTGGATTCCTGCACCGGTGTATGTGTGTTCTCAGTGCAGTGTGTCATAATCAAAAATGTTAACAACCAGTTCAATGATGTTGAATCCCAACCTTGGGTCGAGTTCCCTGTGCATAACTCTACCACTTTATGAACCACAGTAGGCCTGTCTCTCCAAGTAGTGCCTTGAGGACAGGATCTATAGCTGGAGTCCTGGAAGGATTCAGGATTTTCTGAAAGTTACCAGTTATGTCCCAGCTCTCCAAGCAATAGGATTAGTTAGTGCTTTCAACAGTGTACGTGAATGGGGAAGATTTGATTGACTGAATGACTGTTTAACCCATCTGCTAATATAGGAACTGACATTTGTTTAGACATTATTTATTGAACACCTATAATCTGTAATGTTTTGTGCTTCTATTATACTTCTGGTAAGTCAGTGGAGTATGAAGTATGGTTACTTACCATCAATAATTTTTAACTAGGTGAAGAAACAAACCATATGCACATAGAACAGTTTTAATAGTAAAAATTCACATTGCCTAGAACTTCATAGTTTACAAAGAACTTCAATCTCTTGGGAGCCTCATGCAGCTTTTGCAAGGTAAGTTAAAGCAAGTTCTATGATATCTGCTTTAAGGGCATTAGGAAACCGAGTTTCAGAGATGCACATACATCTGGTAAATGGCAAGTTGGGGGCCTTATTTCCATGTGAATGACACCCTTCCCCTGGATTTGTGTGACAGAGAAGGTCTGTCAGTGCATGTCCAAAGCAGCTCATGCAGACAAACCTGTGGGCCTGAGCTTGGTGTGGCTGAGGAACTACTGTATCATGTGACTAGAAACAACAGAACCTTGTAAAATTAGTTTGGACTCGAACTCAGGAGAGGGTGTGGGTTTGGAAGAAACAGAAAAGTTGGAGAGGATACTCTAATTCAGAATATTACAAGCTTGATGGAGAGCCCAGGGGTCTATCCCATGGAGCATAGGTCTCGGCTTGAGGTGTAGTGAATACAAAATTGGGGAAGAAAATAGGGGGTGAATGGAGATAAGCAGACAATGAGAGTCATTGCTGGGTTTAATTAGGGAATTGACTCTGTCAGAAAGGTTTTAGTTCTACTCACTGAAAGGCTCATTTCATTTAAACCCTTGGCAAAAGTATGGTTGATTTTACAGTGTCTTACACAGATCATGATACATTATTTTTATAAACTTAAAAAATATTTTTAACCATCACCTTAGTAGAGCTGTTATTTTACTCAAATCCAAAAAAAAAAAAAAAAAAAAGAACCCCAATTTCTCTATACATTTAGATTAGAAAGATGCAGCTGGGCTTTAAAATTGGCCCCATGCATTTTTCCCTCCTTAATTTGGCAAAACTATAGCAACCTACTGTCAAACATTGGCCTCTTTCCTTGTTTTAGCACAATGGAAGCTTTCACATTTCTTCCAAAAGGCTTATTCACAGTTATGCAACCTTTTATGGAAGCTTCCTACAGAAAGTCACACAGAGTGTTGTAGGCACCCTGTTTGTCTGGGTTCCTGCCGAGAGGTAGCAATTTAATGAAAACAAGGAAGCCAGACCACAACGTGAGTAAGATTTTAATGTGCGAGCCCAGCATACTAAAAAGTTACAACCCTGATCATATCATTCACGTTAGTGAAAACGCTGTTAGTCTAACATTCTCAATGCACTTAATTTTAAAAGCACTCTGCATTCCCATACCGACCAGATTGTGTGCTATTTTTTAATCTTTCTTCTTTCTTGAACCTAAGATGGTGGGTCAGAGAGAAATATACTTCTTGTGTTTATATGAAATAAAAGAAAGAGAATTCTTGCAAATAGCAATGAAATATCATATCTCCATGCTAAAAGATTTAACATTATTCAGAGGACAGTATATAAACGAGACTAGCCATGAAGCATGAACTGTTTAGCTTCCTGATAGAGAAGCATGCACTCTCTTATTGTTTTGGTAACAACCTTCCAGACGTCACATTCAGATGAAAAGTTCAACCCCTTTAGATTTGCTGGCTGTTTAATATATTTCAATAATCATGTAATTAGCTCATCATCTCTTCCACATTCAGTATTTCCCTCCTAGTTACTTGCTTTCTTTACTTTAGGGACTTTCTGAAGTTCTGTGTACAGAATTAATAAGTGGAATAATTTGTCTCTTTGCTGTTCGCAAAAAGCCGTTCTGACTCTGAACACCTTTATCCACTATACAGTCCTGGACACCGAGGGTGCTGTGGATCTTAGTTGTTACTGATTCCAGGAATCAATTTAAAATATAGTTCACTCTTTATTCTGTTATATTGTGATTTCTTAACCTATAGATTTTGTATTTGAATTCATTTTTGAAGAAACTTCCAGTCCAGGATATTACAAATCAAAGGATCATGATATGTGATAAACAAAATTGGTGCAGATTTAAGACTGCAAAAAAACAAGAGGACACTTTTGACATTTCTCTTGAAGAGATAAGGACAAAAGATAAAGAGTTCTACAAGTTTAAATGAAAATAGATGGCAGTTCTCTCTCTCTAGTGCTCTCTCGTTCTCTCTGTTCTCCCTCTCCTCCTTTTCTTACTTTTTAGAAATTAATTTTTATTGGAGTAGAATTGCTTTACAATGTTGTGTTAGTTTCTACTGTACAGCAAAATGAATCAGCTATACATATATACATCCCCTCTTTTTTGGATTTCCTTCCCATTTAGGTCACCACACAGCATTAAGTAGAGTTCCCTGTGCTATATAGTATGTTCTCGTTAGTTACCTATTTTATACATACTCTTCTTTTCTTCTCTTTTAAGTGTGTTTAGAGGCTGAGAAGTTAAGCAGGAATGGCTATCACAAATATTTTGCCAGATACGCGCAAAGGAACGAGAAGCTCCTGCTGATTCAAAAAGATGGAAGAAGAGACAAGTGGATACTTCCTTCGGATGAGATGAAGGTCTCAACAGATAGACACAATTTCTTAGTGATGAGAGATGGGGACCCAAGCAACTGTGCCCAGGATGGAAGCTACAGGCATTAAGATAACATTATGATTGAGTCATAAAATCTACTGAAGAATTTAGTGGGAATAAAGTATGTACATTTTGGACTTCCCTGTTGGCGCAGTAGTTTAGAATCCGCCTGCCAATGCAGGGGACACGGGTTCGATCCCTGGTCCCGGAAGATCTCACATGCCACCGAGCAATTAACCCCTTGCACCACAACAACTGAGCCTGCGCTCTAGAGCCCGTGAGCCACAGCTACTGAAACCTGAGCACTTAGAGCCCGTGCTCCGCAGCAAGAGAAGCCACCACAATGAGAAGCCCGCGCACCGTAATGAAGAGTAGCCCCCGCTCGCCACAACTAGAAGAAGCCGGTGTCCAGCAACGAAGTCCCAACACAGCCAAAAATAAATAAATAAATATTAAAAAAAAATACTGGTTTACATCTATTACTATGTAGTACTTACTATGTAGAAGGCTTTGTGCTAAGTACCTTACAAGCATGGTCTTATTTAATCCTTTTAAAAAAAATGTATGTAGATTTACTAGGATTTCCCCCAAATCTGAGAAGTCAAACTCAGGAAGTACCAAGTAGTAAAAAGGAAATTGAAATAAGTTTCAGGTTAATTAAAAGAAAAACTTTGAAACAATCAAAACTGTTCTAAAAATGTAATATTCTGCCCCAGCAATTGCACACTTTTCATGAATTGAGACGTTCAAATACACTTTATCATCATTTGCTGGTTTCATTTCAGAGCAGACTCAGACATTAGCTATGTGATTACACCAAATTACCTAACGGTTCTATTTTAATAATTCATCCATAGTTCTAAGCTTTCTTCTATTTCGTTTACTTTTTAGCTGTTAAGGTAAACAGATACTATCTTTGCAAGTTTTATAAGAAACATGAAAGAATGGTGCCTGATTTTGCTTCAGTGAAGCTCTTTGTAGCTTGGAGCATGACAGATTTGGTGATGCTCGTTTGACTCAATCAAAAAAGTAAAGGGACCTCTTCTCAAACTTGCATTTAGACCCATAAATATTGAAAATGCAGATATGACAACTTTGTCAACATTTAATTTCCAAACTTGAGTAGCTAATATTAGCGTATTTGTAATAGCTATAGTGAGTACATTCTGGTAATGCTGGTAAAACTAGGGGAAAGGGGGCCTAAAATCAAGGCAGGAACAAAATAGGCATAAAAAATAACCAAGGCAAGTAAATGAGAGAGGTGCACCAAATCCTGGTGCAATGACTAATATCTCGTTATTAGTTTAAAGTGATTTAACTATGACCTCCCAAGTAGACAATCTCAAACTTCTTAATGTAAAGAAAAAGGAAAAATTCCTATTCATAGACTGTTGTATTTTCATTTCTATTCAGTTGTACATACTGTTTTAGTTTTTTTCCCTGAGGCTTTCCCTTTGATCCAGTGACTTATTTAGAAGTGTGTGTTTAATTTCCAAGTGTCTGGAGATTTTCACGTTGTCCTTTTATTATTGATTCCTAGTTTGAGTCCTTTGTGGTAGGAGAGTATACTTTATGTATCTTAATTGCTTTGAAGTGTGTTAATGTTTGTTTTATAAACCAGAATATGATCTATCTTGGTGAATGTTCCAGGGGTGCTTGAAAAGAATGTGTTTTCTGCTGTTGTCGGGTGCAGTGTGTTAGAAAGGTCAATTAAAACCTATTGATTGATGGTCATTCATAGACTATTGAAAACGTCCTCTTTAGACCTTTTGTTATGCTTTGTATCTTAGGCAGATATTTTATTTTATTTTATTTTACTTACTTACTTATTTATTTATTTATTTTTGCGGTACGCGGTCCTCTCACTGCTGTGGCCTCTCCCGTTGCGGAGCACAGGCTCTGGACGCATAGGCTCAGCGGCCATGGCTCACGGGCCCAGCCGCTCCGCGGCATGTGGGATCTTCCCAGACCGGGGCACGAACCCGCGTCCCCTGCATTGGCAGGTGGACTCTCAACCACTGTGCCACCAGGGAAACCCTAGGCAGATATTTTAAATACACATTATTTAACTTTCCTTTAAAAAGGCAGGATACATTGCATTCTACATATAAGTTTAATATAGTCTTAATTACAGTGTAGATTCTCACACAGGTCTCCCTTGGGTTTTGTCAAAGGATTTTAATAGTTGCTTAAATGATTCCATTGCTGTGAACAAAGGATTTCATTATAAAATGGTAAAATAAATGTAGAATTAGGAGATGCTAACACATTTCTTTATAACTTTTCCAACCCATTAACACTCTAATATTAATATTAATATGAAGAGGTCCACCAAGGCTGTGTGTCTCCTTTTGTGGTGGTCACTGTAGGGTCAGTAACCTAGATCTCAGTTTGGAAGGGATATTCCTTATGTCCAGTCTAATAGGTACCTAGAAATGGCATTCATGGTCAGGCTTCTTGTTTTTTATGGAGGGAGATGGGGAGAGATCTGGAAGAGCAAACAGATGATGGTGTGTCAATGCCAGGTGAAGGATGCAGTCAACTTATGCCTAGTACTGCTCCTTGATAAGAAAAGCTGCTGTAGTAAACTTGTGTGGATGCTGCCTTATGTCGGGTCACCTCTAGGAGCCATGGTGCCATCCAGGCTCTCTGGAATATGTCTTGCTCTTATCAGCCTATAACCTTCAGATGACCCTCTCCTGTCTTTGCATCCAGAGGGCTTTCCTTCTTTTATCAATTGCAGTAGAGCCAAACAGAATGTTATAAGTTCTTTTTCCTTTCTTTTCTTTTTTGCTTCAGGTGTGAGAAATGGGACATTAGAAAAACATCACTGAGTTCTCTCATTTAGGAATGTGAGAGTGGCTGATGCCCTCCATAGACCTGTACTGTGTAAATCTTTTGACATTTTGAATGCATTTGATGCATTTTACAATGTAAATGCCAGCAATTGCCACAGAAGTACCTCATAACAAAGCATCTCCACACTCAATGACATATATATTAATCACTAATTTCATGTTCATGAATATGCAGGTCGTTTGGCTGATCTAGGAAGTGCTCGCCCAACTACGCCCTACTTCAGGTTATTGGTTTCCTACACTTGGTTCCAGCATTAACTAGCTCAGGTATGCTATCCAAGTGTTTGTTACTGGGCCTACGTTAAAAATGCATCAGCTCCGTGGGATATATTTTCTCATCTTAAATCACTGTAGTACAAGAGCAAAGCCACACTGCACAGCATCTTAAGACCTCTGCTTACATCACATCCACTAACATTTCAGTGACCAAAGCAAGTGACATGGCCAAGGACCATGTCACATGATTAAGAAGCATGATAGGTGGGGGAGGAGGGAGTGACCATCTGCTGAGCAATAATCCAAATTATTACATAAATTCAGAAGCCCCCTCTCTTTTCAATATACTTCTAAAATCTAACTTTTCTTATCAGATACAAACAATTTATTTAAGGGGGACCAAAGGGAAGGAGATCTTACACTTAAATACAGAGAGAAAAGGAATAACATAATTTTTCCTTATGATGGATATTGATTTAAAGGAGAGACGATGAATTCAAGATAAACGATAGATGAAATTAAAATAGTTGAGTAGAGAATTAGGACAAGGATAATGTTCTTCAAAAATAAGTAAACAAGAGAGAGTGGTTAATCTGTTTTTCCTTTGGTTTAACTTGTCTTTTGACTAGATTAGCTTAGTTGACAATACGGAAGCATAACGACATAGCAGCAAAAACACCTCTTATGTAAAACTCATGTATGCCTATCTTGTTCTCTGGAGTGTAATTTGATTTATTTGTTTAAAGTGCCTTTAGTTTATTTATTAAACAGAAATTTGTTCCTTGTGTGTTCAATATTTGACTGGATTTACTGCCTGAGGAAAAATAGATTATAAAAGGAACGTCTAGGTTGTAACATTTTTAAATTGTGGAAAGTAGTTAATTTCTTCAGTAAGAAGTAATATATGGATTGATCAGATGGATGACTGAGCCCCTGAATCTACAAGTCTCTCCCAGATATAATTTCTAGTGGGGGTGGAGGGGCATTTTTAGAAAGAAATAACAGGGAAAATAAACTGGTGTTAGTAGGCTCCAAATTATAAGTAATTTGTGAAAGATAAGAGAGAGGTAAAGAGGGTTGAAGGGGAAAGCTGGTGCAGAGTAGGGACATTCATGATCTGTGAGGCTGCTAGGTGGAGCTGCAGGAAACAGCAGTGCTCCCTTGTGTGGGAACAAGGTAATGGACCAAATGAAAGTAAAGATATGTGTGCATAAAACAATAGCTAATAAACACATTAACAATATATGTGATTTTTGGTTTCATAATTTTATATATACACTCAGATGAACATGCCTAAGAAATTACGTGGAGACATGAAACTCAAATTTTAGAACCATAAATGTAGTAGGAACGCCTTTAGTTTTTTTTTTTTTAAACATGGGATTAAACACTTTCATTTGAATATAAAATTGAAGATAGATACATGGAGAAAATGTCTGGAACAAAACATTCTGTGAACAAGTGGACACAGACTTGAGAAGTCTAGATTCAGGTGATAATTTCACTTTATCTATATATTATGACTTGTTAACAATGAGATTGTCCTTGTATATATTTCATGTTATTAAGAACACATATAAAAGAGTGAAAACTAATACAAATGCAAATCAATAGGAACATACTTAACAAATATAGAAAAAAGAAAATGAGCTTCTAAATATCTCTAGTGCTAGAAAAGGATACCATGAATATTTGGTATGCTTCTTTGATTATTTGCAGATTTTACATTATTTGGTTTGATATAAAGCAGAGGGTTGGTTTTGCTTTGTTGTTTTTTTTCTTTTTTTCCAATTTCCTCAACCTACCACGCTCATTACTATTTTTTGCACCTATCTGTTATTTACTCAAAACTTTCTGTTTGGCATGCCATTTCCTAAAATATATGCCTAATTCTAAATTTTACCTATTAAAATTTTACATTTAAAAGTTAATCCACAGTCTTTCTTGCAAACCAACCTATAATATATGGATTTGTATGTAATACAAATATATGGCTTGTCAGCAATTAATTCATGTACCAATTAACTTGTCATTTAATTCCATTCCCCTTGTTACGTTTTGTGTATGTGGAGTGTGTGTGTGTGTGTGTGTGTGTGTGTGTGTGTGTGCATGCACTCTCTTCATGTGGAGGGTGGGTACTCTTCTCAGGACTAGTTTTAAAGTTGTAGCACTCAGGAAATACAGAGTAGACCATTCTTGATGAAAACATGGAAAGAAGGGAGCAGTAAATAAAGGACAGAGAAATGGAGGGAGAGAGGTTATTTAAAAAAAAAAAAGGAGGTCCACATGGCTGTTCATGAAAGTCTGAGGACAGTGGGATCAAAATTACCTGCAGGATATTTTCAAGATGAGTCCTCCACACCTATTAACCAGGGAATCAAGGCCAAGGTAAACTTGCACATTTGAAAAAAGCTCCAGAGGTTATTCCCACAGACACTCTCACTCCTCTTTCCACCTTCCCTACACTGAGGACCACTAATATAGTGAGGTAGTCAAGCAAAGGTTGACCAGATATACAGTGGCTGAAAGGGCACTCTCAAGAGACAGGGTTGCCTTATTCCTTTCCTTTTCCACTAGAACAAAAACCAAACACCTCCCCAGTGAGCTAATTGCCTGCAGGAATATTATCAACCAACTTAATATTTTAAGAACATATAAAGTATGTTTTTTTTCATATTTTAAGAACATATAAAGTATGTTTTTTCTGCCCAAGATGAAATTACATGAAAAATCAATAATAAAAATATAGATAGATAATCTCTAAATACTTGGAAACTGTACTACTCAATTCTAAGTAGCTTAGAGGTCAAATGAAACATTGCAAAGAAAAAAATTTAAATATTTTGAATGAAAGTGAAAACATCACCTATCAAAAATATTGGACAAGAGGGGATAAGATGGCAGATATTACAGAAATTAAAAGGATGACATGGGGAAATTGTAAACAACCTTATGTAAATTAATTGAACACATACTTTAAAGGGACAAATTCTTTGAAAGACACATACTTCTAAACTTTAAATAATTTATATATGGAGAGATAACCAGAACACCCCATACCTATTACAAATTAAAACTGCAATTAAAAACCTTCAATAGGGCAAACTCAAGGCCAGATGACTGACTGGTAAATTTTGCTAAACATTTAAGAAAGAAATAACAAAAATTATAAACAAAATCTTTAAGAAAATATAAGAGGAAGAAACACATTGCAACTCATCTTTTAGGCCAATATTACAGCAAGTGCAAATGAAGGACACTATAAGAAAGAAAACAAACAAATAAACTACAGAGCAAGTTTTAGACCGTTTTATTTATGGACCTGGTAAAATACCACAATAAGATTAATCAAGAATTAATTTCATGTTTTTAACTTTTATACTTAGATTTCTAGTAAAGTTTTGTGAATGGTGAAAGTAAGGATTGAATTTTTATTTTTTTCATATAGATATCCAGTTGTTTCAGAATCACTTCTTGAAAAACTACCTTTTCTACTTAAGATCGATTTGAGGCCTTCTCAATATCAAAGGACTGTATAAATGTGGGTCTATTTTTGGACTCAGTATCCTATTCCATTGACCGGCACCAGATTGTCTTGATTAATTTAGTTTTAGAGGAAGTCTTAAGGACAGGTATGCAAGTCTTCTGAGTTTATTCTTTTTTAAGATTGTTTTGGATGTTCTAAGTCTTTGGAATTTCAATAGAAATTTTAGAATCAGCCTGTATATTTAAAGAAAGAGCCTGGTGGGATTATTCTTGGGGTTATGCTGAACCTATAGGTCAATCTGAAGTAAAACGGTATCTTAAAAATATTGAGTTTTCCAATCCATGAATATGGTTCTTCTGGTCATTAATTTTTCTTAGTTTATATTTTATAATTTTCAAGACTTGAAAGTCTTTAAAATTTTTATTCATAAGTATTGAATATTTTTGATACTATTGTAGTAAAATATTTTGAAAATATCATTTTTAGTTGTGTGCTATTAGTATACAGAGTGCAATTGATTTCTGAGTTTTAATCTTATGCTTTGTAATGCAATTAAATTTAGTTACTGATTTTTGTTACTATTTTATTGATTCCTCAGGAATTTTTACGTAAAATTATATATATATATATATATATATATATATATATATATATATATATATATATATATATATATATATTACATTGTAGTGGGAGAACATACTCTGTATGACAGAAATCTATAAAATTTATTGAGACATACTTTATGGCCAAGGATATGATCTGTCTTGGTGAAAATACCACATGCATTTGAAAATAATATGTATTCTGTAGTTGTTGGGTATTGGAGTTCTAACAATTAGGTCATGTGTTTGACAGTATTGTTACAATAATATATGCCTTTCCTTTTATTTTGTCTAGTTCTCTATTAATATCTGAGAGAGGGAAAAGATTAACTTTTCACTGAAGAACATCTGCAATCTGTGACTATGTAAATATACTTACATTTTATTACATATTTTATCTCTCTCTTGAAATATATATATATACATATATACACATATGTATATATTTAAGAGACTATATATATATAAAATATATAAAACAATGTATATAACACACACTTTATATATTTATTCAGTATATGTAATTTAGGTAATGTTAATGACAGAATTATTAAAAATACTTGTGCTTATTTTTTTCTTTCTCAGTTACATATTCTTCTGGAAAATATAGCTGGTTAGTTATGCGACCAGGGAACCCAGCTAACTAGGTGGTAACCTCCTAGATTCCAGCCTCTCTCTACTAAGAACTGATCAACTTATGTAAAATCAACAGAGCAAAACCAAATCCAAGCAATGCTAACAAAAGACATTCTTTATTAAATTTTCTCTCAAATAGATAAGTTTACATGCTTTTTAACAAACAACAATCCCATACTGAAGTCTTCATTGTGGCTCAAATGTAATTGTCAATATGTGTAATACTCAGGAACTTTTTAAAATTGGTTTTAACAACTCAAGTCAGAACACTCTGGATATACTATGTGTGAGTTGATAGTTGCTATGCAGTTTAAAATGTTATATTTTATTATTAACACATGCTAGAAAATAAATTTAATGTTCTTATGACAACATAACATGGCATGTCATCTCCTTTCAGATATTTATTTATATCGATTAAATAATTTATAAAAATGATAATTTAGGAGATCATTCTAATGCACTTATTTCTTTCTCTTTTACTTTTGATGCTGGAGGTAAAAGGATAGCTTTGAAATTCTGCCTGAAATCTGCTTTTGTTTTAGCCTCATTACAACATTGCTATATATTAAGTGTGTTTGTTTTATGTCTCTTTGGCAATGAAGTAGCTCAGCAGTGCTTGGCCTCTAAGTAAAAAGAGGCTATTGCGTTAGCTTTGGCTATAAATTGGTACCACTGGGATGGACAACTACTTGTGTTATTGTATTATTTTTCACAAGATGCCATATTCTGAAATACTTCCCATTCATCAACCTAATAGCTCAGCAAGTATCTTCTGTAGACTTTATTGTCTGGGTCAGTTAGCTCTGGAGATTAGAGTGGTGATTATGAGGCCAGGGTTGTGTTTTGAATCCCTGTTAGGTTCTTGCTTAGAAAAAACCTCTGTACACAGCTACCACCTGCACTTCTCACCTTGCTGGCTTGTAGTTGGACATTAAGGGTTATAAAAGTGATATATCACAGGAATGTAGATGAGCCAGTGCAATTCATCATTACTATTAGGAAAAAAAATCAAGGTAAATATTCCCTTGACTAGGATTTTACTTCATTCTTAAACAGAGAAGCACATAAATTGAATTGAAGCTATATATACTTGCATTTAAGTAAATTTTCTTGTGTGAAACTAAAGTCAATAACTTTTTTTAAAATTTGGAATATTGAAGGATAAAGCAGATTAATGCTCGAACTTTGGAATCTTTTTAAAGCTCACCATATGCCATGTGCAAAGCACCCATAAATGCGTGAGCCCAGAGGCTCAGAAATTCCTTTAGACTAAATTGAAACTATTATTTTTCCAGTCTTCCACAATTATATTTGGCCTTTTTCACCTAAGTGCACTTTTTATCTTTTTTTTTTTTATCTATCTAGGTGACTGAGACCTGGTGTATCCTAATCTTCCACCTTTCTAGTAATTACACTTTTGCTATAATGACCCATGTTTTAGAACACTGCCTTTGCCAGCACTACCTTTTGACTCCATTAATAAGGGAAATAGATTAAGCTCTTAACAACATCTTTCTCCATCCTTTCAGTCAAAAATATTTGCTGACCATCTGCTTTCTTCTGGATGCCTTTTATTTCTTTTTCTTGTCTGCTTTTTCTGGCTAGAACCTACAGTGCAATGTGGAATAGGAGTGATGACAGTAAGCATCTCTGTCTTGTTCCTGATATAAGGAAAGGTTTTCAGACTTTTATCATTAAGTATGATGTCAGCTGTGGGCTTGTAATACATGGCCTTTATTACGTTGAGAGGACTGAAGTTAGGAATGACCTCTGTCATTATCTTGATGGCATCACGCCCCATAATTTGTTTTTATCATTTGCTGAAGTCCTCTGATATTTTTCTCCATGCATAAAAAATCAATTTTTTCTTTCTCTTTGTTAAAAATAATAAGATGGAATCTATTTTCCTTTAATCTTACTTTCCTGCTACAATAATATATTTCAATTTATTTTAAAAATACATATTTCCAAGTATATCTGTGGTGTAAGCAGTTAAAAGATTTAAAGAATAGCCGTTTGTTTTGACAGTTTTCCTCAGACATTTTGAACAGTTAAATTTGGGTCATAAAGATAATTTAAAATACCATTTTAAGAAGACAATAATGTGGCAGATGCAGTGTTTTCACCTTATTTATCCAACACATTAATGTGCATAAAAGAGCATCAGATTACTGCACAATGTGGAGGGATTGAGGACGAGGGATCTCATCACACTCAATGGGAGCTATGCCTCTCCATCCCTGTGTGCTTTTCTGAATACCACTCAGGACTATTTAAGAGGGTCCCTTTAAGAGGGAAAAAATCCAACCGTTTTGTTCACTTTTCTCTTCCTCTTCAATGTCATTTTGATTTATGCTGAGACCCACCTGCATGTTTACTCTCTGTCACAGTCACTATACTTGGTTGTGTAACTGTTAAGGGCACAGCTTTGGACATTTTTCTATGAAAAATGAGTGTATATTAATTCACTCAGGGAAAGAAAATAAAACTATCTGTGATCCTGTTGGGTGTAATATAGTTTTTATTGTCTGGAATTGGGAATAATCACATTACTCATCTGTGTCGCAGTTATAAGTCAGATATCAAATAGCTGTGAAAGCTATCCCACTCTATCTCAGCTTTTATTTATGACAATTGTTAACTCCAGTTTGTTTTGGATTTCTTCTTTATTCTTCCCTTTTTATACGTATATTAGAATATGTATGCCTTCTCTTGATAATGTGATAAAGAGTATATAATTAGTTTGGAAGCCTAATACTTTGAGGTTGTTTCCTATGGTAAGAGCTTGCATAATATGATGGGAAATATGGGAGAGAAGTAGGAATCTTTAAGGCGACAAGGATTGCCTGAATAATGGTCTTTTTATGATGATTAAGACATACCTGAAAGCACTGTAAATCCAACTAAATTTCCAACTTCACTACAATCGATTAGCATCCTATGGAGAGTGTATGTTTTTGTTGGGTTATAAAGGGTATGAGGTCAGAAATGAATTCTTGACAGGATGATACTGAATCCTCAAGAAAGATGTGTAGGCAATAGAGAATTTTTTAAAATAAAGATTAATGGAAAATAATGCTCTGATTCTACCAGATAGAGAAAATATGACAAAGTTAAAATGATTAAGAGAAGAATGCCATAAATTTTGCTTCAGTTGAGAAATGTTGTGAGTTGAGAAACCAGAATTTATAATTCAGAGAGGCCAGGCAGCTACAAATCATGAAGCAAAGTACTACAGAAGGGTAACCATATAGAGAGATCTGGAGATTTGAGGACGTGTTTCCTTGAGACTACCTAGGTACCGAACAGTACTCAAGGTTGGGAAAAGACAACTAGAAATGAGCAGCAAGAACTATCCCCAGATCTCACACTGGGGTAGGAATAGTGTGTGTTCTCATCAGACAGAGTAAGAAGATGTATTCTAATGCATGGTACATTGAATAGAGTGCCCAGAGGGTATTGCTTTAGTACGCTGGCCAAATTAGCTCTAGATTAGACATTGCTTTGCTCCCAGCTAAGAATATTTAAAAACAAGCCTAGGAAGGATTAGCCTATTTCAAGAAAGTTAACTGAATCCTAGAACACAGCTCAAATATAGCAAAAGATAATTGGGGGGAATGTACTACCTAACAAAGTAAAATTCACAATGTACATTGGGCATCTAATAAAAATTCAGACATGCGATGAAGCAAGAAAAATGAGCCATAATGAGGAGAATAATCAATCAATAGAAGCAGACTGTGAAATGGCACAGAAAATACAATTAATAAGCAAAGACATTGAAGAAGTTATTTTGAATATATTCTACATATTGAAGAAAGTAGAGGAAATTATGAGCATGGGGAAGATAGATATGCATGCCCAAAATACTCAAATCAAAATTCTGGAGATTAAATATATAATGTATCATATAAAATATATATTGAGTGGGATTAACAGCATATTAAACATTGAAGACAAAAAGACAAGTGAACTTAGGATGTAGCAGAAAAAAAAAATCCAAAAAAAAAAAAAACACAGTGAGAAAAAAGTGTATAAAGAATCAGTAAGATATGAGGCATCTAGAGGCCAAATACATGTATAACTGGAATCTTAGTAGAGGGCGATGCAGAAAAATACATGGAGAAATAAAGCCAATTTTTTCCCAAATTTAATTAAAGCCATAAATACACAGATCCAAAAAGTTCAATGAACCATAAGCAGCTGAAATATGAAGAAAAATACAAGGCTGATCATAATAACATTGTTTAAAGCCTGGAAAAAATTATTTTTAAAAAAACTTCCAAAAAGACCTATGTACAAAAGAAAAAGGAAAGTACTACAGGATACTTCTCATCAAAAACAATCTTAGTTAGAAAACTGTGGATGAGCACATTCATAGTAAAATAAGAAGAAAAACAGAATTCTATACCCAGTTAATTTTTTTAATCAGGGTGAAATTATTTTTTTGATATACAAAAGATGAACAAATTCATCACCAGTGATCAAAGAAATATTAAAAGAAGTCATTCAGTAAAAAGAAAGTTACACCAGATAGAAATGTGGATCTATACAAAGGATTTAAGAGCACTAGAATTGGTAAGTGTGGGCAATAAGAAAGACGTATCTTCTTATTTCAAAATTAATGTAAAAGACAATGGAAATGCTTCAAATTAATAATCTCAGCTTTCACTTCAAGAAACCAGAAAGTGGATTACAAAATAAACCTAAAACAAATAGAAGAAAGGAAATAATTAAGATAGAGCAGAAATCAATGAACTTAAAAACAAAAATAATAGAAAAATCTATCATAAAAAATGCTGCATTTTTGAAAATATCAATAAAATGGTAAACTTGTATCAAAACTGACAAGAAAAAAAGAAGAGACACAATGGCTAATATCAGGAGTCATGTAGAAGGATTATTACAAGAGACCCCAGAGACTTTAGAAGAATCTCAGAGGAATACTTCAAATACCCATCAGCACATGAATTTGACAACTTGGATAAAATGGATCAATTCCTTGACAACTACACATCACCAAACTCCCTCAAGAAGGTTTAATCCTACCAAACATAAAAGAGGAAATAGCAATTATTTTACACAGTCTGTACCAGAGATAGAATAGGAATGAACATTTCTCAACTAATTTTATGACACCGGCTTTGCCCTGATCTTAAAAATAGACAAAGAAAGTACAAAAAAGAAAACTACAGAATATTATTCTGCAAGAGCTTAGACATAAAAATCCTCAGCAAAACATTAGCAAATCAGGGCTTCCCTGGTGGCGCAGTGGTTGAGAGTCCGCCTGCCGATGCAGGGGACGCGGGTTCATGCCCCGGTCCGGGAGCATCCCACATGCTGCGGAGCGGCTGGGCCCGTGAGCCATGGCCGCTGAGCCTGCGCGTCCGGAGCCTGTGCTCCACAGCGGGAGAGGCCACAACAGTGAGAGGCCCTCGTACCGCAAAAAAAAAAAAAAAAAAAAAAAAAAAAACAAATGAAATCCAGTTATATATGTATAGATGGACTGATATAGATTTATATTGGTATAAATTTAGATAGATACCTAGGTAGATAGATACCTAAAGAATAATATGCCACTAAAAAGTCAGGTTTCTTTCCAAAATGCTAAACTTTTCAACATTCAAAAATCAATTATATAACCCATTATATTACCAGTCTAAGGAGTAAAAACCCACATGATTGTATCAATAAATATAGAGAAAACATTTGACAAATTATGCCCATTCTTAAAACTTTTCCATGGCTTCTGATTGCTCTTAGACTAAAGAATGAATTCTCCCGAGTGTCCTGCAACTCTGTGTCTGAATTGGCCTCTGTGATCTCTCTGGTGCTACCCTCCCCAGCTCTTTTTACCAGCCCTGCTCACCATCTCAGGTGAATGCAGTATGCTTAGCTCTTTTGTTCTCAATCAAAATTGTCTTGGCTTTGAAAGGTCTTCCCTATGTATAAAGGTAGACTCTAGATTTAAGTCTGTGTACAGCTTAATCAGGAAGACTTTCCTGGAAAGGCCAATTTAAATGAATTCTCACTCTGTTACAAATTTTTATCCTGAATTACATTTAGGATTGTATCCATATGATAATTTAAAGTTCATATAAACATTTGTGTATGCCTACCACTTTACTTAGTTCCTCTAACTCATGCTAGGTGTTAGTAAATATTTATTGACTGAGTGAAAGACTCACTTTATAATGATTTCAGCATTAAAAATATTTCATTATTGGGTATATTGTCACTTCTTATCAGGCAGAGTAAACATTTGGAAGAAAATACATGCTAAAAGTAAGTATAATTTAATCTGTTTATTTCACATTTAAATAGACCTGTTATTTTAACTTCAATGTCATATTAAATATACTTATTCATTTTTGTTGTTTATTTATGAAGTGAACATTTATTGAGTTCCTAATATATACCAGGCACAAGGAACAGTGAATAAGACAGACAGAACCTTCCAAATCTATGAAGCAAACAGGCTTGTTGGTCTTATTATTGTTTATTTGTTTTAAGAAAGAGAATACAATGAATGAATAGAAGTCCATAGATAACACTAGTTAACATAAAAGAGTACTACTCATATACAGTTAAAATATTTTAATCACTTACAAAGGAATGAAATTCAATGTGAAAGAAATAACCTTACCCCAACTCCCAGTTTATTTCCCTAAAGATGATCACTGTTTTCATTTTCTTATGACTTTTCCCAGAAAAAAATGAAAAAGAAAGAAGCCCTTATATTTTCTTGCTTACTTAGGGAAAAGGGATGATAGTTACTTATCTCTGCTTTTTCTGAAATCATGGCATGGAAATTTTCCAAATTAGCACATGGATATTTACCTCATTTTTAGGGCGATGCAATATTATTGATACAATATAATTAGTATAACAGGTCTCTTATTGAGTAGTTCCAATTTTTTAATTTTTTCTATTATAAAAAGCATTTTGATAACTATGTAATATGCTGTAATAAATAACTGATCAGTGAAAAATGTCATAGAATATTTAATTTATTCCAAAAATTTTAATGTTAAATATCATTCTGATCTTGTGATACCATGAAGCAGAGTCTAGTAGTTCAGTAAATATTACTTCTCTCTGTATTGAAGGACCAGAAAGTCAGTCAAAACAGGGAGTGAGGTAAGTATTCACCAAATCACACTTGGAAAGTAGTCAGTTTTTACTTATGTTCTCCTTTTTTTTGGAGCAGACATAAGATCTTTTCTGTAACAATGCCCCTGTAAAAAAAGAGACAATATTCCAAGAAGTATGTGTGTAAGGAAAAAGTCCTTCTGCCTGTTTTGCTAAACTGGCATAGGAGCAATGGAAATTTCTTTTGACCATCAATTTAGGCTAAAAACCAGACTTTTCCATTGTCACATCTCTGATGATCACATTTCCTATGGAAGGCAGCTGATATAAACCAGAGCAGGGGCTTTGCTAAAGGTACCATCCCCTGCTTCCCCTGTTTCTCACAGGAGCTGTGAGAAACCAAGACAGTACACGAAATGCATCACACATAGGAACATTGACAAGGAAATGAGAGCGCTCATCTGAAACAACCCACCAGATGCTTCCATGATATCCTGTCAATGTGGTTCACTTAATTCCGTCAAAGTCTTTCTGACAGCGGGGCTGTTTTGTCTTGTAGCTGTCAAAGATGCTTTTGTATTGGCAGGCTCAGCAGGTATCTGTTTTGAGTCTCTTTCCGTTTTTTTTTCCCTTCAAATTCACATAATCACACAGATGCAGTGGACTAATCAATAAATCAGCATAAAGTTCTAATGAGGAAAATGCATGTGTGAGCTGACCAATTTCTTTGTTTTAAAAAATATCCTGGGGGGACAATACACAAGAAATGCTCTATTGCTAAAACCCTGTTGCTCAGGCCACTTAATCTCTCCTTTTTTTTTATGGGGTTAAGAGTAGGAGTTACATATTTTCCTTTCTATTAATTTACCTTAAACTAAAGATTGTGTGACTAAATATGTTGTATTCTTTCCTAAACCTGTAGGATTTGTGACTGAATATTTCTCTAAATGTTGAAAGCAATGTTCTCTGAAGCTGCTAATTTTAAAGCTCAAACAGATCAACCTGTGGACAGAGCTGAACCAACCACAAGACTTAAGTTGTGAAAGAAAAGAACTAACAGACTGAAATATGAGTAATATAATTGTTCAGCTGGATTTTGATTTTAAACAATTTTGGCACAGAATATCTCTGGAAGTTTCTTTCTCTAAAATAAGATTCTCTTAAAGACTTAGCTTTTTAGAAACTTTAAAATTTGAAATAGTTTAAATTCAAGAGAAGCTGCAAAATGGGTAGCATTCACATATACCTTTGACCAAGCTTCCTTGGATGATAACATTGTACAAAACCACTGTACATTATCAAAAACAGCAATTTGACATTTGGTACAACGTTGATATATTGTCTCTGCTCCCAATCCTATACCCTGGTAACTATGGAATTTTCTCCATCATTATGATTTTGTCATTTACAGAATGTTATAAAAATTAAATGCTAAAGTATATAAAGTATTTTAAATGGCTTTACAGAGATAGAATTTACATGTCTTCAAGTTCATTTGGAGTTCACTATTCAGTGTATGTTAGAATATTCACAGAATTGTGTAACCATCACCACAATCTAATTTTAAAACATTTTCACCACAAAAAGAAATCCCATACCCATCATAGTCATTCCCCATTCCCCACCCAAAAAGCTCACACAACATCAGACAATCAAGAATCTACTTCCTACATTCTGTCTCTCTAGATTTTTCTCCTCTAGATATTTCATATAAATGGAATCACACAATATGTGATCTTCTGGTGCTGGTTTCTTTCACTTAAAAAATAATGGCATCAAAGTTCATATTTTAGCATGCCACAGAATTTCATTTCTTTTTTATTTCTGAATAATATTCTGTTATATTTGTACACCATATTTTATTTATTTGTTCATCATTCAGTGGAAATTCGGGTTTAGTTTTGTTTTTTTTTTTTTTTTTTTTGCGGTACGCGGGCCTCTCACTGTTGTGGCCTCTCCCGTTGCAGAGCGCAGGCTCCGGATGCGCAGGCTCAGCGGCCATGGCTCATGGGCCCAGCCGCTCCTTGGCATGTGGGATCTTCCCAGACTGGGGCACGAACCCGTGTCCCCTGCATCGGCAGGCGGACTCTCAACCACTGCGCCACCAGGGAAGCCCCGGGTTTAGTTTTTGACTATTATGAATAATACTACCTTGAACAATTGTTTTCACATTTGTGTGTCCATTACCTACTTGTTGAGTCAGATTGTAACTGTATATTATACGGGCAGATCACATCTTGCTCAGCTTTGTGCTGCAAGTGTTAAGTAGAGATATTTTCATTTTTCTATTATAAATTCTCAGGAATGTAATTGCTGGATCATATAGTACCTATTCAACTCAGTAGGAAATTGCCAAACTGTTTCCAGAGTAGGTGCAATGATATCACATTCTCCCAAGCAATGCATTGAGATCTAGTTGCTCCGCATCCTCATCAGAACTTTGTATTGTGTGGTATCTCGTCATGGTTTTAATTTGCATTTCCCTGATGCACAATGATGTCAGCAACTTTCATGTGAATATTTGCTATCCATATCCTCTTCCCTGCTGTCTTTCAGGTGTTTTGCTCATGTTCAAACTGAATTGTTTTCTTACCGTAGCATTTAGAAAATACTTTATAATTATGGAAACAAGTCTTTTGTCAGTTATGTGATTTGCTGATATTTTTCTCCCCATCTGTGGCTTGCCTTTTCATCCTCTTAACAAGGTCTTTCACAAAGCAAATGATTTTAATTTTGGTGAAAGTACAACTTATTGATTATGTTGTTAAGGGACTGTGCTCTTTGGTGTTCATATCTAAGAACGCTGCCGAATCTTAGGTCACAATGGTCTTCTTCAGTGTTTTCCAAAATTACAATTATGCCTTTTACATTTGGATCTATGGGTCAATGTTTTAAATAAAGTGTAATATTTAATGAAGATTGTTGTTTGTTTATTTTGCCTACAGATGTCCATTTTCCCCAGTATGATTTGTTTAAGAGATTATAATTCTCCATTAAATTGCTTCTGCCACTTGGTTT
The DNA here is from genome assembly GCF_949752795.1 of Hyperoodon ampullatus. Classification (NCBI taxonomy): domain Eukaryota; kingdom Metazoa; phylum Chordata; class Mammalia; order Artiodactyla; family Ziphiidae; genus Hyperoodon; species Hyperoodon ampullatus. The sequence continues at coordinate 85,552,073 of NC_136925.1, read as the reverse complement.
AAAAATCACTTGGGTGTATTGTGCTCAACTATTTCTAACTCTTGACAATGTTGAATTTTGCCTGAGCCTTGTGATCCTAGAAAAGAGAAAAGATTAAGAAATTCCCTCAACTTTTGTGTTCTAGGAAGATGGATGTTTTACTGAGGTCAACCTATTTTCCCGGAGGACACATCAGGAAGGGTATTATGCTGGCTTGGGCTGAGTCAGCCAAAGTTCCAGGGAATCTTAATGAAAGTTTGGTTCAAAGCTTTTTTTGCCCATTGATCAGTGGGGATAGACAGTTCGACTAATCATTTATAAGGAAAAGAATGGGAATTTGGAGTGTGTTTCTGACCTTGTCAAATGTAAACAGGGTGGCGTCCCTGAGGTTTACCTAAGTCATAGGGCAGAGGATGTTACCTTTAGCAAAGCCACTGCTATGCTTTATATCAACTGCTTTCCATAAGAAAAGCAGATATCAGAGATGTGAGAATGGAAAATTCTGAGTTTTAGCCCAAATTGTTGATCAAAAGAAATTGTCATTGTTCCTATACCAGTTTAACAAAACACATAGAAGGAATTTTCCCCTATACACATGTATATTATTGGAATATTACCTCTTTTTTTGAAGGGGAATTCTTATGGGAAAGCTCCAAAGAAGGAGGAAATATCTCCCCTCCAAAAGAAGAGAACATAGTTAAAAACTGACTACTTTCCAAGTGTGATTCAGCAACTACTCACTCCCTTTTTATGACTTCAGGTCCTTTAATACATAGGGAAGTAAGTTACTGAACTACTAGACTCTGCTTATGGAATAGTCTTAGGATCAAAATAATATTAATAATATAATATCTATTATTTTTCTTTTGGAATGAACTCAATATCCTTCCATGATATTACTCACTGATAAAATATTTATTGCTGCATATTACATATTTATCAAAATGCTGTTATAATAGAAAAAATAGAAAATTGGAGCTATTCAATAGGAAGCTAGTCATATTAATTATGGTGTTTTTGTTGAGTCATAATACCTTACCCTTTCAGCCTACAGATAACGCCAACAAAACTGTCCCTAACAACAAATGCCATATATGCACAAGGAAGCAGTCCTTGTCTTCTCTGGTCTACAGCTTTTCCTGACACTAGTATGGAGAAATAATTGTGTCCTTATTTGAGTTTCCATATACTTTATAAATCCCACTTTATAAACTTTTCATAATGTACAATAGTTATTAATTTACATTGTTTATTACATAGAAGATGAAGTAAAGATAGGAATATTGCATAATTAATTTTTGTATTTCTAGCTCTAAGCACAATTACTGATATAAAATAGTCACATGATAGAATATCAAACTGAATATAAAGCAGTGTTTGCACTATGAGCTGTAGCTTGATCTGAATAGAATCTCTGAAGTTATGACAATGGAAAGCACATGAAAGCTGTCATATTGGCAACATTTGTGTAGTTTTGGTCAAGTTGTTGTCTATCTTTGACTCAGTTTTTATACCTGTAAGAGGAAGGTAATAATAGTACCTACCTTGTGTGGTCTTTTTGATTATAGAAAACATTGCATATAAAACTCTTAGCACCGTGCCTAACGTAGTTTGCCTTCAGAAAAAGTTAGCCAAAATCATAATTATCCTGCAAAATCATAATCTAATAGCTAATGAATGTTGATATTGTTCTACATGATTTTCTCAAATGAAATACTAAAGAACAAAGTAAGTGGTATTACCTATCACTTTTTATATGGGATATTTGATTGAAGGCAACAAATAAAGTATGAATAATTTAACCTGAAGAGGAATGTATTAAAAGGATATTAAGTGATTCACAAATCCTCTTGGAAATCTAATGAACAGAATTTGGAGGCTACAAAGGGAGAAATAATACTCAAAACCAAGTGAGTGAAATACTGGCTGCAGACATAACTTTCTTCTAAATGCACCCCACCAACAGTGGACAGCACAATATAGATCTATCCTCTCATTACTTCTAGTACCTGGAGGAAACTGCTGCTGCTGTTACCACCCATAGCAAGAATGGGTTCTGCTTAGTTTACGTTGCTTATGATTGAAAGTATGGGGTCAGCATGTCCAGTGGAGGAATTCCAGGTCATGTGCCCTGCTTGCCTGCAAGAGAACCTGAGAAATGAAACCTGGCATTTGTGTTTTTTTTTGGAGGGAGATGAAGTTCTCTTTCCTACAATGTAATTCCCCAGTCATTGAAAGGCATATCCTAAGCTGAACAGCAAAAGTAAACGTAAAAGTCCTCTATCTCTTAGCATGTGTTAACATGTAGACTTCATGGTATTTCAAAGAAAGGACAGTTACATTTAAAAATATACTATCGAGAGTTTAGTCATATATCAGATATAACACCTTTCAAGGTCTTTTCATCAGGAGACTAGCCCTCACCTTCCTGAAACACCAAAGTGTTTTTTCCCCCCTTTCTCCATGTTCCAAATGTTTAGAGTCCTGTTTTTCCCCTGCTCGTGGGATGGACGTGTGACGTGGCATCGTGAGTGATGGCTGAGACAAGTGTTTGGTGACTGCCACGCTGCTGTGATGGGTGAGTGGCTTAGACATGCACTTCAACTCAAAGATTCTAAAATCCCAGTAGGAAATCTTAAAACCAATTCTGCATTTGGACTGTGGTTATTGTATTCTCTCCTTTGTTCTATACTCAAATTATCCCCTGATTTCACTCAGAACAGAACAAAATCCTACCTGGGCCTCCTACAGAAAATGCATGGAGCCTCCAGAAACTCTCGGCAATCAAACAAAGCCCTCACGTGTACAACTTTTTAAAGCAATTCTTTAAAATTTATCACTTGCCTTTTGTATTTCCCAGGGGCATCTTCTCGAATGTTGTTCCAAAGAAATAATGTTTCTGGGTTGAACATAGTGAATGTGTAACTAGAATAGATGTGAAATTCTTGACAAAAAGGTTTTCTCATGAGTGTTTCTCAAGTAATATAATGAATTCTCACTATAGTCTCCATAAAGAGTCAACTTCCTTATTATGGTAAGGTATTCTAATTCACTCAGAGTTAGAATAATCAGAGGAAGCACCACATTTAAATATGTATGATGATGTGTGTATATAAATATTCATATTATACAGATTATTAGTTACACCCTATGTCACTAAGCCCAGGGGGAGAGTAACATAATTTAAAATACACATTCCACATTTCAATGTTTAAAACACTTTAAGTCATTATGAAATATATGTTAACTAGTAATATTAATATAACTTTCTCTTGCAATAGTCGTGTGTGGGTACATATATATATATAATATAAAAATATCTTGTTAAATAAATTAAATATATTCTTATATGAGATAAAACTGCATTCTATTCCATAAATATCAAGAACATATTAGCTGTCAATGAATGGTAGATTAAATTCATTTCTAATGAGTTAAAATATGAAGCAAAGATTTAAAGATTCTTGCATATAATATTCTGGTCAGAAAAAAAAATGTCATGAATCTACAAAGCAAAAATCCCTGGAGTCAACATTTCTCCAAGAGTATATGGCAATTTCTGTTGGCTTAAAACACAAATTTAAGTAGCCATTGCAGGAGGCAGATCCAAGTCCCTGAGTAGGGAGAGAAATTGCATTGAAGGAAACCTTGTCTATGTAAGGGCCTCTGATAGGTAGCTCATTCAGAAGATAAAACAGGAAAACTCTAGAATTCGCATGAGAACTACACATTTAGTTTATGTCAGTTTGGGATGTAGTAGTGCCTCCTAGCTCCCTGAAGAAGAAAGAAAAAAGGTGAAAGAGATTCTGTGCACATACAGTACAAGGAGAGAGAAACACACACACAATTAGAAGAAACACATTTTACATCCAGGGCTCAAAGTTTCTTACTGAAAAGAATAAAATGCTCTCAAACCAAATCTTTTAAATACAAAATGAAAGAAGCCACAATTATTTTGATTTATCAGGAAAAATCATAGATATAGACATACAATGACTATCAATATTAGAACTACCATATTTAATATATAAAATAAACCTATTTGATGTACTTAAAGAAACAAAATTAACTAAAAATATAATGAAGGAAAAGAATATAATACACAACAATAAATTTAAATATGAAATAAACAGAAACTCTAGAATGGAAATTATAATAGAAATTAAGTGGCTATGCACCAAAATGAACATAACTTAAGACAGAATTAGAGATAGATCGGAAAAAATTATATAGATAGTTGGAAGAAATTATACAGAAAATGCTCTGTAGAAGAGAGGGGCTACATTTCTTTTTTCTTTTGGCCATGCCACGAGGCTTGCAAGATCTTAGTTCCCCCACCAGGGATCAAACCTGGGCCCATGGCAATGAAAGCTCTGAGCCCTAACCACTGGACATCCAGGGAATTCCCTACCTTTTAAAGAGTTAAAAATATACATAGGATAGTGTGAGACCTACTAGCACCATATCTGAACTCCAGTTAGAATAATAGAGAGAAGAAGGGAGGAGGACAAATAGGAAGTTGTGATTCCCACCTTTCCAGATTTGTTTAAATATATCAATTTACATATTTAGGAAATTCAGTGAGACCCAGCCAGAATAACTGTATACACACACACACACACACAAACACACACACACACACACACACACACACACACACACATATATATATACACACAAATTATGCATTATATATATACATACATATGTATTATACACTACATATTTTATCTATCTATCTATCTATACATAATTAAAAAGAAAACTTGGCTCACATGATTATGAGGGCTGGCAAGTCTGTAACCTGCAGGGCAGCCATGGGCTGGAAATTTAGGCAGAAGTTGGTGCTTCAGTCTTGAGGCAGAATTTCTTCTCAGGGAAACCTCAGCTGTTGCTCTTAGGGCCTCCAACTGATTGGATGAGGCCTACCCCCCTTATTGAGGATAATCTCCTTTACTTAAGGTCAACTCATTGTAGATATAAACCATATCTACAAAATAGTAAAAACAATAGAGAAAACTAAGAAAACTAAAATTTTAAAATACCAAAAAAATAGATGTCTTTAGCAAGAGTGACCAAGAGAAAAAGATGGAAGATTCAAATTATTAAAATCAGGAATGAAAAAGGGAAAATTACAACTGGCTTTACAGATATAAAAATCATAAGGAGCTACTCTGAACAAATGTATATCAACAAATTATATAACACAGAGGAAGTGGGTAAATTCCTAAAAAGATACCAAAACTGACTCAGAAGATGTAGAAAAACTGAATAAATCCATAACAAGTATACAGATTGAGTATTCAAAACAACTTTCCCACAAAGAAAAATCGAAATCCACATGAGTTTCCTGGTGAAGTGTAATGATTATTCAAAGGATTAACACTAATCCAAGAGGAAAAAATCACTTTCTAACTCATTTTATGAGACCAGTTTTATCTGACAGCAAAATATTATGACTATTGATGCAAAATACCTCAACAAATTTCTAGAGAAGTGAATCTAGTACATGAAAAGGCTTATACACATCATGACCAAATAGAATTTACCACAGGATTCTAAGGATGGCTTAATATCCAAACTTAATCAATATAACATACCATATTAATAAAAAAGAAACATAAACACACAATCATAACAGACACAGAAAAATCATTTGACAAAATCCAACACTTTTATGAAAAACAATGTTGAAAAAGCTAGGAGTAGAAGCAAACTTCCTCAACTCAATGAAAGGATCTACCCAAACAAAACAAAACAAAGGAAAACAAAAATTAATTAACAGTATACTTAATGATGAAACTCTGAAAGCTTTTCTTCTATGACCAGAAATCAGAGAAGGATGCTGTCTTGGTCCATCCAGGACATTATAATAAACTACCATAGACTGAGTGGCTTACAAACAATAGAAATTTGTTTCTCACAGTTCTAGGGTCAGAGGAATTCTGAGATTAATATGCTGGCAGATTCAGTGTCTGGTGAGAGATGGCTTCCTGGTCGAGACAGCTATCTTCTTGCTGTGTCTTCACAAAGCAGAAGTGTGAGGGATCTCCTTGGGGTCTCTTTTATAAAGGCGCTAATCCCACTCATGAGGGTTCTGCCAG